>NC_136070.1:377752767-378952767 GCF_964261635.1 Lissotriton helveticus | reverse complement strand
TCTGCTTTGCCGGTGAAGTCTATGCGTGCCTACGGGCTTTAGCACCACTTGAGCACAGGCGGCACCAGTTCAAAGTCATTAGACTGACGAACGGGCTGCCGGAGAGGTCACACAACCTTCGCGCACAGTCAAATGAATGCCGGTTCACAGTTCCTTCACAACACTGCATTCACTGTGAGGAAACGGGCCCACCTCACATCGGCTGCAATTCAAGATACGGTTCAGTCGGGCACAGCACTCCTCTCGTTAGCGACGGGGCTCTCAGGGGCTCCACGGACCTCCCTCCGACTTCCGCATTCAGGGTGGTTCCCGCCCACAGCTACAGCTCCCGGGTCACTGGGGAGTGGCAGAGACGCTAGTCCCGCCCAACGAAGGCCGGCCTTTCCCCGCCCCGGCGCACCACCTCACCTTCAATCTGCGCAGGAAGCGCTCTACGCTGGTGGGGCTCGGAGACGTCCGAGCTCCCCTCTAGAGGCACCTGTCACAAAGGGGGCACAGCTGACGATCGCCGTCGCGGCGAACTTGCTCTCGCCTCGCAACTCGATAAATCGATCACAGTTCACCACCGGGGGACGGGGAGGCACAAGAATCTGGCCACAGTCTTTGGGGGCAATGAGGTACTCGCTGGGCAGGCGCTGTAGGCGCTAGATCACTTCTCAAGTAGCTGACTGGAACGCCAGTCAGACACAATGCCAGCAACCCTTTGCTGCTCTACTGCCTGCGCTACCAGCCACCTCAGGGGTCAACAGGGCAGGTGTCAATCTGGTGTCAAGTCTGGAATCTCTTAATCCTTCATTCAATCTCTCTCTAATGGCCGCCAGGGACTGGGCCTTATATAGCCAGTGCCCTGGGGTACTGGCACGAGCCAGAAGGTTCTAGAACCTTCTCTGGCTGTGACAATGACAAGGCACTCTTGAGGGGTATTTAGGACACTCACAGCCACCGTACTGGGGTTCTAGAGCAGCCATTTTGTGTACCTGAGGAAAATAAAGGAATTCCTGTCAGGAATGCGCGCCAAACAAAGGGCGCCAAAACCTCAAGAGGCCAGGGTTCATGAAGGCTCCAATGGGAGTCACTTCACATGAGAAAGAAAGGGTGCCCACCATTTTAGGTTCATTTATACAGGTTGACAACCCCAGTTTGTAATGCCACAGGTTTGGGCCAGGCGCCTTGTAAATAGGTGCCACAAACCTTGTGAGCAACTGGGCGTCAAGGAACATCTAACCCCATGAGACAACACATAAAAAGTCCTGGTAGACAAATAAAAAGCGACAAATTTTGGGAGGTACAGGGGAACAAAAGAAATCATAGTGGTGAGGGGACTCTCAGAAGCAGACAGGTCTAACAGGTATCAAAAACACTAAAGACGGATTTTGTTGGTAGACAGCACAGTAAAGATACAGGAAAGGGCAATTTTTAACCTTTTGCAAACATGGGTCTTGGACAGTAAGATTTTACCTGTTCTTTAGTTTGGCTTTCATCCTGAGCTGGTTTCAATGGATCAGTGCCTGAACCTACATCTGATATTAAGTAAGTATAATTGTAACAATAGGGAGGCTAGTTTTAATAGCCCAATCATTAATGACTGCCTGAGTCTGGATGAGGGTCTATCCCTAATCTGGTTGCGATATGTCCTAAATTCAATGGGCGATATTAGCCTTTTAGAATTGTTCAGCACCCCGGGACTGATCAATAAAGCTAGTAAAAATATAGTGAAACAGAGATTCACTGATCATGTTTTTTCTATGTGGTCCCAGGAAGATTGTGAACAAGTATAATCTCTGTAACTATACACCATGCTTGCCATGTGTGATATCCCTCTGTACCCTACGCTAGAGCTAACCCGCTGTGAGAGCTCACTCCTATTTAGATTTAGATCGGGGTCAGTTTGACACCAGGTGTGTTTTTATGAACCGGTAGGTGTGTGTAGTAAAGAGCTTCCCCCATGCCCCTTTAATGGCAGAGAGGAACAATTTTTGTTACATTTCATGTTTTTCTGTGGTTTTATTAATCATTTCTTTCAGTTATGTCTTAAACCCCTATTGAGAAAATTAGCCTTTTGGAAATGTAGAGTGGCTTTAACTTTTCTGTAAATGTTAAATAGTCCAGAAATGTGTATAAGCGGTTTATTTTTTAAGATGGCCAGTCGCAGCCGAAAATCAATGGACGTGGGTATTGGGGCATCTTTTAGCTGCTCGTGTGGCATTTCTTTTATTAGTATTTGTTTAATTGAAAATTGAAATGATTTTAATGTTTTTAAATATTTGTATTGTACTGAGCTTGATATTTGTGACAATGAGTTATGTATGAATTTTATTGTACCATTTTACTCTGTGCTTTTATACTCTTTTTTTAAAGATCGAATAAAGATTTATTGATGGATTGACTCGTTAACTCGGTCCAGTGTCCTGAATATGAAAAGAAAATAGGTTATAAGAGGCAGGGTTGGGTACCCTGACCCACTTGACCTTGTTGGGGGCTGGGAGGGGTACGGGGGGGTCCCAGAGGAGTACCAACTAGGGTCAAAGAAACAAAAAAAGGTTTTCTTTTTACGGAGCCACAATCCAGCAGGAGTCACTGGGGTCTGCCGGCCGCAGAGATTTGGGCATTCTGTCTTGGGTTTCTAATAGTCATGAATTACATAATTATGTAAATTCATGACTATTAGAGACACAAGAGAAATTGGGCTGGTGTTTAATGAATTTGTTTTATTAAGGATATCGTACAGGAAGAAAGACAGAGGGGCCGATTAGGATGGCGGTTTTTCCGCATCCTCCGGGCCGGCGGAAGTCTCCGCCGGCCTGGAGGATGCGGAAAAACCGCGGCGGAGACTCCAAAGACCCACCGCCAAATTAGGATGGCTGGTGGGTCTGGAATTCCGTCCGCCGCTTTTCCGCCGCGGTCGGCTTCCGACCGCGGCGGAAAAGCTATAACATGGCAGGCGGTGTCTATGAGACACCGTCCGCCATATTATGATGTTGGTGTGAATATGCTTTTCCATGGCGGCTTTTCCGCCATGGAAAAGCATACGGACATTCACTTTGGGGGCCCGTTGCGGGCCCCCTGGGTGAATGGGGGGTGGAGGGTGCACATGGGGGGTACCTATGGTACCCCCCTGCATTTGCGTACACAAAGCAGCAGGCACCGTGCGGTGCCTGCCGCTTTGTGCATGTAAATGCAACACATGCATTTTTAACATTGCGGCGGGTGCAGCTTGAAGCTGCACCCGCGTCCGTCCGCCATCCTAATCGGCCCCTAAGTCTTGTATGTATGTCAATCGTTTCTCACTGTTTTTTAAGGGAGGTAAGAGCCATTGTTTGACTTGGACAAAGACTGTTTGGTCGAAATGCTATGCCACCAATACATTTTCAGATCACAATCCAGAGTGCAGCCAGTTTTATGGTTTCCAATGACTCGTACGAAGCGCACATTTGCAAAAAAGAAAATAATACACACATATAGATTATAGTACGCTTGTCTAAAATGTTGAAATCTATCTTTGTATGTATGTGTGTGCTTGTATTCAATCACAAAAATGTTACTAGACCTGCAGGTCTAGTGACTTAAATAATCTACACAACCTAATTATAATGCTCTTTACCCATAAACTGGTTTCAAATTTTATGATCCTGGGCAAATATTTTAATTCACTAAGCCACAATTTTCTTTTTTATCAAGTATGGGAGCACATTCAAATGCGCAGATTCAGCATATCTGCTGTTCCTATGAGGCACAGGGTCAAGGCTGATTGGCATATAGATGTGTCTGAATTGGGGTGGCGAAGTGAGCTAAAGAACGATAATGGATTCAACCCAGATCTATGACTTAGGGTGAGTGTCTGAAAAGTTTCAGCGCTCCGTCCATCATCTCCTTGTGTTTGCTTTGTTCCCTCTAAGTTGGCAGGGTATGCCCAGACGTGGGTCCCTTGCTCACCTTGCCACTGGATTCAAGCTAGCCTGGCTGTTGTGGGCTGTTAGCCCGAAACCGGTCCCAGGATGCTTGTTTCCGGTCCAGGGAAGACATGGCTTGGCAGTTCAGGGTGGACTGTTCCCATGAGGCACAGGGTCAAGACTGATTCGCATATATCTGTGTCTGAACTGGGGTGGCGAAGTGAGCTAAAGAACGATAATGGATTCAACCCAGATCTGTGACTGGGGGTGAGTGTCTGAAAGTTTCAGCACTCCTTCCATCATCTCCTTGTGTTTGCTGTACAAAAGACATGTTTGTTTGATTTAATAGGCTACGCATTTGCCCCATATATAATACAAATTCAGCCACATAAATGAAACACATGCCCACTGACTTGCCTCTTAGTTACTTAACAGCATTGTCATCAGCACTTTTAATAAATACATACCCAAAGCATGAAGTGGTAGCACCCTCATTTGCAATCAGCAGCTTTTCTATTGAAATGGCCACAAAAGTTCCCACTAACATATTGTTTTACTGATAAAACTATAGAGGCCCCGATTCTGATGCGGATTGGAAAGCTTCCTGAGCGAATGTGTTTGGGAATGGTTTCCAATCGAATCGGATTGGGAGAGTCCAACCGACCGACTACGATGCATCCGGATGCTTAAAGATAGGATTTGGTTGGACTCTCATTGACTTCAATGGGAGCCTATGTTTCTAACCGCATCGTAATCGGGCCCTAGGTTTGAATGCTTTCCTAACCGCATCTTAATCGGGCTCCGGTTAGAAAGACATGTTCCCGATCCGATTTGGACAGAGCAAATGCCGTTAGGAGGCCTTCCTAATAGCATCAGAATCAGGCCCATAGGGCACAAATGATTAAAAAATGAGTTTCTGTAAATATGTCATTTACACATCACTAAGTAAAGTATTCTGATTTGTTTTACTCCTATTTAAATCTTTGTTTGCATCACACTTCTGAATTACAAAAAAAAATTGCTTTCATAATTCCCGATATGTTTTGAAACATTTGTACTATTAATTTACAAGCTGTTTAAATGTTGTGTGTTACTGAAACAACTGACATTTTAAGCCTTTTGTTTCACAATGACTGTCAGATAGATAGCTTGACAAAAACCTCTAACTTTAATAAGACAAAGAAAAGTAAACACAATTTTCCAGGATAAGATAAGCAGCAATTAGTAAGAAGACAAACTGTCCTTGAACAGACAGCAAATGTGTCAACATAAAATAAGATTTAAAGGAGTTTTAATTGCTCATTCACTTTCTGAATGAACAGCACACCTGTTCCTTCCCAGTTCAAGTTCACTCGAACTGACTTTAAATTGCCCAACCTGATAAAATCTGACTTGCCCTTGAGAGTGTATGGTCACACATCACTACAAAGTCAAATGTAAACATTTTAAATCACCGTGTAGGTTTACCTATTCCCTCATGCAATCACTGCTTTGCAGTCGAACTAATGTGTGTAGCAAGTGCAACATCAGTTTTTTTCCTTCAATTTTTTCTCCTGGCCCATTCAGCAGTTGTGCTGGTGAGGCACAAGGCAGAGGATGGGAGCAGGAAAAACAGGTGGGGAATCTGGAAACCTTCTAGAGACACCAGTGTCACGTTGAGGACATATCTGTTAAGATACACACCCCTGTCTCACAGCACAAAGCGAACAACTTGAAAAAGAGAGATTGTAACAAGATTAAGAAAATCTATTTGCCCTAGTAGCCTGTAAAAGTTGCATAGAGTCAGGAATCCCCCCACCAAACTTCATAAACCAATCTCCGCGGAAGGAACATAGAGAAGTAATGCAGCTATTTGAATTGCAGCCATTGCTGAAAATATACTTTTCAAGGTAGAATTGGTATACTACTGATTGGAATAGTTAACTTACCCTAGTATATGGTATACACAGTATACTCAGGGACTGTAAGCTAAATATCACCACTGGTCTTCAGCACTCACTGTGCCGTCCATTGCAGTGACAATGCAAACATTACAGCAGGCCTGACAACTGTAGCCTGGCTGTGCAGGTTTAAATTGAAAATTTGGCCTGTGAAACCCTATTGATAGGCCTAAACCTTCCTTTTAAATATTAGTAACTTTTTTATAACTATTACAGAAAAGGTACTTTAGAAAAGTTACCTTTGCCTGGTGAAAACTTCTAAGGGCTTTTGGTGCCTTCCACCTGTCACCTGGCAGCTGATGGCTCAGCTGTGGTGAGGTGTTAACTGCTCCCATGAGCAAACAATAGGCTGACCTGAATTTGCTTAGATGACCTATCCGAACCTGATAGAATATGCAGGGGAGGCTGGGAGGATCCTCTTTGACATTAAGGTGTCAAGTCCTGCTTGAATGTCACATTCTGTTTGACCGGTTTCCTGGGGTGTTTAACCTCTCTTGGATGTACTTCAAAAAGCCCTCACCTTTCCTTCTATTATTCTGTAAGCCATTCAGGCCCCAATCTAAGCACGTCTCTCTTAGACAATACAGTGTCACAGTTTGTTTGACAGGTCTGCTGGGTTTACATATAACATTTGATGTACGCTACAAAGGAAAGAAACAGAATGGCAAAACACTTTGTGTGTATTATCTGTCTGGTTACTAAAAGCTCAGCTTTGCTTTTACCAGACTTCTGCTTCTGAGTTTGTTGGGATACAAGAACTGCCTAAAACTGGATTTCATTGTTCGATGTGGGAGGACACCAGGATTACTGTAGTACACTTCCCACACACATTTACAGCCCTCTGAGCTCAAGTATAGTGTGGCCAAAGACTTGGGCCAGTTATACACTTCCAAAGTGGGCAGAGTCAGCCCTGGAAACCTTTACCCCTTTGGGTAGGGAATCCTTAGGGGTCATTCTCACCCACTAGCTCATGCCATACATAAAATGTGACACCCCCTGGCACCCACTTTAAATCACTCCTGGACCCGTGGAAGAATAGAAAAGAACTGGACCTGCTATCTGTGACCAGTGGCTACTCCTCTGCAATGGCAGAGGAGCGTCGCCCCACTGCCTGACTCAGATCCTGCAAATGTAAAATAAAATGATGTTCTTGCATTGTTTTATTTTACATTTGCCGGCTCTTAGCCAGCGGTGTTGGGAGGGGCAGGGCCGATGCATGGGAGGTGGGAGGAGAAGTGCTAGTGCACTCCACTCCCTAAGTGCTCATGTGTATTTGGCCACACATCTCAGGCTGACCAAAACACACATGCGCACTTATGTTTTCTCCAGCCGGGCTGTAGAAACCCCCACAGTCTCCCTGGTCTGAACAGGACATCTTTCCTGCCCACTCAGACCAATCTCTGTGCTGCTCTGTAGTGCGGGGATTGGACAGGGAGTCTGTTCCAGGGGCTGCTGGGACCAGGCAGGAAGAGGAGAGGCGGTGCGACGAGACGTGATGCTGGAGGCGGCCTGTGGCAAAAAGTTAAAAAACAAAATATAGGATGTTTCTACAGCCCTGTGTTACAGCCTCCTGCGCGACCCCACCCACCCCACCATCCTTTGTTTATGGCGGCCACCGCTGTCTGTGACCTAAAAAGAGCCCTTAAGACAGGATCTGCTCTACATCTTGTACCCAGGACTAAGAAGTGGACTCCAAGGGCATTAATGCTGACCTCCTGTTAAAGCTATAGGGACACAACAAGATACATGAGGCCTTTACCTGAAACTGTCCAGCTGACCGGGCACCCTACGAGTCCTGTAAGTGCCTACCATGATGTCCTGGGAGGCTTTAGAAGTGTACTCCTGTGGTGGAATGCATCCTAAAGGACTTACCTGATAGGTGTATCCTACCTGTGCACCATTGCGATCTGTTTTAATTTGCCCTTAGATTCGGTTCCAACTCAATCATTAACTGTCAGTGGCAATTTGTGCATCTTAGCGCTATATCTACTTACATCTTCAAAACATTGTATGTTCGGTTTCCCTTATTAGATTTTTGTCATGTAGTTCTGTTTATGAACTTTTACTCTGATATGCATTTCAACGTTATTACTGTTTCAGTACTGCATGAATACTTTACACATTGCCTCTAAGTTAAGCCTGTCTGCTCTGTGCCATCTCTACTTGGGGTTGAACTCAGGTATATTTAGTGACTTTAGTGGTTCACCCTGACAAGGATTGCGGCGGTACTTACCCTCCTCAAATAGTACCCCAATTCCTTACAAACAGCATCGAAGTGGACGCCTCTCCAGAAATGATATGTTTAGCTTCTTGGACAGTAGTACTTCCAGGGAGCAATTGTTTCACTTAATTCTGTAAATGCCCTAGAAGTGTCCCTTCAGCTAATGTAGGGTGCCTTAAACTTCAGCTTGGACAGAATTGGTTAACATTGCAGATATTAGCTTGCCAGCAATATATGAATCCTTCTATAAAGTCAAGTCTGCCTCATTCTGTACCGTTGGAAATCTTTGTCAACTCCTTCTTGCCCTCCCTTGCTCTTTATATTGGTTGTAGACAATATCGGCAAATTTCTAAACGATGGAGGAGTTTCCCATTTCTAAATCTTCATTTGATGCTGCTAACTAACATAAACCGGGGTCTTGTTCGCTTCCCAGAGGCTAAGCCAAACTGAACCATTTTTTATAAATATAAAATAGGTCTGGTGTCCTAATCATAGGCATTCTAGAGATTACAGCAACAGAACCTATTTTCTTTTCATTTTCAAAACACGGTAATCGTTTAGTGTAGTGGATCCACTTTCAATATATATAAAAAAGAATCCGTCATTAGATTTCATATCCTTATCAGAAATAACATTTATTTAATATCTTCAACAGATGTAAGTTGTTTGAATTAAAACTTATTATCTGCAGATGTAAACATTTCAGGTATTCAGATGTTGGCAGTACTGCTCATTCCTGAGGAAAAATATATTGAAATGAGATGAAGCATATCACTTTTGTAAGCGGGGTTAGCTGATTGCTGAGTAGCTGTTCAGCCTTCTGACCAAAGTCACTTCTTCAAAAAAGCCTTCAACTTAGGTGGGTTTAGTAGCTCAATTGTGCCACAAAAGTAATGAGAAAATTCAATTAATACCTAATTTCAAGAGTGATTGTGAGACCATAATTATCACTTCATGTACACCTGCAGTCTCCGACGATAAATATCACTACCTGTACACCCGCTGTCTCCATGTTGGTAAGCTGTATACCTTTTGATTTTACCAGATCATTTAACACTGGTAACTGGACACAGTGTTCTACTCCGCTAAATTACCGAATCCTTTCCATACACAAGTCTGCCAGTGTGAAAAAGAAGCATCAGTTCCCTGTGAATATGTTTCCATTATCTTTCAGTAACACTGTGTCATTGTCAAAACTTGTCAAAACTTGATGGTCACCTTCCTTTAAACAAAGGAGAACTTTCTGTATAGAACATGAACCTTCTGCTGTAGGTACAACTTCCATTAATTTCACTTTCCATTGAGGATAATATTAAACTAAAATGATTTATGTCTCAAACAGTCCTATTCTGTGATACTAATGGCCACAGGCTGTGTAAAGAACATAAATAGTCCTCTACTCATTCTTACATTCACAAAGTACTACCTGCCAGCTCATCAGTCTCTGGGGTCAAGGCCTTTCATAAACGTTGCTTACTTCGGAATTCTTATGTTTTACCTGTTATCATATGGTCCACCTCTCACCTCACTGCATCACTATATCATACTGTTTTGGTTCTACTGAATTTTGATCCAGAATTCAGGAACCTGGTACCTTCTCGTGAACCTACAAGAGTGCTGTCCTGTGTACATTTCTAAAATTAAGACTACCTTGGGACCACCTTAAAGAAGATCTTGCAGAAGACCCAGCTTGCAGCGCACGCCCAGCCTTCAGCTTAATCCTAGCTCTCTCACTCTTAGCACAAAGCTTTCAGTCAGTTCCAACATCAAGATCTTGCAGTGAAGTCGCCGAGTCCTTGTAGTATTAATTGTGAATTCTATCATATCACAAGTAAAGCAGTGAGAGGAAAAGGACTTACTGACACTACCTCCCTGTATATCATCACAACATACCGAACGTATAGCAAGATATTTTTACCTGCCGTACAAAAGATAACAACCTCTTGTTAGATAAAAGGGCCTTCTCCCAGACCTCTATCTTGTTGGAGTGGGCTCAATCACCATTGGTTGCTATTAAAGTTTTCTATCAAGATCAGAATCATACTTATCTATGCAAATTATAAATGTGTAGGGGAAAAGCCGAACACATCTTTTATTCACGGTTGCTGTTGCAAGATTAAAATAGAAACAAAAAAGTGGATTGCTAAGGGACCCAATTCCATGTCATTGTGAATAGTATCTGTGATGACTACTTTCTCTACTCGAGTTTTCGGATAAGTCTGTAAAGCATGAATTTCCATTGACTTTTAGTATGGAGTACAATATGTTTTAGCCGCTGGCCAGAACACATTTTTCTTTTTTCATTTCAACGGGAATGTGCAGTTTAGATTTGTACCTTCGTCATGGCAAATTTCTGTTTGTACTTTGTGTTCTCATCAGGTTAATCAAGGACTTCATATACCAACCCACATTTTCAACATATCTCCTAAGGAACATGAAGTTCTTGTTGACTGAGTAACATTTGCCCACCTGTTGGAGTCAGCAAAGTCCATCTGGCACCCAGAAGAAGCTTTTGTGAATGGAGGGAATCTCCCAAGGTCCTCTGTCACTCTACCATCCAGTGTCATTCAGAACAGATTTGCAAAAAATGTCACAGAAATCACTGTTTAAAAACATAAGACAACAGAGAACTCTTATCTTTTATTACTAAATTAACTTTTCAAGGCAAGTTGTTATTTAAGCTCCGTACAGGGTCCTTTTTGATCACCTTTGGTATCACTCAGCAGGGACCATGTCCTTGTGCCAGCATCCCCTGCAACAGTTCTCCTGTCCAGTGTGCCCACAGTCTGTTACCCTCTGCTGCTTGTCTAATTGCTGCACTCTGTTTGTGCCTCCTCTGCTCGTTTCTTGCTCTGTTTTGCTTTCTGCTCGTTTTTCTGTCCTCTGTTTTGTGTTTGTATGCCATCTGTTTTGCCTTTCCTGCTCGTTTTACTGCCCTCTGTTTTGCCCTCTTCTGCTCTGTATTGAATTTCTGCAAATTTTTCTGCCCTTTGTTTTGCCTTTACTGGTCGTTTTTCTGCCCTCTTTTGTCTTTTCTGCTCGTGATTCTGCTCTGTTTTGCTTTTTCTGCTCTCTGTTTTGCCTTTCCTGCTTGTTTTTCTGCCCTCTGTTCTGCCCTCTTTTTCTTGTTTAGCCTTTTCTGCTAATTTTTCTGCCCTCTGTTTTGCCTCTTTTTGCTTGTTTCGTCCCTGTTCCCTCCGTTTCCCTCCTCCCACCTCCCAGAGCCCTGCTCTCTCCCCAGGACCTACTTATTGGAGGCCCCAGCATGACCCCATTGAGCAGGTCCTCGTGCCAGCTCTCCCTGCGACAGTTTTCCTCTCTAGCTTGCACGCAGTCCGCTACCCACTGCTGCCTGTCTACCTGCTGCCCTCTGTTTGTGCATTCTCTGCTAATTTCTAGCTCTGTTTTGCCTTTCTGCTCATTTTTCTGCCCTCTGTTTTGTCTTTTCTGCTTGTTTTTCTGCACTCCGTTTTGCCTTTTGCGGCTTGTTTTTCTGCCCTTTTGTTTGCCTTTTCTGCTTGTTTTTCTACCTTCTGATTTTGCCCTTTCTGCTAATTTTTCTGCCCTCTGTTTTGCCTTTTCTGCTTGTTTTTCTGCCCACTGTTTTGCCTTTTCTGCTCATTTTCTGCCATCTGTTTTGTCCCCTTCCGCTCTGTTTTGCCTTTTCTGCTTGTTTTTTTGCCCACCGGTTTGCCTTTTCCGCTCATTTTTCTGCCATCTGTTTGCCCTCTTCTGCTCTGTTTTGCCTTTTCTGCTTACTTTTCTGCCTTCTGTTTTGCCCTGTTCTGCGTTTCTCCTTGTGTTTCTGCCCTCTGTTTTACCCTTTCTGCCCGTTTTCTGCCCTCTGTTTTGCCTTATCTGCTTGTTTTTCTGCCCTTTGTTTTGCCTTTTCTGCTTGTTTTTCGATCTTCTGTTTTCCCTTTCTGCTTATTTTTCTGCCCATCGTTTTGCCTTTTCTGCGCATTTTTCTGCCATTTGTTTTGCCTTCTTTTGCTCTGTTTTGCCTTTTCTGCATATTTTTCTGCCCACTGTTTTGTCTTTTTCTGGTCGTTTTTCTGCTCTCTGTTTTGCCTTTTTATGGTCGTTTTTCTGCCCTCTCTTTTTCCTTTTCCTGCTCGTTTTTCTGCCCTCTGTTTTGCCTATTCTGCTCTTTTTTCTGCCCTCTGTTTTGCCTTTTTCTACCAGTTACTTCCCTCTTCCCTCTGTTTCCTCAAGACCTGGAGTTTTGACAGAAACCTAACTCCCCAGAACCCAGATACCCCCCGGGCTGACAGAGGGGTACTATAAATACTGACTGATTGAATGATTGATTGACTTAGAGGCTCGTCCCAAATAGCGGGATCCTTGGCAGAGCCTATGTCAAGAAAAGACAAGAGCTCGTCCATATTGCATCTTCAGAAAACCAAACAAGTGGGATTGAAAAAGTAAAGTCACTGAAAGTAATTTTGGATGAGATAGAAGCTGTGGGAAACATCCATTAAAACACAGTCATTACATTGCACTGCTTTTACAATGCAACTGTCAGAACGCAACTGCCTTTACATTGCATGCCATTACAACACATGCCATTACAACGCATGTCACTACAATGCACGCCATTACAACGCATACCATTACAACGCATTATAAGTTAAGTAATAGAGATTTTTTAGTTTTAAGGTGGGTAAAGGTTTTGAGGTAGATGGGAATAGTAATTTTTACCCCTGCGCTATCCAACACTTACCCTTCTGTTGCACTCACTGGAGTGGGAATAGTAGTTTTTACTCCTAAACTATCCAACACTCACTCTACTGTTGCACCCAATGGAGTGGGAATAGTATTTTTTACCCCTACATTATATAACACTTACCCTACTGTTGCCCTAAGAGTATTATGTGTTGTAATGGTATCCGGGGTAATGGTATGCGTTGTAATGGAATGTGTTGTAATGGTAGTTTTTTAAAATGCATTGTAATGGCATGCGTTGTAAAATCAAGCAATGTAATGGTAGTTTCAATGTAAAAACCGCGTTGTAAAAGCATGCGTTGTAATTGTTTGCGTTGTAATGTCATGTATTCGAAGCTGTGAGTATTTCTGTCATTGCCTTGTCTTATATTAGTATGTTAGGCTGCTGTGCTGCACCCACCCTTGTCTGACAGAAGACAACCAGCCTAATTGCAGGAATAATTGTGAGAATGCTCTTGGACGTTTCTTCAATTTGAACTCTGGTCAATGGACCTTTGTAGTAGCCTGAGAGGAAGAGGGGTTAAAAACTGTTTAAATCTTGCGATACAGTGTGATCATTAGGACCACACAATAAAAGTCAGAATCAGTGACTTGAAGCTAAAAGGTTTATTACAAACTCAAAGACAAACTAATATAAATTAATCCCAAGAACATACTGTAAAAGTAGAGAATAATCAAAGGTAATCCAAAACGTCTAACAATATTCGTCCTCAACAGCAAAGAAGATATAAGTATTTCAGTAGCAGCGATACAAAATATGAGAAAAAGAACTTGATGACTGGACAAATAATTCCAATCCTTCTCCCCAGACATGGAAAAGATTTGCAGCATCTGATAAACCCTACTCTAATTTATGAATAGGGAAAACCTTTTTGAAGCCAGGTAGCAAGAAAGGTGTCAGTATCCGAACCTCTGTAGAAGTTCCATAACTAGCTGTTACCACAAGATTGTGCTTAAATTGGGCCAGCCTGACGGAGTTCTTTGTTGGGGCAGATACCTCATATTACACTGCAGGTGCGCTCCGAGTGTTGCAGGGGAGCCGCTGCTGCTGACAGCTGCAGGGGACTACAAGTCCCACAATCCCTGCTGAAGCCCGCACCTGCATCCATTCACTGGTAATTCAAGTGATTGAAAAGCAAGTCCCTGTCCTGCGCTGTTGGGGGCTGTTACAAGATTGTGCTTAACTTGGGCCAGCCTGATGGAGTTCTTTGACGAGGCTGCTACCTCTTTTTACACTGGACGCACTAGTTAACAGCTGCATGGGGCCACAAGTCCCTCAATTCCAGCTGGAGCCTGCATCTGCATCCATTAACCAGTAATTCAAGCTCTCAGCAAAGTCTGGCGAAAGGTAGGCCCATCTGTGCCTGTCCGCCGCCGGACAATACTGCCCTGGGCCCCCCCTCTTTGATTTGCGACCTGAAGGAACCCTCAATCTTGTTCACACAACGAGTATCTTATTGTGAAAGGTGAGAAGGTTTTTTATGTATTCCAACATCCAGCGCCCCCCTCCGCAAGCGAGGCGCAGCGTGGTAATGGTATACGTTGTTACAACGCGGTCGTTGTAACAACCGCATTGTAACAACATGCGGGGTGATGACAAGCGGAATAAAGAGGCATATTCTGTCTGTAAATAGCGATAATCCAGTAAATAGCCTTATGCCTGAGAACTTGGCTAAGTACCAGTGGGCAACTGTTTGTCCCAATAATTGTGCTGGTTTGGATGTTATTGCTGACTCTGGACCTGAGCGGGACAACTCTTCTCCTTTGTAGGCTGCTTCCGCCACTTCTGTTAAGCGTATAAGAGAACTGTGAAGACCAGCGGCTGTGAAGCAGAAACAGCCCTCATGCACCCCCTCTAATAACAAACAATTACTTTCTTGGATTCAGCCTTTGACTGCATTACAACCCCAATCAGAATATCATTCTCTTCAAAACAATCTACAGATTCTCAGACTGGTGGCTTTTTGTGTCTTGATTCTCCTTTATCTGAATCTTTGTGGGTGAGGGCTAGTAATATCCTTGATGAGAAACGTAAGCCTCCGATTGAGCATTTGGAACAGCTCGAGGGTCTCTTAGGCCGAGTTCCTAACTGTGTTCCCCCTATGATCACTAGCGATAAAGGTAGCAACACACTGGCATCTGACCAACAGTTTGTGAGCAACCCTATTAATGTTTCTTCTCAGTATGGTATCCGGAATGCAACTGTGACTGCTGTGGGCACTAATGGGCACTCTCTGAATTCTTTGGATGGGGGGCGGATTGGGCTTAATTCCATCACAGACAGAACTAATGATACTAGGCAACATGGCCATACCAAGGCCGCCGTAAAGTTGGCGTTCTTGTATGGGTATTCCGCCTGACCCCAAACCAGTTATAAAAAATCTAGATATCTGGATGGATAGTACCTTTGCAATGAACCACCAGGCAAACAAACTGTATGGAACCTGCTTCGGGCTCGTAAGAATGCTCAGAAACATATTGGCCCTCATTCCAGAGCAGCTAAGAAAAACTGTCATGCAGTCTCGCGCTTGGACTATGGCAACTCCGTTTACCTAGGCTCACCAAAATATGTGTTAAAAAGACTTCAGGTTGTGCAGAACAAGGCAGCGAGGGTCCTGCTCAAGCTCCCCAGTTACGTCTCTGTTAGAAAATCCCTTAAACAACTCCATTGGCTGCCAATTACCACGAAAGTCAAGTTCAAATCCTTATGCTTCACTCACAAGGCAATAAATAACAAAGACCCTGAAAAACTCAGAAACTTGATATTCACCCATGCTACCACTAGAAGACTAAGATCCTCCCATCTACACCTCCTCCGCACAACCAGAATCAAAAGATCAAGATGGGGAGGAAGATCCTTCACACATCTGATTAAAAAACTGTGGAACGAGCTCCCACCCGACCTAAGAGCATTGCAAAACAAACTTACATTTAGGAAAAAACTCAAAACCTGACTGTTTTCTTTAAACCACTAATGGGCTCCGTCCTCAATACACAAACTCTCCACTTGCGCTGGGAAGCCCCCGGCCAGCCATGCGCTGTACAATAAACTAAACTAAATTAAACTAGGTGCTCCTTGTCAATCAGTTTGTTATCCCGGTCCAACCAATCCAATTCGCATACCCGTTCGTAGCTCTATTGTTGCCCCATGTGAAGTAACTCTGAGCTTCCCACCTTCGTCATGCCCTTATGTGCTAATTCTGGCTAGGGTCCCAGCCCTAAAAAATAGTTAACAGGAGTCCTGGGATCAATTTAGGAATAAGGGGGCTCATTGGTTAAAACTGCACAAGCGCTTTTTGCCTGTGGGCCCAACTAGATAATTATGGTGAGGTGGGTTGGTTGGCTTGGTCACTCAGTGAAAAGTAACACAGGGATTGTATTGTCACACATTTTTGAGGGCCTACTTGTGTTTGTGATATACTAAGCACAAAGGGATCCCATAGTCCAATTGATGCTGAGGTTGTTACTTTTCCACTGGGATTCTTTTATAGACCATCGGCCCCTTTCCTACGTCCCCACTCTCAGAATTCAAGTACTTCTTGTGATGTCCCTTGTGCTAATATGTTTTCCACTCTCAGTGATTTGAAGAAGGTAAACTGACTTAGAAAGTGTGCCCCAACAACCATTCAGGCACCCACTAGGAAGAGTGGGCCTGGGGAGCCTTTTTGGAGTATTACCCCTTTTATAGAGACTGGAAATGGGGCGTTAAAACATTCCTTTTTAGATGCTCGTATCGTGGGTCCAGCAATCCCCGTAGCTGGGTCTAACTCTGGGACTTCCAATAGGGCCAGTAGTAATACTATGGATAAGGGTACTGAGTCCCTTAAAATACTAAACTGGAATGTGGCCGGTCTTTGTTCTAAGACTGATTTGCCGGATTGGCTTCACTTTATTCGGGGATATGATATTATTTTGTTTCAAATAACATGGGACATATTGCCTGTATATGTGGCTGGATTGCATTGTTTTAGTGTCCCTGCTACCCCATCATGCAGTGGGCGTGCATCAGAGGGTAGGCAACCTGGGTGATTACTGCTCTAGGTGGGCATGTCACAACCCTAAAGTATATTGATTGCAGCTTTCAAAGCATGGTAGGTAAAAGAGCTTTGACTCTGCATATTGTGAATTTTTATAATAAGGATTTTAGTGATACTGCCTATACTAAATTTAAATCTATTTCCGAAATAGCAGATGACCTGGCCTACTTGGGGTATACGCTGTATCTCTTTGGCTGGTGATTTTAATGTGTGACTGCCTACTAATTATGAGGACCTAAATTCTGAACCCTGTTCATATGTTAGTCCTGACCCTCGCAGTGCCGAATTAGTTTTTTTTCTTGCCCCATGTTATCTGGTAAACTTGCTGGCTATTTCTGGCTTATTCAGCTGTGAGGCCCCACTTTTGAGGGGGATTGCAGACCCTCAACAATAGACTAGGTCGTTTTCACCCGTAATCTAGAAGATAGAAGACTTATTTTTACATGGTATGGTGATCTCCTCATTCTATTGTAACCAAAAACCACAGAGGCCACACTCTCACTGCTTCTCAAGGGAAAGTTTAGGCAGGATATTGGCGTATTTAACTTGCAATCTATGACCCACAATCTGAGATTGGTCTGCTGATTATGTGACTCCATTCAAACTTTAAAAGATACAATTGAAACTAACCTGGAGCTGTAAATTTGTGGCTGACAGTGGCAGTTCAAGGCTCGTGGGTGGTGGAAGCTTTCACTAACCTTTGCTCGGGGATTAGGAAGGCATTACTTAAACCTGCTAAGCCTATGTCTGATACTCCCAGATGATTCAACTCTGACTTATCCCAAAGTATAAGGCAAGAAAGGAAGAGAAAATTAGATTACAAACTGATCTCACTGAGACAACCCAAGAACACTATAGGGTTAGATCAACACACTCTAGGCAAAAACTCTCAGAGGCTAAGGGTAGGATGAGGGATTTTTATTACACCCTGGGCGAAACTAATAGCAACTTGTACACTCAGAGGATATACGAGGAGAGCGAGTACACAGGGAAGCTCTTGGCCTGGCAGGCCAAAGAAAAACAGGCTCGCAACAGAATAGATCAGTTAACTGACCCGATCACTAAAATACATGCTAAGACCACAGCCTCAATTGGTGAGTGGTTTTAAAAACATTACGAGGGGGTCTATCAAATAACAGAAGAGGCGGCATCTGATTCAATAGGGGGATTTTTAGCCCAACTTACAATTCCTAAACTAGACGACGAGGAGAAAAAATCCTTTACTGAGACATTCTCAGAGTCTGAATTAAATGAGGTGATTGATTCCCTCCCTAATGGTAAGGCCAACGGAGACGATGGCCTCCCGATTGAATTCTTTAAAGAATTTGGAGGAACTCTACGTAAAGAACTTTTAATCTTAGTAAATGATTTACTCCAAGGAGGATCCCCTCCGGATTCTTTCCGCTCAGCTGTAGTGGTTAGTATCCTAAAAAAAGGAAAGGACAGGGAGAATATAAATTTACACCGACCCATAAGTCTACTAAACACAGACTATAACATTTTTACAAAGCTTTTAGCAAACCGACTGAATAAAATAGTGGGAGGTCTGGTAGTTAATGCTCAGTGCGGTTTTATTGCAGGCAGGCACCTCCATACAAATACAAAGTTCGTATTGGAGGCACTAGATTTTTTTTAAACTAATAAAGTGAAGGCCCAAATCTGGTATTTAGATGCGGAGAAAGCCTTCGATCTAGTGTCCTGGGACTGTCTGTTTACTATTTTACACAGTTTTAGTTTTCCGAATATTTTTATCTCTCTTTTAAAACAACTATATATGAATTCTAGGGCACAGATTATCATCAACAATTCTAATGTTGGGACATGCCAGGTTACTAGAGGTACACGACAAGGCTGCCCCCTGTCGCCAATATTATTTGCATTGTTTATCGAACCTTTGGCGATTGCGATTAGGAATATACAAACCAATACAGCCCGGTGGCTGGCATGACTAACATAAAATTGTACGCTGATGATAATGCCCTTTTTCTAGATTCTAACCCCTTAAGTGAAGCGAAAATTTTAAAAATATTCTCTGATTTTCAAAAATTAGGGGGTTATAAAATTAATGTCAACAAGACGGAAATCATTCTAATAAACTGCACTGTAGATACTTTAATACCAGAATTTAGGCAAACTTACAACCCAATGCCAAAGAGATACCTGGGAATATTTTTATCGGACAATTTAGACGATCTGTTTTTACTTAATTATTCACCGCTGCTAAAAAAGGTAGCATCCCTTTTAGAACGATGGAATTTATTACCCCTGTCTTTAATAGGTCGAGCAGCACTGATACGAATGTCGGTTTTACCTCTTTTTAAATTTTTATTTAATGCAGCACCCTGTGTTATCCAGGTCTCCTTCTTTAAAAAAGTGGATACACTGATTTCCTCATTTCTCTGGGCCAGAAAGACTCCTAGGCTCGCACTCAGCACTTTATATCTTTCATCAAAACAAGGAGGGCTGTCCCTCCCAAATATTAGAGAATACTATTTTGCGTCGTTTGCTCACCACAGTTTTAGGTTTTTCTTTCTAGACACTAATGAGAGAGACAGTTTTTTTATGAAGAAGATGCTGTCTGAGATTAAAATAACTGATCTGATTAGAGTCACTAAAGATCCCAAGAAAATTCGTTATAAGTCTTTCAGTGGATTTTCAGACAGAAAATCCAGTTTTTGAAATTCCACTCTATTCCTAGAATATCTAATACAACGGATTTGAACAATTTTAATATAGGGCAAGAGGGATGTATGGATAGTAAAATAATAAATCTCTGGAAAGACAACAGCTTTGAGAAAATTGAAGACTTCCTGGTTGGCAACAGATGGAAGTCATGGGACCAAATAGCCAGACAGGTGCACCATTCTCATTCCATCCTGAATTGGTCTTTTCTTATGTTTAATCCAATACTCAGGGAGCTAGATATAGTAAATCTTTATTTTAATGAAACTACCTCTACAGCGCTGAATAATAAAACTCAAACAAAGATGAGTATTTGGATTAAAATACTAAAAGAGGACAAGGAGCAGGAATTTCCTAGTAAGATTATTGAGAGGTGAAAAAAGAGGGAGGATATTGAAATCAATCAACAAGTATGGAATAAAATAAATAAATTCAACAAAACAATCTTCCGCGGTGCGAACTTTAAACGCATGCAATTTTATAACAAATGGCTGATTTACAGAACTCCCTCCTATCTCCATAATATCTTCCCCCTCGTTCCTGACAAATGTTTTCGGTGTGAGGAAAAAGGGAATTGGAAGCACATTGTCTGGGAATGCAACAAAATTCAGCCACTCTGGAAGGAAATCGAAAAATACCTCTCCCTTGAGCTTAAAGCTTCTATAATATTTGATGATTTAGTCCCTGTTCTAGGCTGCTCAGCGACCAACACCCAATATGACGAATTTCTGTTTATAGCCTATCTAATAGCTAAATCGCTTGTCCTGCAGTCCTGGAAAACCAACCAAGTACCGACCTTCCAGGCTTGGAAGGCTAAACTATTACGAATCCAGGGCAAGAAAATACGCACTTAGATCAGGGGCGCTTAAGAAATATGAAAAGTTTTGGAGTGTGTTTGATTCGTAAAGTATATCTTCATAATCACCAGTCTACTTATATGCACTTTGTAAGCACTTTTGCACTTTATAATTCTATGTTGCACTTTATAACTATGTAGTGGATACTTGAATGTCGATTACTTATTTGAATTCATATGCCATGTTCTCTACTAAATCTTTTACAAATGTATTCTGCAATGTTGATCTTGTTTTTATGAACTCTCAATAAAAATATAATTAACCTCTTGCATGCTGGTGACGAACCCCAGCCGTCACGCTCCGCGGTGCTCGTGTGCGGATGACGGCTGGGGTTCGTCACGGCCCGCCCTGTTTGTTTGTTTACCGCACAGCGGCGGAAACGGGCCAGCATCGAAGGGGTTAAAAAAAAAACTCTGACTGTTCCGGGCTTTGGCTAGCACTACTTTTTAATCCTAGGGGTTTTGCCTTAGTGGCTCTTTTGCGTAAGCAATACAAAATAACCATTGCTAGACGACAGCAGGAGGTTGTTAAGACACAGTGGGAAACACTAGCTCAGGCCTCACAACTGGGTAACAGCAAGTCATTCTGGGCCCCTGTGGCCGATCCACAGCGTATCCATAGGTCATCTACCACAATTTCTTTTCATATTGACGTCAGTACCTGGGAGGAACATTAGCACAATATTTGCAGCACCCTTATCGCCTGTTTTCTTTACTATAGATTACTGCTTAGTATCTTGCTTTTAGACAACTTTAGAGGAAGTAGAGGATGCTATCGGTCAATGTGTGGGTGCAAAGCCCCAGCCCCGATGGGGTCCCCATCGATCTTATTAAAAGTAATTCCATTCTATGGGCTCCCTTTCTCACAAATATTTTTAACAATCTCGCCTATTCTCCTCTTCCTGATACTCGGGGTAGTTCCATACTAGTCCCTCTCTTTTAAAAAGAGGATCGTTCATCCTCGGCTGCTATTAGCCAATTTCACTTATTGATACTACTGCAAAGATACTTGGCAGAATTATCTATAACAGGATTATGCCTTGGGTGCCAGATCAGTCTGTTCTATATCACTGCCAATACAGGTTTAGGCACAAAGTAGGAACCATTGAGCAGTGTCTCAATTTAAATTTAGTCATAGGAAAACACACAGTGGTGAATTTAGCATTCATGGACCTCTCATCAGCATTTGATTGTGTGAACCAGGCCGCAGGCATCTACTTGCGGCACAAGATTTGGAGATAGTTTTAGTTCATTTTCTTGCTTATCTGCATACGGATATGAGGGTCAGGATTCATATTAGCACACAGGACAAGGTGTCTGGGAACATTGGAATTCAATGCAGAATGAGACCCTCTGTTATTCATTCTTTATGTTAATGATGTACACTCTCAACTAACACAGGCCAACCCTGATATGCCTGTTATAAAAGGCAGACCGCTCCCTACGCTCCTCTATGCGGTTTCACAAAATCTCATATTATGTCCTGGGGCCCCAAGTGTGATTTTCTCCTGAATATGTCCTTTGAGCACCCATTGCCTGAGTAGTATTAATAATTTTCCTTATTTGGCCATTATTTTTTCTTCCCAGGGATCCTGGTCCTCTAATATTGCCCTTTACAATACCAAATTTTCATTGGCTAATGGGTCGTTACTTAGTCTTCCACAACCTAAAAGGGGGGGTGGGGGCTTTTTACATTGCTACAAATATATAGATTGCAATGTCTACCCATTGCCAGGTATTGAACGAAGGTGTGGGGGATTCTAATTGTATGGCCGTACAGCGTGAAGGAAACAGGTTTTGCAGAACACTTTTATCGGTCCCAATTTCAGCCACGCATTTTATTTGCCACAAGCAACTTGGGCTTGCCTATATAGCAGATTTGATTAGGGTGTCGCCAGTCTTGCTATGGCTTGCCATTTTGCGTTATTCCGAGGCTGTATTAACTAAGGAGGTATTAAGTGACTGTCTCTCCTTAGATAAAGGATGATCAATTCCTTTGCTTGCATTTGTAAAGAATGAACTCAGGAAAGTCGGGATGCAAACTTTGTTTACTGACCATCTAACATGTGAGGGTGTAAATAAGAAAGCTGTGGCCAAAACAATTTATGACCGTGAGGAATCAAGGCTTTTTGACGGACATGGAGGGGAAGACTAGTGTCGCTCAATATCTTTATTTGTTGGAATCTGACTGCACTATTGATTACATCAGGTTTGCTCGAACTCGCTGGGAATGCTCCTTGCTTATTCGCCTCATATCTGGTACTATTAAATATTTGCTTTGCTTTCCCGTGGGCTATGTACAAAATCTGGAAACCAAGCCATGTCATTGTGATGAACAATCTATGCTTAATTTTATGTTTTTCTGTAAACTTAATTCTAAGTAGACAAGACTTTTCTTAATCACATTTTAAAATAAATATTGTTATGATATAGGTCATTGCAGACCTACTTTTATATCTCAATTGCCGCTCACAAATGAAGAAGCTTTTCTGTATGTTTGGGCCATTTTAAAAACTGCTGTATGTGCACGCAGGTTTATATTGTTTTAAAATATGTGCTGTATTATTGTTTTAACATGTGTAAAGTCTGTGCTGCTATGATTGTCATTTTATGTTATTTTTGTATACTTTTATGGATAATAGTATGCATCCGAATAAAGTTTTATTGAATTGACTGGACTTATAATTCCGATCCTTCTCCCAATACATGGAAAAGATTTACAGTATCTAATAAACCGTACTGTAATCTATGGATAGAGAAAACCCTATTGAAGCCAGATAGCAAGAAAGGTGTCAGCATCCGAACCACTGTAGGAGTTCAATAGGTAAGGAGTCATATATAGAATGAAGCCACACAATCAGAGATGTCAAGAGAGGCCCGTACCTCTTCAATTCTAAGGGAAATCTAACTAAAACCCAAGGTGGGTTTACTCATTAAAATGCACAATGAACATTTGATAAAGCATGCATTTATCCATATCATAATATGTTTTCCAGTTCCCCGAAAAGAACTTGGCGCATTGAACACTATTCCAGTCTTCGCTTTCAAAGAGTCCTTGAGTTCCTCCTTTCGGCTGATAGTATCAACTGGTATCACTCCCTTTGTTACTTGCATTAGAACATTTGACTATGCCAGCTCTTCCTTGCCTCACGATCTCTGAAAAGCAGTGTGGATTTCACTAACTAACGAATGCCTTGGTTTGCACCTGCAAAGGAGAAAAACATGCAGAAAACCAATCTTCACGTTAGTATTAACTATCTCGGCTGTAAGCTTAATGCCCACGATCAGGTTAACTTAACATTTTCTCTTTAAAGCACATTGGTTCTACAACCTACATATAATCCAATAAATTAAATCTTTAATAATGAATCAAGTTATATCGTGCTGTACTCTTGGATGTGGATCAATGACTAATACATATAATTTTTAAGCAAACATGATATTCCCGTCACAATTTATATAAGCATTAAATACACATATGCTCCACCCTCACTAATCCCTGGCAAATGCACTGCATTTTAGTGTACCACCTTACAATCTAAGCCTATGGACGATTAGTATCAGCAGTCAAGAAGTGTCTGAAAAGGAAACAAAAATGCTAAAATGCACACATATAATTATCAAAACACACAAAGATGCACTTTCTATACCTTTAGTGCACCTCATCTCACCTGTGTTATTGCACCACATGAGTACATAAGGCCAAAGTAAGTTTATACCGGCCTAGCCAAATATAAAAGGATGGAGCCTAATGAAGCTACTCCGATTGTGTGCACGTAATTACATAATTACAAATATTGCCAGGTTAGCTCTAATGCCTGAGAACTTAGAAGAGAAGTTAGATGCAAATGTTTCACTTGAGAGGGAGAAAGCAGGTGTGCGAGGAGGAGAAAGAGGACTTTTGATGGTGTGAGCAAGAGGTTTAGGCACATTGAGGATGTTATATCCTGAAAATAGAATTTGCCAGTTGTGAGTGTGGATGTGAGAGTGTTCAGGGCCTGTTTGTAGGATTCAGAGTGTTCGGTGGTTGACTTTTTTACTCTATTTGTGAAGCAGTGTTTATTATGCATTAAGAAAAACATCCGGGTACGTTCTAAGAGTTCAAAGATATAAGAAGAATGTGGAAGAGAAACTGCAGTGGTTTCTAACAAGAATAAAATCAGCATGGCATATTCCATTGCATTCATGGTACTTCAAAAACTACAGAATGAGCAACCAAGGTCTGGAATGCGAACTGCAGTCCATCTTTTTCTCTGATGCAGGCAAGTTCAAGGTTAGAGCCACATGTCCCATCACACTTTACACCCTTCGTACATGTTTCTACCTTTATACCCTGATGCTCAAAATGCAAGCATCTTATGACAATCATTGCAAAGTGGTAGTGAGCCCTCTGCAACTCTGCAACTACTAAAGCTTAATGGTCACCCACACATTGCTCTGCATAAATGAGAGAATGGCAGGAAAGCACATGAGGTAGGCTGAAGGACAAAATTATCTTAGTGAAGACATGAGATTGCTTTATGATAACAAGAAAACACAGGCAATAGGAATTTAATAACTAAAGACATCCACCTCACACTGCAAGCCCAAGCAATCAGGGCAAGGGTCATGGAAATAAACCCTCTTGCTAACTGTCTTGAAGTAAATCCTGCGTGGAAATGTTAATGAACACCTCACCTAGAATTCCGGGAATGCCACAAAAAGAAATACACCTAAAGCCCCTGTTATAAATTGCAAAAAGGGGGTGGTGATGGACAGAGTATCTGAGTTAATCAGAACACTCCTACCCAGTCAACAGATCAGGGCTTGATCCATCACCGTTTTTTAGCTCACTGCACCATCCCAGTTCAGAACCTGGCTATATGCAAATTAGTCTGTCCCTGGCCCAGTGCATCATGGGAACAGGGCAGACCAAACTACCAAGCCAATTCTTCACTGGAAAGGAAACAAGCTTCCGGGGACCGGTTTCTGGCATTACAGCCGTCTTCGGCCCGGCTTGCTTGAATCCTGATGGTGCAGTGAGCAAGGGACTCATGTCTGAGCATACCCTTCCACACTCATGGTGGCCAAAATAATTTCCAAAAAGGGGGTGGTGATGGACAGAGTATCTGAGTTAATCAGAACACTCCTACCCAGTCAACAGATCAGGGCTTGATCCATCACCGGTTTTTAGCTCACTGCACTATCCCAGTTCAGAACCTGGCTATATGCAAATTAGTCTGTCCCTGGCCCAGTGCATCATGGGAACAGGGCAGACCAAACTACCAAGCCAATTCTTCACTGGAAAGGAAACAAGCTTCCGGGGACCGGTTTCTGGCATTACAGCCGTCTTCGGCCCGGCTTGCTTGAATCCTGATGGTGCAGTGAGCAAGGGACTCATGTCTGAGCATACCCTTCCACACTTATGGTGGCCAAAATAATTTCCAAAAAGGGGGTGGTGATGGACAGAGTATCTGAGTTAATCAGAACACTCCTACCCAGTCAACAGATCAGGGCTTGATCCATCACCATTTTTTAGCTCACTGCACCATCCCAGTTCAGAACCTGGCTATATGCAAATTAGTCTGTCCCTGGCCCAGTGCATCATGGGAACAGGGCAGACCAAACTACCAAGCCAATTCTTCACTGGAAAGGAAACAAGCTTCCGGGGACCGGTTTCTGGCATTACAGCCGTCTTCGGCCCGGCTTGCTTGAATCCTGATGGTGCAGTGAGCAAGGGACTCATGTCTGAGCATTTCCTTCCCAGTATAAGAATTGGCTTGGTAGTTTGGTTTGCCCTGTTTCCATCATGCACTGGGACAGGAACAGACTAATTTGCATGTAGCCAGGTTCTGAGCTGGGATGGTGCAGTGAGCTAAAAAACGGTGATGGATCAAGCCCTGATCTTTGGACTGGGTAAGAGTGGTCTGCTTAATGCAGACACTCTGGTCATCACCACCCCCTTTTCTGAATCATCCTGTTATAAATTGGGTTCTTGGTTGTCTGGAGTAGGAGCCCTGGGCAAGCAGCAACCACAGTCCTAGTCAGGGTAAGGCACAAGCAAACCCCAAATTAACCTGTGCTCACCCCGTGGCAGCTTGGCACAGAGCAGTCAGGCTTAACTTGAAGACAATGTGTAAAGTATTTGTGCAACACTTCAAACAGTAAAAACGGTGAAAACGCTACACAAAAGATCCCTCACTAGTTTTAGAAAAATATAATATATTTTAATAAATTAAACAAGACTAAAATGATAAAAATCCATCCAGGGAAACCGGAGATTTTGAATTAAAATTTGTTAAGGTAAAATAGCACCAAAAAGCACAAAGCACCAACAAGGGATATGTGGTTGCACTGGACCGGGACAAAGTCAGAAGTTCTGGCTGACCACGATGAAGTGCAGGCCAGCTAAAAGGATCCAGTTAGGCCCTCTAAACTGGCTGCGAAGCGTTGTGAGGATCCGTGGTTAAGAAGCGGCACGCAATCGAAGAGATGCATCAGTCCTGAGATGCCGCAAGGCTGCAGTGCAAAGTCCTGTTGCGTCATCGTCAAGGATCCTGTAGACCGGGCTCGCAATGCAAAGAGCGGACATCGAGGATACGGTGTGCAGCTGACTATGCGTTGGTTGCTAGGAGTTGTAAGGCTGCAATACGGAGACCGGCATTGTCATCGAGTTGCCGCCGACAAGAAATGCTAGAACCTGTTTCTATTTTTGAATGTGTGTATTAGAGTGAGAGGAGGTCTGCCACTCTTTCACAAGGATGATGTCATCAGTGATGTCATTTGAGATGTCATCAGTGATGTCATGAGTGATGTCACTGACCATGTCATGAGTGATGTAATATGTGACGTCATCAGCAGTGTATTGCGGGCGCGCGAGTTACAGTTTGCTGAACTAACTATAACGGGTGAATTTCAAAGCTTTTGTATGAGTAAAATGACCAGCTAACTATAACTGGTGTGCAACCTATGGTTTTTTCAGTGAATTTCAAAGGTTTTTAAAATGCTAATTCCTAACTATAACGTGTTTGAAACCTATGGTTTTTTCAGTGAATTTGCAAGGTTTTTTAAATGCTAATTCCTAACTATAACGTGGCTGAAACCTATGGTTTTTTCAGTGAATTTCAAAGGTTTTTTAAATGGTAATTCCTAACTATAACGTGGCTGAGACCTATGGTTATTGCAGTGAATTTCAATGGTTTTCTAAATGATAATGTTTAAATGTATTAATTGTTATATTTTTTATACTGATTTACTACATTATTTTAAATTATTTATTTTTAGATATTTTATTTTTTAAATTACATTACATATTTTTAATATAAATTGAAAAAAAAAAATTCACACCTCTCTGCAACGCAGCCCCCTGGCACTTTTGCTGAGGGGGAACTAATTCCCCTTGCATACTGGGGGTCCCTGGGGGACAACTAGCCCACCTGGAACCTCCAATATGCGCCAGGGGGCTGCATTGCAGAGAGGTGTGATGAGGCTATGCCCCTTTTTACACCTCTCTGCAACGCAGCCCCCTTGCGCGTTTGCAGAGGGCGAACTAATTCCCCTTGCATACTGGGGGTCCCTGGGGGCCAACTAGCCCACCAGGAGCCTCCAGTATGCGCCAGGGGGCTGCGTTGCTTTGCCCCGGGGGGACGGCGGTCCCCGGGGCAGTGTGGGGGGGATTAGGGACCCCCCACACTTCTTTATCACTATGCTCCCACGATTTAGTCCCCCCGGGGGGTAATTTGAAAAAATCCAGACCGGTTTAAAAAAAATAATAATTTGGGGGCTTGGGGGTCCTTGTGGGACCACCTGGGCAGGTCTAGGGGGTCAGGGTGTGTCTACCCTGCCCCCTTTTTGTGTTCTACACGTTTGTTTTTCTGCTTTCTTGTGCCTCGGTCTACCAAGCACAAGATGGGTGCCAACACTTCCTAGTTTGAAGTGTTGACAGCTAATGAGCATGCAGCTTTCTCGGGAAGGCATGCTGATTGGCTGCCACTG
This sequence comes from Lissotriton helveticus, assembly GCF_964261635.1. Lineage (NCBI taxonomy): Eukaryota > Metazoa > Chordata > Amphibia > Caudata > Salamandridae > Lissotriton > Lissotriton helveticus. Next base: position 378,924,442 of record NC_136070.1, on the reverse strand, counting down.
TCTGTCAACACTCCAAAACAGAAATGGTTGACAGCCATCTTGTGCCTCGGTAGACTGAGGCACAGGAAAGCAGAAAAACAAATGTGTAGAACTCAAAAAGGGGGCAGGGTAGAAGCACTCTGACCCTCTAGGCCCGCTCAAGGGGTCCCACAAGGACCCCCAAGGCCCCCAAAAACATTTTTTTTTCGAAAAATTGCGGGGTGCTCGCACGGTGCGCGCTTATAGATATATAATTTTTTTCAAATTCGATTTTCTCAACAACTACTGGAGGGATTTACACCATTTAAACAAAAGGGCAATCTGCGAATCAGACTCTACGATTTTGCCAAATTTGGTGTAATTCCGTTCAGCCGTTCGGGCTGTAGCTGTGTCTAATCGTCCTATGGAAATTAACATGGGGAAAACACGTTTTGGGACCCCCCAGCCAGGCCTCGTAATCCCTTTTTGTACGAAGCCCTCCGATGTTCCAGCTTAGTAACTTGGCATTCCCTCTGCATGTCTCAGTCACAGTTGTAGTAGTACTGGATTCTATATTTGGAGGGATGGTGGGAGAGTCTATCAGTCAATCAATCTCCCCCAACTGTGAAAGAGGGGAGAAACGATTAGATAGGGTCAACCCCCCCTGGATCATGTTTGGGTCATAGCTAACTGGCTTTGGTAGCGAACCCAGTTTCTGCGTGACCCACGTCGCCTGATACTCTCTAGTTGGTAGTAAGGGGATAGTTTCTGTAGATCTTCCTGAGACCCTATCCCTCCCTTCCCAGGGGGCCTTTACCTCTAGGGTTCGAGTTCTGGGGGGGGATAGAAAAAACCTAATGGGATAGCTCTTATAACCTCATCATTTTTTACTTCCGACGCGTCCCAAAAAAGACGGGTGGCTGCCACAGGGTTGTTAAAATTGACTACAATACAGTCCCCGTTCAGGCGTTTTCTAGTGTGCCCTATCCATCCCACTCTTCTGCCCATGATTATATTGGAAGAGATATTCTCATCCCCAATACAATTTGAAGTACACCAGCGTTTAATATTAGTAAGCAGACTGTCTGTAGATTCCCGATCTCCGGCTACCAGGGGAGGGACAATAACCAGTACTGCAACGAAAGGCGTTGCTTCCGGGGGGAGATTAACTTTTGGCTGGGATACATAATCTTTAACAATTTAACAATTGGATTTTCCTTCGCCCTACGGCGCAATTGGTCACTCCGAGGAGTAACCATAGTATTAAGTTCCAGCCTCTGTGAGGTCTCCCTTACGTTGTTTCCTTCAGTCAGAGGGCTATTACATATCATTGGGTTTGCCGGGATAGAAGGAACAGGGAGGGTAACTGTACTCCCCCCCCATTTTGCAGGGTCATTACATTAGCCCCTCGAGCGTCTTCCGGCTGATTTTGGGGTTGCTCCCTAGCTAACAGGATACAGTTCAAGCACTCACATTTAGCTAGGATCCCTGCTACACACTCATTCAGGGTATCGATAATGTCCTTTGCAACAACTGTCAGGGCAGATTCTAGTCTCTCCGTAAAAATCTCCTCCACCATAGCCCTTAATGATTGTTCTGTATTCCTTGACGGCGATAACATTTTGTTACTCTTAGTGTCATTTATCGCTTTACGTTTCTAGTGCTACCTCTTAGCTTTTCCCTTCACCTTCCGCCCTTTGTCTAATTGCGGGACAATGGCTGCATCAGATCCAATATTCCCCCTTGTCAGCCACTTCGATGGTAGTTGGGAGTGGGGGCGATGGAGTCGTGGGTGGGACAATTGTAATCCTTGGTTCCAAAGGGGCGGCACACTTTCCCTTTCAAGCCCCAACTCCGGCTCAGTGTTCGCGACAGCAGTCGTGAGATAAGAGATTATACTTGTTGCATTTCTGAGAACCTTTGCCTTGGTGCCCCCTCCATTCGCTGAGGTCTGTAATTTCCGCTTACCCATGGTGAAGAGTATTTGTCAGGGGGTTGGCCCGTCCCGTCCCTCTCTGTCCCCGGACGGCCACAGACGGCCCGCCTTCTGCCCAGGCTCAGCCCGGCGCGTCCCGCGACGCGGGTGTGTCCTCTCCGCTTTTGGGGCGCCGCAACCGGAAGTCGGCCGCTGTGCGTCCTGGGAGCTGTAGTCTCCCCCAGCAGTGACCGCGAGGTGGTTCAAAGCGGTGGCAGGGGAGACAAACAGCTTCAGCCCCCCAGGTATTGTGGAGTCGTCAGGAGCCCGACAGATGTGCAGACGCTCGGTCCACGAGCGAAAATGACCCCATTTCACTCATACAAAACCATTGAAATTGCTCCTATATAGTTAGTTGTACTAACTATATTTCACGCACCCGCAATCCACTGCTGATGATGTCACATATTACATCATTCATGACATGGTCAGTGACATCACTGATGACATCATCCACGTGACAATCACATACACCTTTTTATACACTAGTAAAATCTTTCATCACTCTTTGTAAAATACAGAGTATCATATTTGAATCCATTGTCACAGCAATACAAGTATCTAAAAACCCAGTCAGTGATTCATAGATGTATACACACATCTAATCACTTACCTGCAGATTCACTCATACATGCTGTCAATGAACAATAGAACCCTATCAAAAATACTTATACACCTATATCGACATTACACACCAGCACACATCCTATTCACATATGAAGTCATCCTACTCACTTATGCAAACAATGGATCATACTTACATATTTACTTAGCTACACACTTATACAAACACAACTTTATCTATTCATTTAGATAGTAAGTCATACTTAGTGAATTATAAAATCATTATTACAAGTATACAGTTATCCATACAGTCACTCACACAATCATTGAGTCTTATGTATACTTATTTATATACAACAACTGACAGATACACTGCCTTTTATTTTTCTAGTTTGTTGGACATGTACCATTGAGAAATGTATTTGCTCATCACCACACCCATAAAGATATTCACTCACCCAAACAACTGTTAGAACATGTAGTTTTAACTTCATATATCTAGTGAATCAACTATTCACACATCTTTGGGCAGTCACACACCCCCCACCGAACCACACACACACATTCACTCTCCCATACAAATACTCAGTTAACTGATCAATAACTAATATAGACTTTCACATAGCTAGTAACCAACTGGAGAACCAGTTTACACAACAACTGACAAAGTGATACAGATATTCACACAGTTTAGTCACTATCCACTATATTTAGTGAGACACTATAAATTGGTCAAGTAAACAGTCAATTACACTGCTACTAAATCCTCCATCCAAATATTTATTTTTATATATCCACTCATTCTTCAATGCAAATTGCTATATATATAATGCATAATTAAATAACGAAGCAAACCACATTCACTGGATGATGTCATCAGTGATGTCATCAGTGATGTCATTTGAGATGTCATCAGTCATGTCACTGACCATGTCATGAATGATGTAATATGTGACATCATCAGCAGTGGATTGCGGGTGCGCGAAATATAGTTAGTACAACTAACTATATAGGAGCAATTTCAATGGTTTTGTATGAGTGAAATGTCCAGCTAACTATAACACCCCTAAAACTTATATTTTTAGAGTGAATTTGAAAGGTTTTTTAAATGCTAATTCCTAACTATATAAGGCCTGAAACCCATGGTTTTTTCAGTGAATATATATATATATATATATATATATATATATATATACAATATATATGGAGTTACAAGTGACCGTTCATGTTCTGACCCCCAAGAGACATTATGTTATTTTTATAACATAAAGTCAAGCAACGAGAGCTCCGTCTTGGTATGGATCTGCCTGTAAATACCTCTTACCACTAGAGGTCTCGCTAAGGTGTTTCTTCAGATGACATTGTCTGGTGTCTAAATTATCTGAGAGAATCTCCTGGCTTTTCCGGTTAAATGGTCCTGTACCCTGGCTCTGTAACATCAACCCAGTAGCCATCCTCCCAGGACTTGGTTTACCAGTTTTCTCTTACAATTTTTTCTCTGTTTTCCAGCAGTTGCTTTGACAGGCATTTCATCAATCCATTACTTCAGCACAAACATTAGGGACATCAGTATTTGTCAATGGGTTTGACTGTTCTGGACCTGACACCGACCAACAGACAAGTTTTCGACTCTAGGTTCTGGTTGCTGCTTTATTTTTAATTGCACTGAACATAAAATTCTGATATACCTTCTTTTACGTTTTCCTGTATGTACATCATTTGAAAACATAAAATGAGTATCTGTAGTTGGTTGGGGTTTGTTTCCCTCACAGTCTGGATAATGCATGGGCATTGTAGCAGCATCGACGAACTAATAGTTTTGTCTTATACCCCACAACTTATTCTAATGGTTGAGGTGTAGCCCAGGTGGAACATTTTGGAGAAGTCTGGTTAGGGATCTGTCTGCTTCTAGTAATGCCTACAACCCTAAATGGTAACGAAAACATGATCATTGATATTAATAGAAATACTAACAGAAAATGCACAGGCCAGAAAGATTTCTTCAAGATAGCATTACATGTCTTAGCAGCATAGATTGTAAAGAAGGCTGTCTTTAAGGACCCAAGTCATATAGGCCATATTTATGATATAGTACCATCATAAAATGGGTTATAGATTTGAAACTAGCTTAATAGCACGCCCTGGTTAAGGCTCAACACACCAGAAGCAATGTGGCAGAGTAATGCAATATAAGTTCAATCAGTACCAGTAATTTTAATGTAAAGAAACCATAGCTGTACAGTTCCCATACTAATTTAGAATATTGGAGAAAAAGTCACTTAGGAATAATGAAATCAAAATCATTAAAATTGGATAAGGGGCGTCGAAGACATGAGTTTTTGAGGCTAAAAGTGCCATAGAAGCCGGGAAATGTATGGTTAACTATGACCTAAGCACGATTTCAGGCCAACAACGATGGAGCATATGTTGTCTACATCAAACGGTTCATCCCAATCAAACTTTCATCTTCTAACTCAGGGCCTGATTTAGATCTTGACTGGACTTTGTCGTCCTTCCATGGATGAATGTACAAGTACTCTACCAAGCTGACAGAATCCCACCTGCCCTGTTTTGGTGTGTAATGACTGAACTGCCGTCCACCTCGACAGAGTGTTTCCTGTCATGTAAGCAGTTCGCCGCTGTGAGAGCAGCAGACTTCTCTGCTAGCTAACAGTACTCTGTCGCCATCAAGGTGGTGGGTTTGCACTGAGCCTATTTGGACTCCACAGTTGTGCTATCGGTGATGTAGCAGCGAGTTGCCGACGTAAGACATGGTCAACATTGCACTATTCCTGTGTATGCAGGATGGAGGCTGGCATTAAACACCTGATGTGTTTTCCCTAATAGTTCGCACCTGCATACCACCCTATAAAACACACTCCATTTCAGACCATGATCCCTTGCCATTCCATTATAGCACACAACTTTTCTGGAGTAGTTTTGTCAGAGCATTCTGGTTTTATATTTTTACTCCCTCTGTTTTTTGTGCATTTTACACTTTATTTTATTTTACTTGTGGGTTTACAAATTCATTTAATTTAATTACATTATAATGGCAGGGTGGAGAAATACTTGTTTGACAGAGAGAGAATTTGTAGTCATGGCGGATGAAATTATTAGAGTAGAGCCACAATTGTTTGTAGGCCAAGTGCAAAATAGAATCTTTTCTCAGAAAAGGCAAATGTGAGCCAGAATAGTTGACAGAGTGAATGCTATAGCAAACAACCTGCACACACAGGAGGAAATTAGGAAGAGGTAGAATGACCTGCGGGTGAGGGTGTGTTCCCTGGCCACCAAGCGTCACCTGGAGGCCCAGTGGGCTGGTGGTGGTTCTCCCAGACCACCCCTTACAGCTTTTTCCATGGAGGAGAAGCTCCTGCAGATCCTACATCCTTAAGGAATCCCTGATGGAGACTGGTAAGTTACCCTTTTGAATGTGTCACTAAACCTAAATCTCATTTTTTTTTAAATTTATCTTTTGCTAATGTGTTTTGCACCTTGTTTAAAACATATAAACCTAAATATATTAGCAAAAGTATTTTGTCTTGTTTGTTTGCTGGGATGTATTTTGTTCAGATTACAGGTTTCAATCTCCATACCAGTTCACATAATGTAATGGTGCTTTTACACCAAATAACATATTTCATATATGTGTTTATATCCTACATGTCAGGTTTTTGTTCTTACTGCATAGGTATGTTTAACTTACAATTTTGCAAGTGTTTAGGGGTATCCCCTCACCTGTGGTATCGCATCAATCCCTGTTCTTTTCAATTCAATAAATTACTCCTCACGTCATTGGTCTAGCGCCGCTCACAACCTGTGTTAAATTGCTCATTCAATTTTGCAAGTGTTGTGCATGTTTAATTGAAATGACCACAATTACCATGACGCCTTATTTTTGTTATGTGAAAAGAACACTGCAATGTAAATTGCTCTATTCTGTCAAATGTTCACATATGTTGAAGTGTTATGTAGTTTATCAATCTCTATTACATTCTATTTTTTAAAATATGTTTGTGTTTAATGTTTTATGTTGTCCTATCCTTGGTATCAGATTGAGTAGATGGTATTTGTTTCACAAGTCAAAGTTTTCTGACAAACAAATGTGAAGGTATGCAACTTTGTAAGCTGAATATAAGTTGTTTGTTTTTTAAAGACATTGACTCCCAATGTTTACATGATGAGTAATGCTATATATCCTTTTAAGTTGTGTTCTTGTCAGGACATTTGCCTGCTAGGCTTTGAAATGGTTTCTGTCACATTTCTCCTCTCTACTGTGTTGTGCTGAATCTTTGGTATATCTTATGTGTACTTATTTTCCCCCTTCCTTTCAGCACATCTTTTTATCAGCTTTTTTAAGTTGATTTGTGTGTAATTCATACTGTTTGTTTACTGTATAATAATAATACTGAAAGGTACATAAATCATATTAACTTACTTTTGCCTTTTATTCTTCGTTTTTAGCTTCAAACTTATTTGACGTATAATCCAGACTTTTACAAGTTTAAATTTCTCTTCTGCATTCATTATAGGTACAACACCCAGAGTACGGGGATAACAATCTGCCACTGAGGAAACCTCCACTCCAGATCAGTAACAAACATTCAGGAAGGACTCCACTCTTGAAAGTCTGAGTGAGGATGAGCAGCCTAATCCATCTAGTCGGCCTGGGCAGACAGCTTCAGTGAGTCACTCTCAGCCCAGACCTACACCTCCCACCCCAGCTGTTACCACCCTCGCCCTATTGACTTTCCGTGTCCAAACCAACATCACCCCAATCTTGTACCCCCTTCCTGGTTGCAGGTCAACAAACACCACACCCACCTCCAGTTTAGCCAAGAATCAGTGGGATGGGGCACACTCAGTCAAGGCCACACATTAGTAGGGGAGGGATCTGGGGAGCGAAACTGTGAGCCAGCAAAGTGAGGCCACTGGGTCACTGACACCCAGGCCACCATCAGTCAAGTCTTGGGATCCCTCTAACAGTATCCAAGACATGATGGATCAGGTCCTCACTAAGCTCTGGGAGATGAAGCAGTTGTAGGGGGAGCACAATGTAGAATGTCAAATTGGTTGTGACATTCCACCAGATGTTGCCACAGTGTATTGGAATGATCATGTGGCCACAAAATGGAGTACTGCCATTACTTTGACTATTGGTGTTATTGATGTGGGATTACTATTGTGAGGCAGAAGGTCTGGCTCCAGTTGATTACATAAATCAAGAATTGTTTGCCTATTTAATCTAAATTTTATAATATCCCATTCATCCATGGTGGCAGGGCTGGAAATGGTTTGAACACTTGACACTGTCGTCTCCTCACTCTCCCTGTGTTCATATGTCTGCACTTAAAATTAAACCTCACATTTCATCTAATTTCAGTACATATACCTTTTGAATACATATTTATACAGAACCTAATTATGTTTAGTATGAATATTTTTTTTAATTGACATTTACTAAATACAAATTATTATTTTATTTTTTTAATGTGTCTGTAAAAATTCCATCAACAGCGATATAATCAACAGCACTCAAATATTGCATCAAACCACATTAAGGCACTACGTTACACTTTTTTTGTAAAAACAAATGAACCATATTAGCATTTTCTACCTATAAACAAAGTAGCCACCATTTTGAGTGGTGGTGACACACTTAACATTCACAAACACACTAATTCACGATCTAAAATGGTGGCCATCTGACCTTACCGTCAGGATATGTGGAATTAGTTATACGCGGTGGAAGTTGACCACCTTGTGGGCGTAAAACTCCATGACGAACCAAGCCATAGGCTAATGTGTATGAAAGCAACGTACGACAGCCAATGGATGTGTCCATCACAGTTGACGATCGTGTACCTCGTGTACATGTACGCGCATTTTAAAAAAAAGCTTGTATCCTAACACTGCAGCCAACAACACCTCCTCAACTTTTGCTGCTATTTCAAACCCCTGGGAGCCACGATGCTAGGAAGAGCATGTGACAGGGACCAGCCTTTTCGCCAGAGGAGATGGATTTGGGGGCTATGGAGGTTCTGTCCCTGTACAGTTAGCTCTATGGTTCAATTGAGGAACATGTACGTTTGTAATAAAAAAATTATTCTGACTAACTTGTTCTTTTCTGTGAAGAATAGTGATTGAAGTGAACATTCTGTTCTATTTTAACTACATAGAACAATGACGGTGTATATTTTTAAACACATTATATTTAGACAACACCACAACAATGGTATGTGTTGTGTATTTGAAGCCCTATATTTTATTTGGTCTGTATTTCTATGTGTATATATATATATACACATAGTAAAAATATTTAAACCAACCGACTTACCAGAAGCCCGTCATGTGATCAAGTCCCCAGTGAGGGACGAAACGCGTAATGGCTGTTGCTGCGCTAGCTATGGAACCTAAATAAAGTTCAGCTGACGAAGCCACGGTGGTCTGTGCTCTTCTCCTGCCGAGTTACCACCGGGCTATTTGAGAAGAGTTTGCCTATATATATATATATATATTACCTACTGGCGGTCGCCAGTAGGTATATATAGTTAGGATTTTTTCCCTATGGGATTTTTGAAAATTCTATGTCTAATAACTTTGGCGTTTGTGGACGGAATTGGCTGAAATTTTCAGCAAAATGGAACATTTTGTTTCTGAGCAGCCACTGGAAATTTGGGGGGAGTTGGTCCAGGGGGGGCCGAGAAAAAAGGGGGGTCCCAAAACGTGTTTTTAACATTGAGTTTTCCATAGGGCGGTTAGCCTCATTTTTAGCCCGAACGGCTGAATGGATTTGCACGAAACTTGGCAAATTTGTAGGGACTGGTAGCCCGATGTGCCTTTTGTAGGTCTCAATGTATGTGCTCCAGTGGATTTTGAGAAATTAACGTTCAAAAAAAGATATATATCTAGATCCGCGCCTGGAGCGCTCCCGGATACGCGTACGGGAGAGCGCTCCAGGCGCGCCACGCGACTTGCGCACGGCAAGCTGATTGGTTCTCGGGTGTCTATAAACATTCGAAACAGTCCGCAGCGGCCGCCATCTTGTGTCTCGGTAGGATTGAGACACAAGAGGTGGCAAAAATCAAAGGGGGAAATGAGCAAGAGGGGGCAGGGTACACACCCCCTGACCCCCTAGGTTTCATGTGGGGGCCATAAAAGGCTCCCGCGGGTGAAAAAAATAAATAAAAAAAAAATCGATTTTCGCGGGGGTGAGCGCCCGGTACGCGCACCGGGGAGCGTACGGGGGAGCGTACCATGGAGATTAAAAATGACAGACTTTAAAAAAAATAAAGCTTCTTTTTAAAAATTGGAGGTAGTTCTGAAAAGAACTTTTTTTTTCATTTTGTTGTTTTATATATATTTTTTTTTTGTTTTTTTTGTTTTATATTTTTTTAGACTTTTTAAAACAATTTTATATTTTTTTTGTATTTTTTTCAAGGGAAAAACAAAAACAAGGATTGCAAAACTGCTCAACAGGAGCAAAAAAAATTGAAAATTTAGGGACTGGAAGAGCAGCGGTGTTGCTGTTTCTTTAGAGCAATCAGTTCAACACTCTGCTCCCCATAGCAGAGCAGTTCGTCACACTCTGCGCACAAAAATTTGATGCCCGCAAACACCGGCTGAATGTTAGGGATCATTCTTCCACGGGGTGGTCCCGAAGGTGTTGCTCCACCAGTGGAGGTGCTGCCGCCATCTGTTGGTACATTCCGTGCCAGCTCTCTGACACTCTCCCTGGCAAAGTTGTTAGGGTGTCTTCTTTTGACATGCCGGATCAAATTGGCATTGCCAAAACTATATTTTTTCAGAGGATTGCCTCTGGATAAACTACTCCCACATATTTTGCATGTTACTTTGGGAGCGTTCACTTTTTTCTGTCCTTCTGGGATGTCGTAAAATTTCCAAATGAAATGGGTTTTTTTCTTTTGCTGAGGAGGGTCCTCATCCAAAAATCCCTCTGAATCACTGCTGGATGACTCTCTTGCAGCCATTGCTGGAGATCAGAAAAGTAGGAGATAGAGTAGACACAACAGCTCTTGCTCTCTCCAAGTACAAAGCAATAGTGAGAGAAATGGGTGGGTTTCACACAATTTGGAAAAAAAAAAGTTCTGAACCAATGAAAAGTGTTATTTTAAAGTCACATGGTTTGACGCGCTTACGCTACGCGCCCGGGGCGCGTCCCGGGCGTGTATCGTAAGCGCATCGGGGCGCTTACGTTGCGCGATCGTATGCGCTTCCGGGTGCGCTTACGCGGTGCGTCATAAGACGCATCTCGCGGCTACGCGATACGTGTCTTATGACGCAAGGCGTGGCGGCTACGCGATACGTCACGATGTTGTTTTCGTTCTCGACAATAGCGCTTCCGGGACGCGCATTAGTACGCGCCTCGGGGCGCGCCGCCAGATTGCGCTTACCCGTGCGTTCACCTGTCCGCGCCCCGGGAGCGCACTAAAAATAATATTAAAAAAAAATAAAAAAATTATAAAATATAAAATTAGATTTAAAATGTATTATTTTTATAAAGATTTGCTATTAAAAAACCTATGAAATTCACTGAAAAAACCATAGGTTATAGACCATATATAGTTAGGAATTAGCATTTACAAAACCTTGAAAATTCACTGAAAAAACCATAGGTTATAGACCATATATAGTTAGGAATTAGCATTTAAAAAACCTTATTTTACTCACACAAAACCATTGAAATTCCATATATAGTTAGTTGCAGTAACTATATATCGCGCACCCGCAATCCACTGCTGATCATGTCACATATTACATCATTCATGACATGGTCAGTGACATCACTGATGACATCACTGATGACATCTCAAATGACATCACTGATGACATCACTGATGACATCTCAAATGACATCAGTGATGACATCATGACACACCAATACCAGTTACTACATACGCACTCACTGATTCCTACGTCTACACACACATTCACTCATTCACCCATACAATCACTCATAAATACAGTCACTCATTATTACAACACTATCATATGCACTCATACACCTAGTCAGTCCTGTGAAGAATCAATCACACTTCGATTTCCTCATCTATACAGTTAAACACAGAACACCATACTTTTCACACATAAACTAACACATACTTACTCTCTTATACAATCACTGATACAAGTACACATTGATATGCACAGTCACACACCTCCCAGCCAGCCACACACACACTCAGTCTTCCATACATCCACTCATTCTTCAATATGTAAAACATATTTAAACTTTACAAAAACACACAGACACTAGATGATGTCATCAGTGATGTCACTGACCATGTCATGAATGATGTAATATGTGACATGATCAGCAGTGGATTGCGGGTGCGCGATATATAGTTACTGCAACTAACTATATATGGAATTTCAATGGTTTTGTGTGAGTAAAATAAGGTTTTTTAAATGCTAATTCCTAACTATATATGGTCTATAACCTATGGTTTTTTCAGTGAATATATATATATATATATATATATATATATATATATATATTTGCAACACACTCCTAGAAATCGGTTCCAGGATAAAAACGGCCAGCACTCCAGTGTCGGTGTTCTTAGTTCATTTTATTTCCAAACCCCCCAGCACCCTCGACAGACGCGTCTCGCACAAGGCTTCGTCACATGACCTTATCATATATATATATATATATATATATATATATATATATATATATATATATATATATATATATATATTCAAAGAAACAACTTATGAATCACAAAGTTGACTCGAGCCCAGGTCCTTTTAGCGTGTTATTTATTCACACACGGAATGCCAAACAACACCCGACGCGTTTCGGTGCAGCCGCACCTTGGTCACGGGTAACGGTGTTTACAAACAATTACATTTTTAAAGTCAAAAAATATAAACATAAACGTAGGACTACTCGTCCTCACACCAGTGTTAGTTCAACCACAGTTGTGGCGGCCATATTTGAATGTGTAATTGGACACAGATATAATATACATTATACAATATGTACAAAAGAAACTGTATAAGGATCACAGAGATTAATGTAACTTTAAATTAATTTGTTACAATTTACTCAAAGGTTAAACCCTTATGTCAAATCAAAAAGTTTTTTCAAACGTTTCTCAAGATTGAGCCCAAGTGGGCGAATGTACCAATGCTCAGATACATAAAACATAATATATATATATATAGCGATACTTAGCAGGCAGTAGATGTTTGCTAAAAATATAAGAGGCACACGCGGAGTCTGGTTATCAAAGCAAGGATGCTTTATTCGGTGCTTAAGTGTCCTCTCCCCTCCAGTTCGACAGACGCGTTTCGCCTTCGCGGCTTTTTCAATGTCGATTAACCCACAGTGTGTCAATAGTTATAAACCCACCCTCCAATTTCATGGTCATGGAAATAAATGACGTACATATATTCAACCAACTTTACATCCGCAAAGCGGTGGCCATGTTACAGTGGGTGAAAAATACTGTTGTTTTGTGATAAGTTTACACAAATAATGTAAAAGTGCAAGTGCATAAACAATAATATTACAATATTGAGTTAAAAAGGAGTCAACATCCACTCCTACCGTTAATTCATAATGAACAGGTCTGTTAATGAAAATTATACAATTATGTATTTCACTGATTAAATGACCTGTGTTATTTACGAGATCTTAGTAGATCCATAACTGTGAGAAAGGGGGAAAAAATTCCAAAATTCATGGGAACATAATGACCCTCACACAATCATGTATAACTATCTACTCAGTGGTCAAAATTGAAAAAAAAAATATATATATATATATATATATATATCAAAGTCATGCAGGTAGCACACAAGCGAGGAAGAACACAAGAAACTTCACAATTTGGTGCCAAAATTTATTCCGTACTCTTGCCAGCAGCAACCCTCTCGAAACTGGCATCAAAGCATTCCAGGCCATACGCGTTTCAGGATCAAACTATCCCTTCGTCAGTGGCAGCAAGACTGAAAGTTAGCGCTGCACACGCAACTAAAATCAAACTCGCACCTGCCCCAGTGGGCGTGGCTTTTCGCTCGGCATCTTGGTGCGTGTAGTTCGTGTGCGAATTAACCCTTAAGTGTGTGCTAAAGTTCAGTCCCAGTAAAAGCAATTGATTGTCCCATGTGGGCAGATGTCGCGTTCCCAGCTGGTCACTGCCTTGCTTTGTAGAGTTAGGAATGCACCCGGGCAGATTCACACCCTGACATGGAGTCTGCCTGTTCCTCCCGAGACTCTCAGCTCCAGTTACAGCCGGGACGGGTCTTCCTTCCAGAAGTGGTTCTTCCTCAACGGCCGTGCTCGCCGTTTATATTTCAAAGTCATGCAGGTAGCACACAAGCGAGGAAGAACACAAGAAACTTCACAATTTGGTGCCAAAATTTATTCCGTACTCTTGCCAGCAGCAACCCTCTCGAAACTGGCATCAAAGCATTCCAGGCCATACGCGTGTCAGGATCAAACTATCCCTTCGTCAGTGGCAGCAAGACTGAAAGTTAGCGCTGCACACGCAACTAAAATCAAACTCGCACCTGCCCCAGTGGGCGTGGCTTTTCGCTCGGCATCTTGGTGCGTGTAGTTCGTGTGCGAATTAACCCCAAGTGGGTGCTAAAGTTCAGTCCCAGTAAAAACAATTGATTGTCCCATGTGGGCAGATGTCGCGTTCCCAGCTGGTCACTGCCTTGCTTTGTAGAGTTAGGAATGCACCCGGGCAGATTCACACCCTGACATGGAGTCTGCCTGTTCCTCCCGAGACTCTCAACTCCAGTTACAGCCGGGACGGGTCTTCCTTCCAGAAGTGGTTCTTCCTCAACGGCCGTGCTCGCCGTTTATATTTCAAAGTCATGCAGGTAGCACACAAGCGAGGAAGAACACAAGAAACTTCACAATTTGGTGCCAAAATTTATTCCGTACTCTTGCCAGCAGCAACCCTCTCGAAACTGGCATCAAAGCATTCCAGGCCATACGCGTTTCAGGATCAAACTATCCCTTCGTCAGTGGCAGCAAGACTGAAAGTTAGCGCTGCACAAGCAACTAAAATCAAACTCGCACCTGCCCCAGTGGGCGTGGCTTTTCGCTCGGCATCTTGGTGCGTGTAGTTCGTGTGTGAATTTACCCCAAGTGGGTGCTAAAGTTCAGTCCCAGTAAAAGCAATTGATTGTCCCATGTGGGCAGATGTCGCGTTCCCAGCTGGTCACTGCCTTGCTTTGTAGAGTTAGGAATGCACCCGGGCAGATTCACACCCTGACATGGAGTCTGCCTGTTCCTCCGGAGACTCTCAGCTCCAGTTACAGCCGGGACGGGTCTTCCTTCCAGAAGTGGTTCTTCCTCAACGGCCGTGCTCGCCGTTTATATTTCAAAGTCATGCAGGTAGCACACAAGCGAGGAAGAACACAAGAAACTTCACAATTTGGTGCCAAAGAAGTTCTTCACTTCTTCTTTTCCTTCGTTTGGTATTTTGTTATTTTATTGGTCTTTGTTGGACACAGATGAAGCAGCATAATAATCAGCATATGCCCATCCAGGGCTCAATGTTGGTTTGTGAACAATGTTGGTTTTTGAAATATGTCTATTTCGTATTGACTGTAAATAGATACGCCCATCCAGGGGCTTGATTTTGGTTTAGTCATCAATTGAGTGATTAATTTGACACTCTAAGATGGCGCTCATGTTAGGACCTGATTCTCATGAGTCCTTTTTTGCTTTTCATTAGCCTTGTGTTCTTAAGCATGACCAAGATGGCGCTTCGGTAAACATGGATGAAGGTTTACTACCGAAACGCGTCTGTTAAGCAGTGTTTGTTTGGGGTTCTAATAAAATAACCCAAACTGTCCCCCGCGAGTGCTTTTTTCACCGTCTGGACATTGGATATTGTCCCTTAGAACGGAAACGGAGCATATATATATATATATATATTTATATATATATATATATATATATATTCCATCAAAAAGTTGCCTTGCAGCAAGGAAACCCACGCAGAGAAGTGCTTAACAGCTTTTATTTTCCAAACCGGCCAAGTTTCATTGCATGGGCAAAAGTTCCTTTCCTGACGCGTTTCAGAGCCAGAGGGCTCCTTCATCAGAGGATGATACTGCTTCTTGCTGCCAAACTCGCATATTCAGGCGCCATTGGCTGCATGCTGAAAAATGTACTCACGTGCCACGTGCCTCACACCCACGTGACTTCCACAGGTGAGACTGTTTTTAGGCATGCTGGAACCTGTAGTATCATAGCGAAGTTTTCCCCAAGTGGGTGCAGTTCAGAAACACAGTCTTTTTCTTTTCAAAGTAAAATCCAAGTGGACTGAAATGAAAGCGCCGGTTCGTTTTCATTACCCTTCACTGCGCTTAAGGTCCGTGGTTCAGTGACCTTCAGCTCCATATTTTTCATGGCAGGGCTTCCTTCTCGGCCAGGCTGCCGAGTTAAATTCCATCAAAAAGTTGCCTTGCAGCAAGGAAACCCACGCAGAGAAGTGCTTAACAGCTTTTATTTTCCAAACCGGCCAAGTTTCATTGCATGGGCAAAAGTTCCTTTCCTGACGCGTTTCAGAGCCAGAGGGCTCCTTCATCAGAGGATGATACTGCTTCTTGCTGCCAAACTCGCATATTCAGGCGCCATTGGCTGCATGCTGAAAAATGTACTCACGTGCCACGTGCCTCACACCCACGTGACTTCCACAGGTGAGACTGTTTTTAGGCATGCTGGAACCTGTAGTATCATAGCGAAGTTTTCCCCAAGTGGGTGCAGTTCAGAAACACAGTCTTTTTCTTTTCAAAGTAAAATCCAAGTGGACTGAAATGAAAGCGCCGGTTCGTTTTCATTACCCTTCACTGCGCTTAAGGTCCGTGGTTCAGTGACCTTCCGCTCCATATTTTTCATGGCAGGGCTTCCTTCTCGGCCAGGCTGCCGAGTTAAATTCCATCAAAAAGTTGCCTTGCAGCAAGGAAACCCACGCAGAGAAGTGCTTAACAGCTTTTATTTTCCAAACCGGCCAAGTTTCATTGCATGGGCAAAAGTTCCTTTCCTGACGCGTTTCAGAGCCAGAGGGCTCCTTCATCAGAGGATGATACTGCTTCTTGCTGCCAAACTCGCATATTCAGGCGCCATTGGCTGCATGCTGAAAAATGTACTCACGTGCCACGTGCCTCACACCCACGTGACTTCCACAGGTGAGACTGTTTTTAGGCATGCTGGAACCTGTAGTATCATAGCGAAGTTTTCCCCAAGTGGGTGCAGTTCAGAAACACAGTCTTTTTCTTTTCAAAGTAAAATCCAAGTGGACTGAAATGAAAGCGCCGGTTCGTTTTCATTACCCTTCACTGCGCTTAAGGTCCGTGGTTCAGTGACCTTCAGCTCCATATTTTTCATGGCAGGGCTTCCTTCTCGGCCAGGCTGCCGAGTTAAATTCCATCAAAAAGTTGCCTTGCAGCAAGGAAACCCACGCAGAGAAGTGCTTAACAGCTTTTATTTTCCAAACCGGCCAAGTTTCATTGCATGGGCAAAAGTTCCTTTCCTGACGCGTTTCAGAGCCAGAGGGCTCCTTCATCAGAGGATGATACTGCTTCTTGCTGCCAAACTCGCATATTCAGGCGCCATTGGCTGCATGCTGAAAAATGTACTCACGTGCCACGTGCCTCACACCCACGTGACTTCCACAGGTGAGACTGTTTTTAGGCATGCTGGAACCTGTAGTATCATAGCGAAGTTTTCCCCAAGTGGGTGCAGTTCAGAAACACAGTCTTTTTCTTTTCAAAGTAAAATCCAAGTGGACTGAAATGAAAGCGCCGGTTCGTTTTCATTACCCTTCACTGCGCTTAAGGTCCGTGGTTCAGTGACCTTCAGCTCCATATTTTTCATGGCAGGGCTTCCTTCTCGGCCAGGCTGCCGAGTTAAATTCCATCAAAAAGTTGCCTTGCAGCAAGGAAACCCACGCAGAGAAGTGCTTAACAGCTTTTATTTTCCAAACCGGCCAAGTTTCATTGCATGGGCAAAAGTTCCTTTCCTGACGCGTTTCAGAGCCAGAGGGCTCCTTCATCAGAGGATGATACTGCTTCTTGCTGCCAAACTCGCATATTCAGGCGCCATTGGCTGCATGCTGAAAAATGTACTCACGTGCCACGTGCCTCACACCCACGTGACTTCCACAGGTGAGACTGTTTTTAGGCATGCTGGAACCTGTAGTATCATAGCGAAGTTTTCCCCAAGTGGGTGCAGTTCAGAAACACAGTCTTTTTCTTTTCAAAGTAAAATCCAAGTGGACTGAAATGAAAGCGCCGGTTTGTTTTCATTACCCTTCACTGCGCTTAAGGTCCGTGGTTCAGTGACCTTCAGCTCCATATTTTTCATGGCAGGGCTTCCTTCTCGGCCAGGCTGCCGAGTTAAATTCCATCAAAAAGTTGCCTTGCAGCAAGGAAACCCACGCAGAGAAGTGCTTAACAGCTTTTATTTTCCAAACCGGCCAAGTTTCATTGCATGGGCAAAAGTTCCTTTCCTGACGCGTTTCAGAGCCAGAGGGCTCCTTCATCAGAGGATGATACTGCTTCTTGCTGCCAAACTCGCATATTCAGGCGCCATTGGCTGCATGCTGAAAAATGTACTCACGTGCCACGTGCCTCACACCCACGTGACTTCCACAGGTGAGACTGTTTTTAGGCATGCTGGAACCTGTAGTATCATAGCGAAGTTTTCCCCAAGTGGGTGCAGTTCAGAAACACAGTCTTTTTCTTTTCAAAGTAAAATCCAAGTGGACTGAAATGAAAGCGCCGGTTCGTTTTCATTACCCTTCACTGCGCTTAAGGTCCGTGGTTCAGTGACCTTCAGCTCCATATTTTTCATGGCAGGGCTTCCTTCTCGGCCAGGCTGCCGAGTTAAATTCCATCAAAAAGTTGCCTTGCAGCAAGGAAACCCACGCAGAGAAGTGCTTAACAGCTTTTATTTTCCAAACCGGCCAAGTTTCATTGCATGGGCAAAAGTTCCTTTCCTGACGCGTTTCAGAGCCAGAGGGCTCCTTCATCAGAGGATGATACTGCTTCTTGCTGCCAAACTCGCATATTCAGGCGCCATTGGCTGCATGCTGAAAAATGTACTCACGTGCCACGTGCCTCACACCCACGTGACTTCCACAGGTGAGACTGTTTTTAGGCATGCTGGAACCTGTAGTATCATAGCGAAGTTTTCCCCAAGTGGGTGCAGTTCAGAAACACAGTCTTTTTCTTTTCAAAGTAAAATCCAAGTGGACTGAAATGAAAGCGCCGGTTCGTTTTCATTACCCTTCACTGCGCTTAAGGTCCGTGGTTCAGTGACCTTCAGCTCCATATTTTTCATGGCAGGGCTTCCTTCTCGGCCAGGCTGCCGAGTTAAATTCCATCAAAAAGTTGCCTACAGGTTCCAGCATGAAAACTTGACCGGTTTGGAAAATAAAAGCTGTTAAGCACTTCTCTGCGTGGGTTTCCTTGCTGCAAGGCAACTTTTTGATGGAATTTAACTCGGCAGCCTGGCCGAGAAGGAAGCCCTGCCATGAAAAATATGGAGCTGAAGGTCACTGAACCACGGACCTTAAGCGCAGTGAAGGGTAATGAAAACGAACCGGCGCTTTCATTTCAGTCCACTTGGATTTTACTTTGAAAAGAAAAAGACTGTGTTTCTGAACTGCACCCACTTGGGGAAAACTTCGCTATGATACTACAGGTTCCAGCATGCCTAAAAACAGTCTCACCTGTGGAAGTCACGTGGGTGTGAGGCACGTGGCACGTGAGTACATTTTTCAGCATGCAGCCAATGGCGCCTGAATATGCGAGTTTGGCAGCAAGAAGCAGTATCATCCTCTGATGAAGGAGCCCTCTGGCTCTGAAACGCGTCAGGAAAGGAACTTTTGCCCATGCAATGAAACTTGGCCGGTTTGGAAAATAAAAGCTGTTAAGCACTTCTCTGCGTGGGTTTCCTTGCTGCAAGGCAACTTTTTGATGGAATTTAACTCGGCAGCCTGGCCGAGAAGGAAGCCCTGCCATGAAAAATATGGAGCTGAAGGTCACTGAACCACGGACCTTAAGCGCAGTGAAGGGTAATGAAAACGAACCGGCGCTTTCATTTCAGTCCACTTGGATTTTACTTTGAAAAGAAAAAGACTGTGTTTCTGAACTGCACCCACTTGGGGAAAACTTCGCTATGATACTACAGGTTCCAGCATGCCTAAAAACAGTCTCACCTGTGGAAGTCACGTGGGTGTGAGGCACGTGGCACGTGAGTACATTTTTCAGCATGCAGCCAATGGCGCCTGAATATGCGAGTTTGGCAGCAAGAAGCAGTATCATCCTCTGATGAAGGAGCCCTCTGGCTCTGAAACGCGTCAGGAAAGGAACTTTTGCCCATGCAATGAAACTTGGCCGGTTTGGAAAATAAAAGCTGTTAAGCACTTCTCTGCGTGGGTTTCCTTGCTGCAAGGCAACTTTTTGATGGAATTTAACTCGGCAGCCTGGCCGAGAAGGAAGCCCTGCCATGAAAAATATGGAGCTGAAGGTCACTGAACCACGGACCTTAAGCGCAGTGAAGGGTAATGAAAACGAACCGGCGCTTTCATTTCAGTCCACTTGGATTTTACTTTGAAAAGAAAAAGACTGTGTTTCTGAATTGCACCCACTTGGGGAAAACTTCGCTATGATACTACAGGTTCCAGCATGCCTAAAAACAGTCTCACCTGTGGAAGTCACGTGGGTGTGAGGCACGTGGCACGTGAGTACATTTTTCAGCATGCAGCCAATGGCGCCTGAATATGCGAGTTTGGCAGCAAGAAGCAGTATCATCCTCTGATGAAGGAGCCCTCTGGCTCTGAAACGCGTCAGGAAAGGAACTTTTGCCCATGCAATGAAACTTGGCCGGTTTGGAAAATAAAAGCTGGTAAGCACTTCTCTGCGTGGGTTTCCTTGCTGCAAGGCAACTTTTTGATGGAATTTAACTCGGCAGCCTGGCCGAGAAGGAAGCCCTGCCATGAAAAATATGGAGCTGAAGGTCACTGAACCACGGACCTTAAGCGCAGTGAAGGGTAATGAAAACGAACCGGCGCTTTCATTTCAGTCCACTTGGATTTTACTTTGAAAAGAAAAAGACTGTGTTTCTGAACTGCACCCACTTGGGGAAAACTTCGCTATGATACTACAGGTTCCAGCATGCCTAAAAACAGTCTCACCTGTGGAAGTCACGTGGGTGTGAGGCACGTGGCACGTGAGTACATTTTTCAGCATGCAGCCAATGGCGCCTGAATATGCGAGTTTGGCAGCAAGAAGCAGTATCATCCTCTGATGAAGGAGCCCTCTGGCTCTGAAACGCGTCAGGAAAGGAACTTTTGCCCATGCAATGAAACTTGGCCGGTTTGGAAAATAAAAGCTGTTAAGCACTTCTCTGCGTGGGTTTCCTTGCTGCAAGGCAACTTTTTGATGGAATTTAACTCGGCAGCCTGGCCGAGAAGGAAGCCCTGCCATGAAAAATATGGAGCTGAAGGTCACTGAACCACGGACCTTAAGCGCAGTGAAGGGTAATGAAAACGAACCGGCGCTTTCATTTCAGTCCACTTGGATTTTACTTTGAAAAGAAAAAGACTGTGTTTCTGAACTGCACCCACTTGGGGAAAACTTCGCTATGATACTACAGGTTCCAGCATGCCTAAAAACAGTCTCACCTGTGGAAGTCACGTGGGTGTGAGGCACGTGGCACGTGAGTACATTTTTCAGCATGCAGCCAATGGCGCCTGAATATGCGAGTTTGGCAGCAAGAAGCAGTATCATCCTCTGATGAAGGAGCCCTCTGGCTCTGAAACGCGTCAGGAAAGGAACTTTTGCCCATGCAATGAAACTTGGCCGGTTTGGAAAATAAAAGCTGTTAAGCACTTCTCTGCGTGGGTTTCCTTGCTGCAAGGCAACTTTTTGATGGAATTTAACTCGGCAGCCTGGCCGAGAAGGAAGCCCTGCCATGAAAAATATGGAGCTGAAGGTCACTGAACCACGGACCTTAAGCGCAGTGAAGGGTAATGAAAACGAACCGGCGCTTTCATTTCAGTCCACTTGGATTTTACTTTGAAAAGAAAAAGACTGTGTTTCTGAACTGCACCCACTTGGGGAAAACTTCGCTATGATACTACAGGTTCCAGCATGCCTAAAAACAGTCTCACCTGTGGAAGTCACGTGGGTGTGAGGCACGTGGCACGTGAGTACATTTTTCAGCATGCAGCCAATGGCGCCTGAATATGCGAGTTTGGCAGCAAGAAGCAGTATCATCCTCTGATGAAGGAGCCCTCTGGCTCTGAAACGCGTCAGGAAAGGAACTTTTGCCCATGCAATGAAACTTGGCCGGTTTGGAAAATAAAAGCTGTTAAGCACTTCTCTGCGTGGGTTTCCTTGCTGCAAGGCAACTTTTTGATGGAATTTAACTCGGCAGCCTGGCCGAGAAGGAAGCCCTGCCATGAAAAATATGGAGCTGAAGGTCACTGAACCACGGACCTTAAGCGCAGTGAAGGGTAATGAAAACGAACCGGCGCTTTCATTTCAGTCCACTTGGATTTTACTTTGAAAAGAAAAAGACTGTGTTTCTGAACTGCACCCACTTGGGGAAAACTTCGCTATGATACTACAGGTTCCAGCATGCCTAAAAACAGTCTCACCTGTGGAAGTCACGTGGGTGTGAGGCACGTGGCACGTGAGTACATTTTTCAGCATGCAGCCAATGGCGCCTGAATATGCGAGTTTGGCAGCAAGAAGCAGTATCATCCTCTGATGAAGGAGCCCTCTGGCTCTGAAACGCGTCAGGAAAGGAACTTTTGCCCATGCAATGAAACTTGGCCGGTTTGGAAAATAAAAGCTGTTAAGCACTTCTCTGCGTGGGTTTCCTTGCTGCAAGGCAACTTTTTGATGGAATTTAACTCGGCAGCCTGGCCGAGAAGGAAGCCCTGCCATGAAAAATATGGAGCTGAAGGTCACTGAACCACGGACCTTAAGCGCAGTGAAGGGTAATGAAAACGAACCGGCGCTTTCATTTCAGTCCACTTGGATTTTACTTTGAAAAGAAAAAGACTGTGTTTCTGAACTGCACCCACTTGGGGAAAACTTCGCTATGATACTACAGGTTCCAGCATGCCTAAAAACAGTCTCACCTGTGGAAGTCACGTGGGTGTGAGGCACGTGGCACGTGAGTACATTTTTCAGCATGCAGCCAATGGCGCCTGAATATGCGAGTTTGGCAGCAAGAAGCAGTATCATCCTCTGATGAAGGAGCCCTCTGGCTCTGAAACGCGTCAGGAAAGGAACTTTTGCCCATGCAATGAAACTTGGCCGGTTTGGAAAATAAAAGCTGTTAAGCACTTCTCTGCGTGGGTTTCCTTGCTGCAAGGCAACTTTTTGATGGAATTTAACTCGGCAGCCTGGCCGAGAAGGAAGCCCTGCCATGAAAAATATGGAGCTGAAGGTCACTGAACCACGGACCTTAAGCGCAGTGAAGGGTAATGAAAACGAACCGGCGCTTTCATTTCAGTCCACTTGGATTTTACTTTGAAAAGAAAAAGACTGTGTTTCTGAACTGCACCCACTTGGGGAAAACTTCGCTATGATACTACAGGTTCCAGCATGCCTAAAAACAGTCTCACCTGTGGAAGTCACGTGGGTGTGAGGCACGTGGCACGTGAGTACATTTTTCAGCATGCAGCCAATGGCGCCTGAATATGCGAGTTTGGCAGCAAGAAGCAGTATCATCCTCTGATGAAGGAGCCCTCTGGCTCTGAAACGCGTCAGGAAAGGAACTTTTGCCCATGCAATGAAACTTGGCCGGTTTGGAAAATAAAAGCTGTTAAGCACTTCTCTGCGTGGGTTTCCTTGCTGCAAGGCAACTTTTTGATGGAATTTAACTCGGCAGCCTGGCCGAGAAGGAAGCCCTGCCATGAAAAATATGGAGCTGAAGGTCACTGAACCACGGACCTTAAGCGCAGTGAAGGGTAATGAAAACGAACCGGCGCTTTCATTTCAGTCCACTTGGATTTTACTTTGAAAAGAAAAAGACTGTGTTTCTGAACTGCACCCACTTGGGGAAAACTTCGCTATGATACTACAGGTTCCAGCATGCCTAAAAACAGTCTCACCTGTGGAAGTCACGTGGGTGTGAGGCACGTGGCACGTGAGTACATTTTTCAGCATGCAGCCAATGGCGCCTGAATATGCGAGTTTGGCAGCAAGAAGCAGTATCATCCTCTGATGAAGGAGCCCTCTGGCTCTGAAACGCGTCAGGAAAGGAACTTTTGCCCATGCAATGAAACTTGGCCGGTTTGGAAAATAAAAGCTGTTAAGCACTTCTCTGCGTGGGTTTCCTTGCTGCAAGGCAACTTTTTGATGGAATTTAACTCGGCAGCCTGGCCGAGAAGGAAGCCCTGCCATGAAAAATATGGAGCTGAAGGTCACTGAACCACGGACCTTAAGCGCAGTGAAGGGTAATGAAAACGAACCGGCGCTTTCATTTCAGTCCACTTGGATTTTACTTTGAAAAGAAAAAGACTGTGTTTCTGAACTGCACCCACTTGGGGAAAACTTCGCTATGATACTACAGGTTCCAGCATGCCTAAAAACAGTCTCACCTGTGGAAGTCACGTGGGTGTGAGGCACGTGGCACGTGAGTACATTTTTCAGCATGCAGCCAATGGCGCCTGAATATGCGAGTTTGGCAGCAAGAAGCAGTATCATCCTCTGATGAAGGAGCCCTCTGGCTCTGAAACGCGTCAGGAAAGGAACTTTTGCCCATGCAATGAAACTTGGCCGGTTTGGAAAATAAAAGCTGTTAAGCACTTCTCTGCGTGGGTTTCCTTGCTGCAAGGCAACTTTTTGATGGAATTTAACTCGGCAGCCTGGCCGAGAAGGAAGCCCTGCCATGAAAAATATGGAGCTGAAGGTCACTGAACCACGGACCTTAAGCGCAGTGAAGGGTAATGAAAACGAACCGGCGCTTTCATTTCAGTCCACTTGGATTTTACTTTGAAAAGAAAAAGACTGTGTTTCTGAACTGCACCCACTTGGGGAAAACTTCGCTATGATACTACAGGTTCCAGCATGCCTAAAAACAGTCTCACCTGTGGAAGTCACGTGGGTGTGAGGCACGTGGCACGTGAGTACATTTTTCAGCATGCAGCCAATGGCGCCTGAATATGCGAGTTTGGCAGCAAGAAGCAGTATCATCCTCTGATGAAGGAGCCCTCTGGCTCTGAAACGCGTCAGGAAAGGAACTTTTGCCCATGCAATGAAACTTGGCCGGTTTGGAAAATAAAAGCTGTTAAGCACTTCTCTGCGTGGGTTTCCTTGCTGCAAGGCAACTTTTTGATGGAATTTAACTCGGCAGCCTGGCCGAGAAGGAAGCCCTGCCATGAAAAATATGGAGCTGAAGGTCACTGAACCACGGACCTTAAGCGCAGTGAAGGGTAATGAAAACGAACCGGCGCTTTCATTTCAGTCCACTTGGATTTTACTTTGAAAAGAAAAAGACTGTGTTTCTGAACTGCACCCACTTGGGGAAAACTTCGCTATGATACTACAGGTTCCAGCATGCCTAAAAACAGTCTCACCTGTGGAAGTCACGTGGGTGTGAGGCACGTGGCACGTGAGTACATTTTTCAGCATGCAGCCAATGGCGCCTGAATATGCGAGTTTGGCAGCAAGAAGCAGTATCATCCTCTGATGAAGGAGCCCTCTGGCTCTGAAACGCGTCAGGAAAGGAACTTTTGCCCATGCAATGAAACTTGGCCGGTTTGGAAAATAAAAGCTGTTAAGCACTTCTCTGCGTGGGTTTCCTTGCTGCAAGGCAACTTTTTGATGGAATATATATATATATATATATATATATATATATATATATTACCTACTGGCGATAGCCAGTAGGTATATATAGTTAGGATTTTTTTCCTATGGGATTTTTGAAAATTCTATGTCGAAAAACTTTGGCGTTTGAGGAGAGAATTGGCTGAAATTTTCAGGAAAATGGAACATTTTGTTTCTGAGCAGCCCCTGAAAATTTGGGGGGGGGGTTCGTCAAGGGGGGGCCGAGAAAAAAGGGGGTCCCAAAACGTGTTTTTCCCATGCAATTTTCCATAGGGCGGTTGGCCTCACTTTTAGCCTGAACGGCTGAATGGATTTACACCAAACTTGGCAAAATTGTAGGGACTGGTAGCCCGATGTGCCTTTGCTATGTCTCAAGATATAGGCTCCAGTGGTTTTTACGAAAATTAACTTTGAAAAATATATATTGGGCTACATTGGGCTATATATATGTTGGAGCCCAAATGTAGCCCAATGTAGCCCAATGTAGCCCAAAGATGGCCACCAGAGACAAAAAAAACAAATGTAGCCCAAATATCAGCCAGATGTAGCCCAACTATAGCCCAATGACAGAATGTCCCAGAGTGTTCTAAAGAAAAACTAGAGTGCTAACAGTCCTACTTATTACAAAGGTATGGCACACCTGAAGCCATCTTGATTGGAATAAAGTGGTAACTCTTAAAACATTTAATTTAAAAAGGAACCAAATGAGGGGGTTCATTTTGCCATAGAAAGTATGATTAGCGAATATATGACGAAATCCCGCATACCATCAGTCCGCAAAAAAAATCCCGCATGTACTATTAGGCCGCAAATTAAAATAACGAAAACTTTTAGAACGAATATGCCTTTAGCATACACTAAACAACTAAACTACCCTAAACCCTAAAACACTACCCCCAGCATGACCCTACACTACACAAACAGTACAACACTACCCTAAACCCTAAAACACTACCCCCAGCATGACCCTACACTACACAAACACTACAACACTACCCTAAACCCTAAAACACTACCCCCAGCATGACCCTACACTACGCAAACACTACAACACTACCCAAAACCCTAAAACACTACACCCCAGCATGACCCTACACTACGCAAACACTACAACACTACCCTAAACCCTAAAACACTACCCCCAGCAGGACCCTACACTACACAAACACTACAACACAACCCTAAACCCTAAAACACTACCCCCAGCATGACTCTACACTACGCAAACACTACAACACAACCCTAAACCCTAAAACACTACCCCCAGCATGACCCTACACTACGCAAACACTACAACACTACCCTAAACCCTAAAACACTACCCCCAGCATGACCCTACACTACGCAAACACTACCCAAAACCCTAAAACACTACACCCCAGCATGACCCTACACTACGCAAACACTACAACACTACCCTAAACCCTAAAAAACTACCCCCAGCATGACCCTACCCTACGCAAACACTACAATACTACCCAAAACCCTAAAACACTACACCCCAGCATGACCCTACACTACGCAAACACTACAACACTACCCTAAACCCTAAAATACTACACCCCAGCATGTCCCTACACTACGCAAACACTACAACACTACCCAAAACCCTAAAACACTACCCCCAGCATGACCCTACACTACGCAAACACTACAACACTATCCTAAACCCTAAAACACTACGCCCAGCATGACCCTACACTACGCAAACACTACAACACTACCCTAAACCCTAAAACACTAGCCCCAGCATGACCCTACACTACGCAAACACTATAACACAACCCTAAACCCTAAAACACTACCCCCAGCATGACCCTACACTACGCAAACACTACAACACTACCCTAAAACACTACCCCCAGCATGAC
The DNA here is from genome assembly GCF_964261635.1 of Lissotriton helveticus. Taxonomy (NCBI): domain Eukaryota; kingdom Metazoa; phylum Chordata; class Amphibia; order Caudata; family Salamandridae; genus Lissotriton; species Lissotriton helveticus. Next base: position 378,897,220 of record NC_136070.1, on the reverse strand, counting down.
CCTACACTACGCAAACACTACAACACAACCCTAAACCCTAAAACACTACCCCCAGCATGACCCTACACTAAACAACCACCACAACTCTACACTACACTAACACAACACTACACTACACAACACTACACTACACTACACAATCACTAACCCACGAAAAAATGAACACAAACCCACTTACCTCTCTCGTCATCGTGGTTTTCACAACGCAAATGCATTTACCATACATGCCTTTAAAACGTAATTCTTTGTAAAGGCATGCGCGATAAATGCACATGCGTTTTGAAAAAATGCGGGATAATGGTATGCGAGGTCAATGACCTTGCGGGATAATGGTATGCGGACTGAAAGTCTGCGGGATAAAAAATGCGGGAAAATGGCTGCAAACCATGATTAGCAGCAGACTTCCCTGGTGAGCACTAGCTTTACTACAGTGATCTAATGAGCAACTAGAGTGCTAACATTCAGAATTTATGGCAAATGTGTGACACATCTGAATGCCTTCTTGATAGAACCAAAGTAAACAAGCATTGAAAATGCAATAGATCTCGCCCTCGTTTAAGTTAAAGCCATTCTGTTTGTAATGAGGTGGCTTTTTAGCTTTGCTTTTATTAGTGTTTTTAAAACTTTCATGTAAATAACATGCATATGTATGCATATATGCATATGTATGCATGCATTTATATTTATATAGATATGCAGATTATATATGTTTATATATGTATATTACCTACTGGCGATAGCCAGTGGGTATATATAGTTAGGATTTTTTCTCTATGGGATTTCTGAAAATTCTCTGTCTAATAACTTTGGCGTTTGTGGACGGAATTGGCTGAAATTTTCAGGAAAATGGCACATTCTGTTTCTGAGCAGCCCCTGAAAATTTGGGGGGGTTTCGTCAAGGGGGGGCCGAGAAAATAGGGGTGTCCCAAAACGCGTTTTTCCCATTCATTTTTCCATAGGGCGGTTGGACTCACTTTTAGCTCGAACGGCTGAATAGATTTACATGAAACTTGGCAAAATTGTAGATATGGTTTGCCCGACGTGCCTTTGCTATGTCTCAATATATGTGCTCCAGTGGATTTTGAGAAATTAACGTTTAAAAAAATATATATATCTGTGACAGCGCTCCGGTTAGCGCCCCGGTTCGCGTACCTGACGCGTAACGGAACTTCGCGAAGCGAAGCTGATTGGCTCTCCGGTGTCTGTCAACATTCTAAACAGTCCGGAGCGGCCGCCATCTTGTCTCTCGGTACGATCGAGAGACAAGATGTGGTGAAAAACGAAGGGGGAAATGAAGGAAAGGGGGCAAGGTAGACCACTCCTGACCCCCTAGGATTGATGAGGGGGATATTAAAGTGTCCCGCGGGGCAAAAAAAATACAAACTTTTTTTTGCGATTTTACGCCGTAGAGGCGCGTCCCGGTACGCGAACCGGGCAGCTCACCGGGCAGCTCACCGGGCAGCTAACCGAGCAGCTAACAGGCAGCGTAGCTGTCAACATTGTAAACAGTCCGGAGCGGCCGCCATCTTGTCTCTCGGTAGGTTCGAGAGACAAGATGTGGTGAAAAAAGAAGGGGGAAATGAAGGAAAGGGGGCAAGGTAAACCCCTCCTGACCCCCTAGGATTGATGAGGGGGATATTAAAGTCCCCCGCGATTTTTCGCGGTAGAGGCGCTTCCCGGTACGCGAACCGGGCAGCTAACCGGCAGCGTAACGGGAGTCCGCCATCTTGTGTTTTTGGAGCGTCCGGTTCGCGTACCGGGTAGCGTCCCGGTAAGCGTAACAAGGGGAAAACCAAGAGAAACAGTAAAAAAAAAATTAAGGGAATAGATTTCCAGCAAACTTGGCAAAATTGTAGGGACTGTTTGTTTGATGTGCCTTTGCAAGGCCTCAAGATATGTGCACGTGTGGATTTTGTCTAATTAAGGTTAAAAAAAATATATATATCTGTAAGCGTGCTCCGGCACGCTTACGTTACGGGTTTTGTTTGCGCTGCAGAGCCGATACGTCACGGTTATGCGGCGCGTCATGAGGCGTCTCACGTGGCTACGTGATACGTCACGTAATAAAGAATATATTTTACAGCTATAGATATTAGCTTTTAAAAAACCAATGAAATTCACTGAAAAAACCATAGGTTATAGACCATATATAGTTAGGAATTTGCATTTACAAAACCTTGAAAATTCACTGAAAAAACCATAGGTTAGAGACCATATATAGTTAGCTGGACATTTTATTGACATAAAACCAATGAAATTCCATATATAGTTAGTTGCACTAACTATATATCGCGCACCCGCAATCCACTGCTGATGATGTCACATATTACATCATTCATGACATGGTCAGTGACATCACTGATGACATCACTGATGACATCTCAAATGACATCACTGATGACATCACTGATGACATCTCAAATGACATCACTGATGACATCATGACACACCAATACCAGTTACTACATACGCACTCACTGATTCCTACGTCTACACACACATTCACTCATTCACCCATACAATCACTCATACATACAGTCACTCATTATTACAACACTATCATATGCACTCATACACCTTGTCAGTCCTGTGAAGAATCAATCACACTTCGATTTCCTCATCTATACAGTTAAACACAGAACACCATACTTTTCACACATATACTAACACATACTTACTCTCTTATACAATCACTGATACAAGTACACATTGATATGCACAGAGTCACACACCTCCCAGCCAGCCACACACACACTCAGTCTTCCATACATCCACTCATTCTTCAATATGTAAAACATATTTAAACTTTACAAAAACACACAGACACTAGATGATGTCATCAGTGATGTCATTTGAGATGTCATCAGTGATGTCATCAGTGATGTCATTTGAGATGTCATCAGTGATGTCATCAGTGATGTCACTGACCATGTCATGAATGATGTAATATGTGACATCATCAGCAGTGGATTGCGGGTACGCGATATATAGTTAGTGCAACTAACTATATATGGAATTTCATTGGTTTTATGTCAATAAAATGTCCAGCTAACTATATATGGTCTCTAACCTATGGTTTTTTCAGTGAATTTGCAAGGTTTTGTAAATGCAAATTCCTAACTATATATGGTCTATAACCTATGGTTTTTTCAGTGAATATATATATATATATATATATTACCTACTGGCGGTCGCCAGTAGGTATATATAGTTAGGATTTTTTCTCTATGGGATTTTTGAAAATTCTATGTCTAATAACTTTGGCGTTTGGGGACGGAATTGGCTGAAATTTTCAGGAAAATGGCACATTTTCTTTCTGAGCAGCCCCTGAAAATTTTGGGGGGGTTCGTCAAGGGGGGGGCCGAGAAAAAAGGGGGGTCCCAAAACGCGTTTTTCCCATGTTAATTTCCATAGGGCGGTTGGCCTCACTTTTAGCCCGAACGGCTGAATGGATTTGCACGAAACTTGGCAAAATTGTAGGGACTGGTAGCCCGATGTGCCTTTTGTAGGTCTCAATATATGTGCTCCAGTGGATTTTGAGAAATTAACGTTTAAAAAAAGATATATATCTGTAACAGCGGACCGGGCAGCGCTCCAGGACGCGTACTTTTCGCGCAACGGAGCTTTGTGAAGCGAAGCTGATTGGTTCTCCGGCGTCTGTCAACATTCCAAACAGTCCGTTTGCACGAAACTTGGCAAAATTGTAGGGACTGGTAGCCCGATGTGCCTTTGCTAGGTCTCAATATATGTGCTCCAGTGGATTTTGAGAAATTAACGTTCAAAAAAAGATATATATCTGTAACAGCGCTCCGCTTCGCGTACTTTTCGCATAAGGGGGCATAGTAGGTCCTCCCTGACCCCCTAGGTTTGATGTGGAGGCTTTAAAAGGGCCTCGCAGGGCAAAAAAAAAAAATATCGTTTTTTTAGTTCTTTTGCGTGGGGAGCGCCCGGTTCGCGAACCGGGAAGCGTTCTGGGGAGCGTACTTTCTTGAAAATTAGTGAAAAAGGTTAGAGTAAAATAATAATTGTGAGTGATCAGATGTAGGGTAGCTCTGAGAAGAGCTTTTGGGTTTATGGTACATTTAGGTACTTATAAGTAGGTACCAATGCACAGTCTTAAATTCAGAGTGAAAATTCTGTTGCCCTCATCTGAGAAGTGAACTCCATCTCCTCTGTAGATATCTTGCATGTAGTAACGCAAGTTATTGTTGTACAGGGAGCCCATTCCATGGTCTCTCATGTAAGCTGAAACAGATTTGTTTACATGCTTCCTCGATTTCTCAATTTGTGGACAAAATTGGTTCGACCACCTCCATTTTTGTCTTTGGCATATATTTGAATATACCAAGGCAGTCTGAGGAAAAAGTGCCATCAATTGCTCAAAGGTGTCCTTTAAAAGCATTTCCAGACCTACCCCAGTCAAAGTGCCCAAATCATTACCTCCACAGTGCACAATTAACAGGTCAGGTTTTGGCAAATGCATAAAGGTTTTCACCAATGGTATCAATTGGTGACATTTTAATCCTCTGTGGCCAAACCACTTAATTTCCACATCTTGTAAATTGAGGTTAGGTAAATTCCTGTTTTCAGCGTACCTTTGAGCCCAATAGATATAACTATGTCCAACAATCCAGACAGAAAACATGGCGAGAGAAGGTTCTCCTGCAGTCAGATGAAGTGTGGCAATGAAATGGCAGTTGAAAAAATGAGAGTGTAAAATGAAAAAAACTGAGGAGTTTCTATGTTAATGAAGCAGTAAGAGTGATTGGTGGATTTTGATTGCTGAAAACAGAAAGTTAGTGTGCATGGATGAGTTCGTTGAAAGATGTATTTTGAGTGGCGAAGAAAAAATCATTAAATGAAAGAATGCTCTGGATATGCAGGTGCACTGAGAGTTCAGAGTTCAATTGCAACATTGTTGTGTGAGAGGTCTTGCAAGAGGTGGTTGCTATGCAGAAAAAGCAGAGAGGGGGCAGAGGGGGAAGGGTTTTGCTTTGAAAAAAAGTGAGGGAAGAGTTTTGATTGGGTGACATGAGAGATATGTGTGAGGAATTACAGCATTTCTGTGCTTTTGATAGCTGACTCTGGAGTGCATACCTTTTGCTCTGCTGAAGACAAATTGGTGTGTTTCTGAGACTGTTTTGAAACTCAAAGTGTTTGCTAAGGTGAGAAAAGATTTCTTTAATTTAGATAGAAAATAGTGTGCTTTAAGGAGAAAATTATGAAGAAAGTTGTGTTTTTCAAATGTTGCTTTGTCTCAAGTGTTTCACAAATAGATTTTGTTTCTTTGAGAAATTGTAATTGGAGAAAATGTGAAGTATTAGTACTGACAGGGCTTTTATGTGCATAGGAGCTGTGGAGTGTTTTCAAATTATGACTTGTAAATCGTTTTTGAGAAAAAGCAATGGTTTTAATATTGATGAGAAGGACATAATGGTGTCTGCTTCTTTATAAGGTAATTGAGAGTCTCTGATGTTATTTTTCCCATTTCAATGTAAGAAGTTTGTCTGTGGAGCAAATTGCTTGTAAATATGCTCCCACCTGTGCATGGCAAATTTAGATTTTGAATGTTTGCGTTACATAGGCATGTTAAAGGTGACTGAAACATGCTGCAAAGGCAATCAAAAAACGCTTTTATGTGTCTTAAGGACATTTTAAGTCATTTCCCCATGTGCAGTGTTTTCAAATTATGAGTTGAAAATCGTTTTTGAGGTAAAGGAATGTTTTCAAAATTTATGTGCGCCATATGACCCCAAATTTCTTTTTCAGGGGTGCAGCAGGGTGTTCTTGAGACACCCCTGCACCCTCGGAAAAATTCGTAATTTGCGATGAGGTAATTGCTAATCGCAAATTGCACCTTCATTCCTATGGGCCTCCTGCTGCATGGAAATGAATGGGTAATTTGTAATTAGCAAATAGGTCATCGCAAACTAGGAATGGTAAAGAATCGCTATTTATTCCTTAAAGTTCGCTATTTAGGAAATGCAAAAAACTTTGATGATACATATGGCGGTTCATCTCTAATAAGATAAGAAGCATAGGGATAGATTTATGATGACTGGCGCATCACCAGGGATGTGTTAGTCATTCTGTGCCGCTGTTCCGTCACCTATGGTGTGCTGCATTTACAATGCGGCGCATCATGGGGCAAAAACAGCACAGATGCGTGACGTATTTGTGCCGTAAAGGTGGCGCATTGCTGGAGTTGTTTCGCAAGTGTGATGAAGCTCCAGCAAGGCTGAGGGGTGCCCCTGTCGCAGGGTTTCTGTTCTCACACAGAACTGTGGACAGAGGATTGGAACCTCGGCGAATTAGGGTGTCCCAAAACTCACCTTAGTAATCAAAACCCCTTAGCAAGCTAGGTACAGTGTCACATTGGATATAACAAACTCTCAATGTTTAGACAATCCAGAATATGAACTTATAGTACCTCAGGATACGTGGAACTCATGAACAGTCGGTCGTTATATATTTCTTAGAAACCAGAACATGGAGTTAAGAAGAACACATGTGTATTTGAAATGTTTATTTACTAATGCCGTCTTCTCAGGCGTAGTATCTTAGATTATACAAGTACACATATTATCAGTAGCAAAATTACCAGCATAGTCAGTAGTACATAAAAAGCGAATGGTGACAGTATGTTAACATGCTGTAAATGAATAAGAGTTAGCAACACTTATAAGCAGCCGCGGGCCGTGGAGGGAGTTACGGTGGGGCAGGGAGGCGGGGAGGGGGAGGGGCAGGGTGGAGAGGGCTCCACCCTGCCCCTCCCCCTCCCCGCCTCCCTGCCCCACCGTAACTCCCTCCACGGCCCGCGGCTGCTTATATCTCACCCTCCCTAATACACATAATATATTATTTGCTAAGAAGGTCTCTTTGTGTTGGTTTAGGGCGTGCCAATACTTTAGTGTCTTAGATTTGAAGGAATCACATCAGCATACACCAGCTCTCTCTTCATGTGAACCGCATCAAGTGTTGTGTATGTGTGTTCGGCAAAGCAATATAAAACCCGCCTCATGCCCAGAATTGGGAGAAGCTGCACTTATGTTATGAGTATGAAGTCGTGGAGATCAGACCTCATAACAATTCTGTATCGTGTTGTTCTTGAAACTTCAGCACTCGCTGTACAGATATAGTTTAACAAGTAAAGCAGATAGTAGAGCAATAACATATTATTCTCATGTAAATCACGATGAACTATTAGTTTGAAAGCTAAAGCAACAACTAAGTGTCGTGTGCAGAAGTTGCAAAAAAGGAAAAAATGGCGTTTAAACCGGTAATGAGTCCATGCTAACTTAACACGGTGTAAAGATATCCAGGACCTAGATGACACCTCCCCATGATCCGGAAACGAACTGAATAAGATAATAGAAGTGCCATCTCATGAGAGCAGATTGCAAGTTTATATGTGGACGGTCCGCAAGGTAAAACATTAAAAACTAGGAAAATTTAATGCTAAAGAAAAATAAAACAGCCAAGTACTTTATCGAGTCTTAAGCCAATAGGCAAGCTAAATAATAAAAACTTGACAAATAAGTCAATGAATTGTCAATGAAATGCTAGTACTCAGCATATCAAACATGAAAAAGGTCTATGACATAACTGTGTATGCAAAATAAGCTGCAACAGCCTCCAATAGGAAGTCACCGTCTTCATCCGAAAAGAGTTCAGCCATCCAATTTAAAAGCGGAAAAGAACATACGTGCTCTCCCAGCACCGGATCCTCTATCAACATCAGAGGACAGCTCGGTGGGTTTTCAAGAAAGCTCTGTTCCAAGAAAGACTGTGTTGCCGCCAGTAAATTCCAGGGACCAATTAGTCCATGCATCAATGCCACAGCCATATTCCTTTCGCCAGGACAAACCAACTCGTGAGTAATGATAGGAGTCATCAGCTGATTAAAGTCGACGTCAGGAGAAACCGGTCCGTAGAGACACAAATCAATGGCCCAATCGAAATCACAGGTCAGGCAGTGAAATACAGGCTGGACACAGGTGAAGTAGGAGAATCGAAAAGATAATCGATATGCCGTGCTTAATATCGCCAACGGCATTGTGCCATAATATTCTAGCATGCGATTGCGGAACAGTGTCAGCAGCTGCAGGGCGGGAGCTTGCACAGGAGGGACATCCATATTTAAAAATGTAAAAAAGCACAAGAGCGTCCGCTGGTAATGCAAGTAAAAATGGGAATCCACGAAGCAGAGTGGAAAAAATAGAATGAAAGAAAGCAGGGATGTCTCCAAAGATTTTCTCAAATGAAGTCACGAGACCACTGGTAACAACTTTAAAAAAGTGCGCCAGGCCCTTTGTGGAGGACGCGTTAGAGATAGTCCGAACCATCTTGCTGAAATGGAAAGGCGAATCTGTATTTAAAAGGGTCTGCACCTCTGTACGGGTGTTCGCTATGTGAAGCACGAAAGTTTCACGGGCCGAAGTCAAGGCCACCTCTCTCTGAGACAAAAGAGCTCTTATTCTTGTCATGCCGTTGAAATGTGCTCCCAAGGTTGGTATTTGTGGCCAGATTGAAAACTCCCTATGTTCATGTGTGGGAGGAAATAGAACATTTCTGCAGCAAATAACCCGTTCATTTACTGTTACGATAAAATAAATACTTTTAATTAACCCAGAACAATCTTCATTATTGAGCATCAAATAACTACCATTTTCCAAGAACTTGAACGTGGGGATGATAGCAGGAACTGGTGTGCCTTGCAACACGCAAGCCATATTTGATCGGTGTTTGTTGCATGAACCGTGTAACTGTATGTGCCTACACATTAGTGAATGATCTGGCGTCTCAGTGCATTCCTCTCCATTCAGATAAACTTCTTGATCATCTTTGAAAATCTGTATGTGTATGGAAGCGACCAGACCTCATGAAGAAAACCACTACCTAAAGGTTAATAACGACCTATTGGTATATATTTCATACAATTTGAAAACTTATATAAAGCAAAAGGCAGCATTATTAAACCGTGGATAAGGCACGTTGCCAAAGCAGTCAACCTTTTGGATTTATACTGGAAATGTTAAAGGAAGAATTACGGAGTAGGGCCTGTAAATCTTTAATGGACAACGAGTAAAATTACTCCAACCATCATATTCCTCTAACTCCGGGATAGTAGGGGTGTTTAATTTTTTAGAATTAGCCAATCCAAAGCATTTGGTCTGGGAAATTGTTTCATTCACAAACAACATATGATTTGGGATGAGACATGCACGGTGGAAAGCCTCAGTGCCTTGTACCTGCCAGGTTCGTGAACCCCAAACTGATGTAGATCCTGGATATTTTTACTCTGTGTTACGTTAGCATGGTCTCATTACTGGTTTAAACGCCATTTTTCCTTTTTTGTAACTTCTGCACACGACACTTAGTTGTTGCTTTAGCTTTCAGCCTACCTGCGTCAAGATCTATGCCTGCTTCAAGCAGGCGCAGGGTTTTGATGTAGCTTTGTCCTATCTGATTGTAAATGCGGCACACCGTGGGTGGCAGAGCAGCGGTGCACGTTAACTGGTGCATCCCTGGGGATGTGCTAGTTAATATAAATCTGCCCCTTTACATTTAATTATGTGCAGGGGACACAGAGTAGGTGAGGTTTATCCAAGGTTAAGAAGAGATGAGTCCTGTTCAGTGAAAAATTGGAGATAGGCTTCAGTATATTATATACTTAAGTAGTGTGTTAAGTTTTTGATGACTGTTATTAATTTACTGTTGGGTAATAGTGGTTAATAAAAATTGTTATTATATTTTACCACAGATTCAACTGCAGATTATTTCAAGATTTTAGGATGCCAAGCAAAGAAAGAGTGAGAAAGGCTGCAAAACGTCAAAGACAGCAGGACCATGGAATAATGCAGCAGTCCTCTAACAAAAAGATTTGTCAAGTCACCAAGAAAGCACCGGGTAAGAGTCCAAAAACAGTCATAAGAAATATGTCTAGTAAAAAAAATATTACTACAGAAAATGTTTCAGTCCAGAAAAGGAGAAACAATTCAAATGGTAAGGAAAGGCCAATGAGAAATGTTACTGCTAGAGTAAGAGATAACTCTATGCATGAAAGTAGAAGGAAACAACAGTTTAGGGACATTCGTAAACGAATGTTCCGCAACAGGATAATTGGGAATTTGTTAAAAAATATTAAGAAAGGTCAACAGAAAGTGTTTTTTTATAAGAGAAAAAAAATAGTTGAGAAAGTTATTGATCAGGCATTTGAAATTAAACGTAAGTTATTTATTTTGACAATCAATAGAATTAGGAAGCTAAACAAGGTAATTTATGATTTCAAAAGAAATAGTAGATGGAAGAGAATAGTTAATCGTAGTAATTTTTGTGAAGTTTTTTCTGGAGAATGGATGCATAGTTCAAGCTCTGAGGCATTTTTTAATGAGGAGAGTTATTTCCAGGATAATGATTTGGTGCATGCAGTTGACACCAGTGGTCGAGCTTATGAAGTGAAAGATGGTTGTCCAGTTGAAAAAGAAAAAGTTGTGAGAACAGAGATAGAAGAGGTGTTAGGTAATGAGGTTTTAGGGAGACGTCCTAAGGGTCCTGTGTACACCTGGAAGTGTAGTAGTATTTGCAGTGTACGACAGGATTCCATCAATTTGCTTTGTGATTTTATACGGTCATTTAATAAGAAAAGTTTGAAGCAGAAAATGAAGTTGTTGCAAGAATTAGATCCTTGCTGAGTGAGAGAAGTGATAGGTTTGCATGGTCATTCACTGGCTTGTCTTTCCAGGAGAGTATGCCAGAGTGTTTTTCATCATTTCAGGATGCTAGCAGTGCATCATAATAAAGTGAGGAAATTAGTTAGAATGTTGTACTATGCTAAGAGTCCAGCAATTATGCTTAAACAATTATGCGCTGCTCTTTTGCATGGTTCTGAAATAGATGTGAAGAATATATGTGAAGAAATTGAGTTTTGTTACTTTGGAAGTAAAGAGGAGAATGTTGAAATTGACCAAGAAGAAGAGAGTAATGTGGAAGATAGTGTACAGGTTTCCAGTACAGATAATTTCCAGAGGGAAATTGCGACGTTTGAGGTGAAATCAAGTGAGAGGCCAAATTTCACTTGTGTGTGTTGTCGACGCACTTATTATAAGAATCAGACTAAGTTAGTGGATTTATATGGAAAAAGTGAAAGGGAAAATAATAGTGAATGGAAGGATTTTACAACATACTTGATGGTAGAAAATTGTTTTGATTTGGGATTGGATCAACGTGTGTGTACTTATTGTTGTAACAAATTAAATCAAAACCAGATGCCTGCTAGAGCAGTTCATAATAATCTGGAATTGGTTGAGATTCCTTCTGAATTGAAGGATTTAAATACTTATGAATCTATTTTGATTCAAAGTATCCATCCCTTTCAGGCTATTGTAAGAATGGAGCCAAAGACAGGGAAATTGCCTCCATCAGATTTACAGAGAGGATTAAAGGGAAGAGTTGTTTATTTGCCTCTAGATTTGAAGAAAAACATTAACACAATTGGAGTAGAAAAAGTGGAAGAGGAACCTCTTGTTATCTTAGTTAATGGGGTTCCGACAAAGAATAAGAAAATATGGCAAGATTTAGTAGATGTTAGGAAAGTCAAAAGGGCAACATTGTATTTGAAAAAATATAATAAATACTATAAAAATGTATATGTTGCAGAAGAGGAAGTAAGTGAGGAAGAGGATAGCGATTTGTGTGCTGGTCAAATTGAGAAAGTAGAACCCTGTACTAGTGAAGAAATATATGAACATTATAGTGTTCATCCTTTGCATTCCAAGGAAGTCATGGGGAATGCTATTGAGTTGTTTCAAATGAAACAAGCGAAAGGGAGTCCCATTAGTGTTTGGGAGGAAAGTTTGGAAGCTTGGTGTTTCCCACAGCTTTTTCCAACAGGTCAGGGAGGAAGATATGATGAGCGACCTCATCAAATTCCTGCTTCTGAATACCGGACTTTGCGATTGTATGCAGGAGATCCTAGGTTTCGACAATGCATTCCTTATTTGTTTCATCTCCTGTTTGAAAGCGATCTGTCTGGACTGTCATATGCAGTGAACCACATCTTGAAAAGTGGTATACACATGCAAAACATCTCGGCAAGTGACTTTATGGATAAAGTCAATGTCCAAGACAGTATTTTGGATTCTCACCTGATTAATCTCATGGCGTGTCAGCGTGGTACTAATGAGTACTGGTACCGTCGTCATGGTGATTTAAAATGTATGCTGAGGAACTTAGGAACTCCCACATGGTTCCTCACTTTGAGCTGTGCTGAGTATGGCTGGGAAGACTTACTTGAATTTCTACGAGAGGCAAATGCTAACGTAGAAAACATCGAATTCAAGACACCCGGAGAACTGTGCTCTTTGGATCCAGTCAATGTATGTAGGTACTTCAATCATAGATTTGAAGGTATGATGTCTTTCATAATGAATAAGAAGAATCCACCTCTTGGAGAGGTGTTGTATTTCTTCTGGAGGAAGGAGTACCAAGCAAGAGGTGCTCCTCATATACATATGTTGCTGTGGATCAAGGATGCACCTAAATTTGGAACGGATGCAGAAGACTCAGTGATGAGTTTCATAGAACAGTATTCTACGTGTGCTGTTCCAAACGCAAAGGAGAAAAAAAGCCTAAGAGAAAAAGTTCTACGTTTCCAAAGCCATCGATGTGGAAAGTACTGTCGTCGTAAATTCCGGAACAAAGACAAGTTCTACACCAAATGTCGTTTCGGCTTTCCACGACCGGTGATTTCTAAAGGAAGAGTGAACAGTTTGATGTCTTCGCTGCGACATAATGTGATGAAGAAATCACCTAAAAACACATACAATTTGAAGAGGAACGAAGAGTCTAAGTACATCAACGACTACAACCCGGTGATTTTGTCCATGTGGAATGCTAACATGGATATACAGTTTGTGGCTGATAACTGTATGGCTGTGGCTCGGTATGTGACATCTTACATCACCAAAAAAGAGAAGACAGAATTGAAGGATATGTGGGAGGACATTTCCCATGAAAAGAGCCTCAGCAAGAAGTTGTACAGTTTCAGTCTGAAGATGTTGTCGCATCGAGAAATCGGAGCTTACGAATGTTCTGACCGGTTGTCTTCAGCAAGTCTCTATGCCAAGTCCAGGAGTATCGTTTGGGCGAGTGTTGGTCTTGCTGCAACGCGTAATCGAGTTCTGAAACCTGTGCGGGAAATTGAGTATTTGGCGGAAAAGGAGCCAAACAGTACCGACATTTTGAAGAGCAACATGTTGGATACATATTATCCAAATCGAAGCAGTCACCTCGAGAATGTTTGTCTGTATGAGGTTCTGCAAAATTACATATTCAAGAGGAACATCAAAGAAGATACTGAGAAAGGAGTGTATGCTGTAATAGGAAGTGAGGGATGTCTGGTCAAGCAAAGAAAATGCCACTTGATAAACCATCGAAAATTGAGTGGCGAATCTCCTGAAAAAAAGGAGTTTTTCTATTTAGCACTTTTGCAACTTTTTAAGCCTTGGCGTGCAGAAGAGGAACTGCTTGGAGATTTCCTTTGTTACGAAGACTCATTCAATGCTGCCAAGGAGACCATAGAATGTCCTGCTTTTCCCAAATATGTAGAAATGTTGAATGTGGAAATTGAGCAGGAAGCAACGATTGCAGCCGAGATTGCCAGAGACAGTTCTCAGGACAGTCAGAGTTCTGCTTCATTGAGTCAGGATCCACTAGGAGGACCTCTTATCGAAAATGAAGCTGCCACTGCTATGAATGAAGTGGAAAGAGCCATGGCACATGCTCAGGAGGATGCGGTTAACTTAGAAGAGTTGGAAAGACAACTCAACGTTGAGCAGAGGAAAATATATGACGAACTTACCATGCAAATTGATCATGGATTACGTCATGACAAGAAAGAGTGCTCATGTACGTCGTTGAAGCCTGTCCGACTGTACGTGAGTGGAGAAGCGGGAACTGGAAAAAGTTTCCTTATTAAAGCAATTTCGTGTTATTTGCAGGAAAGGACAGAGTCATCGCTGTCTTGTGTTGTCACCGCTCCAACTGGACTGGCAGCACATAACATTAAAGGGATTACTTTACATCATTTACTGATGCTGCCAGTGGAGCATGACAACAAATTAGAATATCACAAGCTATCTGGAGATGCTTGTTTTGAAGTTTCAAGAGTCTTGAGGAAAATGAAACTTCTTATCATTGACGAAGTAAGCATGGTTTCCAATGTCATGCTTGCCTTTGTGCATTTGAGAATGCAAGAAGTTCTCAAAACAGAGTATGATGTGTTATTTGGTGGCAAACACATCATTGTTTTCGGAGATCTTCTGCAGCTGACACCAGTGAAAGGGCAACCTGTGTTCAAAATGCTCACGCATGAAGATACCAGGAAGTGCTTAGGGAGCATTGGCAACGTCAATATATGGTTAAACTTCAATTATGCTGAACTGCATGAAAATATGCGTCAGGCCAAGGATGAAGTTTACAAAACTATTCTACAAGATGTTAGAATTGGAAAGGTGACCGAGCATGGGAAAGAAGCTTTACATGCACGATTACTGACAAATTTATATCCAGACGAAGATGTTGTGCCTGAGAATATTTTTCAGAAAGTTACTGAGAAAAAATCTGGAATATGTTTGATGCCAACTCTTGCAGAATGTGCCAAATTCAACAACAAAATGTTGCATTTAGAAAAGCAAGAGATTGTGAAACTGGAAGCTATTGACAGAGTAGAGCATATGGGATCAACAATTATTTTGTCTGAGAATCTGAAAACAAAATTGGATTCATTAGAGAAGAGTATATCTAAAACTGCGGGTTTTGAAAAGACTCTGAATGTGTGCTTGAACTGCCGTATAATTTTAAGAAGGAATTTACATGTTGAAAGAGGTCTGGTAAATGGATCAATGGGTAATGTTGTTGATTTTGTGAAAAACAGAAATAGAGATGGAACTGAATTTTTAAAAATTAAATTTGATGGCATTGAGGAAGTACAGCTAATTGCTCGTTGTTCTGCTAGATTTTTGCTTGTAAAAGACTTATATGTTCGTCGTAAGCAGTTTCCTGTTTGCTTGGCATATGCGGTGACAATCCATAAATCGCAAGGTTTAAGTGTAGACTGTGCATTGGTGAATATTGGCAGTTCTGTGTTCAAGGAGGGTATGGCATATGTGGCATTGTCACGAGTTAGGACTTTATCGGGATTGTACTTGATTGAGTGTGATGTCACAAACATTTGTGCGGATCTAGATTGTGTTAAGGAATACAATAGGTTGAGAAGAGAGTATGCGCCACATTTGCCTCAGTATCCTTTGTTTGAGAAACGTGTGGTAGGCCGGAAACGAAGAAATGTGACCAATACTGGGGAGGTTGTGGCAAAAAGACGAAAAGTCGATGAACCTGAAATTATAAGCAGAAACAAAAAGGATTCTGTTGAAGATGTTGTTGGTTTTCAATTTGAAAACAGTTCTGGTGTCAACTGCTATGCTAATGTAGTGGTTAATGTTTTGTTTTCTCTAGAAAATGTAAAAGAAGAGATTGTGGTCAATTCTGATCAAAGATTTTGCAGTTTGTTAAATTCTGTGTTAGAGAAATGTAGCACTGATAGAACAAACATAGAAAGTGTGTCTGAAATTCGAAATCTGTTAGACAGATGTTCAGGCCAAACACAATTCTCTCAAAATAGTCAGCAAGATTGTCAGGAGTTTTTAATGTATATGCTTGATGTATTGCATGATGAAGGTGTAGATGTAGATCACCTGTTTGGGCTTTCTTATCAATGGCAGCATGACTGCGAGAACTGTAGGGTATCAAGTACTACTAGTGTAGACTCAGAAAGATTTATATATTTAACTTTGCCAGACAGTAAATCAGTCTCTTTTAATAAGCTAGTAAAAGCAGCTGATCACAACATGGAGTGTAGCCAATGTAAATCTGAAATGATGTCCACATTATTTATACGAACATATGGCCAGTATGTCATTTTAATGTTCCAACGATGTAGGCCTGATGGAACAAAATTGACAACTTTAATAAAAAAATTTGTGGCTTCACAGTTGTCAATATCAGGAAGGACTTTTGTAACTGTAGCAATTATATATCATGATGGTCCTTCAATAACATCAGGACATTATACAGCTTATTTAAAGTGTAGAAATGGCTGGTCATTCTGCAATGATTCTGTTTTAATTTTCAAAAAAAAATTGCCATATGACCTTAAAAACTCTTACCTGGTGTTTTTAAAACCAAAATTTTAGGGAAAGAATCTCGGGATGTGCTCTGAGGAATTTCAAGAAGTTCTCATGGCTCCTACACTATTTGGCCTTGAGGATAAGTGTAGTACAGAGACATAACTTCTTACCATAACACTGGACGTCATGGAGAAATACGTGCACTTTGAATGAGTTCAGAAAAACTATTTCTTTTTATAAACTAATTGAAGCAGCCAATCAAAACATGGAGTAGAGGGAATGTAAGTCTGCAATGCTGTCTACTGTTTTACATTGCTTTGTGATTAAAAGTGATGTAGAGAATTAAATAATTGTACTAGTCATAAAGGTAGTGTAAGTCTGCTTCATAGTAAGCAGTATCAGTGTGATAGGAAATGTAGAACATGATTGAGCAAGAAGGGGAAGATATTACTAGTCCAGGATTGTGTAAATGATCTTCAACATTTTAATTCTGAAAGTTGCGGAAATGCGAAAAGACGGGATTGGCTTACAAGAAATCCAAGAGTTATAAATGGGTCTGACAAGATTTGGCCTTGTGGAAACTTGTGGTAGAGAGCAAGAAGTCATTTATTGTATGTAACATGTTTTTGAAAACGATGGAGGTTTTCTTTCAGAAAGTGGCGGGTTGAAAGTAATAACAGCACAACAGAGTGTAAGCTGTTCATAGGACATCCTTGGCCGTCTTGATAAGTAAGTTAACTTTAAGGAGTTCTGAATTCTGATTTGTTATGTTGTATGGGTTTTTTAAACACAATCATTTTGATTGTGTTTTTTTTTCCCCGCTGTTATATGATGAATACCTTCAAGTCACTGTTTTTAGTGAAATTTGATACATTCTGAGAACAGCAAAAATAAACCATTTAACATGTATAATTAATTCTGTTCTGTTTGCATTTATGATGTACATGTAGAACTGTGTAGGAGGCATGGAGAAGGTGAGGCTTCTGTAAGTGTCAAAGTTGTTGCATACAGTGAACACATTCACACATCGGTCCACTCTTCCTTGGATGTGGTGGAGGTGGTGGGGAAGCACCAGCTGAAGCTACTAAAGAAGCCATTGCTCACTGGTAACAAAGGGTCTTTCTCTCACAATGATGAAAGTCAGAGTGAGGAAAGAAAGAGGGATTTTCATCATTTGGGAAAAACAATAGTTCTCAACCAATGAAAAGTGTTCATTTTAGATTATATGACCTAGTCTTACATCATTAGGAAACCAAAAGTGAAATGAACCAATGAAAAGTGTTATTACCAAGTCACATGACCTGCTGTGTTTACGTTACACGCTTTGCAGGGCCTCCCGGTTTGCTTCCAGAAACCTGTGCTTTGCGACTCGGTAAGCGTACCAGTTCGCTAACGTAGTACGTCATATGACGTATCACGCGACAACGCGAAACGTCATGCGGACGGGAGGCGTCACGATGTTGTTTTCTAACGCGGCAGTTGCGGTAAAGAAACGTTTACCGGCTCGCGGTCTATTTCGCGGCATCAAGGTCAGCTAACGGGAAGCTTCCCGATTCGCGAAGCGGGAACGAAGAAAAAAAATTAAAAAAAAAAAAAGTTATTAATAAACATATAAAATATATTTTGGGATTTAAAGAAGAATACATTTTACAGCTACAGATATTTGCTATTAAAAAACCATTGAAATTCACTGAAAAAACCATAGGTTATAGATTATATATAGTTAGGAATTAGCATTTACAAAACCTTGAAAATTCACTGAAAAAACCATAGGTTATAGACCATATATAGTTAGGAATTAGCATTTAAAAAACCTTATTTTACTCACACAAAACCATTGAAATTCCATATATAGTTAGTTGCACTAACTATATATCGCGCACCCGCAATCCACTGCTGATGATGTCACATATTACATCATTCATGACATGGTCAGTGACATCACTGATGACATCACTAATGACATCTCAAATGACATCACTGATGACATCACTGATGACATCTCATTTGACATCATTCTTGTGCTAATACGATAAACCTCTTCAGACTCTAATATAACCTTAGATACACTCAGTGTATACAGAAACTCACACACTGTCACTCATCCATGGAGTTACTCACACACCTAGTCAGTCATGCAAAGAAACAATCTCACCTCCATTTCCTCAACTATACAGTTATACACACCTTACTTATTCAAACATATACTAACACATATTTACTCTCTTATACAATCCCTGATACAAGTTCACAATGATCCATACAGCTACTCACACATTCAGTGGCTCTCATGCACAGTTATTTATATATGCCAACTCTCACATGTACTGTGTTTTACATATGTACTTACTTTGACATGTAGCACTGAGATATCCATTCACTCACCAATGCACTCATGCACACAGTCAACCACCCATACAGCTGTTTCCACATGCACTTTTGAACCCATACATCTAGTGAATCAACTGCTCACACATCTATGCACAGAGTCATACACCTCCCAGCCACCCACACACACACTCAGTCTCCCATACAAATACTTGAGCAACCAATCAATAACCCATATACTTACTCATATAGCTACTGATCAACACATGCAGCAGTTTACAGAACAACAAACATAATGATGCACAAATTAAGGCAGTTTAGTCACTAACCCGTGCACTCAGTGAGACACATTTAATCACTCACTCATACAGTCAGTCATGCACCTACTAAATCCTTCGTCCAGACACTTATACATCCACTCATTCTTCAATATGTAAGACATATTTAAACTTTACAGGAACAAAAAATCACTGGATGTTGTTATCAGTGATGTCATCAGTGATGTCATTTGAGATGTCATCAGTGATGTCATTTGAGATGTCATCAGTGATGTCATCAGTGATGTCACTGACCATGTCATGAATGATGTAATATGTGACATCATCAGCAGTGGATTGCGGGTGCGCGATATATAGTTAGTGCAACTAACTATATATGGAATTTCAATGGTTTTGTGTGAGTAAAATAAGGTTTTTTAAATGCTAATTCCTAACTATATATGGTCTATAACCTATGGTTTTTTCAGTGAATATATATATATATATATATATATATATATATATATATATATATATATATATATATATATATATATATATATATATATATATATATATGATAAGGTCATGTGAAATCTACTAAATTGACATTATGTTAATTTAGAAGATGCGTTACATATTGTGATTTGCTTTATATTTTTAAATTTGTAAAGTCAGGATATGTAATATTTACTGTGATGTTGTACCAATTTGTACAAAGGTAGTTTTGCTTTGTAAGATATTTTGTGACATAAGTTCACTATTCAATACAACAAATCTGAACCAGTCAGAGGGGGTAAACAGTTTCCGTAGAGAATTTGAAAATGTGAAGGAAGATCATTAATGACATAGGAGCTATATGGAGAAATTACAAAACCTTCACTAAATGGTTTCTAACGTTGTTCCCTACATGCAGGAGATAATGATAAAAATTAATCAAAGTTTGAAAACCTAGAAGCAGGTGAAATCTGATAATTGTAAAAATGTTTTGAGAAAAAACTTCATGATCTGTCCTATGTGCACAGATACAATAAAGTTACTGTATATGTCTTTTCAGCATTTTCAGGATCAAGCGAAGGGGACAATGGCCACAAAGGCGATGAAACAGTGTGTTACTGGTGCTGAGATCACATACACTGGTGGACAAGTGGCACAGAGGGTGAGGGGACTGCAACAGATGCCACCAGCTCATCATCATCATCTTCGGAGACCTCCACAAGCTAGCAGTCCCTAGTGGTGGTAGCTTGGCGTCTCCTATCCGCAGGCACCTCACCCCCAGTCCCTGTCCCCCCAGCTGCACTGAGTGAGAAGGCTATTGACCTTCTACGCAGCATCTCTGTAGGCCAGACTGCACTCCTAAATTCCATCCAGGGCCTTAGTTGCCATATGCAGCAAATGGTAGCATACCTGGAAGGCATTCATAGTGTTATGTCTGGCCTCTAGAGATCATTTACAGGACTAGCCTCCTCACTGACTGCAGCCTTCCAGTCAGCCCAAACTTGGGCCTCAACTCAGGTCCCTTCCTCATCCCAAATCCAAACTCCCACCCGTATCCCAAATATGTTAACTGCTTTGCAGCCAGCCACTCCAACATACACAAGCAGCATACTCATACATACATATAAACACAAACATACAAAGAAACACAAGTAAATAAACATACAGACACTATTGACATTACACCCCCAACCACCGCCACTACCTCCACCACCCCGTAACCACCACCTACCCCACTACAAGCACCTGCACCCCAAAAACTACAAGCACCCCCATAACCACCAGCACACCCACCACAACCCCCACAACCACCAGCACCCACATTACCACTAGTATACCCACAAGCACCAGAACACCAACAAGCACCACAACCACCAGCACTCCTACAAACACTAGCACACCCACAACCATCAGCATACCCATATGCACATGCACTCTCACAAACACTACAACCATCAGCACACCATCAACCACCGGCACACCCGCAACCACTAGCATACCCACAAGCAACAGCACACCCACAACCACCACAACCGCATCCACAATTACCTCAACCAGACTAACCAGCTCAACAGCACACTCTAAACATAAACACTCACACAAAACCACATCAACACCCAAAACAACACCAAGCAAAACCAAACATACATACTCACCGGAGCACCAAACACCTGCCAAACACACAACCAAACGTACAAAACATACACTAGACTCACATACAACTGCACAACAATCAGACATACTCATATCAGACACTTCATCTCCCTCTACCTCTAAAACCCAGTCCTCTCCCACCCCTCCTACCCTTTCTCCTAGTTCTGCTTTTATTTCTGCTCTGACCTCGACCTTTTTCAAACCCAAAGCCACTCCTCCCAAATCCCAACCCCTATGGTCCCTCTCAAACCTACCCCTCCCTATGAAGATCCTTGGGGTGCCTGCTCTGTCCCCACTAGATGCCCTTCCCTGAGAAGGTTCCCCATTGGCAGCCTGTTTAGAAGGGACATTTTGGGTAACACTCCACTGCCTTTGAGACATTGAATTGATTTGCATTTTTATGCTTGTAAGTAAAATATATCTTTATTTGAGAGAAGTATCTCATTTATTCTTTGAGTCATTTGCAAAGTCCCTACACTAGTAATAAACGTATGTGATGGACATTTTATATTTGGTTCAAGCATTCATCATATTGATGGACACTTACACCAACACATTGATATGTAATATTGTTTTTTAAGTGTTAATCAAGGTGTGTTTATTTGTACTTGATAAGTGATGAAAATAAACACATAGGCATTGCACCTTAAAAGAATGATGGCACAAATAACATTTAAATAAAAACAGGAAATGCACTACACAAAGGGAAATGTTAAATTGATAAATATATTAATTGAATAAAGTTTGGAACTGACATTGCTTTTACAGTTATTTAAAGAAAAGCTTTCCCCTTGTGAAGTGCAATTGATACATCATATTGCAGTTGAATTATCCCAATAATATGTAATGCATATGTTTAGGATTTTATAGTATAGGAAAATTAAGTTAACGCACCAGTATGGTCAGTTTTAGATTTTTGGATAGATGTCCATTTTTGTGTAAGTGTCCATTATCATGAAGTCAACTTGCAGCTTTTTTTTAATTACAATAACTTTAAATTTCTTAAACAACAACATTATACACATATGCATTACACAATGGTATGTTATTGTTTGTAAGAGAGATTTCAACATGCACAAGTCCAGATCAAATGGAAACAGACAAAAGGTAACAAGATACGATAGGAGCTTACCTTCAATTCCGACAATGACGGTGTTGATTTGCTTCGTGGTCAAGTAGCAATAGCAAAGGCAGAACTTGTACAATTGGCTCCATGATGGTAAAGGAGGTGTGAAAAAGGAAGAAAGTAAGTTTCAGCCTTATATTCATTCCAATCTGCCAACTCAGGTGTAGAAGTTTCCCCGCCACAGTCATGTCAGCAGGGAGGCAAATCATGATTTGCCTGGCGGACAGACTGGCTATACTCCCTCTAACAGCTGCTTTTGCCTATGGCATCATTGATGCGGGTGAACATACCTGGCGGGGGTTGGCGGCACTCCAACGGTCTTTCATCCATTGACCCGCCAACATCTAAACAAATCGGGCAGACCTCCTAGTGGGCGGGTGAGGAATTGACAGAAAAATGACAGAGGGGCTGATTCCGCCAAGCTCTAAATCAGGCCGTTAGTCTTTCTTCTGCAAATCATAATCTGCCAGTAGGACAATGTCCATATTTAAGCCACTGAGAGTCCAGCAACATTGAATATGTCATAGTTGACCTCACGCGGAAGCTTTTGGCTTGGCTGCAAATGCCCCAAGCTGGGCATATCTAGATTTCCTAGCTGCCTAGGTTGCTCCGCCTCTAGGACAGATTTTCCAGCTGGCCCAGGTCTTGGGTTTTATCTTTGGACACCCTATTGAAATTCGAGCAGACCACCAGCTTTCCGTCGTTGGTGCTTCCATTGCGTCCGTCGACAGGAAGCTTACTGCAACGGCCTTACAAAGTGCTGGCCTTCGGAGGAAGGGCATCTGTTAGAACTCACAGCCTTAGGGTTGTCTTCCCCCAAATGTTTGCCTGCCTCCTACACTTTTCTGGACTCGTTGTTGCTGGCTTTAGGACTCTGTTCACGTTACCACTGCTAACCAGTGCTAAAATGCTTATGCTTTCTCCCATAAACATGGTAATATTGGCTCATCCTCCATTGGCATACTTACTCTACTCATAAGTCCATCATAAAGTGCACTACATGTGCCCTGGGCCTATACATTTATTGTGCCACCCAGTTAAGTAGTCCTCCGAACATGGCTAAGGCTGTTAAGACACGAAACAAGGTGGTAAAACATACCTTAGCGAATGCTGCCATGTCTACCGTTCCCTCCACAGTGCAAAAGGACGTCTGAGGGATATGCGTTGAGGTGTTCGCTGCATTACGGGAATGGTGGTTGTCAAGAGCCGAAACTGATGTGACACCTCTGCGTCTGACGAAAACCACAATTCCCATGCAACTTAGCAAGTTAGCCGGCCGAAAGCAGGTGTAAAATCCCGGGAAACATCCGTTACTGTGGGGACTTTTCTTCGCGTACCGTTACTACGCAAGCGTTCGTACGCACGCGATGTAACAACACGTCACCTTTAGTACGCTTGCTGTTACATCGCATGCGTACTTACAACGCATGCGTAGTGGGCGGATGCCGTTTTTGGATGTCGTTGCGTCGGCCATTTGCTCCCTGGGTCTGCAGCTGCTGCGGAGGACGTAGGAAGCCGGAGGAGGCAGGAAGGGGGAGAAGATTGGAACCACGCGTAGAAAGGGGTAAGTGGGGCTGTGTAGGGTCATGTAGAGGCTGTGTAGGGGAGTGCAGGGTTGTGTACTTGTGTAGGGTTATACTGTTTTAGGGTGGTGTCGTGCAGGGTAGTGTTTGGGAGTAGGGACGGTTGTGTAGGTGTAGTGTAGAGTAGGGGTAGGGTCGGGCTTGGGGTAGAGGTTTAGGGTTTAGGGTAGTGTTGTAGTGTTTGTGTAGTGTAGAGTAGTGTTTTAGGGTTTAGTGTAGTGTCAGGGGGTCGTGTAGGGTAGTGTTACAGTGTAGAGGAAGGACTTGGGGTAGGGGTTGGGTCGTGCTGGGGGTAGTGTTGTAGTGTTTGTGTAGTGTAGGGTAGTGTAAGGGGGTAGTGTAGGATAGAGTTACAGTGTAGGGGACGGACAGGGGGTAGGTGTATGATCACCAAGTAGTGGTATGCGTAGAAAGGTTATGCAAAGTAAAAGTAAATTAATATCTTATTAATGCATTTGCGTAGTAATTGAATGCTAATTAAAATTATGCGAAGTAAAGGCATTTGCTATGTAAAAACATCACACTAAAAGCATGCGAAATAATGGCATGCTAAGTATCGTCATACAACCGTAAAATTCCTGGTGCTACCGTGGCTTATCGCTGGAATTTGTGTCACATTGCAGTTGTTGTGATGTGATTTTTTCACGTGCAGAACAATATACGAATTGGGCTGTGTATCCCGTCAAGATCCAGCACCTGACGCACTATTCCCAATCAACAGAAATACAATGAGATTTCTTAATTGATTTTGTGTGTACACTGTAAGTGCAGCCACTACCTCAGTGCAATTCAATACAGGATTTTATTGTTTAGAATAAATCGCAATGGTGCACCTCATGTCTTTTTGCACGGGAAGGGCTAGTCTACATTTCATTATCAGCACTTTAATGGAAGTAAAGTTGAGATAAATCTAACACACTATTCAGAAGTTGGTGAAAACAGCAGACACCACCAGTATTCCCGTGATAAGTGCCCCAAAATTTAACACCATGGTGGACACCATCAAATAACAGTAATAAGAACAAGAAAGAGTCACAGAGCAGTTAAGAAAACAACCAAAAACTTTATTATTATTTTTTTCAAAGTTTATCTTTTATAAACTTATATATGTAAATGATAAACTATTTTCAAACTTAATTTGTTTATTAACATATATATATGAACGATAAATAAACAAAATTTAACAAAAATAATACAAAACCACAAGGGGGAACACTCCTGTAGGGACCATGGATATTGACGACAAAGCCTGGAAAATAAAGCACTAAATAAGGACGTGTGTAATGCGCATATCAAAGGAGTGAGACACAGAGAAACAGAGAGAAAAATTGAGGGATGGAAAGAAAGAGAGTGACAAAGGAAGAAGTAAGAAAGAGAGTTAGAGAGATAGAAGGAAAAGAAGGAAGAGAGAGAGAGAGAGTGAAGAGAGGGAAGTGAGAGAGAGACACTGCCGCCCCTGCGCATCCATGAGCAAATAATTATTAGGTACCACCAGAGTGTGCAGCAGTGGGCACTCCAAGTGCCCGTCAAAACTCCACGCATCCCAGAGATGTCGCTGAGTCCTGAGTCATGAATGGTGGAGACCACATCAGCTTCTCCGCGGATCTCACAGATGTCGCTGAGTCCTGAGTCATGAATGGCGGAGACCACATCATCTTCTCCATAGCCCGGCAGATCTGACACATGTCGCTGAGTCATCAATGGTGGAGACCACATCAGCTTTTGGTGCCGCTAACCTTGTGGAACTCAAGTCCGTGCCACGTGGTGGTAGGCCCCTGATGGCCACATGAGCTTTGGATGGTACTAACTCTCTGCATCTCAAGTCCGCACCACGTGGTGGTAGGCCCCTGATGGCCATATGAGCTTCGGGTGGCACTAACCCTGTGCATCTGAAGTCCGCGCCAAGGGGATGGTAGGCCCCTGATGGCCATACAGATCAGGGTGCGACTAACCTTCTGCGCAACTTTTGAAAGACTCTTTATGATGGTTGAGACCCGTGGAGCATCGCCATCCAGTCAGCACCAGCAATAAAGGATGTGACGTTGTCGATCTATTATATTTGTGTGGTCACATGGCCTGTGACGCATGTGCCGGATGGGTGTGGTGTGTTTGCAAACCTGCCCTCAGGGAGTGGCCGTGAGATGTTGAGAAATAGACCACTGACCTGCACAACAACAGCGAGCACGCCCGCGACAGGTAGCTATGTGGGTCCAACGTTAGAACGTAATCGGAGTGGCGTGGCGTACGACGGAACAGGGCAGGTATAACCACAATGATGCAGACGGCTCGTAGTACTGCATCTGTGAATCAAGCGCGTGGGCCGCAGCTGTCACTCTGCGAGCCTGGGTGCGAACTGTTCATAATTCACACTACATAAGTATTGAAAAATCATTTTGTGATTCAGTCCTTCAGCTGGCATCTGTCCAAGGCATTTGTGAAAACATATCAGAGTTCTTTCTGTGAGAGATACCCCTTTCACGCTGCCTCTCCCCACATCAACAGGTAACGAACCCTCTTCCCACATTACCAACATACCTTGAACAACCTTCTTGGGCCCGGAAGTGTCCCTGTGCGGTTGGACAAAGAAGAATCTTAGTCATGTATAGATTTACATATAAAAATGTATTTAAAGAAAAGAACAACAAATAAGACTGAAGGGAGTCTGGTGCTGTGGTCGCTGCCACGAAGTTGGGGGGACTGCCATTCAGGACTCAGGACACAGTTATACTTGTAGGATCGGCTTGTGTTAAAGAGTGTTAGTGGGACTATGTGTCGCCGGACTTGCATATTGAAATATGCCTCGCTGATCGAAGGGAGTGTGGTGCTGTGGCTGGTGCCACGGACTTGGGGTCACTGCCATTCAGGACTCAGGACACAGTTACACATATGGGATCAGCTTGTGTTAAAGAGGGTAAGTGGGAGTACTTGTCATGGGCCTTGCATATGGAAATATGCTTCACTGATCAATGGGAGTGTGGTGCTGTGGTCGCTGCCACGGACTTGGGGGCACTGCCATTCAGGACTCAGGACACAGTTGCACATATGGGATCGGCTTGTGTTGAACAGAGTTAGTGGCAGCATGTGTTGCCGGCCTTCCATATGGAAATATGCCTAACTGATCGAAGGGAGTCTGGTGCTGTGGTTGTTTCACGGAGTTGGGGTCACTGCCATTCAGGACTCAGGACACAGTTACACATGTGAGATCGGCTTGTGTTGAACAGGGTTAGTTGGCACCATGTGTTGCTGGTTTTCCACAGTGTAGGCCGGAGGCAGAGGTCAGCAAAGGCCCACAGGTACATGGCGTTGACTTGAGCTGCACAGGGAGCATTTGGTCTTCTTAACCCATACAGTCTCTTATACAATTAGCGTCACTACTAATGTTGAATTGTAAATTTTGTAACCCCAGTGTAGGGCGGTCAGGATAGGCGCACAGCCACGTGGCGTTGAGTTGAGCTGCACAGTTAGTGGCACCTGGATAACTCACCCTGCGATGATACATGGTCCCGGCGGGCCGCACTGGGAGCAATGTCTTCTGTCTAATGAATTCTGCCTTGATAAGGCCACATGGTGATGACTTATGGTGCAGTGAGTTAGTAGCACCTGAAGCACACAGCGTGTGTGCAGCATGCGATGATGCGTGGTCCAGATGGGTTGCACTGGGAGCAATGTCTTTTGTGTAATGAATGATGCCTTGAGAAAGCCACGTGGCGATGACTTATGGTGCAGTGAGTTAGTAGCACCAGAAGCACACAGTGTCATGATACGTGGTCCCGGCAGGCCGCACTGGGAGCAATGTCTTTTGTCTAATGAATTCTGCCTTGATAAGGCCACGTGGCGTTGACTTGTGGGGCACTGAGATAGTGGTACCTTTGGCGCTCAGAGTGTGCGCAGCCTGTGATCATGCGTGGTCTGTGTGGGCTGCACTGGGAGCAACGTGTCTTGCGCACTGGAGTGCGTCATCTGCAATCGCCACTGCATCTGAATTGTGAGCCCTGCTGTCCGCAGTGTAGATCAAAGACAGTAGTCGGTACAGACATAAGTCTGCGGTGCTGTGCCGCTGTGTTTGCAGGGGGCTTGTGTGGAGGAGTCCCAAGGTCATGGAGGCAGCCAAGTGCCAGGGTGAGGGCTGCTGGTCTGGCAGACTCATTGGTGTTCCCACAAGTGAACGAGGCCTAGGGCTGGCCTATTTATTCATACTCCTACGGTGGAGTGGCGTACGTTGGACCAGCCCACTCCGCTTCTGCTTCCGGGGGGAACAACACAGCTACATAACCAAGATCTTCCCCACTGCCTTAGGTAACATGGTTGCGTCCACTGTGCACTACACTAAAAGTATCAATAGTATATCTCACCATGGAGAGGTTTGTGCTTTGCATAGTGAGGTCTGTGCGGCACATCAGCTTCACACTTGCCATTGTGTGCGATTCGTTGTTGTCATTGAGGATGCGGTCAATGGAAATGCGGAAACATTGTGCAGTGGTGGTTCTGATGTTGACGCATTGAAGCCCTTCGCTCATTGGAACCGACTCATCGCTTCTGCCATGCGGATAAGTACCAGCGCATTGCCACCACTGCGTGCATCGACACCGACGCAAAGCTTCGGCTACACACCGCATCTGTCAGGTTGTCAGCAACGCAAGATGGATTATCCGCCACTAACCTCTGCCTAGCAGCCAGCGGGGACAATGTCGTGAAGAGAAGCTTCTCTCCTCACCTGAGCACTACTCCCCACAGTGCGTTCCCAACACAGCTGTAGAAGATAGCACCCCGGGAAAAAGGGAAAGGGAAAAAACAACAAACTTCTGCCAGGTATCCTTGCTTCTAGGTCTGGTCTAGGAGTGTAAGTAGAGCACCACATGTAAAACAGAAGAAGACAAGAAACAAATGTGAATAGTACAGGCTACTAGCACTCTCCCTACATAACAGTAATGTGCATATTACCAGGGGTATGTAGAATGAAGGTCATCAATTGAAGATAGCATAGTTCTCAAGCACTAGGCATTTCCTCAAGGCAAGGCAGTCACCTGACTCTCTCACGCTGTTGAGTTCACAGAGTAAGAGCATAAGAAATAGTGATACACTTGTCGCTGTTAAGACAGCACAACGGATTACAGTTATAACCCCAGCCGGTTCCAAAATCTCCACTGGGGCCAGGGGATACAGTTTTTTAGTTTCACAGTAGGCGAGCAGAGCACCCTACGCAAGGTTCACAAAAAAGGAAAAACAAGATACTGAATTAGTAAAGGAGAGGGGTGCTCCAGCGCTTCTCTCCTTAAACAGATTGTCACTGTACCTGGCGCCGCCCGGGATGGAGGCGTGGGCATCCACGGTGCAGGAATAGTAAACACTCGAGAGGGGTCCGAATCCTTTGAAGACCTCACTCGTAATCGTTCCATTCAGCGGGAAGGCAACAGGCTAGCTGCAGGTTCCCCGAAGGTCTCCGAAGCAAGTTCGGGTCTTTTGAAGTCCTCTGCTGGAACCCTGAAACTCCCGTGGGAAGGAAAGCGTCCGCACAGGATACAGGGCTCGAGGACAGCCATGAGACGGCCGAACTGCTCTGTGGCTCACGGCGAGATTGTTAAGCGTCTTCCCTTGCCCCGGAAGCACTTAAATGATAGGCGTGCCGCTGAGGGAGGTCCCGTTTGGCTCCGTGCGACCCCGCTGCCTTCTGGGTTTTGTAGTGCAGCGAGGAGCCGTATTTCTTGTATCGCAGCCCCTGCCTGTTGGAAAGGTGTATGTGTTCCTGCTGTGGGTAAAGAAGCGCAACAGCATCTTGGACATCAACGCACCCAGGATCAAGTACGTTTGTTTATCGGGCCTCACTGGGTCCCTGTATCCAGCCCACTCTCCATCGCAATCGGCATGAACTTTTGACTTTGTCCTGGTCCGGTGCAACCAGATTTCCCAAGTGTTAGACCTGGCACCTTTTGGCATGGTCTCCCCAGACCTTTTTAGCTTCCGACGTCCTGTTTGGACCTTGTTTTGCTGGCGTAGAACTTTGAACGCTTTTGACACTGCCATTCAGTGCCAAAAAACTGTGCTTGTCATATACATACTGGTGATTGGTGTATACATGATTGGCTGATTTGAGTTAGCTGTAAGTCCCTAGGGGTAAGACATATGCCTAGGGCATGTAACTCAAATGCTCCTCCGTGGGCCTGCAGCACTGGCTGTGCCACCCGCAGAGGTAGCTCTTCAAACGTGTCACAGGTTTGTCCTGATGGGGCCTCTGTGTGCAGGTTACTGTTACACAACTTGACATTTAAAAGCTATGTGCCAAGGCTCTGCATGTCTCTCGCCATATCAAAATACTCCCTGAAAGCAGGGTGCAGTGGCAGGAAGAGGTAGGGCATGTGCACATGTGCGCTACATGCACTGCTAGTGATTGTCACCGGATTCTGTGTTCCATATGGTAGGCCCTGCTTCTCGCATTGGATTGACAGGAGGGATCTGTGGAAAGGCTATTGAGCTGAATTTCCTACATGCAGAAGAGTGGTAGTATAGTGTTTAATATCCATGAGTTAGTAATGGTGAATCCTCTCCGGTGGGGTGAGTAGATTCAACATTACTAATGTGGAAATACCACTTTTGGGATAGTGGGTATTTTGATGCTTGAGGCTCTGTGTGCCTGTTGGCCTGTGACCACTTCACAATGGAAAACATATACATCTGTGCATTCCTAATACACAGCCATGAACTAGGGGCTCAAGGGAAACAGCAGACCTTTGACTCCGAGAGGAACAGATAAGAGGGGGTGGAATTGGCACCTGCATTCCAAAGAGACAGGATCCTGGCCCCACTAAAGATGCTGATCAAGCCTCCCAGGGTAGAATGGCAAACAGTTCAACATTTAGAGAGGGCGTGTGCATTTCAAAGGTGGCCTTTTGAACTGATCTCATCTTCAAAGGCAATTGGGCGTATAACTACTGCTTTTCTGTCCTCAGGAGTTAGAGACGCTTGAGGATTTGGACCCATACTACACTGGTTCGGCAATGGGACATCAACAAAAGGAACTATTAGGGAAAATGGAACTGCAACTGGATTATCCATAGACTTGTTGTGGTCTGGGGCTTGTCGTGCTCTAGAAAGGGGACTATCACTTGGTGGATTTTGCCTGGATGTTGCTGGCCTGCTGCTGTTTGCCAACTGTTGTGGCCCTAGTTCATAAGCACAATACAAGGGCCGGTTGGCTGGCATCCATGCCACGAGATCCCAAGTACAGAAAGGATATCCCCATTTCCACACATTGCCACAAGATCATAAGGACTGGGCAGGGTGCAGCGGAAACGGGTGGAAGGAATTGTCAGTTAGGACAAGGTCCTTCCCCGCCTATGCTGTCATCACACTGTGCAGAGGATTATGCTGGTAAAGATCAGCAGCCCACCTGGAGTGCCTTAACATGAGGAGTCTGAGGAGTGCATAGGAAGGTTTCTGAGTCCAAGGAACCCAAAGTTACAACCGGAGACCAGTGCTAGCGTGGACTTCATAGCGCGTGGTGTCTGTGGGCTGTTGGGAGAAGTTTGCGGAGTTTGCAGGACCCAAACTGGAAGCCTAAACTGTCTCCGACCTCCAGATCAGGAGGACAACAGTGCCTGACATTGTTTCCTACATCCAAGGTCTCCTGCATCATCTCCCTGGACCCACACAACAAGGTACTCTGTTGTTGAGAAAATTGTAACTGGACCTGAGGGGTCTCGTTGTGCCTTGTGCGCACCCATGGCTCGCTGCTGGGAGCAACTGCAGCCCGCACCTCTGCTGGAGGGGAAGCATTTCTTTAATTTGGAAGGGCACCAGCTTATGGTGTCACAGTCTTTTGCTTACGGGGGGATAGTGATCCTGCACTTGTGAAGGTGCCGCCAGATGCCTGAAGGCCTAATCTGGATAGACAATAACACGCAACTGCCTCCTTCCGCTTATGGTGGTTCTGACAATCTAACCAAAGTGTCACCAGCAGGTGCAACATATATTGTTGGCTGGTGTCATTTGAGTGGCTGAGGGGCTGGGTCAAGATGCATAGTCAAAACATGTGATTGCTTGACCATTATAACTGTACGGGCTATGCAATATTGGGTATGTTATGTTTCATGCTAGTGTGTTAGCGGGAAAGTGGAATACCTCTGATCAGCGTACTTATATGTTCCTGTTGCTTGTGAGTGAATACCTATGACTAGTACATATATGTTAATGTCGTTCTGCTGCTACTGGAAAAAGTTGATATTTACGTAGAACTGTCAAGTATATATCCAATGTGTATGCCGTTTTGATTTCAGTGTGTGTCGTACAAAGACCAGTGTTTTATA
Source organism: Lissotriton helveticus (assembly GCF_964261635.1). Classification (NCBI taxonomy): domain Eukaryota; kingdom Metazoa; phylum Chordata; class Amphibia; order Caudata; family Salamandridae; genus Lissotriton; species Lissotriton helveticus. The sequence goes on along the minus strand of NC_136070.1, from coordinate 378,865,288 downwards.
CATATGGTTTGGAATCTCTTTTTTAGCTTACTCGGTCTGTTGTAAGGGTGGTGTTGTACCAGCACTTTTGACTTTGACCCGGAGGATAAGCCTGACTGCCCTGTGCTAAGCTATCCAAGGGTGAGCATGGGTTATCCGGCAAGTGTATTGCACTTATCCTATCGCTGACAGTGGATTCTCTCTGACTTCTATGCATCCCAGCCAGCCAGAAACCACTGGGTCTAACACCAAGTAAGGGCTAATTGCTCCTGTTGGAAATGACCCTTTCTGCAGGGTCGCCCCTGAATTTTCTGCCTTTCCTCCTCCCCTTTTTGTTGAATATTTGTGTTAGCTTTAGGCCTCTGGGCACTTTACTACTGTTAACCAGTGCTAAAGTGCATGGGCTCTCTGCTTTAAACATTATATCAATGGCCTATTCACAATTGACATATTTAATTTACTTATAAGTCCCTAGTAAAGTGTGCTACATCTGCCCAGGGCTGGCTAATTAAAAGCTACTAGTGGGCCTGCAGCACTGATTGTGTCACTCACTTAAATAGCCCTTTCAATATAGCTCAGGCCTGCCACTACAGAGCGGTGTGTTGATCTGGCAAGTAAATCCTCTTCCTTTTTGTTACATATATGTCACCCTTGAGGTAGGCCCTGGATAGCCCCCATGGGCAGGGTGCACTGAATTTTAAAAGTTGGACATGTACTTTTAGGTTTTACATGTCCTGGTAGTAACAAACTCTTAGATTTGTTGTTCACTACTGCAAGGCCTATCTCTCCCATAAGTTAACATTGGAGTTACCTTATTGCATTTTATAAGTGGTATTTCTAAGAGACAAAAGATCAATAGTTCGAGTTTGGTGTCTCTGGACTACCAATTTAAAATCACCACCCATGGTGATTTTAAGTTGCAAGTCTGAAAATGGCACTTTTAGAAAGTTGAAAATAGTACACCTGGAGGTGTGTCCAAGTTAACCTAGTGCACTACTAAAAGGTCACATTCTAGTGTCCAAACTAAATCACAAATGTTTAACCCACATTATGCTCCGAATAATACAATTGAATCACACTTAATCAGACAACAATTTTCAGTTAATCCAAAGGTTCCAAATGAATTCTTCAAAACCTGGAGCGATTTGAAATCTGCTTTATTGTAAAGTCCTTGCAGTTCAAATCCAAAGGTTAAAGAATAATACAGCTTAAATTCAGCATCCGAAGACAAGCTTCAAAAGTTCCCAATGCATTTTGGGCTTTTAACTTAAGCCCTTCATCAGGGGAATCTGTAACAGGTAAATAAATGTTGGACATGTAAATCAACAATAACAACCATAGTTAGTATTTAACTGACATATGGCTCAAGGATGTGAGGATGAATAAAAATTTAATGGTAAGGAATAAAAGAGCACATCTTCCTTCAGTCCGTGTAGGACTATGACAAGAAATTCCTAAAAAGCTGTAAACCTGACAGGAAAAGACCACCACCAAAAGTGCACGGTGCGTCTGAAACCACTAGAAAGCAAAAGCGACCACATAATCATTTGAATTAATACCTGAAGGCGGAAGTGTGAATGCACACTGCCAGAACCACACGAGCACCATGAACAAAATGCTGCCAAGAATGTAAAGAAATACTGTAAATCTTCCTGTTCTTCAAGAACGTCAAGCACTAGTGAAAACCAAACCAAAATGCAGCTAATTTTACCTACAACACGTTCTCACAACGATCGAACTCCCTTCCAGTGACTTCAGCCACCTAGAAAATAGAATGGATCACCATATGTATCATTTAACGGTAAGCCCATATGGCATACATAAACTTAAAAAACAATGCTGAAATAAACCAAAGAAACGCTTACCCCAAAAGTACGATCCGTCTATAACACACAACTTCTCCACAAACGCTGGCAGTGAATGACGCGCCATTGCGTGTACGTCAATAATAAGCGCTGACCATGGGCATAGAAATAAGACTGTGATCATTGCCGATACGGCGTTGCAAGTAATCCCCTCATCGAGCACAACAGAAAAGTGCAGACTACCACACAACAAATAGTGTAGAATAGAAAATAAAAAATAAACGTGAATATACACGATGATCATGCACCCTAAAAGCATAGTAACCACGAAAAGGAAATGGTGTAGAAAACAAAATGATATAAGCAGTGTGGTGGAAAAGGAAGGTGCCGAGAAAATGAAAATGCTGTAAGCATGGACTGAAGAATGCTGTCTAGAGAGATCAGATACAGAAAGAACAGGGAAAGTCACAGGAATAAAGAGAGAAAAAAAACAATAAATATTGGAGAATGGCCTGATCTAATACAAAATGATACTATCTAGGCATGAAATACACTGACATAAAATAAACATGATAACATCATGATGCAAGACAAATTGAAAAACAGCCTGGTCTAATACAACAAAACGCTTGGAAAAAAAAATGCAGTGATAGAAAATAAGCAAAAGCTTGAGTTACAAGAAACATGACAGTTCGAATTTGTCATTAAGTCCCTTGGGGGACAAGGTTTGCATAAACCAAATCCAGTAAGACTCACGCTGGGACAGTCCTTTAGAGATGTCTCTATCTGAGCGGTCCTCAACTTTTTCAAGTACCCCAAATCTCAACTGAGCGATGGAGTGATTTAGAAGCTGCCAGTGTTGAGCTGAGGGTGAACTCATAGTCTTGGTTCTAATCCTACTTTTGTGTTCACTGATCCTAGTGCGAAGGATTCTCTCAGTCTTCCCTACATAAAACAAGTCACATGGACATCTGATGACATAAATCACATGATGACTGTTACAATTGGCATTAAAGTTCAAGGAAATCTTTTTGCCAGTGTGAGGATGTAGTACACTATTGCCAAAAATGACATTATTACAATGTGAGTAGTTCATACATTTGGTCATTCCTTTGAATGAGGTTTTGATAATGTCAATAAGTTTAATCAAAATTTCCTTGAGATTTCTTGACCTCTTGTATGCAAATAGTGGGGGATTCCAAAACATACCCTTAAAATCTGGTTCAGACTGTAACAAATCCCATCTTTGTAATATGATTTTTTTTACATGGTATGACTGAGTAGAAAAAGTAGAAACAAACACTTCTCTGGCCTGAGAGGATGGTGTTGTGCTTTTTTTCTTTAACAAATCCTCACAATTTAAACTCAAATCTCTCCTCTCTGCCTCATCAATGATTTGTTGAGGATACCCCCTGTCCGAGAACTTGTGTTTGGAATCTCTAATGGTCTGCACACCTGACTCTGAATCCGATGTAATGTGTTTGATTCTCAAGAACTGAGAAAAAGGAAGGTGGCGTTTCAACGACCAGGGATGGAAGCTCTGGTATAATAGAGCGTTGTTTCGATCACTAAGTTTCATAAAAACAGTGGTCTCAATGGTAGTGCTAACAAGTTTAAGCATGACGTCTAAAAAAGCTAGGCTTTGAGGTTCAATCTGAAATGTAAATTGGATTAGTGGATTAATGGTGTTGAGTTTCAAGATTTGTGTGTTTCCGTGACCCATGCCAAATTATAAGTATGTCGTCTATGAATCATCTGTAAGCAATCAGATTCAAGGTCCAAAGACTGTCTGAAAGAATATTTTCAGACTCAAATTTCAACATAAAGATGTTGGCATAGCTGGGGGCTCCTGAAAAGCCCTTAGGCGTACCATTGGCCTGAAGAAAGAACTGATTTTTCCAATAAAAATAACTGTGGAACAAACAAAAATGCAGGATTTCGAGAAGAAAAACGTTATTGGCTCTCATTTACTCTTGTTGCAATGAAGCACATTCAATAGCCTCAATACCCTCTATGTGGGGAATAGATGTGTATAAAGACACAACGTCTATAGTACACAACCAGGTTTGCCCACTATCGGGAATTTTAGTCGTCCATATGATGTTGAGTAAGTGAGTGGTGTTTTGAAGATAAGATGGACTGGCTTGAACAATAGGCTGAAGAAACACATCAAGATAGTGCCCTAATGGCTCATGTAAAGATCCTTAACCGGATACTATGGGCCTCAGGGGAGGATCCCTCAAATTTTTGAGAATTTTCGGGAGCATGTAAAGACCCGGTCTCCGGGGAAAGCGGGTAAACAAATATTCTCTCGTTCTTGAATTGATCCACTTCATCTCGACTGCATGTGTAAGAATGGAGTCCAACAGAGCCAAAAAGGTGTTTGTGGGGTCTTCGGTTAATGGTAAGTACCAGAATCCTGTAGCATCAAGTCTATTTTATTTTCGTATTGGGTGCGATCCATTACAACCAGGGCTCCCCCCTTGTCTGCTTTGGTGAAATGTAAAGAATTGTTTGATTGTAAAGACTTCAACGCAAGTTGTAAATCAACAATAACCACCATAGTTAGTATTTAACTGGCATTAGGCTCAAGGATGTGAGGAGGAATAAAAAATGAATGGTAAGGAATAAAAGAGCACAGCTTCCTTCAGTCCGTGTAAGACTGTGACAAGATATACCTAAAAAGCTATAAACCTGACCAGTAAATAAATGTCCAACATTTATTTACCTGTTACAGATTCCCCTGATGAAGGGCTTAAGTTAAAAGCCTGAAATGCATTGGTAACTTTTGAAGCTTGTCTTCGCATGCTGAATTTAAGCTGTATTATTCTTTCACCTTTGGATTTGATCTGCAAGGACTTTACAATAAAACAGATTTCAAATCGCTCCAGGTTTTGAAGAATTCATTTGAATCCTTTGGATTCACTGAAAATTGTCGTCTGATTAAGTGTGATTCAATTGTATTATTCGGAGTATAATGTGTGTTAAACATTTGTGATTTAGTTTGGACACTAGAATGTGACCTTTTAGTAGTGCACTAGGTTAACTTGGACACACCTCCAGGTGTACTCTTTTAATTTTGAATTAGGTGGCCTGCAGGACCCCTCATCTGGTGCACACGTGATTTTGAAAGAATCAATCTAAACTTGTTCATTAGATTCAGATGTTTTGAATCAGTATCAAGAGTGCATTCTTGCTGCGTTTTACTTTTCACTTTTAGAAAGTTGGCATTTTCTTACTTTAACCATCCTGTGCCTCTGCCTGTCTCTGAATACACATCTGGGTGGGTGACAGCTGGGCTTAGTGCATTCCCTCAAGACGGTCATACACAAAGGAAGGTGAGGTGTGCCTGATGGGCCATTGACATTATGATGGGCCATTAACATCCTGATGGGTAATCCTGGGCAAGGTGAATAGGGCTGTTCCTGTCCCCACACAAAGTGCTGCATACCCCCCGTCATGAGTCTGGAGCCAGGGAAGGAAGGGCAGTTAGCTTGTGCACTTCAAAGGCATTACTTTGAAGTATCCCCCACTTCAGAGGCAGAGCTGGGTATAAGTGCTGGACCCTTACGCCAGCAACTCAGTACCCTTCTGGGCCTGAGGACTCTCTGACAAGAAAAAGGACTGCTGTGCTGCTCAAACAACTTTTTCTCTTAGCTGGACTCCTGCTCTGCTGTGCCTGCCCTGCTGCCCTCTGCCCTCCTTGTTTGGTAGTGAGAAGGAATGGACCTGAATCTCTACATTCCCAGAACCAAGTGACTCCAAGGGCTTGCTGGCTTGCCTCCTTTCGCGGAGTCTCAGGGACATCACAAACTTCATTCAACCCTATTGCAGCCTCTGGACTCTGCCACAGGGAGTCCTGCCGTGCCAAGTAGTGCCAATTCAGTCCTGGGCCCTTGGAGTTGGGTTTCTGGCAGTTTCTACAAAACCCATGCAGTGCCACCTTTTCACCAGTCGGAACCAACGCAGTCTCTTCGGTGCTGACTCATCGTTGCTTCGAGGACACCACAGCGCCGACAGCGTGTCTTGACAATGACGCATTGCTTTCTTCGCCCGGAGTTTAATGACAATGACACATCTCCACACTGGGCCACTCAGTACCAAAGCGTCATCTCAACACCGATAACATCGCCTCCAATCGCTCCTCGCAGCTTGCTCCACTACATTGACGCTTTCTCCATGAAGGTACTGTGTGCTGCAGGCTCTGCATGGTTCTGATGTCTGACCCACGCTCCATTGCACTTAGCCTTTTTCCTCAGATTTGACCCAGTTCAGCGCTACCAGACAGCCCGGTTGACTATTTATGTTTCTAAGCACTATAATTCTAGACAGTCTTTTAAAATGTATTTCTCTGGTTCTACTTATAGGATGTTTGTTGTTTTGGTCTTGTTTTTTAAATTAAATTAACCTCTATTTCTTTAATCAGGTGTGGATTATTTTTGTGTGGTCTTTTTGCAGTTTGACTGTTTGAAGTGTTGCAGAAATACTTTGCACATTGTCTCTAAGTAAATTGTGACTGCTCTGTGCCAAGCTACCAGAGGGTGAGCACCGGTTAATTTAGGGTTTGCCTGCTTCTTACCCTGACTAGGATTGTGGTTGCTGCCTAACTTGGGCTCATACCCTAGTTAACCAACAACCCAATTTCTCGTGTTCAAAATATTTTATTGAATTTATGATACGGCAATAGACCGGACAAAAAAGAGCACCGATGAGGTACATTAAAATTTACAATATTCCATTATGATAATACCGATACCTATACAAAGAAAATTGCAGTACAATATGAATTAAAACATTAGAAAATAAAGAGGGGGGAATCAATAGCTATTTTAACAAGTATATAATAACAGAGCCACGTAGTAAAATCTGACAACCTATGCTTATTATAAAATATAAACTATTAATAATATAAAGTTATATAATTATCAATTGGTTTCCGGAAAGTCTGATAAGTAGATGTGTAATGGAAAACACCCAACATAGTTAGATCAGCTCCTTTTCTGGTACAAATGATCCATGAACATCATCAATGAATTGACAATAATGAAGCGTTTTTCAAATTGGCAGTAATTGATTTTAGAGCAGCAGATAGAAAGAAGTCAAAGAGCTTGTTATTTGAATCTGACAGTTTTGTTGAAAGTAATATCGATTTACAAATCAACATTTTATATGAAAGCTTATCTGATAAATGAAACATTCTTATAACAACATCCTAAACCTCTTCTCAAAACTTAAAGATAATTTTACGTTTGAAAAGCATATTACTTAATGAACCTGGAACCAACTTACAAAGCCAACAATTAGGTGAAATTGGTTGTTTTGCATTGAACATTTTTAATAGAGTCCATAAACGATTAAATAGTATGAAAGAATTGGTTTGATATAAAGACACAGGTAACCATTCAGAGACACAATTTATCCATATTTTCTTCCATACGTCCTGAGAAAAAGATACATTGAGTTCATTATTCCAAAAGGAAGAGATAAAATTAATGTTATTCTTTTTGAAATTATTTAAGTTTTTATAATACACAGACACAGTATGAGATGAAGTGACTATTGTTTGTATAAATGTTTCTAAATCAGATATGTTTACCATTGGAAAACTGTTGGGAAATGATATTTAGTAATATCCAGTGCAAGCAGGATAAACTTTCGCTGCAGTTCTTCAAAGAATAAAAAAGTATTATTGAGATATACATCTTTTAAATAAAAAATATCTGCATTTAACCAAGATTGCCAAAATTGTATGTTTCAATTGTTTTATAACAGGATTATACCAGAAGGACATATTCAAAGTCTGAGAGATAGATGTTTGAAAGAGAGAATCTAAATCCTGCAATATTAACTTTGTAGTTTTTAGTAATGCTAATTGACGTAATAGGGAGTTAGAAGAAGACATAGTAAGTAATGTAGGTAGTGGAAACAGTGAAATCAGACTTTTTTCAATGAGAAGCCAAGAAGGTGTACCGTTAAACTCTGTATTGGTGAACCACATGTGCTTTGTTTTAAAATAGAGCTTTTTGAGCCTGTGATTTTTTAATCCTTCCCGTTTTATCTTATAATTTGTTATTTCGTTTTGGGCACTTTTCCCTGTTTTTAGCTAAGCCTGGCCACGCAGACACCCACTGCTGTCATCATACCTGCATTCTAATAGTCAAAATCACCGCATTTGGCGGGTCCTCGGCCCTTGTCCTGTCGGCGGCCATCTTGGGTGAGGGGCATAGATCGCGCGCTGTAGTCCGCTCTCCATTTCACACAGGTGAACATAAAAGCAGCCATGCCGGCGCGCAGCGGGGACGCCTGACTAACGCCGGAGTTACGCCAGAGTTCAGCCCGTCTGTGCCCGTCCGGGCCCGGACGGGCTTAGGGCTGGTCCCCATGCAAGATCCGTCGGAGTCATCACGTACGGTTATCAGGTATGGCAGGGAAGATCTCTTGTCACACCGGTCTCTTCACCCGACCTCCTGTAAATATGCCTAGGAAGGACTGCCACCATTTTTATCGTGCAGTGTGGGGCAGAAGACGATCTCCGTTAAATCAGCGCTCTCCATCGCGCTGCTGAACTGTCGGTCGTTGCCTAGTCACGCTATTGAGATTAATTCACTTATATTGGACCACGAGCTGGATGCGTTATTCTTAACCGAGACTTGGCTCTCCTCCAGCTCGGGTCCCGATATAGTTAGAGCACTCCCCCCTGGCTATCTAATTTTACATCAGGACAGGCCTGTAGGGAGGGGAGGAGGAGTTGCTATCCTCTACAGGGACTCATTAGTCTGTAAGGTCCGGGAGGGAGGGGTGAGCGATTGTGAGAGCTATCAGTTCTCCCTTCGCCTATCCCATACCGCATCTTTGGCGGGTTTGCTTATCTATCGCCCTCCCGGCGCCCTGGGAAATTTTCTCAATTCTCTCTTGGAAACTACTGCCCTTCTTGCCTCTTCCACGGGCAACTTCGTTTTGTTAGGCGACTTTAACATTCACCTGGACGACCCTCTTAATTCCTTGGGAGTGGATTTGCTAGGTGACCTCAAAGTGTTTGGGATTCACCTGGCCAACTCGGGGGCTACTCATGATAAAGGCCACTTGCTGGACCCTATACTTTCCAACACGGTGGGCCTTATAGCATTTCCATCGTTGGCTCTACCCTGGACAGACCACTTTATGGTGCCTGCCCAGTGGCAGTTTGACATCTCAGCTGCCCCGGCCCCCAGGGCTTTTGTCTTGGACAGAGCCTGGTCTAGGCTCCCAGTGAATACATGGGTGGCACATTTGGAAGCGTCACGACCTCCCCCTGGGCCTAATCCGTGTGTGGCGGATGAGAACCTTAACGCCTGGCTTACCAACTCATTGGATGCTCTCCTTCCCAAAAAAAAACAACTTACTAAGGGGAAGAGAGTAGGATCCGCACCCTGGTATACACCTGAATTGAGATCGCTAAGGAAGGGCTGCAAGAGGCTGGAGCGGTACTGGAGGAAAGATTGGAGCGAAACGAGCCGTAGTGAATATCGGGCGGCTCTTAGTACCTACAAGTCTGCTATTCGGGTAGCCAAAACTGGATTCTTTACGGAGAGAATTGGCTCTGCGGCCAACTCCTCGAAGGAATCATTTCGGGTCATCAAAGAACTTTTGAAAGCTCCCGAACCTCAGGTCACTCACGAGGACCCACGTGAGAAATGCTCAGAGTTGGCCACTTTCTTTAAAAACAAAATTGATAACATCCTTGCCTCCCTTCCCCGGCTAACCGAGGATGTTCCCTCGAGTGACAGTCCTGGGTCTCAATCTAGGGTGCGACCGGTGGAGTTGGACTCTCTTGGTCCGGTTACTGTGGAAGAAGTCCTCACAGTGTTAACATCGATGAAAAGTGGCTCTCCGAAAGATCCTGCCCCCATGAAATACCTGAAGCAGGTGGCCCATACCATCGGCGGGCCTGTGACGGACCTTATAAATCTGTCTCTTGCCCAAGGAGTAGTACCCCCCCAGCTGGAAAGGTGCGGTTGTGAAGGCTCATTTAAAGAAGCCTAACTTGGATCCAGCCGACCTTGCCAATTTTAGGCCTATATCCCTGCTTCCCGGTATCAGTAAGGTGGCCGAGAAGCTGGTGAATAGCCGCCTTTCATGCTTCTTGGAGTCCAACGCCCTTCTGGGCAGTTCTCAAACTGGGTTCCGTCCCGGTCAGGGGACCGATACCGCCCTGCTGGCAGTCGTGGAGAGTGCAAGGAGCATTTTGGATTCAGGGGGATCAGTGGCAGTGATCCTCCTGGACCTCAGTGCTGCCTTTGACACCGTAGACCATCAGGTGCTTCTCCGACGGCTGTCAGGGGTGGGGGTCTCCGGGATGGCCCTCAAGTGGTTCGTATCCTTTTTGGAAGGCCGGTCATTTGAGGTATGGGAAGGCCCTGAGAAATCATCCTCAGTACCTCTCCAGTGCGGTGTGCCACAGGGCTCTTCGTTGAGCCCTACTTTATTTAACACCTACATGGCCCCTCTGGAGAGTGTGGTACTGCCTCTGGGTATTAAGATCATCAGCTATGCTGATGATACCCAGCTGGTAGTAGGTCTCCCACAATCGACTCATCATCCCGACCGGTTGCACACATGCCTGGAGAAGATCTTTACATGGATGTGTAGCTCAGCCCTTAAGCTCAACGGCTCTAAGACGGAACTGATGCTGCTGGGGAATTCTTCACCTTCCCACCCCTAAACAGGAGATCAAGAGCCTCGGGGTGTGGCTTGAGCAGGACCTTTCTTTTAAAACACACACGAAAAAGATCTCAGGCGTGTGTTTTGGCCTGCTCCATTCAGCCCGGAAGATCTTACCCCTCCTGCCAGCAGCCTCTAGGAGGTTACTCATTCAGGGGCTTATCATCTCGCGGTTGGACTTTAGTAATGTCCTATTTTTGGGTGCCCCGGAATGTACACTAAACAAACTGTAGCAAGTGCAGAATGCGGCTGCCAGGCTCTTGACGGATGTCCCCAGGCGTCAGTCTGCTCGCCCCGCACTGAAGGCATTACATTGGCTCCCCGTCAGAGAAAGGGTTAAATTTAAGTCGCTTTGCATAGCCCACAAACTTTTACAGGGGAAAGGGCCACCTATCCTTGAGGATATGGTCCAAGCCTATAAGGCCCCCCGCTCTCTCCGCTCCGACCATCAACATCTGCTGCAGGTCAGGAGGGTGAGGAGAGAAAGAACGGGTGGAAGAAGATTTTCCATAAGGGTGGCCACCCTGTGGAATTCCCTCCCTCTGTACTTGCGGTCGGAAGCAAGTTTTCTACGTTTTCGTAAACTCTTGAAAACTTTTCTGTTTCCTGCCTGATTTCTTGTGCTGATGTGACGTTGCTTCCCTCTGGATAAGCGCGGGGATGCCTTTTGATAACCAGGCGCTATATTAAAATTCGTAATAATAATAATAATTTATGATAATTAAAGAAATCTGGTAAACCAAAACCTCCATTACTTTTTGTAATTTTCAAATTTTTATAGCTTATACGCGGCATTTTATTATTCCAAATAAATCTCGATATTACAATGTCTAAAGACTTATAGAACTTAAGGGGAAATTGAGTAGGCATCATAGACAAATGATTAAATATTTTTGGAGAAATAACCATTTTAACAGAGCCAACTTTCCCCCACCAAGATAAATGTAAAGCAGACCACTTATGAATTTTGTTTTTGATATGACTAAGAATATATTCACAGTTCAAATTATTCGTTTATTTAATGGTATGAGAAAATAGAAGACCAAGATATTGTAGTATTTCCTTTTACCATATTATTCCATTGTTGGAAAGCATATCAGTGGTACAATGCATATTTAAAGGAATTCAGTCATATTAGTGTTTAGATTATAACCTGAAATCAGGGAGTATGTTTGAATTAGATTTAATAGGGGGAATACATGAATCAAGGTAGCTAATATACAACAAAACCTCATCACCATAGGCTGAAATTTTAATAGCAACATTATTGATAGTAAAACCTTTTATTTCTATGCAGCATCTGATGGCGATGAATAGAGGTTCAATAGCAAGAAGAAAAAGCAAAGGCAACAAAGGACAGCCTTGAGAAGGGCCTCTAAAAAGGAAAAATGTGTTGGAGAGTTGACCATTGATAACAAGTCTAGCAGAAGGACCGGAATAAAGTGCTGAAACCATACAGATAAAGGTATTGTCAAAATTAAATGCAGATAAAGTGTGAAATAAATACTGCCATCGACTTTATCAAATGCTTTTTCGGCATCTAATGCAAGGACACCAGCGGGAAAATGCAAAGATGACACATCTTAAATTACATTAAATATTAATCTAGTGTTGTTTACAGAATGCCTATGTTTCATGAAACCTTTTTGATCAATGTAAACAATAGTAACAAGAATAGAAGCCAAACTGGTTGCAAGAATTGTTGCGTAAAGTTTACAATCTTGATTAATTAAAGAGATAGGTTGGTAATTTGAAAAAACAGTTGGATCTTTGTTAGGTTTTGGAAAGACAATAATCAATGCTTCAGTAAAGGATCCTGCAGTAGAACCTGAAATACTAAAGTGCGAAAATAACGTAAGTAAATGAGGTATCGGTTAAGGAGAACATTCTTTATAAAATTCAGTAGGTATACCATCCAGTTCCTGTGATTTACCCAGTTTAAGAGATTTAAGAGCCATATTAATTTCTTCTAAAGTGATCCGTACATCCAATTTTTCTCTCACTGACTGGGTAATTTTAGGTAAGCCACAGTGTTGCAAAAGTTTATCAATACTAAACATATCCGTGACTGAGGGATTACTATTTAACTGTGAATAGTAGGTAAAAAATTAATTAACAATGTCTTTGTGAGATACTGCCAATTTACAATTTAAGCCATGAATTGCATTCATTTGGATTTTATCTTTGTTAATACGCAAATAATTTGCTAAAAGTCATCCATATCCATTGGCTTGAAAACACTTTTTAGCCTTATTGTTTGAAATTTGTACACCAGCTCTTCTGCTTAAGAAAGACTTAAACTCATATTTAAATTTCTGTAATTGCATTTTGTATTTATTGGCATTAGATTAAATAAAGAGTTGTTCATATTTTGCTATTTGTTTATCTAATTCTTTAAGTTCAGTGTTAAAAACTTTGTTTTCATGTGCCATAATAGATATAGTTACCCCACGGACATATGCCTTAAATGCATCCCAATGGTTTACAAGTGAAGTAGAACCTTCTGGGTTGAAAGAGAAATAATCATGAAATGCTGACAATAGTGTGGGTTTATTATATTGTCATTTACCCGTTCACCGCAGCGATTATTTCGCCGAGGAGCGGGCGTTCCAGGGAGTGGGCGGGGCCGCGTCGGCCGTGGCTGTTTGCAGCACCAGCGAGGTAGTGCTCGCGACGGCCAACGGCCGACGGGAGCAGGAAGGGGTTAAGAACATAATTAGTATTCATACACCAGCGAGAGTGGGATTGTTGGGTGGCACTGAGTTTTAGAACACCTGAAATAAGAGTCATGGTCAGAAATATCAATATTGTAAATTGTAGGATCAGAAAATGATTGAAATAATGTGTGGGAAATTAACAAATAATCAATTCGAGAGTAAGAATTATGGGGTTAGAGAAAAATGTAAACTGTTTGTCTTTTGGGCGATGCAGATGCCAAATATCTACCAATTTAGTTGATTTAAAAAAGGATTTTAAAATAAAAAAGCTTTAGGTGGACGATATTTTGTTTGAGAATATCTATCGAATAGGGGGTCACAAACTAAGTTAAAGTCACCACCAATAATAAGTGGAGCATTACCTATTTTAATCACTTCAGAAGTAAAGATAGACCACATCTTCCATGCAAAAATATGTATAAAGGATGTTAAACTCACTTTAAATGCAATGAAAATAGACCCGAAATCACCAAAGCCGGAGATTATGTAGCAGCTAAAACCAGCTGTGGGTGTGGTTTAGGCCTCAGCCTCTCCCTTTCCTCCATATGTCTCCTTCCTCCTGACAGGAAACTCCAGCAGCACTCCTCAGGACAGCTCGGTAGAAAGCACAGCATGATCAAAAGCCTTTTAACCAGAACAGAAAGGCCCAAAAACTACCTCACCAGAAAGCGCTAGCAGGAGAAATGCAGATAACACCGCTGGAGCAGGTAAGAAAGCTTTAAAATCATCGAAAAATACGGGCAAAACCGATACAATTATCCCAATTTCTAACAGCATCACACTAGCTGCCCTGTACCCTATCCTGTACTCTCTACTTTCTCTCCCTAGGCCCACCTTTGTATGCTGCCTTACTTTAAATATTGCCAAATGTCCTAAAGATAAGATGGTTGGATCATTCTTCCACCAGGACGGTCTCTAGTTCTTGCTAAAACTATTTCCCTGTTTAGATGAAGTCTCTTCGCCTCTGTCAGAGTCAATTCTGCAGAAGTTGGTGCCAAAGGGTCTAGGAGTGTGCTGTGAAAGAAAAGGAACAGCTCCATTTGAAATCTCCAAGTCAAAAGAGGTACTGTTAAACTGCCCTTAGTTCTACCAATCTTTCCAGTAACCTCCCCAATAGGTTATCCATGCTATATTTCCAGTTGCCAATCCCCATGCCTTACATGGTGCGAAAGCCAGGCTTTAGTTTGCAAATGAGCAGAGTTGTTATCTCCAGGGAGTTTTAAACCAAGCATTTCTCAAGCAGCACAAAGTCAATTTTAATTAAGTTACCTATTCACTAAAGGTATCAGAAAACCAAAGTGGTTTATGTTGCTAACACTTTCTCCAGTGGAGGAGCATCATAATTTCATATATAGTTATGCATGTTCCCGAAGAATGCAGCCAAAAACTCCACTGTGAAGCAGCTTTTGGGCCTTCAGTCACTGGGATAACACCTATCTGAAATAAGTACGGTGCTGCTTTTTGTACAATAGAGACCCTGCCCTTTGGGCTTACGAAGTACATTTTAGGAATTGCTTACACATATATAAAAACAGAATGATCTAACTGAAAATGGTAATTTTTCTTTCTAGGTCTCACTGCAGTGCTGTCAAATTGTAGCCCTGCTCGAGCACTTTATAGGTCCAGTCAGCTATATATATTTGACATATATGTGGGTGGTGTAAATACACAAAGCAGCCACATATGGCATGTAACGTCTGTGACATTGCTTCATTCTCTGTACCATTCTCTATAGCTTTACAGGAAAGTTAAATAAATCAATTGGATACAACTAATTGTAAGAGTTATGCCAAGAGCACATGCACTGCGGTACTAAACAGGAAGTATAGAGCCCTACTATTAGCTAAAACAGGGTCCAGGAAAAAATAAAATAAATCGGATGTCACCATTCAGAAAAGATTAATTTCCTCTGCTTTGCAACACATAACATCGGTGACACCAGTCACAGAGTGTTTATTTGAATAATTTGGACGTTTCAACACATTTACCTGCTGATGCGCCTCTGCCATTTGGAAAATGTGCTCCCTATTTTAATTTACCCTGAATAGGATGGAGGCACATAAAGCATGCAGACACCTAAATGAAGCTGTGTGCTCCTGCGGCAAGCATTGTGAAGCATAGAAAAGTAGTTGAGTGTTGACCACCCACCTCACTGAATAAGGTCAATCAATGAAAATATGTGTGGTTCAGGCTTATAATAATGGTGCCTCCATACACAGAAACCAAGGGCTTTACTAACGTCATCCCATAGAGGTCTGCTGGCCCTTCATGTATCAGTGGGATGCAGGAATATATATGATCATTATAGAAGGTCTATGAGGCAAAAAGTCCCTGCTACTGTATTGTTTGATGCAGGGTTTATGTCCCATCAACTAGCACTCAATGCTTGAGACTGAGAGCAAAACCTGGAAGAGCTTTTTCTGTATTGTGGCAGGGAATGCCCATAGAAGGCAGCCACCTAGAATTGAGCAATGAAGACATTGCGTTTGAAAGGTATACAGCATTCTTGTTGCTTTCTGCCGCCCGTAAAGGTTCTCTCCAAAATGTAAAATTAAAGGGATAAATGAGGACTAGAGGTAAAGTTTTGATTTCAAACAATTTGTTTATTATGCTTTCACAAAGTTACCATTTATCATGAAGGAGTTATTTGTTTTTTTCTGTTTACCTGAAATATCTGTTGAAAGTTGGGGTGGTGAAGAAGAGCTTTCATGTGCATTTTCTCCATTGTTCTGAAATCAAGCATTTGGGCCGAATCTGTTACACAAAATGGATGATTATTGCTAGAAATGGGGTCTCTAGTTGGCAGAGGTGCCCCATGTCCAAGTAAGGCCCACAATCCTAGTCAGGGTAAGTCAGATACACAACCTAAATTAGCCTGTGCTCACCCTCTGGTAACTTGGCACAGAGCAGTCAGGCTTAACTTAAGAGGCAATGTGTAAAGTATTTGTGCTGCACTTAAATTAGAGTAGAACAGTAAAAACACTGCAAAAAGCCTCCACGCGAGTTTATAAAAATAGAGAATATTTGTCTGAGTAAAACAAGTCCAAAACAACAAAAGTCCAATAAGTATAAGTTAAAATATTATTTTTTAAATATTAAATCCAAAAACAGTACTTAAAAGTCAATAGCGCTAAAAGGTTACTTGAGGTTGCACTAGACCGGGGTAAATATAAAGTTCAGGCCGACCATAATTTCAGGCAGACCAGCTACAAGACCCACACATGGCCTGCTGAAAATGTTCTTTGAATGGAACAAGAGTTGGCGTTAAAAACTCGATGCGCCGCTTCTGATTCATGCAGTTGGGTCGATGCGTCGAAGTCGAGCCTCACAGTTGGGTCGCACATCATAGTTGAAACCCTTTCGATGCAGGCCCTGCATCGTTGCCAAGCCTCACAGTGATGTCAAAGGATTAGCACCGTGTTGTCATTGGTGCTGCATCGTCAGCGAGCCGCAAAGGGATGTTGTCAGATTGGCTCAACATCGAAGGGAACTCCGTTGATTCCGATCGGAGAAAGTCGTCAGTGCCTTGATTTTTGCAGGGAAATTGCTGCAGAACCCTCTTTCAAGGCCCAGGTCTAGAGTGGCACCTCTTGGCAGGGCTCACAGTTGGCAGAGTCCAGCAGCTTGAGCAGAGTTGAATGAAGTCTTTAATGGCCCTAAAACTTCAAGAACAGGAGGCAAGTCAGCAAGCCCTTAGAGAACCTGGGTGCAACAATGTAGAAAGCAGGTCCAGCCCTTCCACTCCCAAGCAAGGAGCAGTGGGTAGCAGGCCAACACAGCAAAGCAGCAGTCCCTTCTGCAGCACAGCAATCAGCAGGCAGCAGGCCAACACAGCAAAGCAGTGAGCAAAGTGGCAGTTCCTCCTGCAGCACAGCAGCTCTTCCTGGCAGAATGTCCTTGGTTCCAGCAAAGTTCTGATTTGGTGGTGTCAGGGGTCCATTACTTATCCCCAGTTGTGCCTTTGAAGTGGGGGAGACTTCAAAGTGGCCTTTGAATATCACAAGGCCCCTGCCTTTCCGGACCTGGCTCGGCACTCACTATAGGGGTATATGCAGCTCTGTGTGTGGGGACAAGCCCAGTCCTATTAATTTGCAAGTGTCAGCTCCTCCCTCCCAATTTATTTCAGGAAGGCCCATCAGCCTGGTGGTGTGCCATCAGGATGCAAATGTCAGACTCCAGCTCCCTTTGTATGTGCCTGTCTAGAGAGCGTTCACAAAGCCCAACTGTCACCCTACCCAAACCAGACAGGCACAGAATGGTTAAAGTAAAACAAAATGGCAACCTTCTAAGAGTAGATTGTCTAATAAAGTCGATACAAAAACATTTCCGGTGAATGCGAGCACGCTCGCATTTGAGCAGAAGAAAAGCTTGCCTTTGCAGAGTCTAATATCAGACAAACTCATGTATAATTTGTGAGTCCCCATTTGAATAGTTCCGGTCCATGCTCAGCAGCCTTTGTGCAAGAATTACACACAGTTAAAAGTGTGCACGTGGTGCTTTAAAGCTACGGTAGAACAAGCCCATTGACATATAGAATCAACGAACTGGAGCGGCTGCTCCTACTCCAAGAATCAGAATATCCTGATCATTTGTTTGAAGCCCTGACGAGAGTCCTAGTACAGTCCAGCATGGGTCTTGAAATGTGTTTGCATTTCAAGAGGCATTTAGTAAAATCTAAATGCGTTTAGTGTTGGATGTATTAAAGATTAATTCATTATTTCTAACACTTTTGTGATACTCTTGCTGAAACAACAAGTTTAGTCCATAAAATTGGACACTTTCCCAAATACTTTTGTGTTTTTCACAGATTATGCAAGCTTTAAATGTTTTCTGTATTTGTTTCATGTTTGTATTCATTTAGTGATTTTGATGCAAATAATTCTTATTTTGACGTATGTTCAATTTGGTTTTTGATTGTGAATTGTATTATTTATATGTGATGGTTTCTGTGTCAATTTGAGAAATATGTGTTTCTTTTTCAGTCTTTTGAAAAAATTGTTTTTGATCAGTTTAAGACTACTTAATAAAAATTCTATTCGGACAGATCAAATAATAGTTTGCCCGTTACTCCATAAATAGCAGGAGTGTAGGCTACTACGGTGCCAGGTGTTCGTGTTGTATTTTGTACTTTCTAAAAGTGGCATTTTCAAACTTACAATTTAAAATGTGACTTCACCATTAATTTTGATTTTGAATTCTGAGTCCAGAGACGCCAAACTCCAAATCTATATCTTTTCCCAATTGGAAATACCATTTAAATATGTTTTCAGGCAATCCCAGTGTTAACCTATGGGAAAAATAGGCCTTGAAGTAGTGGAAAGTACATTTAGCCGTTTTTCACTACGATGACATGTAAAACTCAAAAGTACATTTCCAACCTTTTGAAAACATTCCACCCTGCCTAAAGGGCTGTCTAGGACCTACCTTAAGGGTGGCTTATATGTAATAAAAGGGAAGGTTTGGGCCGGGCAAGTAGGTAAACTTGCCAGTTCGAAACTGTAGTTTAAACTGCACACATAGACTCTGCATTGGCAGGCCTGAGTCATGTTTAAAAGGGCTACTGAAGGCTGGTGGCTTGAAGCCGTAGAAAATGGTGGCTGCCTGAGAGCGCTTCGCATCGAGACCCGTGAGGAAATGCTTTCTCGGTCTGCAGCAGCTTCTCAGCACTCTCCTCGACATAAGGGTTCTTCTCGTGAACTCTCCCTTCCTCGCAGAATGCTGTCTGTCACCCGCGGTAAGGACCGAATACCGCGATTTCTTCATTGAATTCGGCGTCGCATCGTCGTGACTGGATTCGCGGCCACTATTTTATTATTGCTCCTGCAAGCCTCCTCACGGTGCTGGCTGAATATGCATAATTTACGCCTTTTCTGAGGAGAAAATATAGAAAATATGCTCCTGGACTGTTTTTGCCACTTGATTGTTATATTCCTCATCAAATGCTGATTTCTTATGTGCTGGATATATGATTGCCTCATTATAGCAGGAGATAAATACTACTAGCCTGAGGGGCTTTCTCTTTGTATTTTCAATTTATGTTAGGGTGTTTTGCACAGCGTTCCTGTACATTTTGTCACTCTGTTTTTAACATATGTATTTTATAAAATCCTGACAGCTTTAGGTGCTTCTTATCTCACCTCGCTGACGATTTATCTTTTAATTCTGCTGCCTTCTTGCTCTTTGCCCGCATACACGCACTTAAAAACTTTGGAGTGTCTGACTCATTTTGCACTTCTTCCCACTGTTGCTGCTATCGGAGCGAGGGGTTTAATTCTCTACCTGCTCGTCCCGTGGTGCCGCTGAGAGACGCCATTTTGTGGTACTTGGTGTTAAAGCTCTCTGGCTCTCGAGCTTATTTAAATGCTCGCTGAGTGGACACGCAGCGGACGCGCCAAAGGCGTGCCTAAGGCAAGCCCGTCTGCGCCCGTCAGCATCCCTGATGCGGCCAGAGCCAGCCATGCTGCCCGAAAGCCTTTAGGGGTTGAGTTGAGGAGAAGCTATTGTGGAGCTACTCTTAGAGCATTGGATTCCTTGGCCTGCTGCCACTCCCATAGCTGGGATGTGGCGATGTCCCCATTAGCCCCCTGTTCAGTTTGCGGCTTCCATTTGGAGGGGGAGCTTGCTTCCCTTGTTACCGAGGGCCGCCTTTCGGCTCAGCGGGCGAAGGATCCTCACATTAGGGCAGCTATGATCAATGCCCGGTCCCTTAGGAAACATCATGCTGATGTTCATGATCTTTTGGAGGATAATTCATTAGACATGCTGTTCCTAACAGAGACATGGCTTGATTCTTCTTCTGACCCTATTGTTTTCCTTGCCATTCCAACAGGCTATAAGATCTTTAGAGCCGACTGCCAGGGGGGGAGAGGTGGCGGTGTGGCCATTGTATATAAAAACATTTGGGAACTCCGCTTGGGGGATTCTTCAGCTTGGGCAGGCTGTGAGGTGCTTGATTTCAGTATTCGTTTTTCAGCACACTTTACCCTGGGAGCCTCTTTGATCTATAGGCCCCCTGGCCCTGCGGGCCCATTTCTCTTGAACTGTGGGGACGCCATCGTCTCCAGGGCGGTAAGGTTCTCGCATTATATGATCATGGGGGACTTTAATATTCATTTGGATCGACCTGATACCAGGGAGGCGATCGACCTGCTGGATATTTTTCAAATGGCTCAACTTACCCAGCATGTCCTCCTTCCGACTTTCCAGGCCGGTCATAAATTAGACCCAATCTGCTCCAACTTCCCTAATTCCATAAAGGATCCTTGCCCGGTGCCCTGGTCTGACCATTTTATATCCTATTTCTCTTGGATGATATCTAGTGCAGTGAAACAGGTTTGGTCCTACCAGAAGCCTGCTTTTGGGAACATTGATCCTCTGGAACTCAAATAGGCTCTTGATCATTCTAGGCCTGTTTTGCTAGGAGAACTGGAGGAGTGTTTGTCGGGGTTCACTGCTTGGGTTGCTAAGGCGGTTGTATCTGCAGCCTCTCCTCGGCCTGTTAGACCTGCTAGAGACACCCCATCCAAACCCTGGTTTAACTCAACTCTCAAAGCCGCTAAGCATGATTGCAAGGTCTTGGAGCGTGACTGGTGCCAGAGTGGATACTGCCCCATAGCCAAGAGGAAACTCAGAGTTACGCAAAAAATCTATTATGAGGCCATTGCCTTGGCTAAAGGGCAATTCTTTGCAGCTCGCATTGATTCTGCCAGGAACAACGCCAAAGAAATTTTCTCCATAGTGCAGAATTTCACGTCACCACGGGCCCAAGCGAGTGTCATTCCATCTTCCCTCGATTGGTGTAATACGCTCTCCTGCTGCTTCAGAGGAAAAACTCAGACCATCCAGGCTACATTTCCCTCTGGTAATGGCTGCTGCGTGGGACCTATGGCTATTCAATCTGCCGCCCTCACCTGCTCTCTGCCAGCATTCAGAGCAGTCGATCCCCTGGAATCTCTCAAAATCCTCAGGGGTATTAATTCCGGCTCTCCTTCGGATTCCTGCCCGGCTAGGCTTTTGGCAGCAGTGGCAGAGAGTGTGCATACAGAGGTGAACTGTATCGTTAATATGTCCCTTCAGACAGCAGTTGTCCCTCAGGGGTGGAAGCAGGCTAAGATCTTGCCGCTCCTCAAAAAATCTTCTCTGGATTCCCTTATTCCAGGGAATTACCGTCCCATCTCCCTCCTTCAAGCCATTGCCAAGGTCTGTGAGAAGGTTGTCAATGTTCAACTCACAGAATATGTGGAGACTGAGGGACTCCTGCACTCAGCACAATCAGGGTTTCGAGCCTCTCGCAGCACTGAGACTGTTTTAGTCGAGGTGGTGGAGGCTATTCGGGAGTGTCTTGACGCCAGCGGGAGGGCAGCATTAATTTTTCTGGACCTCTCGGCCATGTTCAACATGGTCCCCCATGCTCTCCTTTTGGCCCGACTTGCTGAGATTGGGGTATCGGGAGCGGTTTGGAGCTGGCTTAGGTCTTTTCTGGAGGAGCGGGTTGAGCATATTTGGCTCCCCCCTTTTTCTTCCTCCCCCCAGCTGGTCACCACTAGAGTTCCCCAGGGTTCCTCCCTTAGTCCGCTCCTCTTTAACATTTATGTTACGCCACTGATATATCTGGCAGAGGAGCTCGGGGCTAAGGTGATGGCCTATGCTGACGACACGCAGCTGCTGTTTACCTGGGACAAAACATCTGACTCCGTCTCAGCGGCGCAACAGTGTCTACTTTCCATCTTTAAATGGCTGGCTGATGCACAGTTAAAATGCAACGAACAAAATTCCAAGCGTTTGCTCTATGGCAAGTTTCCCGCTGACTTTTGCGTGCAGCTGTGGCCTCCTGAGTCCCCGCTTCCCCTTGCGTCGGGACAGCCTGCAAAAAATCTGGGAGTATGGTTCGGCGAGAGTCTTTCCTTTACAACTCATATTAAAAAACTGTCAGGGTGTTGTTTTGGCCTCCTTAAGACTCTGAGGAACTTCTTTCCGCTTCTCCCTCAAGTGGATAGAGAAACTGTTACCTGTGCCTGATTTTATCTCGCTTGGATTACGCCACTTCTCTTTTTGCTGGGTCCCCTGGATACCTGCTTAAAAAGCTTCAGGTAATCCAGAATGCGGCCGCTAGACTGCTATTGGGTATTTCAGCGAGGAACAGTGTGGCCCTTCAATTATGATCTCTTCACTGGCTTCCTGTTGCAGACAGGGTTAGGTTCAAATCTTTAGTATTGGCCCATCGTGCTCTCCATGGCTTTGGCCCCCTCTACCTTCAGAGGCGCTTTTCCTTCTACTTTCCGACGCGTGCACTCCGATCTATGTCCCTGCGTCTTGGTCGGGTTCCTCGCTTTAGGCTTCAGAGGATGGGTGGTAGCTCCTTTGTGGTGAAGGCTAGTGCAGCCTGGAATGCCCTCCCCCTTCCTTTGCGGTCCATTCAGAACCCAGTTGTGTTTAAAAGGAAACTTAAGACCCATTTCTTTGTTTGTTAGCCTCTCCCTATACTCCTCTGGCATTGCGCCGGGACACTCATGAGTATCCGTGCCCGCTACAAGTGGATATAACATAACATAACTAGCATATTTTACTAACGCTTGAACATATATATTTTAATCGGATTTGCCATAATTACAGCTGGACATACTACATCCGTTCTACTCTCTATTTGGACCGTTTGGTGCAATTTTTTTAGGTGTTCCTCACAAACTGTGCTTCTATTGCGGTGTTTTCTTCATGTTCATGGGGAGAACCACGCTTGTTTAAGATGCTACCTTAGCTCCTGCTTCTACTATGCACCCTAAATCCACTGCACTGTCAAATCCTTTTTCTGTTTTACAAAGTGACATGGAGGACTCGGAGCAGGTGGTAACACCCTCACTTATGGAACCATTGAATACTACACCTACGTCAACTCCTACTCCTACTGCTTATTCTTCTTTGTCAAATGGGAAGAACAATACTAAACTAATGTCCTCTTCAGTACTGTCATCAACTAAACGAGTTAAAAAAGATCCTCCTTCGCCAGCTGATTCTCCACCACCAGCTTCCCTGGAGTTACTCCTGGACAAGATACTGGCGCTCAAGCCCTATATGAAAGAAACAAACATATGTCTACAAGGCTTGGAAGAAAAATGGTCTACTCTAGACAACAAAATCAATTTGATGGAACGTCAAGTAGAATCTCTACAAGTGTCCTCGCAACAGATTTTTCCTATGAAAGCGGAAATCTCACAACTTCAAAAACAGGTGGAAAACCTCAAAAATCGCCGAGATGCGACAATTTGCAGGTTTATGGCAAAGCTGAAGGATTGGAAGGCTCCAATCCCATCTCTTTCTTTCAATCCTTCCTTCCGTGTTCCTTGAGATTCCTGAATCTCCACATTTAAATATACAAAGAGCACACAGGCTTGGCCATATTCCTTATTCTTCATCGTCCCAGCGTAAACCAAGAGGTGTCAGATTGTACTTTCTAGAGTATACTGATTTACTGAAAGTGTTACAGGCAGTCAAACTCAAACATCACATATCCTGGCAAGGTTCCCAATTATTCATTTCACAAGACTAATCAAAAGTCAAAGCAGACAGACGGAAATGCTTCCTAGCCATGCGACCAGCATTGCGAGACTTGAATGCCAGATTTGGTTTGATTCATCCTTGCCTCTTTAAAGTAACTTACAAGAATAACCCAGTTCTTCTTCAATGTTTTCTTGACAGCTGTAAAGAAGAATCCATGGAGTTTGCAAGATCCTCTTCTACATGATAACAACTTTCTTTTATTATGTTGAATGCAATTTTATACTCATTCTTGTGTCCTTTTGTTGTCGTTAATATGTTTATAATATGTCTTAAATAATTTTCTTTTTCCCCTTGTATTTCTCCTTATCAGGTGCTGTTTCTCTGTTTTTCGCCCAGTGTTGTATAACTTGTATGGAAAATTTGCCACCACGTGGTTTCCTTCAGAGTCTTTTGATTGGCCGTTTCGTCTTCTTTTTGTGGTCTCAACACCCTCCATTCATGTTTGAGTCTTTGGTATGTTTCATTGTTCTTTTTAATTATTGCTTCTATTTCCTCTCTTCCTTTTTCTCATATCACTCTTTTTTCTCCTTTTCCGTCTTCTCTTCTCTTTCTGAATCACATCTTGTTTTATTTCTTATTGTATCTTATTTCTCTTTGAGGTTTTTACTTGTTGTCATTCAATTTATTACAAGTTTTTCCAGTACTTATGCTGTGATTTAGTCTACTCTCTGTGTTTCTTCTGATAAATGGCATTGCAGGTTGTTTCCTGGAATATTAGAGGTTCGGGTATGCCTGTTAAAAAGCAAAGAGTTCTTACCCATTTATCCAACCTTAAATCAGATATTGATTTTTACAAGAATCTCATATAGTTGCTTCAGAAGTTTTAAAGCTTAAACACCATTGGGTAGGGAATGTTTTCTCTTCTCCAGGTACCGGCAAAAAGAATGGAGTATTGATCCTATGTCATAAGAAACTTAAGGTTTCCCTTCTATCTCAAAATTCAGAACATGAGGGGCGTTGGTTAATAGTTCATTTTAAGATTAATGATATACGTATCTCTTTGTTTACTATATATGCTGCCACTAAACCTGACCATAATTTTTGGCAACACATATCTACCTTATTAATATCTATTTCTAATCCATAAGTCACTTTTTGTGGCGATTGTAACTTAGTCATTGACCCATATATTTATCGTACTTCCAAGACTCCTTTTGTTCCCTCCCCATTCACCAACACATTACCACATTAATTACTCAAGGGTCTCTTATTGTTTCGTGCAGACTATGTAATCCACAATTACATGAATATACTTTTTTCTCACCTACTCTCCTCTCTCAATCACGCACAGATTATTTATTTGTATCCAAATCATTAACACAACACTTATTACAGGCTGATATTAGCTCTGTATTGATTTATGACCATGCCTCAGTTATTTTAGATTTAGAGTTACTCCCTATTACTATGACCAATAAAAGGTGGTGTTTCAATTCTTCGTTATTAATTGACCAGACTTTTACCTCTTCTCTCAAAACTTTCATATCTGAATTCTTTAACCGCAATATGCCTCTGTTCTCTCTTTTCCTGTTGTGTGGGATTCTTTTAAAGCTTCAGCTAGAGACTTTATCATAACCTATGTTGCTAAAAAGAAAAGATATAACTCCCAAAATGCACTTGATATTCTTAAAAATATCAAATTATTAGAGTCACTCTATACTACTACTAATTGTAAAACTGATCTTAATAATCTGATTGTGGAAAAAATTAAATACAATAAGTTAGCTACAGAAAACGCTAACTCCTACCTTCTTAGAGGTTGTGCTCGCTATTATGGAGGCCAAAACAAAGCAGGCAAACTCCTTGCTTTATATCTTAAAATCTAAAAAGATTGCATGAATATTGACTATATTTTGAACTCCGACTCATCTCCAGTAGTTACAAATTAGAAATTCAAGAAATACTATACTTCTCTTTGTACTCCTGAAATAATCCTGAACTCTACTGATATTCAAAGTTACCTTGCCTCGTTACAAAAACAATTTCCCATCAATACTGATTTCTCATCATTGGAGGGAGATATATCAGTAAAAGATATCTCTCATGCATTAAAGCTTATCAAAATGAAAAAGGCAACTAGACCGGATAGTTCTCCTTTCGAATTTTATTCTTTTTAAAAAAAAAAGATTTTTTTTATTGATTTTCTTCAATGAGATAATACATCAACAGTAACATCTTACAGAGACTGACACATTATTACAAAGACACAAATAGTATCCTTTCCTCTCAAAAGCAGTTCATGGTGTGAGGAGGTGCTAGCCAAGTCCATGGTGTCTTTGTTGTCCTGCTCATACTCTCAAAATAATAAGACAGGCCTTACAGCAGGAATAACAGTGATTATGTCTACAACCACACATGTGTTGTGCGGGCAAGCTGTATTACATTACCTAATATCGACATCCCAGTGCCAGTGCATAGACAGTGCATCACATTGTTTGGCGTAATAGAAAGGGGGAGGGTGAATTGGTGGCCCAAAGTGTGCCCAGTGTATGCCCCATGTACTCTGTGCATTAAGACATCTATGACGCTAATACTTCTGGAGCGCCAGCAAGGGTATCTATTTGGTGTGTTAGAAGGTAGCTTTTGAGAGGGTCGTAAATGTCTTTAGGCCGTGATGCCAAGGGAAGTAATTCTGCTTAGTTAGTCAATTGTTCCTGGCAGTATTTTAAGTCAGTGAGCCAGTCTTTGAACTTTGGTGCTCCTCCTCTGCCCCATCTACAGGCAACGCAGCATTTAGCCATTAACAAAGCAGTAGCAAGGTAACGGTGGTGTGGTTTAATAATGAGTTTGGTGTAGCCAAGTAGAGCAAATAGTGGTGTGTGTTCTATGGATAGTGCTTATATATGTTCCAGTGTATCGCAGACCTGTCCCCAATACTCATTCACCATAGGACATTCCCATGCTAAGTGGAGGAAATCAGCTCCTGGAGTGTCACATCTATCGCAGCAATCCGAGTCTTTAAGCTTGTAAGTTATACAATTTAACTGGAGTGTAGAATATGCGATGTAAAAATGTAACGTGTGTGATGCGCAAACTGTTGCTTGCTGAGATTTGCTCTGTTTGTAGACAGCAATATGTCCGATTTTTCTCTGTGAGCTTGTAGCCTAGCTCTGAGTTCCAACCGCACGAGAGGGGAATGGGGACACCTCCTGCTGAGTGTGTATTGTGTGGTAGAGCATAGAAACCATGTGTCCTGGGTAAGTAGCCCATAGCATCAGTTGCAAAGGGGCCAAGGGAGGGAACTCTGGGATAACGCAACACAAGCCTTGTCGGAGCTGTACATAGGTACATAGAGAAACACATCCAGAGGGGAAGGCTGGACCTCATGGAATACTTGGTCTAGTGATCAGAACTTCCCGTATGGGTAAAGGTCTCCCCATGTTGCGATTTTGGTACACTATAGGAGCTTGAGAAATCTTGTCTCCTGAAGTAGTTGCATGCGGGGATGATATGATATTCCAGAGAAATAAGATACCGAAGAAAGACATCTCCTGCTGGTATTGGGCTCTTATTGAGGCTGGGGAAAAAGATTTCACGCCCCCAAAAGGATATGGGGCAAAGAGCTGCAGAGGCTGGACCTAACACATATATGGCAAGTATCTATGGCTACATGTTGGTGCACAGTGAAATCCAACCCCTTGAGAAAAAAATCACCTGTTTACTACCCACAGAGCATACTGATCACCGAGATAGCTATCCAAGATCAATAAGCATAAGGTGAGATGCTGTCCAAAATGTGGGGAAGAAAGAACGGATGATCTCCACATGTTCTGGCAGTTCCCCCATCTCAAGCAGTTCTGGAACGAGGCGGGTAAGCTTCTCTTGAATCTCCTGGGCCAACCAGTCGAGGTAATCATAGAACCTGTTATTTGTGGGATAGGTCAAAACACCACAGGTTACCCAAAATTAGACAAAGATAGTGAAAATCTTCTCTTCTTACTAATACTGTTGGCCAGAAGGCAAATTTGTATAAAGTGGGTGAAACCTGTACCTCCAACACATAGAGAATGGCTAGCCTTAATCCTGAGAGTGTACAATCTAGATAAGCGCGGGAGGGTAAGCAAGAGATATACATTTCGGGGTATTTTGGGAACAGCACAATAACGTCACTTGAAGACCTCCTTACGATGGAAGTCCAATGATAAAGCAATGGCAATGGCCTCAAGCAAGGGCTTGAATGAGTAGCCATAATGGCTAGCTCCCCACGCAGGCAGCAAAATACAGAAGTGGAAATAAGGGGGCACTCACATTTGGAAAAGTTGGGAACTCCTTCTTCTTCCCCAGGTCTACACCATAAAGAAGTGTCTCAGACTAGATCGGATAGGACATGGACCCTCGATACTCCCCTCTCCTAATCATTGCACAATGAGGACAAAACAAAAAGCCTCCAGATCAGCTAGTTCAACTCAAACACTTTTCTTTTTATACAATTGACTTATTTATACTCCAACTTCTTTACATAAACTTAACTCTACAATCACCCCAAATTGTTGGTCATGTAATAGTTTAAACACTGATTTATTTCACATGCTTTTTTCTTGAACCTGCACTAATCAGTTTTGGTGGAAAGGATGGTCTCAAATTAAAACACCCATTTTCTTTTTTCACCTCTAAACATCTTTCTAGGCGAACATTCTGAAGATTGGCAAGCCCTTTCATTTAACACAACCATTGTAGATTAACTAATAGCAATTGCATTCCAACAAATAACGAAAAACTGGAAACAGTCCACACAATTTTTTGTTTTCAGGCTTGGAGGTATAGTGTTTGCTATAACCATCAACTTGATCGTGCATATATCTCCCCTTTTTCTTTACTCATTAAAAGAAAACATATATGGTCCCCTATAGCCATTTTTTTCTAAATGCTTCTGATAGAAAGACCACTCCTTGCCGCCAGTTCTTGGAAGAAGTTCCCAAACCCCCGTGAACTGTTGTTTTTTCTTAACTTTTTTTCCATTTTTTTTTTCTTTCTAAAGTTTACTTCACAGCCATCACTTTTTAATATGTTGACTCTTTTAAAAAAAACAAATTGTAGTAATGAGGTCCACGCAGTAAGAATGAAGTTCATGAACTTTTATTGAAGATAGTTACATGTAGATAGTTCCAGTACAGCAGGTAGTTAGGTTCTGTAAAGCAGCCCCACCAGGAGCAGCCTGCTTGCTGCTCAGCCCATTCTCAACTATCACTCCCAACCTCTCAGGCACCCAACATTTCAATCGCATCATCACTCCAACATTCCGTGCAGCACACACACCAACACACTGGCTGAGCAGGGGATGTAAAAGGCATAAAAAGAACCAGAGTAGACACTACATATCCCCCTTACTCATAAAATGGAAGCAAAAGTCCTATACCTAAAAGAGATGTAACATAAGAACCCAGTAAGGAAAGAGCTGAAAGGAATGCAAATGCAACAGAGGAAGTAAAGACAAGAAAAGGACAGAAAAGAACAAGCGAAGAGATAGGTGTGGGAAAACAGAGAGGGAGCAAAGGGTGAGTGGCACAAAAAGAAATAACCCATCCTCTCCAACAAGGAAAACAGTAATAAGTCGTAAGAAAAATCAAGTAAGTAAAAGGACATAGTCGAACCAAAGACTACCCCTAAACACTCCCACTGGCCAGGCAGGCAAGCAAGGAAGGAAGGAAGGACAAGGCACAACACGTACTGAGCACAAGACTAACACCCTGACACCTGAAGAAGGGAGGGAATTATCTCCTCTTGAACAAGGAAGAGAGAGAAAAAGACTACAGAAAAGGAAAGACTAGAGGCAAAGGAAGAATAACAACAAAGTGTATAGTTCAGGTTCCAAGGATGAGAAAGGAATGTAACATCATGTGGATTACTGAACAGTTAGAAACAGAGGAGAGGAATAAAAATACAAACAAGTATAATTCAATCTACCCCACTTTCATAATGATAAAAAAAATGTATATGAGAATAACGTTGCATGTACAACAATGTAATATAATGTAAGCATGTCATTTTAAGAAAATGACAGTAAATGCGACTGAAACCCATGACTGATACCCTAGGAGACGGTAAGAATGGACGAGGACATGGGACCTAAACCCATGACCGACCCCTACCCCAAGGCAAAGGGGTGATGAACTACTGTGAACGGGACTAAGACCCATGAAACAATATCCTGTGTAAGGACCCCGTGTAGAGGACCAAACTAAGCAATGTAGTAATGGGACTATAACCCATAAGATACACCCTTTGTGAGGGTAACTGTAATAGAAAATGGGGCTAAAACCCATGGCCTACCCCAAGAATAAGGGGGGTAGTCTGATGGGACTAGCATCCATGTTGGACTGAACACCCAGGAATGTGTAGATGGGACTAGACCCAAAAAGACACATTATGTAAGGGTAATAATGTAACATCAGAAGCTAACGCAGATGGAACTGAACCCATGACCTATCCCCAGGCATAGGGATGGTTAGCACTGTGAATGGGACTAACACCCATACAATGATGCCTTGTGTGAGGGTGAGAAACAGTAAGTAGCCAATGTAGGCTAGAGTATGACAGCAAATGGGGCTAGTACCCATTGCTATCTCTATGTAGGGAAGAAAGAAGTGTAAGGTGTACACATGTAAAAAGAACAAATAAACCCCTAGAAGGTGTGTACCCAGAGTCCATGAGCGTAAAAAGATGAGCCCAAGAAACCCCCCAAAACAATCCCAAGGAGGATACATGTGAATAAAGCCAGTTGCTGTATGAAATGTACAAAAAGCCAAAAGATAGATGGATATTGTGTAATCACAGCCACTCAAACAAAAGACTTGAATTACACATCACAATAACATTACAATTAGTGAATGTAAGAAATTGGGATGTGCAAGTCACCGTAATGTTGAGATACTCTCTGGCGCTAAAAACATCATAACATAGACGTATGTTGACAATAAAGGTTTACAGTGGTATGGGTGACTTGTAAGCAGTCAGGTTCTCCACCTCTTGTTCTTCATAACAGTGTCTGTAAATGCCAAGCAGGCAAGCAACCAAACGCAGAAAGTACTCAAGATTCATCACACATCCATGTAGGTGGTATAAACGTGTTCGTCAGAAGTGTCAGAGTCCACACATTGGGGTGCTCACCCGCAGACGACCATAGAGGCAGTATATGTCGCTTGACGCAGTTAGCATAAATCGGAGAAAACATGCTCACAGCCTCTGCGCCAGTGCCAAACAGAAGATGGCAAACTGTGCTTGGAACTCGTTATTTAGAGAAAAACAATAATCAGGACAATTTCTGATTATGTAGGCTTATTTATTTTAGCCCTTGCTTTTTTTCAAAGGTATTTCAAATTTAAGAGTTTTGATATGTACAAGAAAAACACTACACAAATAGTCATAAACCAAAAATTTTTGACAATTCCACATTCTTTTACAAATACACAAAGTCATACAATACAAAACATTTTTTTGCACGTTATTTACAGTGATAATGTATCTTAAGGTGGTGAAAAAACAACAAAAAGTATTTATACTAATAACACATATCAATCATGAAACAATACAGTGATTCTAATGAGAAAAAGATTTTTTACAAGAAGGCGAATGGATATAAATAAATTAATATTATATCGCAATCATTTCTTCGTATTTTTTAAGAGGGGCCTTCTTACTGCCGACGCGTTTCAACCGGTTAATTAAATCAACACGGTCTCATCAGGGCGTTTTCACTTTGTTCCTTGATCTTATGCACGAGTGTAGCTGGATCCTGCCGGTTCAGCAGCTCCCTTTTTCCTATTTTATGTTGATTCCTGTGGGCAGGGCCGTGTGTCCTTGATCGGAAGTCCTATTGTCCTATTGTAAGAAGGCCCCTCTTAAAAAATACGAAGAAATGATTGCGATATAATATTAATTTATTTATATCCATTCGCCTTCTTGTAAAAAATCTTTTTCTCATTAGAATCACTGTATTGTTTCATGATTGATATGTGTTATTAGTATAAATACTTTTTGTTGTTTTTTCACCACCTTAAGATACATTATCACTGTAAATAACGTGCAAAAAAATGTTTTGTATTGTATGACTTTGTGTATTTGTAAAAGAATGTGGAATTGTCAAAAATTTTTGGTTTATGACTATTTGTGTAGTGTTTTTCTTGTACATATCAAAACTCTTAAATTTGAAATACCTTTGAAAAAAAGCAAGGGCTAAAATAAATAAGCCTACATAATCAGAAATTGTCCTGATTATTGTTTTTCTCTAAATAACGAGTTCCAAGCACAGGTGTGGGGGTCAAATTGTATGTTTATATTATAATTAATGGTCCAGCCCCCTGCACGACCCAGGACCTAACTCCTTTTGCTCTAGCAAACAGAAGATGGCAGCACGCACAGCACATCTTGCCAGATGGCTTGACGGCACGCTCGGGCGCCAAAAAGTGTCCCTCAGAAAATAGAGGCATGATGTCACAGACGGCTCTCATTGATATGAAGATCCGCAGGTTGTGGCTCTTCAAGAGAGAAAAGAGACGAAGAAATGAGGCGGAGGCAAGAACAATACCCCCTTATCTACAGGGCTTCAGCGGGGACCAAACAACGAGGAGTGGCCCTACTTTTTCATACAACTACCACATTTTAACCAGAGGCGGTTCACGCTGACAAAGATGGGCGACTCATCATGGTGAAGGGTAAACTGATGGGAACATATGCACTTTCATCATAGCATATGCCCCCAATGTGGATCAACCGGCCTTCTTAACTACCTTTTTTAAAACAGGTAGGAGAATTTGCAGACGGCCCGGTAATCCTCATGGGAGATTTTAACCTCACCTGGCAGGTAGACCTAGACAGTGCACATACGCATAGAGGCTCGACAAGTTCTTTCCCTACAATCTTGAAACAGACAATACACGACCTAGGTTTCAGGGACGCTTGGCGCACACTTTACCCTACGACTAAGGATTACACCTTTTTTTTCGGATTTACACTGCACCTACTCCAGGTTAGACTATATTTTTACGAGTCCAGGAGGCGAAGATTTTTCTGATCTCAATTTCAGACCACTGCCCGGTCGCATTCTGCCTTTGCTGGAGTACCACATTGCCCAAGACCGCTAAATCGTACTTCCCGGCCTCCCTCATCAGAGATAGGTTGATGCGGGACGCCCTGAGATCCTCCATCACAGAATTTTTTGATCTTAATTCCCTACAGGACACATCTATTTTCAACAACTGGGATACATTTAAAACAGTTATTAGAGGTCAATGCCTCGAGCTTAACGCAACACTTAACAAACAGAGAACCAAGGAAAGAGTAACCCTGGAGGCGGAACTAGACACAGTAGAGAAGGCACACAAAACTACCCCTACCAGGGTCACGCAAAGCAAACTCACCACCTTAAGAGGGAAACTTAAAGCTATCTATATTAACAGAGCAGAGTACACCCTTTGCAGCTTCGTCAAATAAGATACACGCAGGGAAATAAAATAGGCACACACCTGGTGGGGCAATTCAGGGAAAAACGGGAGCGAGGGTTTATTGGGAACATACAGGACAGTGAGGGTAGATTGGAGTCTACGGATACAGGAAAAGCCAATATCTTTAGAACATTTTACATACAGGAGAAAACCTAGACCCCACAACACAACATGATTATTTGCAGGCATTGAATTTTCTGCAGGTCACTCAGAGCCATAATGAAGGCTTTACGGCCCCAATCACGCGTGACGAAGTATGTAAGGCCATTAAGTCGCTTAAGTCCAACAAAGCACCAGGTCCCGATGGCCCAACAGCTCTTTTTTATAAAACCTTTGCGGCTGATCTTATCCCCCCACCTTACGCAACTCTTCAATAATATGGCAGAGGAGGAACAGGTCACCTCCACAATAACAGATTCAGTCATCACCTTTCGCCCTATTGCTCTCTTAAATCTAGATGCAAAGCTCTACTCGGCCATACTTGCCGAGCAACTGAATGCCCAGCTGCCAGACCTCATCCACCCCGACCAATCAGGTTTTTTAAAAGGCAGACAAACTAACGATAACATTTGGCGGACGATCCACCTGATTGAGATGGTGTCCAAGCGTAATATACCGGTGGTGTGAGTAGGACTAGATGCCGAAAAGGTCTTCGACAGGGTGGACCGGCCATTCCTTTTACCTACTCTTAAACGCTTTGGCTTTGCAGATACATTTATCAATATGCTCAAGGATAATTATGTTAAGCCCCGCTCTCGCGTGCAGGTAAATGGTACACAATCTGACTTCTTTCCCCTTACTAGAGGGATGAGGTAAGGGTGCCCGCTGTCACCCTTATTGTTTGCCTTGAGTATCAAGCCACTCGCAATGTACATACGGGAAAACCACGCGATAGCGGGTCTTCCCTTTGGAGGGGATGACCACAAACGGTCACTCTTTGCAGATGATACTCTTTTATACCTGACCAATTCTGCGTCCTCCCTCCCGGCGCTACACTTAGAATTTACCAGATTTGACCGAGTGGCGGGATTCAAAATTATTGTGGATGATTCCCTTATCCTTAACCTAACACTACCAAAACATGAGTTGGAGGCATTGAAGCCATGCATTTCCTTTCTGTGGGCGAAGCGCTCTCTTCAATATCTGGGAGTACAGCTGACTCCGACAGTGGAAGGTCTTTATAATGCCAATTTCCCTCCTCTCCTCCGCCAACTAATGGGCGACCTCAGGCGATGGAAGCCACTGTTCATTTCCTGGCTAGGCCGCATACACGCAATTAAAATGACAGTGCTTCCAAAATTCTTATATCTTTTTCAAGCACTGCCTATACAACTTGACAGAGACCTTTTCCCTAAATTACGATCCCTAACTACTCATTTCGTCTGGCAAGGCGGCTATCTTTTAATTTGCTGCGGTGACCAAGGGACCAGGGGGGTATAGTATTACCCGATTTTGGCCTCTACTATAAAGCTGCGCAACCCCGGATAGCTTCAGAATGGTCCAAACTGGTCTCTGAAAAACATTGGTTACATATGGATAGGGCCATTGCAGGGAGGTCGATCTGGGATTTATTATGGAAACCCAAAAAGGACAGGCCAGCCAACGCCTATATTAGCACCCCTAAATGCACTGTTTTAAGGACTTGGGACTCTGTCTCGGGGGGGGGGTTGGATGGACTACATTTCCCTCACCACATACGCCAATACACTTCAACCCAGCATTCCCACCAGCTTTTAGCAAATTGCCCTTTGACGCTTGGAAGGAGGGGGGAAGCCTTATGTTACAAGATCTCTTTCACAATTATGACATCCTAACTTTTGAGATTTGTAGGAGAGAATTTCACTTAGGCCCTGAGGAACACTATCACTACCTTCAACACAAGCACTGGGCTCTCACACCTTAGATCCTATGACTCTGCCACACAAGAGAAAACTAAATTTGAAAAATGTGTTCAAACAGCTCTCTCTATGAAAGGGGCTATCTTTTTTATATATAAGATTCTACTAGCCTCCACTCCGCACCAAGACCGAGATACATGGCCATGCGGGAAGGGATAATTCAGAGAGACATAACTGACAGGGAATGGGCTGGGTTATGGTCATACACAGCCAAATTCAACCACTCCCTAGAACTGCTGGAGGCTCACCTAAAAACTATGACAGACTGGTACCTATACCCCGCTAAGCTAAAAACAATATTCCCTAATACCTCAGAC
Organism: Lissotriton helveticus; assembly: GCF_964261635.1. NCBI lineage: Eukaryota > Metazoa > Chordata > Amphibia > Caudata > Salamandridae > Lissotriton > Lissotriton helveticus. The sequence goes on along the minus strand of NC_136070.1, from coordinate 378,829,878 downwards.
ATGTGCTGGAGGGGCTGTGGCCTCCTTGGCGATTTTCAACACTCTTGGTGGACTGTCCTGTGCTTAGACCCTTCTGGGAGGATATATTAGGTCATATCAAAACAATTTTGGGATACCCCATACCAACAACTCTTGAGGGGGTACTTCTGGGCATTAGAGAGCCCTCTCTGATACACCAGACCAAGGCAGACAAGGCCATTCTCTGGTCCTGCATAGGGGTGGCCAAAATTGCCATTGCGGTGGCTTGGAAGAAGACAGCAGCCCCCACTCTTTCAATGTGACAAGCTCGGCTCTGGAGAATACTTTGTCTAGAGTGTAGTGTAGTTCCTATATTCCGAATAGGCTCTGCGCATTGGAATAATATATCCTATAGATGTGACGTAGGACTTAAGTCGACTAGGTCTTTATCGAATATATTAGACTTAACTGTGAGTGTCAGCTAGATCAGAGGTCACTAGAAACTTTCTCGAATAAACAAGAAGGTATTAGTTTCTGACAACCGCATAAACTTTGTTTCCCCAAGATAAAACGTATCTTCAAAGTCGTGGAAACAATAGATAGATATTTTACTCAGTCAATCGTGCATGCTTCGTTTCATCAGAGGTGCAGAGAAATAGAGAGACGGGCGTTTTCAATAAAAGTATTTATTGAACAGTCTTCTTTCTAATGCCGAAGAAATGAACTGCTACAATCGTAATATTGGCTGTAAAGTATAAAGCATACAGCAAGAAGAGTATTATAAAATAATACTGTAAAAGCATGATATGGTTTCTAAGCCATAAAATACATGCATTAATAAGAATGACTAAAAGTACTCAACTGGTGCTTCTAAAATACGCCTATCCCGATGTACCTAACCTAAGTCTAGTACAAGGGAAGAAGTAAGTATGTGTTTAGTTTCTTTGCCAAGAATCTATCCAAGATTTCTCTTAGGGTCTAATCAGCTCCGTACCTTGGTTTAGAATGAAGGAGGTTTGGTATCTCTGTCTCGGGACTCGATTTCCCAACACCCCGTGAGAGGAGCTTGGAAACACTGGAGTTGGATTCTCAGCAAGAGAAAGGCAGCCGCTCTGTCAGTGCGTCAGCTGGAGGGTCGACTTCCTTCGGCACTTGCTGTAGCAAGCTGCGTCGGGCAAGTAGATAGTCAAACTGCTCCAAACCACTGTGTGCTTGCTAGGGCAATGTGTGGGCATATTTATACCTTGAAGGTGCCTGGTTTGTCGTAAAGTCGGACATAATAACGTCACCAAAGAACCCCAAGGGAATGGTAGTTCTTTGAAAACGCCATGATTTCTAGGACAAATCAATATTTAAGAAAGGGGATGTCCCTGACTGCTGAAGCCGAGTTTTCCAACAAATCGTTGTGGCTTTTTGGAACTGGTGAAAGTAGCCATGCCTGTATTTGGACTGCATGAGCTATGTCTAAATACGGGTATTATTTCTATGCCTATATAAGGGTAATGTGAATTATACCTATATAAGTGCATGAATCTGGAAAATGACACTAGGGTCCTAAAACGCTATACAACATCCACTCCACTTTATTATGTTCGATATTACTAAATACTAAGCAAAAACATATCTAAAGCATGTGTTTACAATCCCACCCAAAATACATAAATGCATTCGAAATGGTTGTACACGAAAATGAGCATTTTGTGCTGTACACCTTTAAAAAGCATTATTTTCGTTCAAAGCATGTAGTGTGACATTGGAAAAAATGCTTATCAGAATGAGTCATGAAATAACATTTATGAAATGGCTCTGAAATACAGAAGAAAGGTCGAGACCATTTCATGACAGAATATCAAAACTGTTTTGGTTGTCAACGAGGTCAAATATTGTCTCTTGGAAGTGTTCAAAGAATTCTTGTTCTCTAAGAATAGTTCTACTTTAAGCAGATTACTTTGTGCCCAAAAAAAAGTTCAATTTGGAAAAAGTTAAATCGAAGTAAAATAGAGTTCTAAAGTTAGAAGTTTTGTTTTGAAAAGTGAAGGTCGAATTCAGATTTCATCAGAAAGCTGTGTGCCAACTCAAAAATCATTCTTGCTGTTGGGAGAAAACATCAAATCTTCTAAGTTTGAAAATAATTTATCTACTATTGTAGGTGAAAGTTGGACTGCCTCGTTAAGCAGATCAATTGTACACAGATGAGAAGCATCGCCGTCAGCCGCATTAGCAATGTTCGTCGCAGATGGTATCTGTGTGCCTGTTGGTCCACGTATCTCAGCGTCAGCTTGTTGTGCTGGTGAGACCTCCATGAATGCCGTCATCAGGATTGGAAGCCTTTGGGGACAACACAATGCATGAGCCGTTACCGAACCAAGCAAAGTATCTACATCCGTTGGCAGTGCTGCTGGAAGTGTTAGACAGATCTCTAGCACGCATTCTTCTACACATAGCAGGCATTGTAGAACAGGTAAGATGCAATCTTGCCAGACTGGTCTGAATGAAAGAAAATGTGGTATTCAGATCTCTTAAATGAGCCAAGCCCAAAATTTGGATTATGCGCTCACGACACTTCATTGCCAGGAGAGTATTCTCGATGGTAATCTGGGCATGGTTGGTGGATTGGCTTGCCATATCGAAGCAGAAGTAGTAAAAATTATATTCCTGCTGCAAATCTCAAAACTAGAGGCAGTCCGCCAAACACCGAGTGCACGAAGTTTGGAAATATGCTGAGACTGCTTCAACAGGTGCTAACAGTATCGAAAAAATCGTCTTAAATACATGTACAATACCACTGGTATCAGACGTGTTTAAAATACGAATGTATGGGGCAGTTTGTTGATAATAGGACATGTATCTCCGCAGAGGACCTTGCAACCTGCAGATCATACGTCTCTTTGGACGAGGTCATTGGCACCGTTTTTTTGTAAAAGAATGGCTTTCATTCTGCTTTAAGTATCAATTCGAACAGAAGAGATGTTCAGTGAAGGCCATAACGGCAACTCCCCGTCTGTCTTAGCTTTAGGAAACAATACTTGCATACAACAGTGACCCTGGCTGACACAGTTACGAGATAGGCAATTCCTGGCATCATTCCACAACATCTGTGATCATTCAAAATTATGTAGCTCCCATTGGAAAGCTGCCTAAAAATTAGATCTATCACTGCTGCCGGAGAACCTTGCAGGTGGAAGGATAAGTTGGCCGAAGAACCATAACAGGCTCCGTGTAAATTAATAACCTGACATAAAAGTGTACCGCTTAGTGTGCTGTTACATTGTGTACCACTAAGAAATACTTATTTTTCCCCACTCCAACATTTGTGTGTTTATGGTAAATCCCAGGTTGACTTTATGTATTCTTTACCCAACCTTTCATACAGGCCTGCTGGTATGTGTTTCAAGCAATACTGAAACTGAAAAATTGTCACTGGCAACGTAATGGTGCCATGTATTATCCATTCTATGGTTGGTTTCTCAGAAACAGTCAATGGTAATCTTTCCAGTTTTTTTATGCTCAGCACCGTATAGTCTGCTCCCCTTTGTGCCAAAGAGATTTGTTTATCTGTAAGGTTAAACCCAGTAAACAATGATGTGGTGATGATTAGACACCAAGGCACATAGCCTGGACGAAGATTTTGTAACGTCCAACCTAGCAGCATTATAGAACGCAATTGAGACTGTCCATGTTGTAACATGAGCAAGTCATGTTCCATTATGTCTTTGGCAGTGGATACAATGCTGTCCAAAGAATAAATTCTGGATGACAGAGTTGTTAACCCATTGTCAACTACAGAGAGAGCTTTCTCTAAATTAATACGATCAATTTCTCGTATTCGTTCTGCAGTTTCCATTTGCATGACTTTCCATGCTTCATTATAATCAGCATAAATACCGGCGTATATGAAACGTTTATGATGTGGTTTATGAAGCCCTAGTAAGAAGTCTCTCAAATCAACGCCATCTTTAAGTAAAGTTAACTGTTGTTTAACCTCTGTAAGTGTAGATTTTTGTAGCCACTCGAGGCACAGTTTTCCTACACTGTATGTTGTTACTATCCCTGGATGTTGTCTCTGGACATATCTTGGGTCTGGCCTAGTTACTGTAAACCCTTGTGTCTTGTTCAGGAATCTATCTTGACAGTTATTCGTGTCTGTGGGCCAGATTAACCATTTTTTCCAATCAGGATCAGTTCTGTTTTTAAGTCAAATTGATGTTACTTTGACCCCTCCCTCTGAAGTGTTTTTACTATCAGCAGTAGGTACAGGTATGGATGGTTTGTTTGAATCTTTTATCTTGGCTAGTCCAAGACAGGATGTTTGTTGAACAGTGTCATTCAAAAACATTATTTGTTCAGGAATAATACAGGCTCGGAATAAGGCTTCTATTCCCTGTACTTGCCAGTCTTTTGAGCCTCAGACAGTTTTTGTTTCTATGTTTTCACTCCAGAAGTCGAAACCTAACGAGGACAGCTGGGCATAAAAGGCTGCTGAATACATTTGCTTTGTATTAGTTAACATACTTTTCATCCCTGTCTTATTAACATTTTTTTTATAAATCTTTTTATTGTTTTAAAAAACGAAAAAACAATAAGAGCATATGAAGTGCAATGCAGTCCAACACATACAGGGAATCAAACAATTGAAAGATCGCAATATCGGCGGTCGTTAAAGCAGGACACTGAGATTCTAACACACGTTTGACGAATCAGGATTATAAAACTAGCGAAGTTATCCTATATCAATGCGCGCAACCCACAGGCCCTCCCACCCACAAAATCAGGATATCAAAGATCGCTGCGCCCCTCGATACTAAGATCATAAACAGGATAAGGTACAGACATTTGTATGCAAAAACGGACTAATCAAAATAATAGAGCTCGCATCGGCACCTTAATACTAAGAACAGAGTCAGGATACACAAGAAATAAAGAAAGAAATTGAAATAAAAAACGCAACGTGCGCAATACCCCACCCCCCCACCCTGCACCCCTGCATGTAGCTTACGCCAATCCCCAACTAGCAGTGTGCCTGTCGCCCCATCTAATCTACAAATACTAAAAGAAGTATGTGGAGGAGGGCCTTCATACAGGCTCCCGGCCTCTCACCACCCCGCCAGTTCTAAGCCTCCCCCTATTACGGATACATTATCATTTCACTATCAAGCAAAAATCAGGGGATACATTACTCGCCTATACTGCCTCCCGGTATCAATATTAGAAAGTGAATCCCGCACTACCACCATTTAAATAAAAGTCTTGAAACGATAGGCCGTTCTCAGCCTTGACCCGTTCGATCAGTCACACGAATGTTATTAAACCGGACAGCCGCCATCTTGAAAAGTTCGAGAGAACAGTAGCGAGCCGGTAACAGCTGGGCTTTCTCAGTCGCATTGTGACTGGGTCCCATCAGTGTCGATAAGAACCACGGATGTTGCTTAAAGTCCAGTTGCACTGAGTTCGGAAAGAGAGAAAGGGCCACCTTGTCGAGCCACTCCTGAGTCGTCGCATGAGTCATCTGATATATTGCCTGGTGCGATTTGCCCTCGGTCGATAACAATAGTGTAAGCACTGACATAACCGGGACCTCCAATACCCGGGCCTTAGCTAATGTGCAATGCAGGGTTTTCCGCATCGCTCGTTTTATGGAAATGTTGGCCGCCATTAGTCTGGGTAGTGTGGATGTCGTTACTTCCACAGTGGCATTGAAATTAACGAAAGCTATGTCAGTATGTCCCAGTCCAAAAGCCACGGCATCCAATTTATGTTCCAAGTCTTGGGCTTTCCAGTTCAGAGATAGATGAAGACCCTTGATCGCTGTCATTATAGCCCCAAGCGTAGGTTTAATCCCGGTCAGCACTAGTTGGTCCCCCTCGATAGGGAAATTCTGGTCGGTCTCGGGGATCCCTTAGATAGGATATGTCATCCCAGGTCATCCGTTCGAATTTTCCCAGACCTCTCGGAGGATCGGGTCCGATTCGCACGAAGGTCGATATTGAGCGCCATTTCACGCGTTTCATTCATGGTCCACTGCTGGGCCCTCGGGATAGGCCAGTGGAATTAGAAGCAAAGACACACGTTCCAACCCCTCTACATGCAAGGATATTGCAGAACTGTCTTCAGGATAATCCCGGAACCATCGGGTCGCAGTTTAGACGGCACCAAGCCGAATATATTCCGGGCTTTGACAACCAATTATTCAGCTCGCATCCGCAGTGTTATTGAGTTGCCCCATCTTGGCGCTAATCCATACGGATCTTTGATGTTAAGATCGGACAAAATATGCTTCCATTCCGGTGGACCAGCTCCTCCTGAACTCTTATGGCCGATGTTGTTCAACTAGAAGCCGGCTGCACTCCCACTCGAGGCCCCAGCTTCAATGCTGATGTTGGCCGCAAACTTCAAGGTGATGTTTCTCCATTATCTAAGCAGGTGGAACTTTCGGGGTCCCTCGGTGTAGCGTTATTTCGTTTCATCTACCCGGGAGAGTTGCATAGGCACAGGATAACCGGCAGGATCTTGTAGCAGGATGAGGAGGTCTGCGGAGCTGGGAGCCTAAGCGGCCATCTTGGTCGCCAGCTTGGCTCCTCCTCCTTATTAACATTTTTAAAGTAAAATGTTTCCGGATTTGTGGTATTGACACCTGAGAAATATGGAAATCTATTCATAGAATGTTTTTGAGCTACCCTTTGGTAGCGTTGGACAATGTTCACATTGATTGAAAGTATGTACATTTCTAGGGTTTGCAGATTTGTGCAAATAATGATGACCATAGTGATTGTAACAATACATTAGTTCATAATCTGATGAACTTTCTAAATATTCATGGTTTGTAAATGTTGCTGACATTTCTAAGTCTGACATCATATTATTAACAGTCTCAAAGTCCCAATCATCAGAAAATGTGCTGGGTGAAACAAAGTCACTCAAGGAAACCTTAAATTGGTGTGGAATCTTCAACAGCTCGGCAGGACCCTAAATATCATAATCAGTTCTGTCCCATGCTATAACACCAGGTATAGGAACGACTGTGATGTTCACTGATGACAGGTCTCTTTGTTCACGATGAGATGATTTGTGTGGCTTCAGGAGCAAGTTGATGTTCTTACTTGCTGTGTCCATTTTACTATATGTTCCACCTATCATCTTTCCCAAACTTAAAACGAGAATGTGCCAAAGTAGGAGAAAAAGTACACCTAACACAATCCCAAATTCAACCCATGGTGAAACCAGAGAAGTCTTTTCTAGTTGCTGAACAAGTTCTGTTACTTGGTCTTTAAAAGTTTTATTTGCTGGTGTGGTTTCGGGCTCACTGGAATCCTCAGAAAACATATCAAAGATGATGAAATTGCAAGAGGCAGTTCTGTTAATTGTTGGTATTGCATCCGGATTACTTGAAATCGCTGGAGCTGCTTGGTCCCTTGTCATATTAGTATAGTCAGAGGCTATATCATTGTAGACAGGAGTGTCTTGACAAACTGTTATTTGGGTCTCAAGAGGGACAAGTTCCATGGCTTTGTTGCATAGTCATTCTTTTCTTACTGTAGATTCTTCAAAGGTGATGAGTCTCTCTGTTTGAACTTCTTGGATAGTAGCAAGATTTGGTCGTCTGCTACATCTTTGGTGCCCATTGGGCCTACTACTTATTATCGGCTACATGATGTGGTTTTACCAGATCGATGGACACGAACCGGTTCTCCTTTCTTCCAGCAAGGGGCGGCAGTAGCACTGTTCTTGATCCGTGGATTGCTAACACAGGTACTGGTTTTCTGTAAAAAGGCCCAAATTCCAGACAGGCCTTGCTGGGACAGGTGGTTTTTCTTCAGTGGTCGTTGGCTTCTGTAATGTGTTGCTTAGACTTCTTCTTGTTTCATTTAAGTCCCGCAAAACAGCCAAACGGTCTTTGATATCAAAGGGTTTTTGTTCTACCACTGAAGTATGACGATCGAGGTCTTCGACAATCATTCTAGTACCAAAAAGTATTTCATATGGAGTGATTCCACCCAGAGAATTTCATGGCAGATTATTTAAACTACGTTGGACACTTATTAGATGTTTGACCCACCCATCACCCGAACCTAACACCCTAGCTGTTATAGATTGCTTTATGTCCCGGTTTTTTCTTTCCACTACAGAATTTCCCTCAGATTGGAATGGACTTGAGTACCGCAATGCAACGCCCAGATTGGCCATGGCCTCCTTGTAAGCTCAAGAGCTAAACGCAGGACCCTGGACCCTGGTCAGAATGTAGCGTGCCGATTGCGTATGTACCGATAATGACTCGCAAATCTTTTATAACAGTTTGGGCGTCAGCCGAGTGCTGAGGCCACATCCAAATTAATCTTGAGCATGAATCCACTGCGACCATGATATATTTATAGTTACCATCCCTCTGTAAGGAACCGCAGTGGTCCAGGTCAACACATGCTAATGATTTATCTGAAATTAGAAGTTGCGTCTGCGCCGGGCGTTTCACTGATGAAACTTTCATTTTCGGGTATCTCTGTTTATAAGGATACTGTGGCGGAGACACCTGCATGTGCAGAGGCAAGCCCTTCATGTGCTGCTAAGATTAGTCCTAATCTGTGTTCCATGTTTGGAATGACTCTATCCCCCACTCCAGGGATTCAAGCAAAATGAACATTATTTGCATCAGTTATATAGGAGTGCTTGAGTGGAAAGCCTTTTGGTAGCATTTTACCGCTGTATTTATTTGAAGCAGCAACAGCCTACATTATTTCACTGTGTATTTTAGTTTTTTAACAAGTGATTGCAGCTATGGAAGCCGTTTGCACAGCTGCCTTCGCGGCTTCATCAGCCAATGAATTCCCTGCAACGTGAACGCCATCACGCTGATGACTCAGTGTATGGATACTTGTTCCCAAAGCAACTTATGCTTGATTGTGCCACCTTTTGCATCTTTGAAACCGTTTTGAACCCAGTTCTGCAAGTATTAATTGTAAGATTGAACGCAGTAATATGAATCACACACTATGAGTGTGGGGAATTCGCGATCGGTATTTTCAAGCGCCATCTTGAAATACTGTAGTTCAGCTCACTCAGCTGTACAGTCTCCGAGAGATTGTGTTTTTGTGACCAATGGTCTGAATTTACCATCGCGCCAGCGACCTTTAACAATCGCGCACGCAGCACTATAAGCTTGTTTACCCCCAATTGTGGGCTGTGGTGATCCGTCTGTATATATGATACATTCGTATTGTTCTAGAGGCAGAATCTCAGTGGGCAGAGGAAATTCTTGTTCGTATTGTAGAATTTTTTGTGTTTTCAAATAAGGGTCAAAAACTTATTCAACGTCTGTTGCAGCAAGAGAGTTAACCTATTGCATCCATCTCGGATGTAAAGCCTTTGCATTAGGAATGCTTGCTTTTGTCACTGCCTCTAAGGCAGGTACAGGAGTAACGACCACTATGCGTTTACCCTGTGCGAGAGCTCTTTCTTTTGCTACTGCAGTTTGAACGGCTGTCAGAATTTTTTCTGTTGAAGTGAATTTCATTTCAGTTTGTGTGTACAAGTGTGATTTGTAAGCAATTGCTACTTTTTCACCTTCATTAAAGGTTAAGTACGTGAATCTGCATCTTCCTGGGATGATTCGGATTACAAGGTTGCGTACGTTTACGCGTGTCTGTAAATGTGTTGTTGCTAACATGTCTGTTTGCACTCAACGCAAAATTTCTGTGTGTTTTTGAGTCCAATTAGTTGAATTGAAATAAGGTTTGATTACTTTGTAGAAAGGTTTAACCCTTTCTGCGTAGTTTAGAATGTAAGTTCTTCTGAAATTCAGGAAACATAGAATTGACTGTAAGTTTTTCAGCGTTTTTGGAGGTTGGAGCAGCGCACACTTTTCTAGAAAGTTCGCTGCCGACTTTTGCCTTCACTTGACAACTCGTATCCCAAGAATAGGATGTTGAGGTGGGCAATTCTCGATTTTTTTAAAGTTGAATTTGTACCCTTCAGAGGCGAATCCAAGTATTATGGTGTTCACCCTGTTCAAGTGCCTGTCCAAGTCATCGTCTGTTAGATAGATGTCATCGACATAAGATAATGCCTCATCATCATACGTTTGTAGTAACTCTGTTACTCTGGCTGAAAATAACCCTGGACTATTCTTGAATCCTGGGGGAGACGACAGAAGTGACGCTGTGTCCCCATAATTGAGAAAGCGGTCAAGTACCTGCTTTCAGGTGCAATGTTTTGACAGAAGAAACAGTTAGAAATATCTAATGTGGTTTTATATTTTTTACACACGATGTTATTCATCAGTGCTGCACTGTGTGCATTTTGTACTGCAAAAGTTTAGCAACAAGAGTTTAAATGTCTGTAGTCCAAAACTAGACGATAGGTATTGTCTGGTTTGGAGACAGGAAACAAAGGCTTGTTCATTGCCGAGGTGAATGTTTCAATCACCCCTTGGTTTTCAAGTTGATCTAATATCTTCCTGACCTGATTTTTAGCTTCTTGCTTAACTGGATACTGCCTCTGACCAGTTGGTTGATTTTTCAACTGGAATTTTTGGTGAGGAGAATCCTCATCCCATCCCACATGATTTTTATATAATGCTGGAGCCTGGGTTTTTTAAGTGAATTGGAACATGATTAGAGAAGGTTGGCATAATGATGTCTTCCAATGTGAAGCAACCCCTAAAGAGAGGTTGTCCCTCTGTGCACAGCAGTAAAGAAACTGTACAGTTAGTAGTCCACTCTTAATCCTTTCACCGGTTGCACTGGGTGTGTGCATGTAGCTATTTCATTTTTACGTTACGATGTACACTTGGCTACGAACTTATGCGTAGTTTGTTTGCATGTTCCGAACACGTTAGCACCTTTGAGGATTCACTTGTTTTCGTAGGCACATTCACTCATCGAGCAGAAATTGGAATGGATCATGATTTATCCTCACCATTCACACAGTTGCACGATCTACTTTCTTATGCGCATTTGCATAAGTTAATCTATTTTCTCATTCTATCTTATTGGCTTGATAGACTCAAGTGGATATTTATAGCTTGCTTATGATAACTTTGGCTTCTATGTATTACAATCACATGAGACTTTTTTAAATTTAGATGTTATGAGATGCTTCTTGATTAAGACCCTTCTATGTTTTTGCTTGTAGAGGTATCCCCTGACGAAGGGCACAGTTGATGCCCGAAATGCATTGGGAAAATGACATGATGTGAATAATGCATTTGAAAATACGCACTGGATTGTGTCAGTGAAAAAAGCAAAAGAATACGAATGAGATTGATCATGATGGGAATGATCAATAAATAACTTTGAATTAACATTGTTTTGGTTAAACTTTTGATTAAGAGTGGACTACTAACTGTAGAGTTTCTTTACTGCTGTGCGCAGAGGGACAACCTCTCTTTAGGGGTTGCTTCACATTGGTTTACGTTTACAACGCTGTGAGGATCAGACAGCGAAACCTCCGTAGCACACTACAACTGATTAACTTTCAATCCTTGGATTACTAGGCTGTGCGAGTCCCTTCCCCCATAGTTGATAATGATGTCTTCGCCATGTGGGCACTCCCTGGCAGATTTTGGTGGCCAGTCTTTTTCAGCTAGAAGAATGTCATAACCCCTAGAGAGCTACTCCCAAAAGAGTGCTCTTATTTTGCTAGTTATGTCCCCCTCCATCCGGAGCGTTACTTCATATAACTTATGGGGTACACTAACCCTGGTATCGGCAGTTTCAACTTGAATGTACTCATTCAAGTCCACTGTCTCCAGATGATCCTTCAGGATATTGCGAGCTATGGTAACTTCTGCTGCGCTGTCTAGTATTGTCTGGGCCCACTCCCCGTTCTTGAGTTGTGTCCTCAAGATCCTCGGCATGTCTGATCTTCAGACCTGCTACCTTCTATTTGGTGAATTGGGTTTTCAAATGTTTTGGAATGTGTTGATCGTCTTTGGACTTCACGCGTTCTTCCTTGTGTTCTGACCGTCCTCTTCTTTCCGATTTCTGTGAGGAAGTCTGAAAGGTACGAGAGGAACGTGTATCAGTATCTTGATATCTATCAGGTTTTCTCAGATTATCCCTATTCCTGAGGTTATACCTGTTTTCAGAGGGCTCATTTTGAGGAGACCTACCTCTGGATTGAGAATGCTTCTCTTTAGGAAGTGTCTGTCTAGTATTTTCCCCCTTCTTTTTAGGAGTAGTGAGAGTGTTTTTAATAAAGACCTTTTCAGGACTTTCTGTTAGTTGGGGCTTAACTGGTTTCCCACCCAACCTATCTCTACTTAGTTCTTCATAGGATTTTTCTATTATTCGAGCCAGTTCACATGGTTGCTCAGTTACATCAAGTTCTTTTAATTTTTGGCGGATCGCCACTGATGCTGCTTCACCTTTAATATTAGCTAATATTATAGCTGAGACCTGTTTGAAATCTTTACGTAATTTCATACCCATATTTAAAGCAGGCTCTGCCCCGTATTCCTTTTGAATCTGTTTCAGGACATCTGGTATTACCGCCATAGATGGAACACCGTGTTTTTTTGTGTAGATTGCAGCAAAGACTGAACCCCAAGTGTCGCAGTCCTCCAGGTGTGGTGCAATCCCCATTGGTAAACAGATTGTTAGAATTCTGTGTTTCTCATGAGTTGTACTATCAGGAAATACTGCCTCTATTTGAGTAATCTTTTGAGCTAACCAGAATGTAATTTGTTCACTTTTTGCGGGTAATTTACCAATGACTGATTGTATAGTCTGTGGTGTAATTTTATTTGTGTTTCCCCGGTAAGGGGTTTTCTGTGGAATCCTTATAGCAGGTTGGACTGGTAGAGTCCGCATGACATATTGAACCAATTGTCTATGTATTTTGATTAATTGTTTTAGTTGAACTAATAGTTCTGGACCTGACATTTCTTCAATGGCAGAATGTGGTGTATAGCTGGCTAGTACCGGCCATGTTGCTCCTGGTCTACCTAGTGGACCGAGCCTGGTAATGTGATTTTGATGTTGTAGGGCGCCTTTAAACCAGAGCACATGCTCTTGGTATGTTATGGTGCACAATATTTTGGAACACTGTATCCTTCAACGTTGAATCAAACCAAAAACTAATACATAGGATTTTCGTCCTACTCAGTCATGGCAGATATTTTATCCTTTAACCCACTCCAGACCTCTATTGCAGTATTTTACGGGAAAAAGGGGTCTCTGTGAAAAGCACGACTGAGTTACTCTAGTATCTAGCATTAAATTAGTGCCTTACCAAACACTGGGCGCCATGTAGTGTAGTTCCTATATTCCCAATAGGCGCTGCGCATTGGAATAATATATCCTAGAGATGTGACGTAGGACTTAAGTCGACTAGGTCTCTATCGAATATATTAGACTTAATTGTGAGTGCCAGCTAGCTCAGAGGTCACTAGAAACTTTCTCGAATAAACAAGAAGGGATTAGTTTCTGACAACCGCATAAACATGACAACTTTGTTTCCTCAAGATAAAACGTATCTTCAGAGTCGTGGAAACAATAGATAGATATTTTACTCAGTCAATCGTGCATGCTTCCTTTCATCAGAAGTGCAGAGAAATAGAGAGATGGGCTTTTTCAATAAAAGTATTTATTGAACAGTCTTCTTTCTCATGCAGAAGAAATGAACTGCTACACTCGTAATACTGGCTGTAAAGTATAATGCGTACAGCAAGAAGAGTATTATAAAATAATACTGTAAAAGCATGGTATGGTTTCTAAGCCATAAAATACATACATAAATAACAAAGACTAAAAGTACTCTACTGGTGCTTCTAAAATACGCCTATCCGGATGTACCTGACCTTAGTCTAGTACGAGGGAAGAAGTAAGTATGTGTTTAGTTTCTTTGCCAAGAATCTATCCAAGATTTCTCTTAGCGTCTAATCAGCTCCGTACCTTGGTTTAGAATGAAGGAGGTCTGCTATCTCTGTCTCGGGACTCGATTTCTCAACACCCCGTGAGGGGAGCTTGGAAACACTGGAGCTGGATTCTCAGCAAGAGAAAGGCAGCCTCTCTGTCAGTGCGTCAGCTGGAGGGTCGGCTTCCTTCGGCACTTGCTGTAGCGAGCTGCATCGGGCAAGTAGATAGTCGAACTGCTCCAAACCACTGTGTGCTTGCTAGGGCAAGTGTGGGCATATTTATACCTTGAAGGTGCCTGGTTTGACGTAAAGTCGGACATAATAACGTCACCAAAGAACCCCAAGGGAATGGTAGTTCTTTGAAAACGCCATGATTTCTAGGACACATCAATATTCAAGAAAGGGGATGTCCCTGACTGCTAAAGCCGAGTTTTCCAAGAAATCGTTGTGGCTTTTTGGAACTGGTGAAAGTAGCCATGCCTGTATTTGTACTGCATGGGCTATGTCTAAATATGAGTATGATTTCTATGCCTATATAAGGGTAATGTGATTATACCTGTATAAGGGCATGAATCGGGAAAATGACACTAGGGTCCTAAAATGCTATACAACAAGAGAGGGTGACGGATATCTTCAGAGACGACTATATGCTTCCCCTGGCAGTATGCCCACTTTCCGTCAGAGATATGCATCTTTTTCAGTTCTAGGTCCTAACCCAACAACATTTTAGCATTGCTCTGCGTGACACACTCAACTAGTTCTATGGTGACGATAGCAACCATCCATACGACAATCTGTACCTCCACTTCGATCTGGCTCACCCGCCCACTACGCTGTACATCTGACACCACTACCATTCTACCTTTTTTTTGTTGGTTTAAGGGGAGGGAGCGGGTTTTTCTTTACTTAGAGTTATGTTACCCTCCACCTTGGTAGGGTTCCAATCGCTCTTGGTCATGAACACAAAGGCGGGCTGTTTGCCTCTGCCACAGTTATTGGCTACGTTGTGCCTTCAGATTATTGGAAACTGTATCTGCACTGTTACACTATAGATATGGAGGGATACAGGGTGTTGTGATTTATGTTAATGCCACTAACTTTGGAACATGTAGGATATATACTCTGTTACCTAATAAATCACTTGAGCTTCGTTATACTAGGCTAGAGTATACTCCAACGATACATATAATCAAGCTTGACAACGTCTAGGCTTAGATTTGCAGATAATACAAGAAATCTGCTGGGTCTGACGATGTTGACGGATCTCCTGTTTGACTATGTAACTACGAATTAGCCACATATAAGCAATATCCGACGATTTTTGGAAACTGTATTATTCTGCTTGTCTTTTATGACTGTGCAAAAACATTAAATAAAAATACATTTGACCAAAAAAAATACAAATAGTACGTATTCTTATATTAAAACAGCGCAAGGTGCAAATGCTGTTTTGTCCTTATCCACTTGCTTTACGTTGCACGTGCTTTTTGGAAAGCTGAATAAACTAATAAGATCTGTGCAGGAAGTAATGGTCTCTCTTTTCATAGCCATAACGTTTGCTATCGCATATTTAACTGCTTTTTAATTGACTGATGCTTTAGATTTCTTAGCGTCTTAATTTAATGGCTGTATTTTAATAGATTTTTGTGGTTAATAACAAACAATATTTTTGATTCACTTTTGCTGCTGAGTGTTTAAACACTCCTTCGGTTTGCACAGGTGAGTGCTGCGTGTGGATTATAGCACTTATTTAACTAAAGCTGCTCAGAAGGACACCGTAAGCTGCATGTGATCAATAGTAACTCTGTCTTCATCATTGCATCTGGAACCGACCAGCATTACCCGGTCTGTCTAACACAGTTTTAGGAAATAACTGGTTGGAATTCATGTACCGCCTTTTATCATTAATGTTAGAGCGCTAATAATGTATTTTTTTTTACTTTGAATCCATCTCGTCCTTAGTGATCAAATACGTTGGTTGTACTTGCCACAGGCTTCCAACCTATGATGGTACTAAATGTAATTAATGTATACCAGCTCTGCTTGTCTCCATGGACGTATGGGAACCATCCGACAGCTGGCGCTGAACCTTCAAAAACAAGCATTTACAATGCAACGGTTTCGCCTTTGAAAAAGTTAGACCTATTGGCATTGTAAATGACAACATTTTTTTTTATGTGTTGATTTTCAAAACAGATAAATAAATGGCACTGTCATTTACAATGCCAGTAGCTTAATCTCTCGCAAATGCCACACACAAACACACAGACCCACAGAGTCCCACACACATCCATACCTGCAGAGCCACACACACACATGCACAGAGCCAGGGTGTCTGTGAGGAAGATGGACAGGTAAGCCACAACAACAGGGGAGGGGTCGAAGTTTCAAGGCAAGCAACAATAACGAACAGGGAGGCGGGAGGAGTAGGGAAAAGCAGCAACAATAGCAAAATGGAAAGGGAGAGGGACGGGAGCAAGCAATAACAAGCATTGGCAAAGCTAATAGGCTTTAAAAAATAAATATATATTTTGGCAGTGAGACGTGAAAGAAGGACAGGAGGAGTAAAATAATCAGAACAGAAGGACAGGTAGGGGAAATAGCATGGAGGGCAGGTGGGGGAGAAGCGGAGTTGAAAAATAAAAGCACACTGGAAACCGAGGAAAGCAGTGGGGAGAAAAGTACATGACAGACAACAGGTGGACACACATGCACTCTCATGGAGTGCTTCGCAAAAAGAAAAAAAGAAAACCTGAAAAGCAGACACTGGCGCACGCATAGAAGCAGCCAATCAGAAGGGTCCAAGGGAGGGACAATTACAAACTGGCCCAGCTAATACATTGCGCCAGCGAACAAAAAGTAAATGACAAAACAAAAAGGCAGTGTTTAGCAATGGGAAAAGTGCACTTCTAGGTCCGTTTTCAGCATGTCCACAAGAAGCCAGCACACGGTCTGGTGGGCTCCGACCTAAAAAACTGTCTTTATTTTATTTATCCAGCTATGTTGCACTCAGACTTGCTTTAGTCCTCCGTGTAGGCAAGAGGTGGGAAAGCAGCTGAGAGACGGAAAGAAGCTAGAGCTACTCTGCCTTTAAGAGATGCTATTTCCATAACAGGACCATTGCTCCAAGTGAGGCACTGGAGCACGGGTGCAGCTTAGCGATGAGTAGTTCTTTTCCACGGAGGGCCGCCTCAAGTCCCTCAGGCCGCAACACACAAGAGGATGGGGGCCCTAGGCTGGGAGCAAGTCGCTGGGGGGCAAGAACACTCAGGAGGCAGTGCCACCAGACCGCCCAGCGCAGGGGGACATCACCACTGCGGCGCCCTGTCTAGTCGAAAATACCGCCGTGGTCCGTCTGCTGTGAGAAGGTGCCCATTCAGCAGGGGCAGAGAGAACAGCCCGGTAGATATGTAGCAGTGCGGTAGGCGCCCAGCGGATGAGGAGGGGTGTCCCACGGGTGGTGGACGGTCGGGGAGGTTAATACTGTTGATCCCAGTTGTTGTACTGCCTGGTGGGAGCCCTGGGCAAAGCTAGTGCTGGATCTTCCGTCTCCCCTCCAGCCAAAGTGGCAGTCATCCCGGGCCGCAGGGCACTCCACCCGACCACCTCCCGCCAGCCGGCAATGAGAAATTCGGGCCCACCATGTGCAGGATCCTGAAATCAGTCCCCTCACCCCTTACACGGAGCCAGCAGCTGAGGGAAACTCCGGGATATTAATCAGGTCGCCAGCCTAGGATTGTCACTGCAGCGCTTCTCTGTCACCCCGGCCAGCCCGCACCACTATCGGGGCAGGGGGCAAGACGGGGGAATGCAGCCAGGATAACGGAGGGGGCGGGGAAGGAAGCAGTCTCCCGGCAGCGCCGCGTCCAGCACGGCCAGAAAGCCCAGCAGGGTTACACGCCACTCACCGCACCACCCCGCAGTGGTAATAGTCAGGGCAGCCGTCGGTCCACTCGTCCCCCCCACTTCAGTGGCGGCATCCGGCAGAAGGTTATTCAGGCGGGGATGCGCCAAGGTCCGGTCAAGACGCCCGTTCTCCTCCGGCGTCAACAGGATAATCGGCCAATCCAGTCCCAGCGGTGTGCAGCCAGGCTCGGCCAATTAATCACAGTGCCGGGAGTCGGGAGATACGCCAGGATCTAACGCCGAGCCGCCATTTTGTTTCTTCACGGCCGTATGATTCTCCAGCTGCCGCGGCCGATTTCGTGGGGCAGGCTGGACAGATCACGGCACAAGAGGATTCCCCCGCACACCATGAGGCTCCGACACCCAGCAGGAGCAAATTTGGGCCGTCAGTGTGTCCGTTAGTATACATCACGAGCATGCAGCACGGCAAAGAATACATGGGTAGAGGGGGGCTAGAGCGGGACAAAGGAGAGCTGCGGGGTGGAGGGAAGGGGTGCACAAACAGGGAGTCAGAGGCAAGAAACAACGGCACAAACAGGGGGGCAGAGGCTTTCCTCGGTAGACGCTGCTCGGAAAGCACAGCGCACCCTGTAGGGATCAGGGGGCGTGTTTTTCACCCTCTCCCCTTCCCATTGGCTGGAAGGTAAAATTCCAGCCAATGGGAAGAGGAGAGGGCGTGACTTAAAAAAAGACACGGAAACGCCCCCGAATCGCGTCAAGGCGGGCCCTGAACTCAGTGACGCTCCTCTCCTCCAATGGCTGGCCAGCATTTACGAGGCCAGCCAATGGAGAAGAGGGGCGTGTTCAGCCCCCATACTACAGACAAAAGATTTCGGCTCCGCCCACTGCTTACGCAGTGCGACGGTAGCCGAAACCTAAAAAGATGATAAACTCCCTCAGAAACTGACATGTTTGCAGGTGTACAGGGAGGCAAGAGATTGTAACTGTGGCTCTGAGAGCACACATGTATATGAAAATTATTGAGAAGGAGAAAAGCATCCTCTTATAAGACATAAGACTTTTACCCGCACCCTCATCCGCATTAGACAAAACTTATTCTGACGCACAACCATCCTGTCAACCGTTGGACATATACCTGCTCGCATAGCTTTTTGCTAACCAGACGGAAACAATATGTATCTGACAGCAATATTCTTCAAGGAGAATGAAAATAAAAAAAGGTAGCAATATTGGCAGGACACACAGCCTTGTTTTAGGTTGGGGTTGAGAGCGCGGCGGTTTACATGTACTATATTGTTTAAAATACATATAGGCCATCATTACAAGAGATCAATGATTTTTTAATAGCCAAGACATTCCTTTTTTAAATGCTTTTATTCATGACTCGATTGGCTCAAGCCTGAACCTAACATGGACTTCTAATTGATTTTTATTTATCGCATTGATCTGCCATCTTTGGAGTCAGTCAATAGCACAACTAATAGCACACTGCTAATATTACCACTAATACCAGTACCAGCTACTGACACCACCAATGCATTCACCATTAACAGTGCCACCTTTATTAACAATGCCACCACCAGTGTCACTATCACCGCCAATATCACCTTTTACCCCATTATCACCAACAGCACCATTGCAACCATCTTCAGACACCCTCACCAATACTGCTACCATGAATAACACTACCAACAGACAAACAACAATAGCACCAAAATAAAACCTATACCACCACCACAAATGCGACACCACTACCAAGCATTGGCATATATTTTTTATTTATTTTATTTATTTTGATTCCACACTTCCAAGACGTGATAGACATTCGACAATACACAATTTCACAATATAATTCTTGCATGAATTTCATACATTAACTAGCTGAGCCTTCTCAATACAAGAAAATACATTACATAAACATAAATACCAATAACCTAACAAAAGGTAAATTTTCCTTAACTTAGCGAATGTCCCCCTTTATGGTTTGGCTTACACAGTGTAATTTCCATGTTATGTTATGTTTACAACTACTACTAATCTTTATACATTGCATAACTCATTGCTATTTGTATACTAATACTCTAATTATTCATATGAGCCAAAAAAAAATCCCAGATCATAATACCCATTTTCCGTTTCCTTACCCCCTTTAACGAGTATAAACTAAATTCCAAGCTAGCTATTCTGTATAGCTTAGCCCTCCATACCTCGAATCTTGGAGGCTCCGGACATAGCCAATCCTCTGCTATACATAACCGGGCTATAGTCATTGCTACAAATAGAAAATATCTATACTTTTATAAACTTCCCCGCTTTGAAACATCCTGCCCCATCCCTAAAAGCATCAAGGCAGGCGTTATACGTACTGGTCTCTCTAGTATGTCAGATAAGAATCGTTCCATATCTTGTATAAAGGGATGCAATTTAACACAAGTATAAAAAATATGATCTATATCCGCGTCGGATGAAGCACATCGAAAACATTTACCATCATTGCTACTGCCCCATTTTTTCATCCGCGTGGGTGTATAGTATAGCCTAAATAGAGTTTAAAAAAATTGTACTTGTAAATTTGCTGACATAAGAGCTTCCCTAGCTCTTACAATCGCTTCCTCCATTGATATGTCAATTTTATTTTCACCGAGAGTCTCCACCCAATATACCTTGTGTTTTTCTAAGTCGTCATTCTTTCTCGAACTTACAATTTTATACAACCCACCAATTCTACTTTGAGCCTTTAGAGCCTCCATCAGAGGGATAGACATCAGTTTCAAATTCTTTTTGAATAAAAAGTCCCTAATTTGCAAGAACTTAAAAAACTGTGCTTGTGGTAGCCCATAAGCCTGTGCTAGTATTAAGAACTGTTTGAGCATTCCACTTTGGTCATATAAGTCGCCTAATGTCTTAATCCCTTTAACCTGCCAGGCACTCGCCACACTGTCACCACAAATGGATGGGAGCAATTTTGCCGCATTTAATGGGGTATAATATGTTAAAGTTCCTAAGTTAATTAATTTGCGTATTTTCTTCCGAGTTTTGCTGGCTGCTGCTACCGTCTTAAACTTAGTTCTTTTGTAATAACTCCATTCTATCTCTCTAAACAACCTCCGATTAGCTTCAATTCCCAAAGTTAAATGATATATAGAGATGTTAGAACTTGATGTTATTACATTGTTTCCCTCTGCCTCGCCCAACAATAAAATGCGCATCCTTTTCATGAAACAAACGACGTAATACAGGACAAAGTCAGGGACCGATAGTCCCCCCCGTCTTTTGGTAGCATCATAAGCCGCATAGCTCTTCGTGGTTTACCCGGGGTCCATATGAATCTACCACTCAAAGCCTGTAGCTTCTGGATTTGAGCTGGTAATATTTCTAATGGTAGTGCTCTAAAGAGGTATAATACCCTTGGTGGTATGTTCATTTTTAGTACATTGGTTCGGCCAATTAAGGTAAAGTGTAGTCTCCCCCACTTCTCTAAAGAATCTGCTGTATTTCTATATAGTGATTCCCAATAAGCCTCAACTACCTCAGACATGACTGCCCTTATCTTAACCCCCAAATAAGTTGCTTCTACAGCTACTCTAGGGTCATTGACTTTCACTACTTCAGAGCAAACCAACTGTGTTTTCGCAGCATTTAACTTGTAGGCGGACAATTGCCCAAAAATCTTAGCTAAGCGCCCAATTTCTGACAAAGCTAAAGCCGGATCCTCTGTGGTCACCGCAATATCATCTGCAAAAGCAAAAACAATGTGAGGGATGTTTCGTACCCAAAAAGGTTTAATGGCCTCACTACTGGAGAGCATACCAATGAAGGGGTTTATATACATTTCAAAAAGGAGGGGAGAGCAGGGGCATCCCTGCCTTGTGCCTCTAGTAATTTGCACTGTGTCTGAAGTTGCACCCATAGCCGCTATCCTAGCTGTTGGTGCCTCATATAAAATTTGCAATGCCGTCATAAATTTCCTAGGAAATCCCATATTCTCCATTAGTAGCCATAAATAGTGCCATTCCACGCGGTCGAACGCTTTTTCAGCGTCAAGTAATATCAGCCCTAAACTACGTTTCTCTACCTCTGCTATATCGAACAAAGTAATAACTTTGTTTATATGTGCCACTGTGCCTCGACCTGGAATAAAGCCACGTTGATCAACAGATACTAATGAAGTAATGACTTTTGACATGCGGTTTGCCAGGATTTTAGAGTAAATCTTCCCATCACAGTTTAAAAGTGAAATAGGGCGGTATGACCCCGGGAGACCAGTCTCTTTTCCCTTCTTACTAAAGACAACTATAATAGCTTTGTCCCATGATTTTGGTGCTACCCCAGTTTGAGCGACCCTAAATGTATCCCACATTATATCTTTTAGTTCCTCAAAAACAATTGATATATTTCCCCTGGTAATTGGTCAGGGCCCGCTGCTTTGCCCATTGCTAAGTTTTTACTGCAATAGCTAGCTCGTCCTTTGATATCGGTGTCGCCAATAAATCTGCCAGTAATGGGTCTAGTTTAACAGGTGTAGCTACTACAGTAAGATCTAACTCCTCTAGATTATTTTGTTCAATTTTATACAATGCTGAGTAGAAATCATAGAAAATAGCCAGTATGTCTTTGGGTCCGGTCTTTGAGATCCCAGCCTTATCTTTCATAGATGGTATATTGCAACTAGCATCGTTCATACGCAGCTTCAAAGCTAGGGGTCGTCCTATAGTTTCACCATACTCGTGACAGATCTTCCGTTGTGCCAAGTATTTTCTTGCATTTTCACTGTCCCATACTCCCAATATTTTTGCCTTTTTCTTTGTGACTTCAACCTCTAATGCTTTCACATCCCCCTGAGTAGCTATTCCCGCTGTTAAGTTCTCCTCTGCCTGCTGTAATCCCTGATATAACCTCTCCATCTCTGCTTTCAATTTTCTTTGCCGAGCGAACCCAAAGCTTAAAACCTCCCCTCTAAAACAGGCTTTAAATGTATCCCAAACGATATTAATTGGAGCTGAATTTCTATTATTATCGATAAATTCTCTTATCCACTTCTTCATATAGACTGTAAACTCCTCGTTAAAGCATAGTTTTTGGTCAAAAGTAAATTTCCTCCTCGTAGCCAGTTCCCCCCAACTAGCTATTGACAAAACAATAGGTGTATGGTCGGATGAAATGCTTGGATAAATCTGCATTTTAGCTTTAGCTAAATAAGTCACTTCCATAAAAAAATATTCCAACCTGACCTTCTTTTTGTGGGGATGGGAGTAAAAGGTATAGCCGGGGTCCGTCGGACACAAGGTGCTCCAAACATCCACCAGGCCATAATCTTTTAACAAGTTGAAGAGGGCCCTACAGATCTGTGGTTTCCGACCTTTATAAGCCTTCACGCCCCCAGCAATATCATGGGCTGGTAAATTGATATTCATATCCCCACAATTAATCAAGGGGGTAGCCCAAGATGCGAGTTCAGCATGTAATTGTTCCAAAACTCCTGAGTCATCCATATTAGAGCCATAAATATTACATATTGTAAAATTCCCATGCTGGCCCCCACATTCAACCACCGCCCACCTACCATTTGTGTCCGCTACTTTCCGTCGTACCATAACCAAATTCCTTTTTGCTAAAATAGCTACCCCCGAGTCATACCAGATTGTTTAGATGAAACTAAGATAGAGAACCCCAGTTCTGCTAATACTTGATGTGTATGCCAGGGGAGATGAGTTTCTTGTAAGCACACCACATCTGGGGTGGCATGACGCAGCTCAGCCGCTACTCTTCTTCGTTTATTAAAGTTGTTTAGCCCAGACACATTTAGAGAGCATATTCGAAGATCTCTAACAGTATACATATGGCTCAGCTAGATATCCCACACAGTTAACCCCATTTAGACTTAGAAATACCATACAAATACCTTTTGTCACATTGTCTATCCTATTATTTATTGATTCTCTTTCGAGTTCCATGTCGTTTTTAAATGCAAGTGTGGATTTTTTACCCCCTTTTAACCCCACCACCAAGTCCCTCCACGTGCCCATCCCACCCTCTGCCTATCTTCCCCCTAGCCCACACCCCACACTTCCCAATAACAAGGCATTGGGACTTATGGTCCTGTAGATGTGGCTGGCAATTCCCCGCCCCCCCCCACCCCCCGCAAGGCCCCTACTATACAACTCATTTATTACAATAGATAGGAAGGAGATCCTTCCTTCCTATCAGGAGAGACCTAATCCTAAATATAGATATTATATTCCCAATAAATCCTCTTAAAGAAAAAGAAACGTACAGCTACCATAACCAGCTGTAAAAGCAAAAAGAGGGATTGTTAATTCTCACAGATTACCATCTCACTTGACTCTAGGGTTAAGCTACCCATCACAAATCCACCTTTCTACCCCCCTAGATGATATTTAATTAGTGATCTTGCTTAGAAATTCCTTGGCCAGCCCCACATTGGTAAAAAATTGTGTCCGTTCTTTGTAAACAATCTTCAACTTCGTGGGGTTGAGCAGAAACACTTGGGCTCCCTTGGCCTGCAGTGGAGTAATTAATTGTCGAGATTGCCATCGGCTATCCACCGTATATTTACATAAATCGGGGGTTACAATAAACTCGAACCCGGGGCCACGCCGTCGTTTGTCAGGTCTTACAAGTTTAAATATATCTTCCCGAGCAAGAAAACTATTAAAGGAGATCAAAAGAGCCCTAGGCCTGCCCATATTTCTCTTGCTTGCTTTTTCTATTCCTTTCTCAGTTCCTTGACCGGCAGTCCCCTTCAAGTTAAATGGAAAGTGATGCGCTCTTTCGACCTCCCTGTCCCAATCCCAATTTGTAAGTTCCAGGAAGGCTTCCTTAAACAAATTGACTATAAACTTGCGAGGGTCATTGCCTTTTTTGCCTTCAGGGACTTGGAGGACCCTCAGATTATTGCGACGAGCCCTGTTTTCAAAGTCAGCAAATTTCCAGAGAGTGTCCTCCTTTAGCCCCTGCAAGGCCTCTGTTGCTCCTTTCTGCTGCTCTACTCCATCCTCCAAATTGGAGATGCGAGTCTCGGCCTCATTAAACCTGTTGGCGGAGTCTGCCTGTGACTTCGCAAGCCTTCGAACTGAGTTTTGGAGCTTTCGACACATACTTTGCACTCTGCGGCTCTCCTCCCTTGTCTTATCACGCAACGACATTATAGACTCATAAATCAAAGCTAATGAAATGTCGGCATTCCCTCCAGCAGCAGACTCGTCTGGCAGTCGATCTACCCTAACGCCATTGCTTATGTGGGTTAAGGCTTCAATGTTTAGATGGCAAACAGTGGAGGGACTATCCTCCATAATGCCATTAGAATCATCCTGGCACAAACTACTTGCCTGGCTCCCTCCTTCAAGACTCATGTGCAGGGCATATTGTGATTCTAAATCCTCACAAGATGAAGGCAGCGATGTTTCGGACATAAAGTAAAAATCCCCAGATTCGCCATCCGGTTGAACATGCTCCTCTCCTCCAACTGCTCCTCCTACTGCTCCCAGGGCAGGGGGTAAGCCATCCCCTGCAGGAGGGTTCTCCCCAAGTTCCTGACTCTCCCCAACAATAATGGTAGTTTTAGGAGAAGAGCCCTCAGTTATACCCTTTGCAATTACACCTTTAGCTCTGTCTTTTTCTAATGCTGCCGCTGCTGCAAAAATAGAGGGGATTACCACATTCTTGTCTGCCCCCATCCTGGTTGCATTAGCATTAGCAGTTAATTGTGCTCCCTTTGCTTTCACTGGTTCAGCTGGTGTTTTGGGCTGAGTTTTCTTACCCGTGACTGTCTTGCCCCCTTCTTTGGAAACACCGTTTTCCCCCTGATCCTCCGAGACCTTCTGCTTCCCCCTTGTTCCTTTGGGAGCCAAACCGTCTCCTTATCCTGCGTTTACCGTCCAAATCCAGTTGCAGTACGGCTGTCTCACTGGGCAAACTTGCTCTTTATGCCTTATAAAAAACACTCACCGCCACAGCTCCGCGGGTCTAATCTGTCCACCCGATGGTGTATAGCCTCAGTGCTGCAACGCTCCAACACAAAGAACACAAAAATTCCTCTCCGCCGCGTCTTTCTCTGTCGCTCCCCCGGAGCCTGTAAAGCCGCGGAGCCGCATCAAGCCCAGGTCAGAAACTGATCAGAAACAGGTGAGGTGAGGTGAGCGAGGGCTGGAAACACCGAGGATCAAGCAGACGCCGCCGCACAGGCGTTGACGAATTCTCCACTCTGCTCACTGAAGCCGCGAGTCCATAGACGCCATTACCATGTCCAGACGCCGACACTGAGCCTTAAACGTAAACGGTAATTTACCCAGCTTTGATCAGCCACAGCTATCCGACGTTAATATTCCCTCTCTCCGAATCCGACACCATGTAAGTTAGCGTACTGCAACGCTTCTTTCGCCGTCAGGTATTCTCCGCTATCAGGGCTTGCAGGGATACGAGGAGTGGTCAGCCTACACGTCCACTGTCGCGGACGCCATCTTGCCTCACGCATTGGCATATATTGTAATGTGCTTTCCCATGGAAACATCACGTTTGTATGTCTATGTTTGTTTTGCCACATTAAACCAAGACTCTCTGACTTTAACCATGCATGTTATGTATTGTATGAGTTATTGGATACCAATATTGATGTGGTTTTTCTATGTTTTAAAAATGCTGTAAAATAAAGCTGTACGGGGGGCGCTAGAGAGCCCGGAGCAAGATGGCCGCATTTTAGTGCTGCTCTGCTGGTTGAGCTTTCAACCCAAAAGAGTGTCTAACCTGCACACCTTAACGTCGTGCTTCTAAGTCTATCTATTATCTGATGAACAAATAAGTTTCAAATAATCGGTACCACCCTGGAATCCTGACTGGTCCCTGTCAGGCAAAACATATAATCATACAAGTTCAAACAGACTCTGTTTGAAAAACCAAGACGCACTGTTCACAAGCCCTATGAGGTGCTTCTAATCTACAAAAGGTTCAAAACATATTTTTCTTAATTCCATCCGTGAATATTTGGAAATTAGTTATCAACAATCCTAAAGTTCATCCCATCAAGCTCATGTCATGAAACTTTAGGTCTTAAAATGATATTCACAAAACAACAAAGTTTTACAGTGGATCAAAAAGTTAATACAAATACATAATGACACAAAACAACTGTCAGTTCTTATTCATTTTCTTTATATAGCGATGTCTTAATTTTTCTTATTTTTCGTGATTCTTCAAAATGCAGGATTTCAACAGAATAAACAATGGCTCCCAATGCACTTCGGTGAAATCACCTTCGTCAGGGGATCACTGTAAAATATACATACATACTGTTGCTATTCACTAAATTAATTATACACAGAATAACATTTTTTCAGGTTCAATGACCAAAGAAGTGCTCAAAAACATACTCAAAAAAGGCGTGAAAGGTTTCACCAGCTGAACATAATATCCATTAGCAACCAACTTTTTAATTAGACGAACTGATATGCAAATATGCATGCTCAAAAGTCATGCTGTTTTCATTGCAACACGTTAAAATAGTGAAAGAAACCAAACTACTGTGACGAAAAAAATCATGCTGGGGTGTGTTTTGAATGTCTAAATTCCAAAGTATGTGCATGCCATCTAGATTATAAATGCTCTTATGAGCTTACCGCTCATATTCGGTGTGTTGAAAATATGGCGTGCTACGATGGTACGCAATCAATTGTGAGATTCTAAACCGAAAGAAAAAGTGCCCGGAGTTATCAACACTGTTACTTTAAACACAAAAACTATATTATGTGTGTTCCTTGAGAACTCCAACTTACTTGCGTAAGTAGAATTTGACTCAGCCGCTAGATTCAATGCAACACAAATCCGTCTCTGCTGACAAAGAAACCATTTGTTAGTTCGTGCATACGAGGTAACTCCTCACCACTAGACTACACTTTCGGCGTGTGCCTTACCTAATCTTATCGGTAATCCTTACCGTCGTGAAATCCGTAGTTAAAGTGTGAAACGGTCCCGTTATCCAGTTACTTAAATGCGGTGAACGCCACCCTTTGATGGCGACGGGTCGTCCGGGGCATAGACATGAACATAGGACTCAGACTTCCCAAAAAAATGGTATGCGCCATGTTTAAAGGTCCGCACTCATGGCCAGTTGCCTTTCAATGAATTATAAATCTCTTTTTGTGATCTTTGTAGATGATAATGCTCACCTATAAAGAATGTGGAGGGTAGGGACTAAAGAATAAAAATGAAACCAAGTGATGGGTCAGTAGTCCCCTAGACAGCTGTACCAACTTGTTCCCAATTGATGTTAAACTCCATGCAGGAGCATCAAGTTCATAGTCTGCAGATTTATGCCGCTATTCTGAGCAATGATATCAATATTGCTTCTTAGGTTCGGAACCGGTATTGACACTATCGTTGCTTGAAACATATCGAAATATATATTGAAAAATTAGAAACCATCAAGAAGGAAAAACCCAGAAACACTCACACTAGAAATGTTCCTCTTATTTCGAAATCAAGGCGACCTGCAGTCCTATTTGAATCAATTGAAGGAAAAAATAAAAATAGCAATAAAAATAAAAATAAAAATAAAAATAAGAATAAAATGAAATGAATGAAGTAGTCACGTGATGCTATGAAAAGGGCAATAAACCACAAAGCTTCATAATATATGGTATCGGCATTTTATAAAAGCAGCATGCATGTATTTACAAAAAACAGATACATTCAATTTTGTCATTCAGGCCACAGGGTTTCATGTTATTTAGAAAACGTATCCAAAAAGTCTCTCTTTGTGCCAGGTGTCTTTTGGTATCAACATGTGGTTGCACTGTCACCTTCTCCAAAATAGTGTACCTCAATTGTGGGATGGTGTGTTTCTCTTCCCCCCAATATACTGCCAAACAGGATTTCTCATTTTTAGTCCTGATCATGGATTTATGTTCCGTCATCCTGATTTTTACCTTCCTGCTGGTACGTCCAACATAAACTAATCCACATGGACATTTAACCGCGTGTATTACTGTGCTTGTGTTGCAATCAGCTGTGTGTTTGAGTTTAATGGCTTTGCCTGTGTGAGGGTGTGTGAATGAACTTCCTTCTATAACATTGCCACAGTGGCCACAATTATAACACTTACGCATGCCTTTGTGAACAAGTAATGTGTCGTTTGTGTGAGGTTTGTTTAAAATTTCTCGTAGATTTCTGGAGCGAGAAAAGACAAAAATAGGTGTCCCTTTAAAAACTTGAGAGAAATCTCTATCAATTCCCATCTGTTTAGAATACAGCGCTTAATACTCGTTGCAGCTGTGGTGTATTTGAGAACGCATACTTCATGAGTCTGAGGAGGCTTGGTAGATTTCTTCAATAGTTGAGAGCGATTCCGACTCAACGCTTCCTGTTTTGCCCTGTCTAATGTTTCAGCTGGATAACCTCTTTTCTTGTATTGTTGTACCAGTTCCTCAATGTCATTAGCAGCTTGTTCATTGTCAGTAGAGATCCTCTTGATTCTAATGAATTGCGACAGAGGTAGATAATTTTTTAGCTGCATAGAGTGAAAACTAGAGTAATGCAAAGCATTGTTTCTGTCCGTAGGTTTTTTGTACACCCTTGTACTTAAAAAATGTCCCTTCTTTTCAATGCTGATATCCCAAAAATTAATATTGTGGTCATCAATAGTATAGGTGAATTTTATCTGGGGATGGTAAGTGTTCAAAAGTACTAAGGTGTTCTCCAGTTGGTCTCTTGTCCCCTGCCACACAATCAGGATGTCGTCAATGTAACGTAAAAAAAGTAAAAGGTGATCTGTCCATGCCTGGTTGTGTAAAATATGGGTATTTTCAAATTTAGACATGAAAATATTAGCATACGAAGGTGCCCCAGTAAAACCCATAGAGGTTCCGGTCTTCTGCAGGTAGAACTCTTCTTTCCAGGAGAAATAGCTGTGGTACAGACTAAATTGTAAAATCTCTAATAAAAAGATATTGAGAGATTCTTCATAGTTATTGTTGAGAAGCATCCATTCTACTGCTTCAATCCCTTCTCCGTGCGGGATGGAGGTATATAGTGCAGAAACGTCTATAGTTCCTAGCCAAATTTCCATATCAGGTGTAATCAATATTCCTTTCAGCTTGTTTAAACAGTCTGTCGTATCTTGTACATAAGTTTCCCACTTTTGTACTAGTGGTTTAAGATAGTGATCTAAGAATCTTCCAACAGGTTTGTGCAATGAGGGTCAAGACTGATTTGCATATAGCTGTGTCTGATCTGAGGTGGTGAAGTGAGCTAAAGAACGATGATGGGTTCAACCCAGATCTGTGACTGGGGGTGAGTGTCTGAAAAGTTTCAGCGCTCCGTCCATCATCTCCTTGTGTTTGCTTTGTTAGCCCTAATTTGGCAGGGTATGCCCAGATGTGGGTCCCTTGCTCACTTTGACACTGAATTCAAGCTAGCCTGGCTGATGAGGGCTGTTAGCCCAAACCCGGTCCCACAATGCTTGTTTCCGTCCAGGGAATACATGGCTTGGCAGTTCTGACTGGACTGTTGCCATGAGGCACAGGGTCAAGACTGATTTGCATATAGCTGTGTCTGAACTGGGGTGGCGAAGTGAGCTAAAGGACGATGATGGATTCAACCCAGATCTGTGACTGGGGGTAAGTGTCTGAAAAGTTTCAGCGCTTCGTCCATCATCTCCTTGTCACTGCTTCATGTTCCTTAACAGCATCGGATGAGGCATGACATGATGTGAACAGGCACAGCTGTATTGTTTTCTCCAAGACTGCAAAGAAGGAGTCTAAGTTCACAACTCTGAAGCAACACTCCTCCTTTCCATTGTTAACTTAAAGGCCAAGCCTTTGTACATTTAAACCTAGCTTTGACCTAAGAAGCATAATAAAGCACAGGAAGGAAGATGGCGTCTGAGTGAGCGGCCGCAGCAGCAGTGCTCCGCGGCGCTGGGCAGCACACATCAAAGGAAATACTTTCTCTGCATCCCTATGCCTCTACATTTCGGCTGATCATGATCACTATGATTTTCTGCATCAACCTGATGCCATTCTGAGCTGTACCTACGTTTTTTCCAGTCTGCAGCATTACCGCAACACTAGATCCGAGAAACTCCACCTGAAAGATCGGGCCGCATTCTTATATTGCAATATGGAAGCACCGCACCGGTAAGGATTGATCGCGAGGTAAACTTTCTGACTTTGTTTTCGAATACTATCAGCTAAATTGCTAAAAGGCTAAATGCTAAATGCTGCCACCACCATTATCGTTATCATATCACTGTTTGGCTCCTGTCCCTGTGCTCACACGACTATAACCGGCTAAGGACTGCTAAGGACTCTCTCTCCCTGCCTCTCTTGCCTTTCCCAATTTCTTTCGTCCTGCGCTCTCACTTCTGACTCACCCCGTCATCCACAAGTGATTTATTTCGAGTATATTGCCAACAACAACACTCGCTCGCTCGACTGATGCCCTCTCTGATGCCCTCTCCTCTTCTATGCATACAAACACCGAAACTCGTCCCCTCACCTTGCCTCGTCTTGTCTCCGTGGTTCCGAAAACTTCATTTGCTAAAACGAGAGCAGGGGGTTTAAATCTCACGCAGGCGCTGTATCCCACGCTTCTCGTTGCCAGGGTAACGCAGGGAGCAGGTGTAAGAAGGAGAGAGAAGGAAAGAGCAGAGGGAGCGAATACTTCTCATAGGCGGAACACATTTACTGAAAGGGAGGCTTTGTCTTCGAGGTAGCACTGGGTCTGGAACCGTGACCACTTCATTTGCCCTACCTGATACAGTGATAAATATACCGATAAATATCATTTTTTTATCAATAACTAGGGCAACCAAATCTCAACTGCTTAGACTGTCGTCCCCTGTCGATTGTCTACCTCAACACCCGTTCACTCCCTAAACATCAGTTACAAGTATTTCAATTACTTGACAATGATAATATTGACATCCTCTTTTTGTCAGAAACATGGCTCCATGAGGATTCCTCCCCAGACATCCTGGCCTCCATCCCTACAGGATTCTACATACTTCAATCGAACAGGACTTCTGGTAGACCGGGTGGTGGCGTGGCAGCCATCATCCGTTCTAAACTACTCTTCACCTCCCTCACTACTATTCCCATATTAGATTCTGATCTATTAATTTTAAAATTTATGTCTCCTAAAATTTCTTTTACCTGTGTTTTAGTTTATCGTCCCCCTTCTAATATGCCCTCTTTTTCCTCCTTATTTGGTGATCTTATTTCCCAGTTGGCCATTAACTCAACCAGGATCCTGATCATAGGCGATTTTAACTATTGGCCACTTGACCCCCACGAAACTGCCCTCTCAACCGAATTCACAAATGTACTCCTTGGTCTTAATTTCTCCCAACATGTTTTCACTGCTACCCATAATAAGGGCCACATTCTGGACCAACTTTGGACAATCAATCTGGATATTTCTCCCCCCCTGGTCTACCCTTGCACTTGGTCGGACCATTTCTTTATCTAATTTTCGTTGCAGTTGCTGCTACCCCCTCGCCCTCCACTACCCTCCAACTTCTCGGCTCGCAATTGGAAACGTGCTGATATCTCCCTCTTCCACTCTACCTTAGTTACCACTCTTCCTAATGATTATCCTGATTTAAATTTTCAAACCACCATAGTAGATCAATGGCTGTCTCAAGCCAGCGATGTGGTTGACCCGGTGAAAACCATCAAAACCAAACGCCCACACGATGCCCAGCGCTGGTTTACTGACCAACTCAAGGCAGATAAGCTATCCCTCAGACAAGCTGAGCGCCGCTGGAGGCGAAATTATGATCCTGCACTTAAAATCACATTTACTGACTTATTAAAATCCTATAAGAAATCAATTATCCTGGCTAAATCTGTTTACTTTTCTCATAAAATCCTCTGCTCTGCATCTAAAACCAAGGAGATCTTCTCGATTGTTGCTGAACTCTCTCTCCCTGACCGCGTCACGGTTCAGCCCCAACCCTCGCAGGCCTTGTGTGACTCCCTTAACACTTTTTTTATTGATAAGATCTGCACCATTAAAAATAATATCCCCTCCCCTTCCCTCCCTCACGTCAGCACTCTTCCTCCGTCGAATTTGTGTAGCCTGCACGAATTCCCTCCCATTTCCTTAGATGAATTTTTTTCCCTCCTTCAGACAGTCAGTTCCGGCTCCCCCTATGACTGCTGCCCTCCCCTAATCTTAAGAGATGCTTTCATGGCATGCCCAGGTCCTCCCCTTGATGTGCTCAATCGTTCCCTCGCCACCGGCTCTGTCCCCGATGCTTTTAAAAAAGCGGTGGTAGTACCCATCTTAAAAAAACCTTGATCTGACCCCACGGTCTTGGGGAACTTTCGTCCCATTTCTCTTCTCCCCTACTTGGGCAAGGTACTGGAGACCTACGTCACCCGCTGCCTCAGCGCATTCATCGAGATATCTCATTTTCTTGATGACCAGCAGGCAGGCTTCAGACCTGCCCATTCTACGGAGGCAGTAGTAGTGGCAGTGATGGACGCTCTTAGACAGGGGGCGGATAAGAACTTGAACCAGGCCCTGGTATTGCTAGATCTCTCGGCCGCTTTCGACACGGTCGATCATGACATCTTGATCGACCGTGTCAGAAATGCTGGCGTCCAGGGCCTTGCCCTGTCCTGGATCGGATCCTTTCTCCAACATCGCTCTCAATCAGTTCACCTGTCCTCCTTCTCTGCCCCCTCTGTTTCACTTTCCTGTGGTGTCCCCCAGGGCTCTGCCCTGTCCCCCCTCTTATTCAACTTATATATGCAGCCTCTCCTTGTCTCTCTTCGTCACTCCCCCGTTACTGTTTTCAACTATGCAAATGATCTTCAACTCATTTTCCCCATCGATTCCTCTCCCTCCTCTTGTTCCAATTTCCAAACCATAATGCTCACCATCTACGAGTGGATGAATTTCAGTCAGTTGAAACTTAATCCTAGCAAGACCGAGCTGGTATTGATCGAGGGACCTTCGAATTCCTGGAGTTCCAACTTTTGGCCTTCGGCCCTCGGCCCCTCCCCTCGTCCTGTTAACACTGTGAAAAGTCTTGGTGTTATCATCTCCCGCGACCTCTCAATGAGGCCCCAAATCAACGCGGTTACCTCGGCCTGTTTTTACCATCTTCGAAGAATTGGGAAAATCCGAAGATATCTTTCCCCGGAGGCTCTCATTCTAGTAACTATGGCCCTGGTTACCTCACGTATCGATTATGCCAACTGTCTATACGTGGGGATCCCCACATACCACCTTCATCGGCTCCAACTGGTGCAAAACCAGGCTGCCAGACTAGTCTTCCAGCAGCCGAAATACCAACACGTTACACCTTTGTTGGAAAGACTCCACTGGCTCCCGGTAGCATACCGTTGCATTTTTAAAATGGGCTGCACTGTCTCCAAGACTTTGTCTACTCTAGTTCCTGCTTTCATCTCCCTCAGTCTCCACCCTCACGTTCCGTCGCGACTCTTAAGGTCATTTGCCCTAAACCTCCTCACCACCCCCAGGTTCAAATGCAAGAAACACGGCGGCTCCAGTTTCTCTTTTCTTGCCCCTTCCACTTGGAACTCCTTTCCTCTCCCCATCCGCCTTGCCCCGGACAACACCTCCTTCCGCAAACTTCTGAAAACCCACCTCTTTCGCCTTGCCTATGACTAACCGCTCACTCCTGTTGCCCTCCCCCCGCTGTCCTGTCCTGAGCGCCATGAAACCAATTGGTGAACGTGCGCGTTATAAACATTTTTAACATAACATAACATAACAGACTGTGTAGACTGTGTAAAATTTGCTCCTCTGTTACCGATACCTCATGGAGTGTGTTAAATCTCTTGAAGGAAACTAAGTACAAAAAAGGCCAGAAGAGCAGTGAAATCTTCCTAAAAAAACGCTCTTATTGGAAGAAAGGAGTCCAAGAAGTCAAAGGAAGACGACCCCAGCTGGATTTACAGACGGGCCTACAGACGCCAGGGAAGAATCAGAGCTTGATCGCAGCACCATCTCAGGATATAGATATGGAGAGGGTCACTGGAGAGGGTAGAGAGGATGGAGAAGAGGGGCTTGCAGTGCAAAACGACCAAAAAATCGCAAAGAGTCAAAAAAGCCAGAAAATACAAACAGCAACCCTAACGTTAAGCAATACGGCACGCGACAGAGAGAAGAGGGATGAAGAAGGCGCACTCCTACAAGGAGATACACTGATCCAAGAAAACCCGGCACACTTAAAGGGCGTGATAAGCCTAGGAAATCAAAAGCATGAGGGTGCCGAAACTGAAGAAATACTCGAAGAGGCACACACCTCACATCTAATTAACAGACATAAAGGCCCTGAAACCAGGGGAGCTAGAGCAAAGGAAAAAGACCTGGCAAGAAATGAATCCCAAGAGAAAAGGAAAACTAAAGATAAAAATGCAGAAAAGCTGGAAAAGGAAAGAGAAAGAGAAAGAGAAAAGGCAAAATGCAAGGAGAGAGAGAAAGAGAAAGAGAAAGAGAAGGAGAAAGAGGGAGAAACAGAGGAAATAGAGGAAAACACGAAGCTGGAGCTAATGGCCAAAAAAGTGCAGAGATTACAGACTATAAAAAATTTAAAAGCCGCTGCCAAGAATACTGGACTACCGACAACATCCCAGCCAAGAATATCTAATATATTCAGCCATGCGTCAACAAATGAAAAAGTACAGAGCCAACTACAAAGCAAAAACTTTAGAGAGCTGAATGAAAACGTAAAGATGCTCAGAGTATGGTCCTAACTGATGCCAACCCTGATGCCAACCCTGAGGGGAATAATACAACAGGACTAGGCAAAGGAACTCTGAAAGCTGACCCCAATATGAGGGACAAAGAGATAAGAGCATCCGTAGAGGCTGATACAGAGGCTGATGAAATAATAATTAATCAGAGAGAGCAATCTGATCAAAAAGAGACGAATCAGGAAGCTGAGTATCTACATCGCTCTCTCAACATGCAAATGCATCTAGCTGGGAATGAAATGCACTCAGTTAATCACTCACTTTCAGACGAAGACTCCGAATCAGAACTATATGAAACAGGGATGTCTATTTCAAGTGATTCAAGTGATTCAGGTGAACTAAGCGACACAAGTGAATCAGGTGCCAGTGCGAAAATTTACTCTGCACCTTTGGAGATCTCTGGCTCCAACGATTCAAGATTACTTAGCGAAACTAACACTAGAAAGAAAAAGAGCGGGAGTAAAAAAAGGATGAAACATAAAAGAGGAAAAAATATGATGAACGAAGAGACCACAGACCCCGGTAACAACACAGACTATGCCAAAAGCAGACCTAACTCTACCCGAAAAAGCCCGATGAAGAAATCACCAGGAGAAATATCACGTCAAAAAACAACTGAGCCTTCATTGAGCGAGGTGCTAAGCTCAATAAAAATATTTCATGAGGATGTGAAGAAAGATAGCCAAAGGAATCGCATGGCTATTGAAAAACTACAAGGCGCAGTAAAAAAAAGTGGGTAACATTTGCTCTGAGATGTCTGAGAGAATGGTCATGGTGGAAACTCGCACCGAGAATCTTGAGACAGACATTGTGAAGCTCCAAAAAAACGAAAAAGAACAAGATGGAATAATAACGGATCTCATGGCGAAAGTGGAAGATCACGAAAATAGATCTAGAAGGAACAATTTAAGGTTCATTGGAATTCCAGAAAACCTTGAAGGGGACGACGCCAGAGGAGCAATGATTAACATTCTTAAAACATCATTTCCGGAGCTGGAAGCCTGGGATATGGAAAGGGAGATACAGCGGGCCCATCGGTTTCCTCTAAGGCCAGCAAAACACTCTAATAAACAACATCAATATCCCAGGGCAATGCTGGTCTACTATGGCAATTTTCTTCTCCGTGAAGCAATCTATGACCTAGCCAGACCTACCACTCAAAGAGAACATAAGGGATTCAAATTTTTTGCTAGACCGGACTTCGCCCACTCTACTGTCGAGCGAAGATGGAAAATGCGCCAGCTATTTGGACCCTTTGAAAAAATTGGAGCAAAAGTATTTTTGCAAAACCCGGCACGCCTGAAAATCATATTCAAAGGCACAACAAGATACTTTAATAGCGAAGTACAGGCAGAAGACTATTTACGAGAAATCTCAGGGACTGGATCACGAAACTCAGGGAAATAACGCAAAACCACATAAAAGGACTTATATAAGGAATAGATAAGCTGAATTAACTATTCCAATATGCATTAATTAGGAACCATCCTCTACTGAAGCGTTAAGAACTAAATAGAATGAATAAGCAGGCTGGAAAATATATTTAATTTATAAAGTTAAGTGTGAAAAGTTATCATATTATTTAGGTTTCTGTTAAGTGGGGATTAGATGAGTATATAATACATATTATTAAACTAGCCCAGCCCGCCGGGCCCGCTTTCACGAATGTCACACCCCTGGTCCAGACAGGGTCAGGTAACCTTCAAAGGTGGTGGTGGGTGGGGGGAGGGAATGAGGGGGGGGTCTAGGGGGAAGGTCAGACAGGAATTTTACAAACCACAGAGAAAAAGATAATTATAAAATTATAGCTAATACCTTACTTATGGGAAAACATCTTTACAAAATACTTAGTACAAATAAATGGGTACAGTGAAGATTATGTCACTTAATATCTGCGGCCTAAATGATATTAAGAAGAGACAGGCAGTAGCGGTAGGCCTACAAACCTCGGGCCCCAATATAGTATGTATGCAGGAGACGCATATCGAAGGTTCACAGCTACATCTTTTAAAAACATTGGGATACAAATTAATCTGCGCTACTACTCAGGGAGCTCGTGTTAGGGGGGTGGCAATCTTAGCTAGAGGCGGAGGCCTAAGCTTCAACCGATGCAAAACAGATAAATTCGGCAGGTGGGCAATCACGGAATGTCCACTTGAACAATCACAATTAATTACTATATGCTCAATTTATGGGAGCAATTGTGATGATCCCACCCTGATAAATGAGATTTCTAGTGAACTTGCACATTAGCCACTACCAGTACTCATCTGCGGGGATCTCAATATTAATTTACCCTCCGACTGGTTAATGAATGATAATTGGGTATATCATGGGAGGAAACCTAAAGTGTTTAAGGTCCTAAAACATTTGCATGGACTTCTGGATGGGTGGCAGATCTCTAACTCTGAGGATCCTGGCTACACCTTTTTTCAAATCCACACCAGGTTCATGCAAGGCTTGACTATTTTCTTTTATCACAGACATTAAGCCATATTGCACAAAAAGAAAAACTGCCCCGAGTACTCTCTGACCACAATCCTCTAATATGCACCCTAGAGCTGAGACAATGGGGCCAGAAGCCGAGAAATTGGACGTTCGAGAAATCCCTGCTCCTTGAAGAAGACTATTGCAATCACATGCGAGCATGGATTCCCAATTTTCTGGAAAATAATGTAGGGAGTACCTCTATAGAGATAGTATGGGACGCACTAAAAGCGGAAATCCGAGGAGAAACTACACAATACTCAATAAGGGTCAATAAATTGGCCAGGGACCAATATAAAGCGCTATTAGGGAAATTACAGGATTCTGAAAAAGAACTCATTAGGGCAACTCGCGATTCTTTAACGGTAGAAGAACTCACCAAAATTCATTATCAAGTGACATTAGACAAGGCTGCTATCATGAATACATTTATCACCAAAGCGGTGAAAAAAGCCACAGCTCATAGTGAAAAAATTTACGAAGTAAGTGAATCAGTTGGTCATCAATTAGCCGTACGTATGAGGCAACAAACATCTCAGAATCTCATACGGGAAATATCAGACCCAGTGGAAGGCTTAATCACAGAAAGCGATAAAATTAGAGAGGCATTCTGGCACTTTTATAGTATTTTATACTCAGAGGAAACAGGGGCCGATATAGACATGATGAGAGAATACCTAAATCAGGGACCATCTAGTAGACTTACCGAAGAAGATCAGGATGATCTAGAAGAGATACCAGTCCTGGAAGAAATTTTAGAGGCAGTGAAGGCTTTGCCTAGAGGAAAGGCAACTGGCCTGGACTCTATCCCTCTAGAGTTTTATATTACTTTCTTAGATCAAATCAAAGAGATTCTTTTAAATCTATGTGTTCATATATTTAACAAGGGACAACCACCAAAGTCCTGGTCAAAAGCCAAAATAGTCATATTCTTGAAGAAAGATAAACCATCAGATCAGATGGGCTCCTACCGCCCTATCACTTTAATCAACGTGGACTCAAAAATATATTCCAAATTAATAGCGAATCGAATGGCACCATTAATACACAAACTTATCTCAAATTCCCAGCACGGGTTTGTACCAGGAAGAGGAACTACAGACCACACTCATAGAGTGATTACCCTGTTTGACAGTACAGAAGTGACAGGAGACCCAATGGCGCTTATTCTTTTAGACGCTGAAAAAGCATT
Organism: Lissotriton helveticus; assembly: GCF_964261635.1. NCBI lineage: Eukaryota > Metazoa > Chordata > Amphibia > Caudata > Salamandridae > Lissotriton > Lissotriton helveticus. Next base: position 378,790,784 of record NC_136070.1, on the reverse strand, counting down.
TGACCGGGTCTCCTGGTCATTTCTGTGGCTGGCAATGGGTCATCTGGGCTTTAAACACGGATTCATTCAGGCTGTACAAAAACTATATATTGACCCTAAAGCTGTAGTGATGGTAAATGGCAATCTCTCTAAAGAATTTAAAATATCAAGGGGCACTCGACAGGGATGCCCATGCTCTCCATTGCTGTTTGCTATCTACATTGATCCCTTTATTCGCAGTCTGAAATCTAATGCTGGGATTATCCCTATTCTGACCCAAGGTTATTTGACTAAAACTCTTGCCTATGCCGATGACATCGCCATTGTGACATCAGATCCGGCATTAGCCTTACCTATAATTGAAACTGAGGCTAAAAACTTTGGCAAAATGGCCGGCTATGCACTCAACCAGAACAAAACCTAAGTAATCCTAAACGACAAATGCACAATGGTGGATCCCCGTGTGACAACAAAAGCGACCTACCTAGGGGTATGTATCTCTTCTAAACTCGATACAGTGGTCGAATTAAACTTCAGCCCCCTGCTAGATAAAATGCAGAAAGATCTTCACTGTTTGAATAACCTGCACCTATCTTTGATTGGCCGTGTAAATGCACTAAAAATGGTTTACTTCCCTAAATTACTCTATATGTTCAGAGCAATTAATCTGGACATTTCTGAATATTGGTTTAAACTGATGGAACGTACTTTCTCTAGTTTTATTTGGTCTTATTCACAACCTCGAAGAGCCTACAAGCTCTTGACTCTCCCTAAAGAAAAAGGAGGCTTAGCCCTTCCTAACCTTAAGCTATATTATTGGGCTTGTATGCTTTCATATAATCATGAACTCTTCTTTCTATTAGATGAAAATGAGACAGTCTCAGGGGAAGACCAACCATCGCTCCACCAGCTGGTATTAGGTAATAAGAGCAAAGGCTATATGTGGCGATTTCTCTATGATAGCTACCACAAAAAGGTCAGCCTAAAAACCTTATTGGGAGGGTTTAAAGCATGGAAAGCTGTGAGGAAATTACTGGGTATAGGACGACTCTCGCTTTACTCTCCTCTAAGCAACAATCTGGCCCTCCCTGAAATATTCAGAGATGCCTGTATTGATAGATGGAATATGGCAGGAATTACACATTTTGGATGTCTTATTTCAAATGAAGGGTTACACTCTTTTGAAACCATGAGGGAAATATATCACTTGGAGTGGAGGGATTTTTTTAAATATCTGCAAATCAGAGACCTTTTAACACGAAGGATTAGGGAAAATACCCCATTTGATAAAATACCGACAGCAGAAACCTTAAAAAGAACCAAAAAATTCACAATTGGCGAGATATATTCTCACCTGCTATCCCTCCTTCCGAACAATCTTGAGAAAACAGCACAGAAGTGGCAGGGAAAATTAGCAATCAGCATAGAAGAATTTAATTATGCATATGATTTACCCCAAACTATCCTTATGTCAACTAAACTGCAAACACAGTTTTATAAAACCTGCTTTTTTATGTATTATACCCCTAATAGAATTGCCAAATTGGGAAGTGGGAGGGGTACATGTTGTTTTAGATGTACTTTATCTAATGCAGACAGCATAGATATATTTTCCTCCTGTGCAAACCTATCCTCTTTAAAATTGAACATTGAACGGTTTCTAACTGATGTTCTAAAAACCGGAATAACCCTTTCTAATGAAATGATTTTGCTTGGGGCGACTAGTCTCGCAGAACCATCCCCTGGACATGAATTAGTATTTATCGCAATGGCGGTCTTAAGAATCTGTGCCTCCGCCTGGCTAGACCCTAACCCACCATCTTTTCAACAGTGGTTCTCTAGATTGTTAGCTATATTTAACTTAGAAATGGCTATATATAAAAGAAAAGGCAGAAGACGGAGGGCCCGGGGATTAAAAATCTGGAATCCCTTAATTGAGTGGTCTCAATCCCAAGGTAATTCTCTGTAACATAAGGCCATAACCAGTGTGATCTAAGAACTGCCAAAATGTAATTTGTTATGGTTGTAAATTTTTTTGAAATTAATAATTATTTAGATGCTGTTTGTATCCACCCAAATAGACTGGAAATGTCTTGGCTGGTTGATTAACCTATTTACCTATTTTGCCATTAATGCATGATTTATGAATTCATCTAAAATTCCTAATTTCTCTGTGTTTATATGTGAAATATTCTTGTTGAACTTGTCTGACTTGGGGGGGGGGGGAGAGGGGTTTGTAAATTTGGAAAAAACCTAATAAAAATGTAAAGAAAAAAAATAAACCTAGCTTTGACCAGTGGCATCTGGTAAATATGTCTTGGCAGGGGGTGGGTGGTGCACACACACATTCACCTACCTACACCCATGCACTAACATGCAGACCTGCATACACACTCCCATTCACAACTCTCACAACTACATTCATACATGCACACACTAAACAGTCCATTAACTACAGGTACCCGCATGCTTGACATTTTTGCTCACTTGAGACGCCCACTGGGGATTATTTAAATTAGTATCATGCAGTTGATGGTGCCAGAATAAGCAACACAGTGCATTTTTGCATCATCGCCCTATGAATAAGGAGCTGTGTGAAGCCCCGAAACGCGTTAGGATAAAGAGGAATATCGGAGTCTAATCGCCGGTTTTGAATAAATGGTTTCTTTGAACCACTCTGCAGCTGAGGTCGTCCTTGCTTCAGGGCAAACTATTTTTGGATATATATATATATATATATATATATATATATATATATATATATATATATATATATACGTGTGTGTGCGTGTATATAATTTAAAATAATAATGCTAGATTTTTATTTAACAATATTAGGGAAAGCTTGGAATCTGGGAATAACAGATATACTATTCCCACTCCAATTTATGCAACAGTAGGGAAAGCTTAAGCTTTTAAAGGGGTTACATTTATTTTTCCTACTCCAAACAGGTCAACAGTAGGGAAAGTATTGGACTTAGGAGGGGTAAGATTTACTATCCCACCTCCAGTCTGTACAACAGTAAGGAAAGTGTTTGACTTCAGAGGTGCTACATTTACTATTTCCAGTCCAGTCTGTGCAACCGTAGAAAAAGCGTTGGTTTTAAGAGGGGGTTACATTTACTATTCCCACTCCAGTCTATGCTACAGTAAGGAAAGCGTTGACATTTGGAGGGATTAAACCTATTAATCCCCACTCTAGTCTATACAATTGTAGTGAAATCGTTAGACTTAGGAGGGGTTAAACTTACTATTCTCACTCCAGTCTACGCAACAGTAAGGAAAGCGTTGGACTTCTGAGGGGTAAGACTTACTATTACCACTCCACTCTGTGCAACAGTAGGGAAAGTGTTGGACTTCAGAGGTGCTACATTTACTATTTCCAGTCCAGTCTGTGGACCAGTAGGGAAAGTGTTGGACTACAGAGGGGTAAGATTTATTATTCCTACTCCATTCGATACAACAGTGGGGAAAGCTTTGAACTTCACAAGGGTAAAATTTACTATTGCCACTCCAGTCTGTGCAACTGTAGGAAAAGCCTTATACTTCAGAGAAGTCAAATTTACTTTTCCCAGTTCAGTGTAAGCAACTGTAAGGAAAGGACTTTACTTAAAATACATTACATATTGAATAGCCCTATTAATTTAATACAAATATTTCAATTTCTCATGTATGTTGTTGTCCTCACTTATATCCTTATTTTCAACATGCAAACTCTTGCTATCAATGGCCCACCCCAAGTCACTGTCTATTAAATGGCGTTTTTGATGTTGATGTTCTTGTTTAATGTAAAAATCTCAATAATACAGTTTAAAAAAATGTAAATTCAATTAAATAATGAATAATAAATGAACAATTATTTGTTAAATATTACTTAATTAACTTTCCACCCTATACCCCTACAAACCCAGCAGCCCACACCTAAAAGATTACAAAAACATATCATTATTACACATTAATTAATAACCAAGTAATAAATTCATAATAAAGTTTTACTTAATTAGCTTTCCACCCTATTCCCCTACAAACCTAGAAACCCGGCACAACACTATCAATTACTATCAACAATAAAATAAAAAATAAAAAATCACTTAAAATTACAAATAAAAATATCATTAACAATTATACAAACAATAACACAAAATTAATGTATGAATTAAAACACATTGAGATAATTTTAAAAACTATTTTTTACAACTATATTATTGAAAACGATATTAACAAAAATGCTATTGTTAACAACGATATTACTCACCTGAAAAAAATTATATTCTCGACAACAATTTTTCTGTATCACAATATGTTTGTATCACTATATTTTTTTCAATATATTCCGTCTCCCGATATTTACAATTCGGAATTTTGTCCAAATACCGACATATTAAGATGAGGTTGACTTTCAGTTCAAGGACCCTGGGAGTGCTATTGGTTTGCCCTGAAATCTAGTCAGTGCATATACACAGCAAGCAGTTTTTAGAGTGTCTGTGTCTTGGATTATTGTAGCAGATTTTCACTGACGTTTTCAATACAATGTATGGTCAAATAGATCGCCTATATTCTGGACTTGAGGGACTTGGGTGGGAATACACACAAACTTTGAGACAAAGCGAAGGTGATAAAAGAAAAAAAAAGAGTACAGCCCCAGTATTCAGAATATATTTTTTTGTACATTCCTTGCTTGCTGGCTGTTTTTGATATTGTGTTCTTGCCTTCTATGTTTTCCCTACCTCCCATTGCCTGCTGTGTTTGATACTATGTCCTGCTATTTTTGTAACGTTCTATTTTGTAACATTTCTCTTTTGTTTGCTTTAGATACTTGCACAAGTGCCACCATTGCCTACGTAACGTTTGTTCTAGGGCTTGAGTGTCTGCCATTTATTGCAGTATTATGCCTCTACTTGTACTTTGTACGCTTTTGTAACTTGCACATGTGTCACTTTTTCCTCCTGTAATGTACCTCTTGTATTTTGTTTGCTCACAATTGTCACTATTGCCTCATGTAACTTAACGTTTGCTTTTGTAATTTGTTCACTTGTAATTGTCTCCTCATGTGATTTGTTACCTTTGCCTCAAATTGTAAAGCGCTCTGATATGCTTCGGGATCAGGTTTGCGCTATTTAAACTTTATAAATAAAAATAAATAAAATCTCTTCTGTCTCCATTCAGGGTCACTATTTTTTTGTTATCCTGCCTAGAGTGGCCTCCAAGCAGGCAAACACTTTGGGCCTAATTCACAAAAAGCTTCTGCAGTTACATTGGAGGTCTCACTATTGTTGCAGGAGCTCCATATTCAGTTTCCCATTGTGGAGGACCCACAGTGAGTGCGGGACACCCACCGCGACTTGGAGGACTACGTCTCAACTGCGGAGGCCGTTTGTGAAGTAGGCCCTTCACCTGCTGGGACAAGAGTTACTCTTTGAAATCCTACTCTATTCACAAGTCTAATAGGGCCTACTTGTCTACTTGGGCCGTCCTGACTACTTCAGAAGCGGTCGCTCCCACGCTCCCTGGCCTCCTGGTGGTATCGTTATCTGCATTCTTTCTCTGCACCCCCTTTAAACTCTGTGCTTTGCAAATAGCTCTCAGCGCTCATAGCGCTCCTGGTGATATCGAGATTTAATTTTTAATTAACTCAATCTGTGCAGTGCAAATAGCTCTCAGCGCTCATATCGCTCTATTTGCCCACTAGCGCCGCATAACAGAAAAGCGCTTTAGATATCTCTCCCTGTGTCCCCAGCCTCACTCGGCTTTACTTCTCTTCCATTTTGTTTGTTGTTGTGCCTTAGAGCCCTTCCTCTCCGCCCCGCTACCGCCTCCCAGCTGCCCCTCCCACCCACTGACCCATACGGCAGACTCCATCGAAGTTAGAGCTGTGACCGTCCTGACTACTTCAGAAGCAGTCGCTCCCACGCTCCCTGGCCTCCTGGTGGTATCGTTACCTGCATTCTTTCTCTGCACCCCCTTTAAACTCTGTGCTTTGCAAATAGCTCTCAGCGCTCATAGCGCTCCTGGTGATATCGAGATTTAATTTTTAATGAACTCAATCTGTGCAGTGCAAATAGCTCTCAGCGCTCATAGCGCTCTATTTGCCCACTAGCGCCGCATAACAGAAAAGCGCTTTAGATATCTCTCCCTGTGTCCCCAGCCTCACTCGGCTTTACATCGCTTCCATTTTGTTTGTTGTTGTGCCTTAGAGCCCTTCCTCTCCGCCCCGCTACCGCCTCTCAGCTGCCCCTCCCACGCCCCTCCCCTCCCACCATCCACATATGTCAGATGCCTTTACGCGCAGCGTTCACGCGCAACAGAAACGCCCCATGCGCGCTGAAGGTGCGCCAAAGGTAAGCCCGTCTATGCCCGTCCGCACCTGGACCGCGCCCTGCGCCAGAACCCCTGGTCCCCGCATCACCCACCCCTCCCGCATTACATACGACGCCTCCACCCTCTTAGCACTTAACCCCGGCCGACTCCCTAACTGCGCCCAAGCAGCACCAGGACACATCCATGGACCCTTCACCTGCCACTCCTGCAAATTCAACTGCATCAAGACCCACACCAAACCCACAAACACCAAACAGAGATCCAACACCAACCACCTTAAATGCATCCTTCTCAACACCCGCTCGGTTTACAAACACGCCATCGACCTCTGGAATCTACTCGACACTATTTCCCCGGACATCACCTTCCTAACAGAAACCTGGATGAATGCCTCTTCAGCTCCAGACATCACCATAGCCATCCCGGACGGTTACAAGATCATCCGTAAGGACCGCACCATCCAAACAGGTGGAGGCATCGCCATCGTCCACAAGAACACCATCCGCGTCTCAACCAGCTCAGAAGACAACTTCGCCTCCGCCGAACACCTTCACTTCCAGATCCACACCGACCCCAAGACCACACTCAGAGGCACCCTCCTCTACAGGCCACCAGGACCCTGTACAAAATTCAGCGAAGACATCACTGACTTCATCACCCCACACGCCCTCCCCTCGGAAGAATACATTCTACTGGGAGACCTCAATTTCCACCTGGAAAAGAGCAACGACAGTAACACAACCACCCTTCTGGACAATCTCGCCAATCTCGGACTCAAACAACTTGTCAACACCCCCACACACTATGCAGGACACACACTCGACCCTATCTTCACTTCCAGCAAGCATATCTCCTTCACTCACACCACACCCCTCTACTGGACGGACCACAGTTGCATCCACTTCATTTACAATAAGACCACGATCCACAACCACCCTCAACCAACTCTGCGAAGAAATTGGAACAAGATCACCATCGACCAGATCTCCACATCGCTTCTTCAAAAACCCCCTGCCTATTCAACGAACCCTAACCAAGCAGCCATCAACCTCACACAATGGTTAACCCAAACCGCCGACAAACTAGCACCCTTGAAAAAACATCAAATCAAGCAAGGAAGCAAGAACGCCCCCTGGTTCAACGAGGACCTTAAGAAATCCAAGAAGCTCTGTCGTTCCCTTGAGAAAACTTGGAAAAAAGACCCAAACACTATCACCCAAGCCGCCTTCAAAAACGCCACCCGCAAACACCACCAACTAATCCGAACAGCCAAGAAATCAGCACTCAAAGACCGACTAGACAACAACGCCCACAACAGCAAGGAACTTTTCAACATCATCAAAGAATTCACCAACCCCACCGCCAGCTCAAACAACATCACCCCCTCTCAAGTCCTCTGCGACTCCCTCGCCTCATTTTTCCGTGACAAAATCGCCGACATTCATAACAGCTTTGACAACCAACCCGCAAACCAGTCCACCCCACTCACCTCCGAATCTGTCCCTCCTGCGAATAACCTTTTCAACTGGAACCCAATCACCACAGAAGACACCATTCGCCTGATGAACTCCATCCACTCAGGATCCCCTACAGACCCATGCCCCCATCACATCTTCAACAAAGCAAACCCCATCATCGCACCCCATCTCCGAGACGTCATCAACTGCTCCCTCAACTCCGCCACATTCCCAGAAAGCTGGAAACACGCCGAACTCAGCGCCCTTCTGAAGAAACCCACAGCTGACCCCACCGAACTCAAAAACTACCGCCCCATCTCGCTCCTCCCATTCCCTGCCAAAGTCATTGAGAAAGCCATCAACAATCAGCTCGCCGCCTTCCTCGAAACCAACAAATCTCTCGACTCCTCACAGTCTGGCTTCCGAGCCAAACACAGCACCGAGACCGCCCTCATCGCAGCAACAGACGACATTCGAACACTACTGGACAACGGAGACACAGTCGCCCTCATCCTCCTTGACCTCTCTGCAGCCTTCGACACAGTCTGCCATAGCACCCTGTTACAACGCCTCAGAAACATCGGAATTCAAGGAAAAGCATTGGACTGGATCGTCTCGTTCCTCGCCAGAAGAACTCAGAGAGTTCGCCTCCCCCCTTTTAAGTCAGAGGCCACCGAAGTCATCTGCGGCGTCCCGCAAGGATCATCACTCAGCCCCACCCTCTTCAACGTCTACATGAGCCCCCTCGCAACCATCGCACGTCAACACAACCTCAACATCATCTCCTACGCTGATGACACTCAGCTGATCCTCTCACTCACCAAAGACCCAATCACCGCCAAAACCAACCTACATGAAGGGATGAAAGAAGTAGCCGAGTGGATGAAGCACAGCCGTCTGAAACTGAACTCGGACAAAACGGAAGTCCTCATCTTAGGTGCATCCCCTTCCGCCTGGGACGACTCTTGGTGGCCAACGGCCCTAGGAAAAGCCCCCATACCGACGGACCACGCACGGAACCTGGGCCTCATCCTGGATTCCTCACTCTCGATGACCAGACAAGTCAACGCCGTCTAATCATCATGCTTCAACATCCTTCGCATGCTCAAAAAAACATTTCGCTGAATCCCCACCGAAACAAGAAAAACGGTCACCCACGCACTGGTTACAAGCCGTCTGGACTACGGAAACACCCTTTACGCCGGTACCACCGCAAAACTGCAGAAAAAACTCCAATGCATCCAAAATGCTTCAGCCAGACTCATACTAGACATCCCCCGCACAGACCACATTTCCGTTCACCTGAAAGACCTTCACTGGCTCCCTGTCAACAAGAGGATAACGTTCCGTCTCCTCACCCACGCACACAAAGCCCTATACGAACTTGGACCTGATTGTCTCAACACGCGCCTTTCCTTTTACACCCCCACCCGCCAGCTACGTTCGTCCAACCAAGCCCTCGCCGCTGTTCCACGCATCCACAAAGCCACCATGGGGGGGAAGATCCTTCTCCTACTTAGCTGCCAAAACCTGGAATTCCCTTCCCATCCACCTCCGCCTTACTCAAAACCACCTAGCCTTCAGAAAACAGCTTAAAACCTGGATATTCGATAAGTAACCCCCCCCCCCCTTCCTCAAGCGCCTTGAGACCCTCTGGGTATGTAGTGCGCTATATAAATTTCGACTTGACTTGACTTGACTTACTTTAACTTGCTTACAAGTACATTTGTGCAGTAATATTGTGTATCGCTGCACAAGATTAAACCTTTAAGCTCACGTTTTATTTGGCTGACTGACTGACAACATTCATGTGTCACCCAGTACCCCAATGGGGTGTTTTGGCACTTGTCTAAATATTGCAAAGAAAGGGTTTCATTTTGAGTTTGGCAGACATAGTACTCACCCATAAACAAGGTGGATTACCCTGTCCTGCAAATTTGTGGTGCCTCCTTTCTATTTAGAGGTGTAGAAAATGCCAGATTTCCAATGGAAGAATCCTTCGACTAATGGCCGAAATGATATTTCTGTTTGGGACTGCCAGGAAAAACCTAGCCGTCCCAAACAGAAAACATGATTAATGACCCTCAGACCCTGGGGAAAAAACACCCCTAGCACAACAGGGCTGATTTTTGTGTTTTTCATGACCAAACTCCTGCTTTAGGAGTTTGTCTTTGATAAGTAAAGAAAATTGCTGTTTGGGCATAATGAAGATAGCAGCACCCAGAAGGCACAGAAATTCTGCCTCCCTAGCAGAGAACTCTATATATAACAAGCTGTAGTCCTCCAGGTCAAGAGAGGAGACAAGGTCAGCGGAGTTCACCTCTCAGTCTCCACTAGCCTGTCCAACAGAGTTCAACAGCCAGAGGCTTAATTAACCCCCAAGGTTTCAGCTTTCTTCTGAAGCTTTGATGCGTGGTGTAGAGATTGATGTTAATCAGAAGATAATTCCCCAAAAAGGGAGCCTGTGTTGAAAATGAGTAAGTTATATTTGAGGACCACATGAGAAGCCTTAATATTACTATGCCAATCTTGAGCATACATCAACAACGTGACTTTGGAAGAGGAGTATCTTGGAGTGTGTTAATGGATCTCAAACACAATGCACAGGATTTTAAAAGCAAAGAGATCTGAGACACCAGCCAAATACAGAGCCTTGTGGGCTAATGGCATATAGTCTCTCTTTTTCAGCTGAAACGGGCCTGAAAGGCAGGAATCTGTTCACATTTCTAAATGTCCATTCAATCATGCTATCTGTGTCATAAACATTGTATTTTTTCTCAATGCAGGGCAGGTTTTGGAACAATTATCAGGTTCTGTTATCAGCAGCATGGGTGGTTGATGATAGCTGTGGAACAAATTAAAACATCTCAAACCCTCAGGCACAGGGCACTTGTTGAATAGGCAGGAGAACATGGCATATCCTTGTGGGAGTCCATTGACTTGTCTGTTGATTGTGGAGAGGAAATAGCCTATTTTAATTTGTTGCACTCACTCTTGGGAGTAATTGCAGTCAAATTATGTCCCTGTATGGCACTCCAGTTCAATCCTTAAGGAGTGATCGGTGGTTGACAATATTAAAGTTGTTTTGCAATGCTGAAAGGATTCAAATTGTGGGCCACTTTCTGACATTTCCTAAGGATGGGCTTGCGAAGTTTAATCATAGTTTATTCAGTGCTGCGTAGATGTTGATAGCCGTATTCACGGCAGTCAACATGCTTTTCATTGATTTTGCTTGGGGTTGACCTTGCCTGAGGAAAGAATGGCTCCAGATGAGGGTTATAGTAGTAAATTGCAAGTCGTTCAAGGCACACCATCCCAGGAAAGATCTTTAATGACAGCTGTGACATAAGTGATACATGCTCCGCCTTACATTTAGACCATTTCTTCCAGGCCAAGGTCCAGTTGTGCATGTAGTCGCAATATTGCTCAGCCTGAATCTAAATATGATATTGAAGAGAAATTGGATTGTGTAACAAGTCCAGGTGTTTGTGAATCTGGCTTTCAATAATAGTCATATGTCTTACAAAGACTGTAGTTCACTGTTCAGCTGATGAATTCTCTGTGCCTGGTTCTGAAGATTAAGGAGATGAATTGTACGTTATGATAAACTGTTTTGCAGATGCAGTTTTTCAATCTATCAATGCCCTTTGGTAATTGTGCTGTTAGAAGACAAGCATGGATTATCTCTTTGATGACCACATCACTCCATCTCATCACGGGCACTGATCTAGTTATGTGATGACTTAACAGATGCATTATTGGTGTAGTAGTCTTTGTTTGCTGTCATTGACCTAATCTGAATGACACCTGCCAGCAATAATTTCAAGTGTCCATGATGATGCCATGGAAGGAAATGATCACCCTAGTTTTCCAGGGCCTCTTAGTGGTTCGCCTTTTCACTGTCTGCACATTTTGAAAATCTCTGCCTATTTTTCTTGAGAACATTTGTTCGATATTGGATCAAAATGTCATAAATTTAGACTGTGGAAGTGCAATGATTGACAAGTCGCCCACAGACCTTTCAGGGCCTCGAAGTCAGAAACTTAGAACTGAATAATCTAAAGTTAAGCATACCTAGGGTCTGAAGCTTGCCATCTCATGCACTAGCTCTTTTTTTTGTGTGAGAATAAATTCATGTGAGAGAAGCTGTCAGGAGATGGTCAGCACAGGAGACTGATGCGTTTTCGAAGTTCGGAGTGACAAAGTCTTTGATTAGAATCATGTTGAGGGAGGGACCTGTCTGAAGAATTAGGGCTGCTTTATAAAAAGTAAAAGGGTCTGTAAAGGTTGATTTGTCAGAGACTTCAAACTATATGTTCAAGTCCTTCTTGCCATAGTGATACCATGGCAGGCTGCCATTAACATATTCACTGTCTTACCATTACTTTACTTTGTGCATTGCTTCTACAGATATTGCTCTCAGTGATTTGGTCTTAGTGTCCTATAAAAGGGTTAGTTATCATTAGAACACTGGTTTGTTGGAGGTGCTCCACTGAAGACAATGAAGTGGCTCAGGACCAGTAATGGCCTGCAGAAGCCTGCTACTCCATCATTCCCATGCTTGTCTTTCTCTTTCCTCTTGTTTATTTCAAAACATTCTACCTTCAGTGGGTAGAATGTTCTATTAGAACATTGGAATGTTGAGCGCTTCATTGAAAATAATGGAATGCTCTGGGCTTCTAATGGCTGGTAGAAGCTTGGAGCATCAACATTCCAACAGTTGTTCATAGCAAGAGGTGTGAACAAAGGCCTTACGGAACCCAAGGGGATTTAAACCCCCTCGGGCTCCGTGAGGCCTTTGTTTTACATATTACAACATTCTGTTCTCTAGGGGCAGAATGTTCTAATTGCCTTAGGGCCCTCCATAGTGAGCTCTCCCGGCTGTTAAAGGCTCGCTCCCTGGTTAAGGCCTCACGTTCAGCCCGGGATTCTAGCCCCTTTGCCGTGGGGGGAAGTGGGGCCGCACGCGGCGATGCGGTGCTCGTGAGGAGCTCAGCTCGTCACGCAGCACGGTAGCGCTGTGCTCATGACGAGCTGAGCTCGTCATGACCACGCCCGTTTGAATGGAACACCCAGCACAGCAGGGCAATTATCTCCGCATGGGCGTTCCGCGGAGGTCATGATGAGCTCAGCTCGCCATGAGCACAGCGCAACTGTGCCTCATGACGAGCTGTCATGAGCACCCAAGAGGTTACTACTGGAGCAGGCGTTTATGGCTGGTAGAGCCAGCTATAATGGGCTCTAAGGCTATTGTAGAATTCCAGCCCTTCTGCCTTGGGCTCTACCAGTTGATAAGGTGTTCTCTGTTGTTGTCAGGAAGAGTGTCTTCAACAACATTATAGCCCTCAGGAGAGGGCAATACTCCAATACTAGCAATAACAATCAGAAAACTGAAGAGCCTTTTTCTATTTACTAGACTCTGCTAATGAGATACCACGTTGCATATCGGTCCATCTATATTCCCTCTGAAAGAGCGAGATCTTCAAATTCATCTGAATATCTCCATAGCACTGTTGATGAACCTAGCATCCTAAACCTTTTGTCTTTTGTGAGTTGAGGGTTTTAGCCTAGAAGGTTTCTTTGTTGATAGACATAAAGTTTGTATCTACAAAGTGGCTCCCCACATAGTCCCCATGTTTGCTCCCTTCTCTGCGGTGGAGGCGTGATGGATGAAGAGACTTCTTTGGACTATGAGTGAGGAATAGTAGTATCTCTTAGTACCCTGGTGACCTCAGAGAGGGTTGGTCGGGATTGACTATAGGTCAGGCCCATTTATTTTCAGTAACCATTTTGCAAATTTTTATTATTATTATTATTAGTATGCGTTCTTATATAGCGCACGATTACCCGTAGGCATCTCTGCGCTTGCCTTGGGAACCCGTCCTGGCTTTTCCCTGTGAGATACCCGTACTGGGCATCCCCAAGGTGAAAGCCAGGCATCCCGCCGCGGGGGGGCCGTAGTGGAGATTAAGCAGGCTAATGCCCAGAGCTGCAGAGTGTGAACCCGTGATTCGAGTAGGCACCGAAACGAGAATGATCAAGTCCGTGGATAATTGGGCTCAAGACCCTGCCGCGTCGGGAATTGAACCCTGGTCCTGGGTCCGACCTCTGCTTCAGGGTCTGCCTCCTCTAACAAGTGAGCCACACTTCTCCTCAAATTCACCCTTCATGTGTTAGTAGGGACGGAACACCTTATACTTTGTGGGGCTTACTGTAAGTAAAGGAAAGTGGTTGTAATCAGTAAGCCAGAAATGTACCACTCCCTTCTCAGAGCATTCCAAATTGTTCCTTCTCTTTTTCAAGAGTTGATTTTTCTGATAAATATAGGCTTAAATTCCTCCACTTTACTTAAGTCTCTTTGAGTTGTATCCCCCTCCCCTAAGCTAGAATATTTCATGCCCTCTAATATCAGCGATCCGTTGAGTTTAGTAAGACGAGTTCTCTTTGGTAGGTCCACGGAGTTCTCAGTTCTTACATTCTCTCTCACACAGTATGCCTTTTCTCACCCTAGAATGAATTGTTGTGCTAAAATTCAGATGACGTCTTCCAGCTTTTTCTCAGTGATGTTAGCCCTCTGGTTAGAAAGTAGAAATGATGGGGGCGTGGCTTGGACGCCGAGGAGTGATGGCGGCTTCTCCTTGAGCTCCGCAGACCCGCGGGTCTCCACGGCGTATTACGGACCCCACTGCCACCTTGTAGAGCCCTGCTGCAGTCATCTCGCCGTCGGAAGATGGGCTGCACATAAGGAATACCTCGCTCGCTGCTTGTCTGCTTGTTTCGCACCTCATTAAGCTGCCGGTAACTTTTCTTCGCCTTGCACCAAAGTTGAAGTTTGTTGCCAGTTTGCTGCCTCATTCTACTGTAAATATATCGCGTATCCACTTTGCTCATGCTATTTAATCAACTGTGGTGTAAAACGCAATGTTTCTCTTCTTTTTTGGCTAATCCTTTTGTCAGCTGTTTTAGCCGCCATTTTAATATCGGCGAAAAAGCCCGTTTTTTTTAAGCCTTGTTACTCCTGCCATGACAAAAATATAATTCACTATTAATGGCTTTCCTATATCTACAGTAGCCATATATATCTCCATGACTTTTCTACTTTTTCTTTTTTTTTTCTCTTCTGTGTGGAGATTGCTTTTCTCTGACTGACTCTGCCATATTGTGTCAAGGAATGGTCCTTTTCTTTCATGCTCATGTATATCTCCCCCATATCCTGGAATTGATATATTCTACATATTTTTGGATGCTCTTCTATGAGATTATACACACATCTAATCCTTAGAGGTGTATTTTTTTTCTGGTTTCTGCGAAGAACTTACTCAAATCAAATTATCAGCTACTTGCCTTATTTAGTGACTTTCTTCACGCTTTCAAAATGGCTCATGACTCAGCCACTACAAAATCTCCTCTAACCGGAACAAAATCTAAGAGACCAAAAAATGACCTGCCTTCTACTAATTCCTCATCTTCTAATCCTGTTCTGGACTCCATCTTGGCCGAAGTTCGTGGTCTCCAAGCTTTTATGTCTGCAACCAATGAAAAACTTAAACAAATCGAAGAAAAGTGGGTTGTCATGGAAGGTAAAGTTTTGAATTTGGAACAACGTATCAGTGATATTCAAGATGTTTCCTCCAAGATCCCTCTATTGGAACAAGAGATTCATAGGCTGAAACTCCATACAGAGGACCTTGAAAAACGTAACCGTAGGAACAACCTACGTCTTTATGGTCTTCCAGAAAATATTGAAGGGTCTGCCATGGTATCATTTTACAGAAATTTTGACCTGAGCTTTTGGAACTTCAACATGCGTCACATCCTCTCAATATTCAAAGAGCTCACCGTTTAGGTCGTCTCAACTCTAACGCCACTAAGCCTCGCGGCATCATTATGCTATTTCTTGAATTTACAGAGTTAATGACTGTGTTGAAGGCTGCTAAGCTAAAAAGACATCTCATATGGTCCGGCCATAATATCTTCATTTCTCAAGATCTTTCTAACGCAACAAATGCTTGGCGCAAAGAATTTTTGAATCTCCGTCCTCAAATGAGACAGTTGAATATCCAATATGGCATCCTTCATCCTTGTTTCTGTAAAATTACTCACAATGGGCGCACTCGCTCTTTTGATGATCCGCAGAAGCTTTATTCATATTTACAGAATGTATCTCCCTCTGGCATGGATACTAATACTTGATTTTTATATTTTTCCTTGCTAAGATTGTTCCTCTTTTTGTAATTCATGTCTCTTTTGTAATTCACATGTCTCCTTTGTAATTTTATATTAGGTGTCTCCACTTCTCCCTTGGGGTTCTGTTTGCTTCTTCTTCTCCCTTTTTTTTTTTTTTCAATGCTTACTGGAGTCCGTGTCCTTCTTGGCGTAACTACGCTCCCGCTGCTTTGGTTTTTCCTCTCTCTTCAGACCTGGCTCTTATGCCTTGATATGTCTACTTATTTCTTCTTCTCTCTCTTCATCTCTTTTCTTATTGCCTCTACCCTCCTATGCTCTTTCTTTCTTTTGGTTTTTTTCACTCCACATGTATCTTTCTTTTGTCATTTTTCTGAACAATCTCTTTTTATATTTTAGTATTTCTCGTTGTCCTCTACTACAGCTTTGGGATTAATGTATCTTAATAATATGAGCGTTTTGGGTGATTTGTCCACGTATAATGTTTATGTCCATTGTGTTCTTTTTTGTAGTTGTCTCCTTGAAGTGTATCAACTCCAATTGTCTCCCGTCTTCCCTACCTTCCGTCATGTGTAATTTTGTTATGTGGAACGTTCGAGGTCTTGGACATCCTGTCAAGCACCAAAAGGTACTATCCCAAATTGTTTTTCTTCAAGAAACTCATTGTACGGATGTCGAATCGCTTAAATTGAAAAGACAATGGGTGGGTCAAGTTCTATTTTCTCCTACCACTAACAAAAAAGGGGATGTTGCTATATTATTTCACAAAGCTTTATCTGTTCAAATACTTTCTACTCAAAATGATGATGATGGTCGATGGGTAATGGCTAAGATTGTGATTCAAAATAAGACCTTAGTTTTATTAAATATATATGGTCCTGTTCGACCTAATCCCAAATTCTGGAATGATATTAAGATTCTTCTCTCCTCCATTGACTGCCCCAATATCTTAGTTGCAGGTGATTTTAACCAATAGTTGGATCCTTTTTCTGATAGACTCTCTTCTTGTAAATTTCAGCCAGACAAATCCCATAAATCTTTTCAATCTGCCATTACCTCTCGTCCGTTATATAATGTTTGGAAAACTTGTAATCCTGAAGTACTTGAATATACTTTTTTCTCGAATGTGCACCATACCCGTTCCAGAATCGATTACATTTTGGTTAGTAAATCTCTCCTCCCCTCTATTCAAAAATCCGAAATTGGTTCAATTTTTATTTCAGACCACGCACCTGTTTATGCTGTCCTGGACCTTTCCCTTACCTCTTCTAAATTTAGTCGCTGGAAATTTAATACTTTCCTCTTGTCTGATAATGTTTTTATAAAAGAAGTTACTATTTTTATTATTGAATTTTTTATTCTCAACAATCCGTTGGATACCTCTATCTCTAATAATTGGGATGCTTTTAAGGCTGCCTTTCGGGCCTTCACTATTTCTTATGTCTCTAAAAAAAAGAAACTACATAGAACTAAACATGAGGATCAACTACAGAACATTAAGGGTCTAGAACATACATACTTCACCTCTAAGTCCACTGTTGCCCTCCAAGATCTAATTGTAGCAAAAACTGAACTTAATAAAATTGCCACTTTTGAAGCATGTAATACCCTGCTCAAGATAAAATCCAAATTCCATGGGGGTCAGAATAAAGCGGGAAGAATGCTAAAAAACTATTTAAAAATCAAATCTGAACGTAAAACCATTGGTCCTATTCTCAATGAATCTATTAATAAACTAGTCACATCGGATGAGGAAATTGCCGAGGTTTTCCATAATTATTATCAATCTCTTTATACTGATGACACTCACCCCTCTGCCCAGAACTTAACTTCTTTTTTTGCTGGTCTCCCATAACCACCATCACTTCCTGATGAATCTGATCAATCGGAGAAGGATATTACTCTTCAGGAAGTGCTCGGGGAGAGGTGTGCTCGGGGAGAGGTGTGGCGCCGCGGCCAGGGCGACTGACGCTGGAATCTGGGGACCACGGTTCGATCCCCGGCTCCGGCGGCAGGTTAGCCCAGCACCATGTGACTCTGGGCAATAGCTCGCTTAATCTTCCCTACGGCCCCCAGCGCCTAGAGACCCTTACGGGTGATTGTGCGCTTTAGAAATGTGGACTTTACTTTTACTTAAGGCCATTAATTCTTTAAAAAAATCAAAGGAAATCGAAGGCACCAGGGCCTGATGGTGTTCCTATTGAATTTTACTCTACTTTTCACTCCACTTTTGCTCCTAAACTATTACAACTTTTTAATACGTTCATTGCTGAGGCCTGGGCCTCTGGGTCCTTTATGGGTGCATTGATTGTCATTATTCCTAAACCTGACAAAGACCATTCCCATTGCAAAAATTATCGACCTATATCATTAATTAATTATGACTGTAAAATCTTCGCAAAAATTCTTGCAACCCGCCTTGAATCTATTATCCCCCTATTGATTAAAACTGATCAAGTTGGATTCGTGAAAGGCAGATTAGCCTCTGACAACGCTCGTATGTTTTCTAATATTGTTTCTCATGGCAAAAAATTTAAAGACCCCCTTGCAGCCCTATCTTTAGATGCTGAGAACGCTTTTGACCGTATCAATTGGCAATTTATGTTTCATACTCTCCATTGGTTTGGTTTTGGCCCCTCTTTTATTTCATTTGTCAAACTTTTATATTCTTCCCCCCGAGAAAGTATTTTTGTTAATAATCAATTCTCAAAGTTTTTTTCATTGTCTAGAGGCACAAGAGAAGAATGTCCTCTTTCCCCCTTATTGTTTATCCTTTGCCTTGAACCTTTTTTAGAACGTATTAGAACTAACTCTCAGATTACTGGCTTCAAGCTCTCCTCTCTTAAAACTAAAATCTCTGCATATGCAGATGATATATTGATTTATAAGGTTAATCCGGTCGACTCTATCCCTCATTTTTTAGACGAGGTTCGCTTATATTCCTCTATTTCGGGGTATAAACTTAATTTGTCCAAAACAGAAGTTCTACCCTTAAACTCTATATGTTATCAATACATGTTTAACTCTACCGATTTCACTTGGTGTCCCTCCAAAATTAAGTACCTTGGTATTTGGTTTTCTTCGTCCTTAGCTGATACACTCAAATTTAATTTTAACGTCCTTTTACAGAAACTCCATTCCCTCCTCCAAATTTGGTCCCCCTTATATCTTTCCTGGTGGGGTAGACTGGATACTATCAAAATGATGATTACCCCCCCATGTATTATACACTGTTTCTATGCTTCCTACTAAAATTCCTAATGTATATTTTTGTCGTATAAATTCCATTTGTACTAAATTCCTGTGGAATAAAAAACATCCTCGTATTGCTCTAAGTAAACGTATCCGTCCTAAAAATGAAGGTGGTGTTCGCTTCCCTAATTTTAAAACTTACCATTCTGCTTTTTTGATTAAACAATCCTTTTCTTTAGCTTATGATTTTTGGGAAATCCCTGTTCCCAGATGGGTTCTTTTTGAACGCTCGCTATTAAAGGATTTTTCTCTTCAACACATGTTTTTATGTCAAATTGTTCTTTTTTGGTCAAGGTCCTCGTTTTGAAATATTCTTTATAATACATTCTCTAAGGACCCTACACCTCTTAAATGCTTTCTGTCTTCTATTGTATGGTATAACAAATTTCTTAAATACAAAGGCAAATGTTTTTACTACAAATACTGGAAAGAAAAGGATATCTTATTTGTCCATCAATTTCTTTCTAATCTCTCTGTCATTCCATTCCCTGATTTGCAAACCATTTATCACTTACCTGACTCTTTTCTCAACGAAATACCGAATATACCATCATCACGACTGCCATACAATCTCATTTATCTTTACTCTCACTGCCTTCTATATCACCTCCTCTCACTCCCTCTACACCTCTCTATCCTTTATTTTCGACCCAACGACCTAAAGCTGCTCTTGTATACAAGTTACTGTTATCAAATGTTATAGTTTGTTCTAAGTCAACTATTGAGATTGCTTGGGAAACTGACCTGTCCGTTTCCCTCCCTGTTATAACTTGGGATAGACTATGGTCCAAATTGTTTAAAGTTTCTGCTTCTGCACGTATTACTCAATATTTGTTTTTTATTTATCATAGAGTTATTATTACCCCTGTTAGTATTTGTAAGTTCTCACCAACCTCTTCCCCACTTTGCTGGTCATGCTCTAATGAAACGGGCACGCTTAAACATCAATTATATGAATGTCCCTCTGTTTTATCCTTTTGGAATTCTGTTTGGAATATTTGCATGCCAATGTTTAACTGTACCACTTCTTTATCACTGTTGAATGTTTTTCTAGGTTCCTTATCTCTTGATATAGATATTGTACCCTCCTCTGCTAGATTGCTTGATCTTTTCATTGCTCTAGCTTTTAATGTTATTTTATCCTCCTGGAAGGATAACTCTAAATTGTCTGTACTTACCTGGTGGAACTTTATTTGTGATGAACACAGAATTGCTGCCGTTTCCTCTTCTTCTGTTTCTGTAAAAATTAAATCTGATCTCCTTTGGCTTCCTTTTACTACCTACCTCTCATCTAATTCTCCGTTTTGTTAATTTGTCTTTTCCTTTTCTGCAAATATTCCCTTCTTATATGATTTTGCTCTTCCTTCCTTTCCCTCTCATTTCCTTTCCTTTTTCTTTCTCCTTTTCTTTCTCCTTTCTTCTTTGCTATCCTCCTATTCTTTTCTTTTCATTCCTCTCATATATATCTTTTTCATATGTCATATACCTTATGTTTTATTTTAGTTAGTTAAACATTTGTCTTCATATGGCTTATGTATTGTATTTGCAAAATTCTTAATAAAAATCTCTTAAACAAAAAAAAAAGAAAGTAGAAATGATGTTATTTTGTCACCCTTCACAATCCCAGGATCTTTCATGAGCAGAAATGATTTATTTTCTTTGCTTTCATTGTAGAAAGCAGCCACAAACGACAAGGAGGTGGAATGAATGCTCGAATTACTCTATCCCTGGTGCTTGTTCAGAGCTCCATTCCAGATCATCCTTTGTTATCCACTATGCCAACCTCCAGAGAGAATTGTGATAGCAAAATCAAACTTGTTTCTGCTCCAGAGTCCGAGTAATTACCAGTGGTTGCTATTCATTCAAGCATTCCACTACCCACATTTTTGTTTCCCCAGCGCAACATGCTAAGTGCAATGGTAATGCCAAGAAGTGGGTCCCCTTATCAGAGTGCCACTGAAACCAAGCAATAGGATACTGATGAAGTCTTTCTAAGCCTAACCCACTGGTGGCTCCTCCGCTATGCAGAAGAGCATCGCCCCACTACTTTTGAGCAGTGAAAATCAAGAAACATAAAATATTTTTTGTGAACATAAATGATAATATTCTTTGTGCTGCTTTGTGGGCGGGTGGGTGGCATTGCTCTGCTCTGCTCTCAGAGCAGGGCAGGGGAGGAGTAGTTTGCCCACTCCTAAGTGCGCATTGACTGTTTGATCGACCCTCTTGGGCCGCCCAAACCAGTCTTGTGCACTTTCCCTGTTCTCCATTCAGGCTGCATTAAAGCCTGCATGGAGAATATGCCCACCCCTTAAGCCCCTAGCTGAGCGCCATGACCACAACGCTGCACTGTAGTGATGTGATTGGTCAGGAGAGCCTGGGTGCTTACCAATCACAATGCTGCATTGCAGCATTGTGATTGGTCAGTGGGGCCAGGCTGTGCTTTCTGTCCGAAGACAAAAAGAGCAGGAGGGAGCAGAGACGCAGGACCGGTGGCAAGG
This sequence comes from Lissotriton helveticus, assembly GCF_964261635.1. Lineage (NCBI taxonomy): Eukaryota > Metazoa > Chordata > Amphibia > Caudata > Salamandridae > Lissotriton > Lissotriton helveticus. Next base: position 378,769,096 of record NC_136070.1, on the reverse strand, counting down.
TAAGTTTTTTTATTTGTTATATTGCATACTCTAAACCCCCTCCCCCTTGCACAACTCCCCCAAGACACCCCCTGCAGCACCCCTCTGACAATCACCCTGACACCCAGCCTGCAATACCCCCCTGCCACCTGTGAGCCATCCCGGCTGCCACTGGCCGAACGTAGTCTGCGGTTGGGGAGAGGTAGCTGGAGTTCCTGGGGAGACAGTGACACCCAGTGGCAAGAAGCTGTAGGCGATTTTCGGCGATTCTCGACGTCCAGCACAAGCAGCAGGAGTAGAGGGCACGGTGACGGCGGGCTGAAAGTGGCTTAAAGAGGCTAAATGCTAAAGGCATAGCGTGCGGCACAGCAAGCACAGATATGGAGACCTAGAGACCCTAGAGACCCTGAGACTTTGCCGCTTGACGCTGCATGTGAGACGATGAGCAGTGCGAGGAGGTGGAGAACGCCGCACAGCTCCCCCGCTGCTTTTACCCTGCTACTACTACCGCCTGGCCTCAAGCCCCTCAAGGCTCTGAACATTCGTCCTGCCTGCCTGAGGCTCCCGCTGATTTTTACGCGGCGGGTTATCAACCGATGTGCCAGTGAGCTGTGGGCGGTTGGCGGGTGAAGCAAGGTGTTTCTGGCCACCGCGTAACTCGGTCCTTGAGCCGCGGTGGGAGCTGCAGACCCCTGGCATCTGGACGTCCTCAGCGCAACTGGATCAGCCCAAGGCGAGCATGTGGTAAACCGGGACTCCCCCCGCACGCCCTTTCTGGAGCGGCGTTTGGGGTGACTAAGCTCACAACTTCCTCGACCTCTATAACCCCACCAATACAAGGATTGGAGTGGGGGCACCGGGGGAGTGACTCTCAGCAACCTCCGACAGGCATTAGTATAGAAAAGGACTAACTGCAGTGGTGAGCGTAGCTGCACACAAGTGGCTGCAGTAAGTGAGTGTGCACGGCGGGTACGGAGGCGGCCTGACTAGACCAGGGGGAGCCTGTGACCTGATTCATATTCAATTGTCCCCTCAAAGACAGATCCATCTGCCCCCCTCCACCTCCTCCCCAGCCCTTCCCCGCATCGGGGGTAGGGGGAATCTGGCATCATTAAGGCAGTAGTAAAGACCCCAATGATATCACCTTCGCCTCTAACTCAAGCATCAGCTCAATACCTTTTAAAGGAGCACCCAAAGGAGCAAAAGCAGCCCTTGCAATTTCCGCAAAGAAAGAGTGGAGAGCGCGGTGAGAGCCAAAAAAGTTAAAAGCGCCGAAAGGGCAATAAGGGATTTGGGCTTGACTCGGAGCAGCCGCCCAGCAGCTGGTGGCAAACTCCAGCGAACCATCTGGCACATGGGGCCCAAAAGTAAGGGCCGATTGCACAAGACCTCGAAAGAATTGCTCACAAGAAACCCGCCCAATAAAAGGACCAAAAGGATTACGAGGAGCAAATCACTAACTGATCACCTAAAAGAAATGCCCCAGGAGGCAGATCAAAGGGGTTCGATTAGAAATGGTACAACACAGGACGCTCTTCCCTTTGGCCCACACTCAGCTCAAATCAGCAGCATTAACGAACCCAGCCGAAGACAGCCCAATTACACCTACACACCGAAGGATAAAACCTCCCCTGTGATGAACCCAGGTCCACTCAGGTGTGGAACCCCGCCACTTCTCAAAGAAGATGTGGGGCAGGACACCAGATCCAACAAGACTCTTGGCAAAGTCCCGAATAAAGTCAGCCACATAGTAACGACGGCTGTGCAAATCCACCGGTCCAACACCCCCTGTCTAAACCTCCAGACCATGGAGCTCAGTGAGCCCCAAAATGATTTTATAGCGCCAAAACCAACAAACTTCCTGCCCCAATCAGCTCCCTTGGTGCCTGTGTCTCAAGTGGCTGGGGAGCTCACACCTTCGTTCCTCTTTAACCTTGAACAAAAGATCGAAAGGACTCTCGAGCTAACTCCTAATTTGTCATGGCCTTCAGCGTCTCCATGGGCCCCCAATTCAAAAAACGAATATCTTCTACACAACATCAGCGCTGAAGAGGATTTGGAAAAATCACTCTCGACCGTGACAAATAGCGCCACAAATAAAGCCCTCTTGTGGCAATCGACCAAGATGGAAGTGCAAATAGACCTCCTAAAGCAATTGCAGGATGCCTAGCCAACATTAGCTCCAAGATGGAGGACATAGACAAAAGGATCTCCCAATTTGCGGCCTCCAACCGGGGCGAAGGTTCCTGTAGCTGTTCAAATCTTATCGAGAAGTGGGCCTCCCTTCCAGAGGTTCTAGTTGACATAGTCGAGATAGTAAAATGTCGCATGGAGGCACCGATTTTAAATAACACAGACAATCGGGCAAGGTCCAATAATCATATTCCAATAGCATCACAGTCAGCAGGAGTTTCATCAGACCAGAAAATCACAGGCGACAACGGCAAAAGCGCAGTGCACACAATCAACACTCCTGTTAGCAGCCCCGAAACAATTCAAGTTGTATAAAGTCCAAACTTTAGGGCTAGCGATGCAGTTGGAATAGACTCGCAGAAACATAAAACATTTTCAACAAAACCCTTCCTATCAAGGAGAGCAAAAAAAAAGTTGAAGAAGCAGCAGAAAATATCAAAGCTCAAAGTGAGACAACTGCAGCCATCAAAGATCACCCAACCACCCTTACAAGGGGACACAAAAGTAACTCAGCTTTACCCAATTTTCACTGACAAAAACTGGGGCAAAAATGTCCCCCTAGTGTCTACGTCCTCGGAAACTCAGCACAAGCCAACCCCACCACTAAGCATCTCTAATGCGAATGGCCAAAAGTCTCCAGAAAGGGTGAATCACCCCACAGACAATGATTCATCGACGAGAAAAAGTCCATCTACTGCAGAATCCCTGATCCAGACAGCTACGGCAACACAGACACTACAGTTGGTTATTCCAAAACCTCCACAATTAAGTCCGGGGCTTCAGACTGCTACTAGGAGTAATCACGGCCAAAACAAGCGGCCCCAAGCAGGACCTACCTCAAATCACCAAGGAAGCTCTAGCTTCCGATCAATCCCAGCAGAGACAGCCACAGAAAGGGGAGAAAGGACCCTAACAGTGGGTGTACCAGCAGTGGTATATGAGGTGGTCCTCACACCAAGATTCCCTAGCACGGGACAGCATGACATTTTGAATCAGAGCAACATTCTACGTCTCTTCAAACACCTAGACACTTTAGATAAGATACAAACAGGAGACCTAGAATGGGTGAAAATCGTGAGCATGAAGGGAGACACGCACGGCGACTCATCAGTGGTGGGCCTGAAGAACAAAGAAATACAACAAGAAGTGGTGAATAATTCCACCCTACTCGCCGAGTGGGGCATCGAAGTCCAGAAGTTATCGCTCCCAAAATATCCACATGTCTCGATCCCAGACTCAGGGGGCAAGACCTCCCGGTCTGTCCTGCATGGGACAAATAGCTTAGGACCCTCGGATAGAAGCCAGGCGGGCCAAAGGGACCTAATGGGCATCAGGATCTCATGCCAAAACAACCATCGGGTCATATGCACCATCTCCCCATATATTGTAAGGATCCAATTGCTGTTTCGGCAGGAGTGCCAGGAACCGTAGACAAGCCCAACCCATCCCCCTACACCTCGTGTGTCTATCAAACCCTAGAACACAATGGTGATATGGAGGGAAAGGAGGGAACAAAACAAGGAAAACAAAGGGAAAAAAGGACTCCACGGACAGGTCTTCCAACAGGTCGGAAACAGGTGCTAAAAGAAAGGATTAGGATCAATAGGCAGCACAAGGATACATATAACAATATCTTGTCCTTTCTATATATGTGTTTTACCTAATAGGCGTCTGGAAATCACAAGCTATACCAATGACCAAAAGTGTTCCCATAAGTATCGTATGACCTCATCTCCACAGTGATGCCTTTGATGAGCCTGTTCAATTGAAAGACAGATAATTCAATAAATATGCCTATTCCCTAGCAATAGTGTACTTGTGGATGGGGATAAGGTCTTACCCTATCGGGTTATAAGGAAGATAGAGGAGGTAAGCCTGTCTTATAAATGGGTTCTCAGGTCTGCAGTATCTGAAATATAAGGACACCGGCATAAGCAACCTATATATCTATATCGCTCACTTTAAGGGAAATAAGGAAAGTGCGCAAAGCGATTTACCGTGTCTTCTTTCTTCCAGACCGTGACGAACGCCAGCTTCCGAAAACCAGTGGACGTCCAACCAAACAGGGTGTGAATAATATAAGAAAAACAAAAGGGGCCTCTGGGCGGACCACAACTACCACAATTCCCTAGGAGCAACCACACACTAGCCCTACCCTAGTCCGGCCGGCCGACGGAACATAAAGTCCGGCCGGCGGGCGGAACCGGGAGTAGCAGGTTGGTGCCCCGGGGGAAAGTGGAGAGGATAGCCGGCAGCAGAACAAGGTAAGGGGAACCTCGAGTCCGCCAAAGACTCAATGACGGAGGCGAAGTGGGAGGTTCAGCAGGACTCTCAGCCGAGAGCAACAAAACCCCCTCGAGAGACGGAAGTACTGGAAGGGCACACATAGCGGAGTATGAAGACTCGTAACTCCGACAGACAAGGCGCCAGCCACGAGAGACTGGTTACTACAAATTGGATACTGTGCACTGGTGGGACGGCTCCGTGGAAGTGACGCGACGCAAAGGACACAAACCACTAGAACGCGAAGCACCGGTGCAAAGGGGAAATCAGGCTTTTGACTCCTGCCTGACCCCCTTGCACATGCGCATTGCAAGGCGGCCATCTTTGCTGGCTTGCGCGAACTGGTCGGCGAACTGGCAGGGGTGATAGTACACCCCCCCTACAATCCCCCCACTGGTTTGGGTTTGTTTGGGTGTTGTCTGTGGAACTTCTTCACCAACCTGGGTGCATGTATCTGACTAGCTGGCTCCCAAGTACGCTCTTCAATACCATACCCTTTCCACTGAATGAGGTACTGTAGTCTATGTCTGACTCTTCTGGAGTCTATAATAGCTTCCACTTTGAACTCCTGATCATCATCCAAAATCACAGGAGGAGGGGATGCTGGTAGTCTGGTACCTGGCTCAACCGGTTTCAATAGTGAAACATGGAATACAGGATGTATTCGGAGGGATGAGGGAAGGTCGAGTATCATGGCTACAGGGTTCATGACCTTTAGTATCTTATAAGGGCCTATATACTTGGGTTTGAACTTACAAGCTCCTTTCATACTGATGTTCCTGGATGAAAGCCAGACTTCATCTCCCTGAGTGTAGGGTGGTTCCTGATGTCTGTGGAGATCAGATCCCTTCTTGTATCGTGTCTTAGCCTGTTCTCGGTTGTCTTGTGTCAACTTATGGATCCGTTGTATATCCTGTATCAATTCAGTTGCAGCAGGGGTAGAACAAAGAGAAGAAGAAGAGGAAGTAGGGCTAGGTAGAATTCTAGGGTGGTATCCATAGGAGTTATAAAAAGGCGTAAAGTCAGTGGAAGAGTGATGACTGTTATTGTACGCTATCTTTGCTATCCAAACCAACTCATCCCACTTCGTCAGAGATTGTAGTGCTTGATATCTGATGTATTGCTCAAAACACTGTTTGACCCTCTCTGTTTGCCCGTCTGTCTGTGGGAGGTGACTAGATGAGAGCCTGACTTCTACTGATAATAGCGCACACAGGCCTCGCCAAAACTTTGATACGAATTGGGTGCTCCTATCTGTGATTAATACAGATGCGAGACCGTGGAGCCTAACCACTTGTTGGAGAAACACTGATGCAGTTGGAAGACCCATCAATGGTATAAAATGAGCCATCTTGGTGGATGTGTCTACCACTACTAACAATGTGTTATGTCCCCTGACTGTGAGGGGTAATTCCACAATAAAGTCTAAGGAGACCGTATGCCAAGGGTTCGGTGGTGTGGGTAATGGATGCAAAAGCCCTACAGGATTCTGACGCGAGGTCTTACTCTGGGCACATATGTAACAAGTCTGGATAAACTGTTTGGTGTCTTTTCCCATCCCTGGCCACCAGAAGTACCTCTTCAGAGTTTCTATGGTTTTCTTATATCCAGGATGACCCGCTAACTGAAGAGAATGACACCATTCAAGAGCTTGACGCTGTAACGCTATGGACGGGAGAACGAGACCACAGTTGACATAGTATTTGTCTCCCACAACCACTACATCATGGGTTTGTGCAATCTGTCCCATCTCGTCTGACTCCTGCTCAATCTTCACCTTAGATAAGAACTCTTCTTCGGAACAAACCCCTCCAATGAATCGGTCAGGGGCTATTATGGGAGGTGGTTCTACCTTTTCTTCAACGGGATCATAACCCAATCGCAAGAGGGCATCTGCCTTGCTGTTCTTGTGTCCTGCCCGATACCTGATAGTGAAGTCGTATTCACTAAAAAACTGCGTCCATCTAAGTTGTCTCATCGAGAGCGCTCTGGCAGACTTCAGGAATTGGAGATTGCGGTGATCGGTTAACACCGTCACCGTATGGTTGGCTCCCAGCAAATATTGCCTCCACTCCTCAAATACCTTTTTAATGGCCAAAAGTTCCTTGTCTCCGATAGAATAGTTGATTTCAGCAGGAGAAAATGTGCGTGAATAAAACGCCACTGGATGACATATTCCTGACTCCGGGTCTGCTTAAGAAAGGATTCCTCCTACTGCTACTTGGGAAGCATCCGCTTCTACCAAGAAAGGGTAGGCTGGGTTGCGATGATGCAAGATAGGAGCTTGAGTAAAGGCTGTTTTCAAGGTTTCAAACGCCGTATTAGCTGCTGTAGTCCATTGGAAGGGTACCTCTTTATTTAATAAATGTGTGATAGGTACCACTATCCTAGAAAAGCCTTCAATAAAACGGCGGTAAAAGTTATCAAAACCTAGTAGGCTCTGGACCTCCTTAACACACCATGGAGTAGGCCACCTATGGATCGCTTCCACCTTTTGTGGATCCATGCGTAAACCATTAGACAATACAATGAATAGAAACCACAGCAATGGAGCGCACACCGCTAGCCCCTCCTCCGGATCGCCCCTCGGGACTCTGGTACTTGTAGTTCAATAGTGGATCACCCAGGTGGGTGCAAGTCGGTACTTGTTGGACTGATGAATCTCTAGACCCGATACATGTCCCGGGTTTTTGGGTATCGCCCGAGACATGGCTCGGGTTTCGGGATAACTTCCCTCATCAGTAGAGAAAATGGTTAGGGGTGGAGGCGAAGGCCGCCAAACAACCGTCAATGGCTTCGATGCCCGAACCGGCACGCAGGGCAGCATCCAGGAGCCCGTCGGCTCAACGCTCAAGGAAACCAATTAATAGAAACCACAGCAATGGAGCGCACACCGCTAGCCCCTCCTCCGGATCGCCCCTCGGGACTCTGGTACTTGTAGTTCAATAGTGGATCACCCAGGTGGGTGCAAGTCGGTACTTGTTGGACTGATGAATCTCTAGACCCGATACATGTCCCGGGTTTTTGGGTATCGCCCGAGACATGGCTCGGGTTTCGGGATAACTTCCCTCATCAGTAGAGAAAATGGTTAGGGGTGGAGGAGAAGGGCGCCAAACAACCGTCAATGGCTTCGATGCCCGAACCGGCACGCAGGGCAGCATCCAGGAGCCCGTCGGCTCAACGCTCAAGGGAGCCAATTAATAGAAACCACAGCAATGGAGCGCACACCGCTAGCCCCTCCTCCGGATCGCCCCTCGGGACTCTGGTACTTGTAGTTCAATAGTGGATCACCCAGGTGGGTGCAAGTCGGAACTTGTTGGACTGATGCATCTCTAGACCCGATACATGTCCCAGGTTTTTGGGTATCGCCCGAGACATGGCTCGGGTTTCGGGATAACTTCCCTCATCAGTAGAGAAAATGGTTAGGGGTGGAGGAGAAGGCCGCCAAACAACCGTCAATGGCTTCGATGCCCGAACCGGCACGCAGGGCAGCATCCAGGAGCCCGTCGGCTCAACGCTCAAGGGAGCCAATTAATAGAAACCACAGCAATGGAGCGCACACCGCTAGCCCCTCCTCCGGATCGCCCCTCGGGACTCTGGTACTTGTAGTTCAATAGTGGATCACCCAGGTGGGTGCAAGTCGGTACTTGTTGGACTGATGAATCTCTAGACCCGATACATGTCCCGGGTTTTTGGGTATCGCCCGAGACATGGCTCGGGTTTCGGGATAACTTCCCTCATCAGTAGAGAAAATGGTTAGGGGTGGAGGAGAAGGCCGCCAAACAACCGTCAATTGCTTCGATGCCCGAACCGGCACGCAGGGCAGCATCCAGGAGCCCGTCGGCTCAACGCTCAAGGGAGCCAATTAATAGAAACCACAGCAATGGAGCGCACACCGCTAGCCCCTCCTCCGGATCGCCCCTCGGGACTCTGGTACTTGTAGTTCAATAGTGGATCACCCAGGTGGGTGCAAGTCGGTACTTGTTGGACTGATGAATCTCTAGACCCGATACATGTTCCGGGTTTTTGGGTATCGCCCGAGACATGGCTCGGGTTTCGGGATAACTTCCCTCATCAGTAGAGAAAATGGTTAGGGGTGGAGGAGAAGGCCGCCAAACAACCGTCAATGGCTTCGATGCCCGAACCGGCACGCAGGGCAGCATCCAGGAGCCCGTCGGCTCCACGCTCAAGGGAGCCAATTAATAGAAACCACAGCAATGGAGCCCACACCGCTAGCCCCTCCTCCGGATCGCCCTTCGGGACTCTGGTACTTGTAGTTCAATAGTGGATCACCCAGGTGGGTGCAAGTCGGTACCTGTTGGACTGATGAATCTCTAGACCCGATACATGTCCCGGGTTTTTGGGTATCGCCCGAGACATGGCTCGGGTTTCGGGATAACTTCCCTCATCAGTAGAGAAAATGGTTAGGGGTGGAGGAGAAGGCCGCCAAACAACCGTCAATGGCTTCGATGCCCGAACCGGCACGCAGGGCAGCATCCAGGAGCCCGTCGGCTCAACGCTCAAGGGAGCCAATTAATAGAAACCACAGCAATGGAGCGCACACCGCTAGCCCCACCTCCGGATCGCCCCTCGGGACTCTGGTACTTGTAGTTCAATAGTGGATCACCCAGGTGGGTGCAAGTCGGTACTTGTTGGACTGATGAATCTCTAGACCCGATACATGTCCCGGGTTTTTGGGTATCGCCCGAGACATGGCTCGGGTTTCGGGATAACTTCCCTCATCAGTAGAGAAAATGGTTAGGGGTGGAGGAGAAGGCCGCCAAACAACCGTCAATGGCTTCGATGCCCGAACCGGCACGCAGGGCAGCATCCAGGAGCCCGTCGGCTCAACGGAGCCAATTAATAGAAACCACAGCAATGGAGCGCACACCGCTAGCCCCTCCTCCGGATTGCCCCTCGGGACTCTGGTACTTGTAGTTCAATAGTGGATCACCCAGGTGGGTGCAAGTCGGTACTTGTTGGACTGATGAATCTCTAGACCCGATACATGTCCCGGGTTTTTGGGTATCGCCCGAGACATGGCTCGGGTTTCGGGATAACTTCCCTCATCAGTAGAGAAAATGGTTAGGGGTGGAGGAGAAGGCCGCCAAACAACCGTCAATGGCTTCGATGCCCGAACCGGCCCGCACGGCAGCATCCAGGAGCCCGTCGGCTCAACGCTCAAGGGAGCCAATTAATAGAAACCTAAGCAATGGAGTGCACACCGCTAGCCCCTCCTCCGGATCGCCCCTCGGGACTCTGGTACTTGTAGTTCAATAGTGGATCACCCAGGTGGGTGCAAGTCGGTACTTGTTGGACTGATGAATCTCTAGACCCGATACATGTCCCGGGTTTTTGGGTATCGCCCGAGATATGGCTCGGGTTTCGGGATAACTTCCCTCATCAGTAGAGAAAATGGTTAGGGGTGGAGGAGAAGGCCGCCAAACAACCGTCAATGGCTTCGATGCCCGAACCGGCACGCAGGGCAGCATCCAGGAGCCCGTCGGCTCAACGCTCAAGGGAGCCAATTAATAGAAACCACAGCAATGGAGCGCACACCGCTAGCCCCTCCTCCGGATCGCCCCTCGGGACTCTGGTACTTGTAGTTCAATAGTGGATCACCCAGGTGGGTGCAAGTCGGTACTTGTTGGACTGATGAATCTCTAGACCCGATACATGTCCTGGGTTTTTGGGTATCGCCCATGACATGGCTCGGGTTTCGGGATAACTTCCCTCATCAGTAGAGAAAATGGTTAGGGGTGGAGGAGAAGGCCGCCAAACAACCGTCAATGGCTTCGATGCCCGAACCGGCACGCAGGGCAGCATCCAGGAGCCCGTCGGCTCAACGCTCAAGGGAGCCAATTAATAGAAACCACAGCAATGGCGCGCACACTGCTAGCCCCTCCTCCGGATCGCCCCTCGGGACTCTGGTACTTGTAGTTCAATAGTGGATCACCCAGGTGGGTGCAAGCCGGTACTTGTTGGACTGATGAATCTCTAGACCCGATACATGTCCCGGGTTTTTGGGTATCGCCCGAGACATGGCTCGGGTTTCGGGATAACTTCCCTCATCAGTAGAGAAAATGGTTAGGGGTGAAGGAGAAGGCCGCCAAACAACCGTCAATGGCTTCGATGCCCGAACCGACACGCAGGGCAGCATCCAGGAGCCCGTCGGCTCAACGCTCAAGGGAGCCAATTAATAGAAACCACAGCAATGGAGCGCACACCGCTAGCCCCTCCTCCGGATCGCCCCTCGGGACTCTGGTACTTGTAGTTCAATAGTGGATCACCCAGGTGGGTGCAAGTCGGTACTTGTTGGACTGATGAATCTCTAGACCCGATACATGTCCCGGGTTTTTGGGTATCGCCCGAGACATGGCTCGGGTTTCGAGATAACTTCCCTCATCAGTAGAGAAAATGGTTAGGGGTGGAGGAGAAGGCCGCCAAACAACCGTCAATGGCTTCGATGCCCGAACCGGCACGCAGGGCAGCATCCAGGAGCCCGTCGGCTCAACGCTCAAGGGAGCCAATTAATAGAAACCACAGCAATGGAGCGCACACCGCTAGCCCCTCCTCCGGATCGCCCCTCGGGACTCTGGTACTTGTAGTTCAATAGTGGATCACCCAGGTGGGTGCAAGTCGGAACTTGTTGGACTGATGCATCTCTAGACCCGATACATGTCCCAGGTTTTTGGGTATCGCCCGAGACATGGCTCGGGTTTCGGGATAACTTCCCTCATCAGTAGAGAAAATGGTTAGGGGTGGAGGAGAAGGCCGCCAAACAACCGTCAATGGCTTCGATGCCCGAACCGGCACGCAGGGCAGCATCCAGGAGCCCGTCGGCTCAACGCTCAAGGGAGCCAATTAATAGAAACCACAGCAATGGAGCGCACACCGCTAGCCCCTCCTCCGGATCGCCCCTCGGGACTCTGGTACTTGTAGTTCAATAGTGGATCACCCAGGTGGGTGCAAGTCGGTACTTGTTGGACTGATGAATCTCTAGACCCGATACATGTCCCGGGTTTTTGGGTATCGCCCGAGACATGGCTCGGGTTTCGGGATAACTTCCCTCATCAGTAGAGAAAATGGTTAGGGGTGGAGGAGAAGGCCGCCAAACAACCGTCAATGGCTTCGATGCCCGAACCGGCACGCAGGGCAGCATCCAGGAGCCCGTCGGCTCAACGCTCAAGGGAGCCAATTAATAGAAACCACAGCAATGGAGCGCACACCGCTAGCCCCTCCTCCGGATCGCCCCTCGGGACTCTGGTACTTGTAGTTCAATAGTGGATCACCCAGGTGGGTGCAAGTCGGTACTTGTTGGACTGATGAATCTCTAGACCCGATACATGTTCCGGGTTTTTGGGTATCGCCCGAGACATGGCTCGGGTTTCGGGATAACTTCCCTCATCAGTAGAGAAAATGGTTAGGGGTGGAGGAGAAGGCCGCCAAACAACCGTCAATGGCTTCGATGCCCGAACCGGCACGCAGGGCAGCATCCAGGAGCCCGTCGGCTCCACGCTCAAGGGAGCCAATTAATAGAAACCACAGCAATGGAGCCCACACCGCTAGCCCCTCCTCCGGATCGCCCCTCGGGACTCTGGTACTTGTAGTTCAATAGTGGATCACCCAGGTGGGTGCAAGTCGGTACTTGTTGGACTGATGAATCTCTAGACCCGATACATGTCCCGGGTTTTTGGGTATCGCCCGAGACATGGCTCGGGTTTCGGGATAACTTCCCTCATCAGTAGAGAAAATGGTTAGGGGTGGAGGAGAAGGCCGCCAAACAACCGTCAATGGCTTCGATGCCCGAACCGGCACGCAGGGCAGCATCCAGGAGCCCGTCGGCTCAACGCTCAAGGGAGCCAATTAATAGAAACCACAGCAATGGAGCGCACACCGCTAGCCCCTCCTCCGGATCGCCCCTCGGGACTCTGGTACTTGTAGTTCAATAGTGGATCACCCAGGTGGGTGCAAGTCGGTACTTGTTGGACTGATGAATCTCTAGACCCGATACATGTCCCGGGTTTTTGGGTATCGCCCGAGACATGGCTCGGGTTTCGGGATAACTTCCCTCATCAGTAGAGAAAATGGTTAGGGGTGGAGGAGAAGGCCGCCAAACAACCGTCAATGGCTTCGATGCCCGAACCGGCACGCAGGGCAGCATCCAGGAGCCCGTCGGCTCAACGGAGCCAATTAATAGAAACCACAGCAATGGAGCGCACACCGCTAGCCCCTCCTCCGGATTGCCCCTCGGGACTCTGGTACTTGTAGTTCAATAGTGGATCACCCAGGTGGGTGCAAGTCGGTACTTGTTGGACTGATGAATCTCTAGACCCGATACATGTCCCGGGTTTTTGGGTATCGCCCGAGACATGGCTCGGGTTTCGGGATAACTTCCCTCATCAGTAGAGAAAATGGTTAGGGGTGGAGGAGAAGGCCGCCAAACAACCGTCAATGGCTTCGATGCCCGAACCGGCCCGCACGGCAGCATCCAGGAGCCCGTCGGCTCAACGCTCAAGGGAGCCAATTAATAGAAACCTAAGCAATGGAGTGCACACCGCTAGCCCCTCCTCCGGATCGCCCCTCGGGACTCTGGTACTTGTAGTTCAATAGTGGATCACCCAGGTGGGTGCAAGTCGGTACTTGTTGGACTGATGAATCTCTAGACCCGATACATGTCCCGGGTTCTTGGGTATCACCCGAGATATGGCTCGGGTTTCGGGATAACTTCCCTCATCAGTAGAGAAAATGGTTAGGGGTGGAGGAGAAGGCCGCCAAACAACCGTCAATGGCTTCGATGCCCGAACCGGCACGCAGGGCAGCATCCAGGAGCCCGTCGGCTCAACGCTCAAGGGAGCCAATTAATAGAAACCACAGCAATGGAGCGCACACCGCTAGCCCCTCCTCCGGATCGCCCCTCGGGACTCTGGTACTTGTAGTTCAATAGTGGATCACCCAGGTGGGTGCAAGTCGGTACTTGTTGGACTGATGAATCTCTAGACCCGATACATGTTCCGGGTTTTTGGGTATCGCCCGAGACATGGCTCGGGTTTCGGGATAACTTCCCTCATCAGTAGAGAAAATGGTTAGGGGTGGAGGAGAAGGCCGCCAAACAACCGTCAATGGCTTCGATGCCCGAACCGGCACGCAGGGCAGCATCCAGGAGCCCGTCGGCTCCACGCTCAAGGGAGCCAATTAATAGAAACCACAGCAATGGAGCCCACACCGCTAGCCCCTCCTCCGGATCGCCCCTCGGGACTCTGGTACTTGTAGTTCAATAGTGGATCACCCAGGTGGGTGCAAGTCGGTACCTGTTGGACTGATGAATCTCTAGACCCGATACATGTCCCGGGTTTTTGGGTATCGCCCGAGACATGGCTCGGGTTTCGGGATAACTTCCCTCATCAGTAGAGAAAATGGTTAGGGGTGGAGGAGAAGGCCGCCAAACAACCGTCAATGGCTTCGATGCCCGAACCGGCACGCAGGGCAGCATCCAGGAGCCCGTCGGCTCAACGCTCAAGGGAGCCAATTAATAGAAACCACAGCAATGGAGCGCACACCGCTAGCCCCTCCTCCGGATCGCCCCTCGGGACTCTGGTACTTGTAGTTCAATAGTGGATCACCCAGGTGGGTGCAAGTCGGTACTTGTTGGACTGATGAATCTCTAGACCCGATACATGTCCCGGGTTTTTGGGTATCGCCCGAGACATGGCTCGGGTTTCGGGATAACTTCCCTCATCAGTAGAGAAAATGGTTAGGGGTGGAGGAGAAGGCCGCCAAACAACCGTCAATGGCTTCGATGCCCGAACCGGCACGCAGGGCAGCATCCAGGAGCCCGTCGGCTCAACGGAGCCAATTAATAGAAACCACAGCAATGGAGCGCACACCGCTAGCCCCTCCTCCGGATTGCCCCTCGGGACTCTGGTACTTGTAGTTCAATAGTGGATCACCCAGGTGGGTGCAAGTCGGTACTTGTTGGACTGATGAATCTCTAGACCCGATACATGTCCCGGGTTTTTGGGTATCGCCCGAGACATGGCTCGGGTTTCGGGATAACTTCCCTCATCAGTAGAGAAAATGGTTAGGGGTGGAGGAGAAGGCCGCCAAACAACCGTCAATGGCTTCGATGCCCGAACCGGCCCGCACGGCAGCATCCAGGAGCCCGTCGGCTCAACGCTCAAGGGAGCCAATTAATAGAAACCTAAGCAATGGAGTGCACACCGCTAGCCCCTCCTCCGGATCGCCCCTCGGGACTCTGGTACTTGTAGTTCAATAGTGGATCACCCAGGTGGGTGCAAGTCGGTACTTGTTGGACTGATGAATCTCTAGACCCGATACATGTCCCGGGTTTTTGGGTATCGCCCGAGATATGGCTCGGGTTTCGGGATAACTTCCCTCATCAGTAGAGAAAATGGTTAGGGGTGGAGGAGAAGGCCGCCAAACAACCGTCAATGGCTTCGATGCCCGAACCGGCACGCAGGGCAGCATCCAGGAGCCCGTCGGCTCAACGCTCAAGGGAGCCAATTAATAGAAACCACAGCAATGGAGCGCACACCGCTAGCCCCTCCTCCGGATCGCCCCTCGGGACTCTGGTACTTGTAGTTCAATAGTGGATCACCCAGGTGGGTGCAAGTCGGTACTTGTTGGACTGATGAATCTCTAGACCCGATACATGTCCTGGGTTTTTGGGTATCGCCCGTGACATGGCTCGGGTTTCGGGATAACTTCCCTCATCAGTAGAGAAAATGGTTAGGGGTGGAGGAGAAGGCCGCCAAACAACCGTCAATGGCTTCGATGCCCGAACCGGCACGCAGGGCAGCATCCAGGAGCCCGTCGGCTCAACGCTCAAGGGAGCCAATTAATAGAAACCACAGCAATGGCGCGCACACTGCTAGCCCCTCCTCCGGATCGCCCCTCGGGACTCTGGTACTTGTAGTTCAATAGTGGATCACCCAGGTGGGTGCAAGCCGGTACTTGTTGGACTGATGAATCTCTAGACCCGATACATGTCCCGGGTTTTTGGGTATCGCCCGAGACATGGCTCGGGTTTCGGGATAACTTCCCTCATCAGTAGAGAAAATGGTTAGGGGTGAAGGAGAAGGCCGCCAAACAACCGTCAATGGCTTCGATGCCCGAACCGACACGCAGGGCAGCATCCAGGAGCCCGTCGGCTCAACGCTCAAGGGAGCCAATTAATAGAAACCACAGCAATGGAGCGCACACCGCTAGCCCCTCCTCCGGATCGCCCCTCGGGACTCTGGTACTTGTAGTTCAATAGTGGATCACCCAGGTGGGTGCAAGTCGGTACTTGTTGGACTGATGAATCTCTAGACCCGATACATGTCCCGGGTTTTTGGGTATCGCCCGAGACATGGCTCGGGTTTCGAGATAACTTCCCTCATCAGTAGAGAAAATGGTTAGGGGTGGAGGAGAAGGCCGCCAAACAACCGTCAATGGCTTCGATGCCCGAACCGGCACGCAGGGCAGCATCCAGGAGCCCGTCGGCTCAACGCTCAAGGGAGCCAATTAATAGAAACCACAGCAATGGAGCGCACACCGCTAGCCCCTCCTCCGGATCGCCCCTCGGGACTCTGGTACTTGTAGTTCAATAGTGGATCACCCAGGTGGGTGCAAGTCGGAACTTGTTGGACTGATGCATCTCTAGACCCGATACATGTCCCAGGTTTTTGGGTATCGCCCGAGACATGGCTCGGGTTTCGGGATAACTTCCCTCATCAGTAGAGAAAATGGTTAGGGGTGGAGGAGAAGGCCGCCAAACAACCGTCAATGGCTTCGATGCCCGAACCGGCACGCAGGGCAGCATCCAGGAGCCCGTCGGCTCAACGCTCAAGGGAGCCAATTAATAGAAACCACAGCAATGGAGCGCACACCGCTAGCCCCTCCTCCGGATCGCCCCTCGGGACTCTGGTACTTGTAGTTCAATAGTGGATCACCCAGGTGGGTGCAAGTCGGTACTTGTTGGACTGATGAATCTCTAGACCCGATACATGTCCCGGGTTTTTGGGTATCGCCCGAGACATGGCTCGGGTTTCGGGATAACTTCCCTCATCAGTAGAGAAAATGGTTAGGGGTGGAGGAGAAGGCCGCCAAACAACCGTCAATGGCTTCGATGCCCGAACCGGCACGCAGGGCAGCATCCAGGAGCCCGTCGGCTCAACGCTCAAGGGAGCCAATTAATAGAAACCACAGCAATGGAGCGCACACCGCTAGCCCCTCCTCCGGATCGCCCCTCGGGACTCTGGTACTTGTAGTTCAATAGTGGATCACCCAGGTGGGTGCAAGTCGGTACTTGTTGGACTGATGAATCTCTAGACCCGATACATGTTCCGGGTTTTTGGGTATCGCCCGAGACATGGCTCGGGTTTCGGGATAACTTCCCTCATCAGTAGAGAAAATGGTTAGGGGTGGAGGAGAAGGCCGCCAAACAACCGTCAATGGCTTCGATGCCCGAACCGGCACGCAGGGCAGCATCCAGGAGCCCGTCGGCTCCACGCTCAAGGGAGCCAATTAATAGAAACCACAGCAATGGAGCCCACACCGCTAGCCCCTCCTCCGGATCGCCCCTCGGGACTCTGGTACTTGTAGTTCAATAGTGGATCACCCAGGTGGGTGCAAGTCGGTACTTGTTGGACTGATGAATCTCTAGACCCGATACATGTCCCGGGTTTTTGGGTATCGCCCGAGACATGGCTCGGGTTTCGGGATAACTTCCCTCATCAGTAGAGAAAATGGTTAGGGGTGGAGGAGAAGGCCGCCAAACAACCGTCAATGGCTTCGATGCCCGAACCGGCACGCAGGGCAGCATCCAGGAGCCCGTCGGCTCAACGCTCAAGGGAGCCAATTAATAGAAACCACAGCAATGGAGCGCACACCGCTAGCCCCTCCTCCGGATCGCCCCTCGGGACTCTGGTACTTGTAGTTCAATAGTGGATCACCCAGGTGGGTGCAAGTCGGTACTTGTTGGACTGATGAATCTCTAGACCCGATACATGTCCCGGGTTTTTGGGTATCGCCCGAGACATGGCTCGGGTTTCGGGATAACTTCCCTCATCAGTAGAGAAAATGGTTAGGGGTGGAGGAGAAGGCCGCCAAACAACCGTCAATGGCTTCGATGCCCGAACCGGCACGCAGGGCAGCATCCAGGAGCCCGTCGGCTCAACGGAGCCAATTAATAGAAACCACAGCAATGGAGCGCACACCGCTAGCCCCTCCTCCGGATTGCCCCTCGGGACTCTGGTACTTGTAGTTCAATAGTGGATCACCCAGGTGGGTGCAAGTCGGTACTTGTTGGACTGATGAATCTCTAGACCCGATACATGTCCCGGGTTTTTGGGTATCGCCCGAGACATGGCTCGGGTTTCGGGATAACTTCCCTCATCAGTAGAGAAAATGGTTAGGGGTGGAGGAGAAGGCCGCCAAACAACCGTCAATGGCTTCGATGCCCGAACCGGCCCGCACGGCAGCATCCAGGAGCCCGTCGGCTCAACGCTCAAGGGAGCCAATTAATAGAAACCTAAGCAATGGAGTGCACACCGCTAGCCCCTCCTCCGGATCGCCCCTCGGGACTCTGGTACTTGTAGTTCAATAGTGGATCACCCAGGTGGGTGCAAGTCGGTACTTGTTGGACTGATGAATCTCTAGACCCGATACATGTCCCGGGTTTTTGGGTATCGCCCGAGATATGGCTCGGGTTTCGGGATAACTTCCCTCATCAGTAGAGAAAATGGTTAGGGGTGGAGGAGAAGGCCGCCAAACAACCGTCAATGGCTTCGATGCCCGAACCGGCACGCAGGGCAGCATCCAGGAGCCCGTCGGTTCAACGCTCAAGGGAGCCAATTAATAGAAACCACAGCAATGGAGCGCACACCGCTAGCCCCTCCTCCGGATCGCCCCTCGGGACTCTGGTACTTGTAGTTCAATAGTGGATCACCCAGGTGGGTGCAAGTCGGTACTTGTTGGACTGATGAATCTCTAGACCCGATACATGTCCTGGGTTTTTGGGTATCGCCCGTGACATGGCTCGGGTTTCGGGATAACTTCCCTCATCAGTAGAGAAAATGGTTAGGGGTGGAGGAGAAGGCTGCCAAACAACCGTCAATGGCTTCGATGCCCGAACCGGCACGCAGGGCAGCATCCAGGAGCCCGTCGGCTCAACGCTCAAGGGAGCCAATTAATAGAAACCACAGCAATGGCGCGCACACTGCTAGCCCCTCCTCCGGATCGCCCCTCGGGACTCTGGTACTTGTAGTTCAATAGTGGATCACCCAGGTGGGTGCAAGCCGGTACTTGTTGGACTGATGAATCTCTAGACCCGATACATGTCCCGGGTTTTTGGGTATCGCCCGAGACATGGCTCGGGTTTCGGGATAACTTCCCTCATCAGTAGAGAAAATGGTTAGGGGTGAAGGAGAAGGCCGCCAAACAACCGTCAATGGCTTCGATGCCCGAACCGACACGCAGGGCAGCATCCAGGAGCCCGTCGGCTCAACGCTCAAGGGAGCCAATTAATAGAAACCACAGCAATGGAGCGCACACCGCTAGCCCCTCCTCCGGATCGCCCCTCGGGACTCTGGTACTTGTAGTTCAATAGTGGATCACCCAGGTGGGTGCAAGTCGGTACTTGTTGGACTGATGAATCTCTAGACCCGATACATGTCCCGGGTTTTTGGGTATCGCCCGAGACATGGCTCGGGTTTCGAGATAACTTCCCTCATCAGTAGAGAAAATGGTTAGGGGTGGAGGAGAAGGCCGCCAAACAACCGTCAATGGCTTCAATGCCCGAACCGGCACGCAGGGCAGCATCCAGGCGGCCTTCTCCTCCACCCCTAACCATTTTCTCTACTGATGAGGGAAGTTATCCCGAAACCCGAGCCATGTCTCGGGCGATACCCAAAAACCCGGGACATGTATCGGGTCTAGAGATTCATCAGTCCAACAAGTACCGACTTGCACCCACCTGGGTTATCCACTATTGAACTACAAGAACCAGAGTCCCGAGGGGCGATCCGGAGGAGGGGCTAGCGGTGTGCGCTCCATTGCTGTGGTTTCTATTAATTGGCTCCCTTGAGCGTTGAGCCGACGGGCTCCTGGATGCTGCCCTGCGTGCCGGTTCGGGCATCGAAGCCATTGACGGTTGTTTGGCGGCCTTCTCCTCCACCCCTAACCATTTTCTCTACTGATGAGGGAAGTTATCCCGAAACCCGAGCCATGTCTCGGGCGATACCCAAAAACCCGGGACATGTATCGGGTCTAGAGATTCATCAGTCCAACAAGTACCGACTTGCACCCACCTGGGTGATCCACTATTGAACTACAAGTACCAGAGTCCCGAGGGGCGATCCGGAGGAGGGTCTAGCGGTGTGCGCTCCATTGCTGTGGTTTCTATTAATTGGCTCCGTTGAGCCGACGGGCTCCTGGATGCTGCCCTGCGTGCCGGTTTGGGCATCGAAGCCATTGACGGTTGTTTGGCGGCCTTCTCCTCCACCCCTAACCATTTTCTCTACTGATGAGGGAAGTTATCCCGAAACCCGAGCCATGTCTCGGGCGATACCCAAAAACCCGGGACATGTATCGGGTCTAGAGATTCATCAGTCCAACAAGTACCGACTTGCACCCACCTGGGTGATCCACTATTGAACTACAAGTACCAGAGTCCCGAGGGGCGATCCGGAGGAGGGGCTAGCGGTGTGCGCTCCATTGCTGTGGTTTCTATTAATTGGCTCCCTTGAGCGTTGAGCCGACGGGCTCCTGGATGCTGCCTGCGTGCCGGTTCGGGCATCGAAGCCATTGACGGTTGTTTGGCGGCCTTCTCCTCCACCCCTAACCATTTTCTCTACTGATGAGGGAAGTTATCCCGAAACCCGAGCCATGTCTCGGGCGATACCCAAAAACCCGGGACATGTATCGGGTCTAGAGATTCATCAGTCCAACAAGTACCGACTTGCACCCACCTGGGTGATCCACTATTGAACTACAAGTACCAGAGTCCCGAGGGGCGATCCGGAGGAGGGGCTAGCGGTGTGCGCTCCATTGCTGTGGTTTCCATTAGACAATACAATGAAGCCTAGAAAAGCTACTTCCTATATATGGAACAAACATTTCTCAATCTTGCAATAGTGATTGTTATCCATCAGCCGCCTCAATACCTGTCGTACATGAGTCTTATGTTCTGAAACAGATGAAGAAAAGATGAGCAAGTCATCGATATATGCGATAACACATTCATCTAGCATGTCTCTCAATACCTCATTTATGAAAAATTGGAACGCTGCGGGGGCATTACAGAGCCCAAATGGCATCACAAGGTACTCGTACAGTCCATATGTGGTGCAGAAGGCCGTCTTCCACTCATCCCCCTCCTTGACACGTACAAGATGGTAAGCTCCCCTTAAATCTAGTTTTGTGAAGATGATGGCATCCTTCACTCTATCAAGGAGGGAGGAAATCAGGGGAAGAGGGTACCTGTTCTTGATGGTTATGCCATTTAAGGCTCTGTAATCGATGCAGCATCTCAGGCCTCCCTCTCTCTTAGGAATGAAAAAGAGAGACGAAGAGGTAGGTGACCGAGACGACCGAATAAACCCCATCTTGAGCATCTTATCAAGATAGTCACGAAGGTACAGGCTTTCCTTCTCAGTGAGCGAATACACTCGACTGCATGGTATTCTAGCTCCCGTCTGGAGATCAATACGGCATTCTTATGGTCTATGCGGAGTTAGATTCGTAGCTTGCTCCTCATCAAAGACAACCTGAAACTCATGATACTCTGAGGGCAATGAAGGGACCACAGAAGGGGGTACACTGTCTTCTGACTTAATCCCATACACAGCCCCTACCAAATGTTCTCGGAAAACCTCCGGTCTAAAGTCTAAGGTGGAAGTGACCCAATCTATGCGGGGGTTGTGTATGCGGAGCCAGGGTAACCCAAGCAAAACAGGAAACTGTGGAGACTGAATGAGGTCGAATTCTAAACATTCGCTATGTCCTTGAATTAAATCCATCTGTAAGGTGATGCTATGATGAGTGATCTGTCCAGATTGTAATACACTACCATCTATTGTGGAGACCTTTTCCCATACCTCCTTAGGCTCCTGATCTATGTGATGTTCCTGTGCCCAGTCCTTGTCCATGAAATTCCCTGTGGCCCCTGAGTCTAGCATAATGTGGACCTCCACTGTTCTGTTATCCCATCCTAAACGAGCAGGCAGAGAGAAATGACTAGGATAGGCTGTCTAAGTGTCAATGGAAGGGACTATCACAACTAGATCTATGAGATCAGGACAGCTATCAGGTGGGTCTACTACCTGGGACAATGCATCCTTCAGATCGTCACGTAACCCCTTATAGAACAAAGCACTGCGTTTCTCTTCAGGCCATCCTGCCTCTGCCACTAGTCTGTGAAAAGTGGTGATATAAGCGGAAAGTTCTTTGGATCCCTGTTTTAAGGACAGCAATTCTGTATCTGCAGAATGAGTAAATGTGTGTTTATCGAAGAGCTGCTTTAATTCGCTCCTAAAAGCTGAATAGTCCTGCAACAAAGGATCATTTCTTTCTATCAGGGGTATAGCCCACTTAGCTGCTGACCCTCCCAGATATGAAATAACAAAGGCTACCTTTGACTGGTCTGTTGGAAAACAACTGGCTTTACACATGGAATGTAACTGGCATTGGCTAATAAAAGCAGCAAACTTGGCGGTGTCTCCTAAAAAACGTTCAGGTGGGGCTAAAGGGACGGTCTGGGGAGTGGATACATGTATGACAGGGGATGAAGAACTTGGCCCTACCTCAGGATCAGACCGTATTCCTCTCTGTAAAGCATCCACTCTAGTAGTCAATGCTTGGGTCTCTAGCTGTAAATTCCCCAACATATTAGCTAAATCTTCCATGGTTACTTGACGCAGTTCCATGGCACCCGGGCAGAAAAAAACAACGTGGGCTTCGCGTTCTGTAAGGATCCAATTGCTGTTTCTGCAGGAGTGCCAGGAACCGTAGACAAGCCCAACCCGTTCCCCCCTACACCTCTTGTGTCTATCAAACCCTAGAACACAATGGTGATATAGAGGGAAAGGAGGGAACAAAACAAGGAAAGCAAAGGGAAAAAAAGACTCCACGGACAGGTCTTCCAACAGGTCGGAAACAGTGATAGGTCCCACCAGGTCCCACCTGATAGCTGTCCTGATCTCATAGATCTAGTTGTGAAATTAGATCAAAGGATACAAGAGCGAAAGAGAGAGGATGATCTGACACAAAGAATTATGTTTATCAGGAGAGAAAGATAGAGACCGAAAAGACCTTAGACGAAGTAGAACCCATGCAAATACGTACCATACGAGGACCTTCGAGTTCCGAAGAAAGGCAACGGAGAAGAGACAATTAGCTGTGTCTTTATTGCGGGAAATCTGGTCATTTTCTGAGAACATGCTAACCAAACCCCCACAATCCAAAAAGTCGGAAAACTAAAGAGCCCGAGGCCCTGTGAGACTGGGGTTTCGGGTAACTCCGGTTTGATAGTCCCTTCCATTGACACTTAGACAGCCTATCCTAGTCATTTCTCTCTGCCTGCTCGTTTAGGATGGGATAACAGAACAGTGGAGGTCCACATTATGCTAGACTCAGGGGCCACAGGGAATTTCATGGACAAGGACTGGGCACAGGAACATCACATAGATCAGGAGCCTAAGGAGGTATGGGAAAAGGTCTCCACAATAGATGGTAGTGTATTACAATCTGGACAGATCACTCATCATAGCATCACCTTAGAGATGGATTTAATTCAAGGACATAGCGAATGTTTAGAATTCGACCTCATTCAGTCTCCACAGTCTCCACAAGGATACATATAACAATATCTTGTCCTTTCTATATATGTGTTTTACCTAATAGGCGTCTGGAAATCACAAGCTATACCAATGACCAAAAGTGTTCCCATAAGTATCGTATGACCTCATCTCCACAGTGATGCATTTGATGAGCCTGTTCAATTGAAAGACAGATAATTCAATAAATATGCCTATTCCCTAGCAATTGTATACTTGTGGAAGGGGATAAGGTCTTATCCTATTGGGTTATAGGGAAAATAGCGGAGGTAAGCCTGTCTTATAAATGGGTTCTCAGGTCTGCAGTATCTGAAATATAAGGACACCGGCATAAGCAACCTATATATCTATATTGCTCACTTTAAGGGAAATAAGGAAAGTGCGCAAAGCGCTTCACCATGTCTTCTTTCTTCCAGACCGTGACGAATGCCAACTTCCGAAAACCAGTGGACGTCCAACCAAACAGGGTGTGAATAATATAAGAAAAACAAAAGGGGCCTCTGGGCGGACCACAACTACCACAATTCCCTAGGAGCAACCACACACTAGCCCTACCCTAGTCCGGCCGGACGGAACATAAACATATAGATTCATCAAAGTCCCGTTTTGCGAGTCTGTAATAGCGATTATTAAGGAATCGCTATTACAGACTCGCAAAACGGGATTCATGTACAAATCACAATTTATTTTGCGATTCCTACAGCTTCCTTATTTGCGATTAGCTAATTTCTAATCGCAAATAAGTAATAACTCCCCATTCATTCCTATGAGCCAAAAGGCCCATAGGAATGAATGGGAAGACATATCAATGTGTGAATCGCTATTAGCGATTCGCATTTTGAGTTTGCGATTTCATGGGTGCAGGGGTGTCCAAAGGACACCCTGTTGCACCCCTGAAATGATATTGGATGCTGGTGTTACGCACACACATGTCCCAAGGACATGTGTGTGTGTAACATACAACTTAGAAAAATGCACTAAAGTGCATTTTTCTAAGTTTTCGCTATTTACCACGAAGTCAGACTTCGCGGTAAATAGCGGCAAAAAATAGCGAATTCGCAATTTTTCTTAGGTTCATGAATAGCATTTAAGGAATCTCTAATTGAGATTCCTTAAATGCGATCGCAATTTGAGAAATCGCAATTATTTGCGATTTTTCTAATTGCGAGTTCATGACCCATTGATGAATTCCAAATACCATTTTTGCGGGCGCAAATGGCGATTTTTGCGATTCGCACCGTTTGCGCTCGCAAAAATGCTTGATGAATCTACCTGTAAGTCCGGCCGGCGGATGGAACCGGGAGTAGCAGGTTGGTGCCCCGGGGAAAAGTGGAGAGGATAGCCGGCACCAGAACAGCGTAAGGGGAACCTCAAGTCCGCCAAAGACTCAATGACGGAGGCGAAGTGGGAGGTTCAGCAGGACTCTCAGCCGAGAGCAACAAAAACCCCTCGAGAGACGGAAGTACTGGAAAGGCACAAATAGCGGAGTATGAAGCCTCGTAACTCCGACAGACAAGGCGCCAGCCACGAGAGACTGGTTACTACAAACTGGATACTGTGCACTGGTGGGACGGCTCGGCGGAAGTGACGCGACGCGGAGGACACGAACCACTAGAACGCGAAGCACCGGTGCAAAGGGGAAGTCAGGCTTTTGACTCCTGCCTGACCCCTTGCACATGCGCATTGCAAGGCGGCCATCTTTGCTGGCTTGCGCGAACTGGTCGGCGAACTGGCAGGCGTGACAAATATAGACCAAAAGGGACTCGTAAGAAGGAGGCCACAGTATTCCTAATCATGACAAAAGCCAGCCGGTCAGCGGAGATGCTGGGCCACGTCTAATCCACAAACAGCAATTAACAATAATTTCCTGGAATATAGCAGGGATTAGCAAAATTTGCAAAAATGAAAATCTGAAGCAGTTCCTGGAAAGCGGGACATAATCTGTTTCCAGGAAACATGGGCCTTGTCCAGCACTCCCTTGGCTGGGTACTACGAACATCAGGTCCCAGCCATTAAACGGAACCTCTTTGGCCGTCCAGCCGGTGGTTTATCGGTTTTCATAAAACATGAATGTGCCCTTGCAGCCACAGCTATCAACTCGTACTCTAACGGACTACAAGCCCTACAGATCAGAGGTCTGAACTTTATTAAACATCCAATGCGCCTCCTATTACTAAACTGTTATATCAACCCAGCACAGACCCTTATGAAAGATCAGCTTAAGGCAATGGCACAGAACCTCGAAGACTTGCTAAACAAACATAAATCATACCAGGTCATCCTAACTGGGGATTTTAACCTGAAGGACCTTTACTCCCTTGGGGCGCAGGCAGGGCAGCTCCCCTGCACAACCTTCTCAATATTTACAAGCTGACGTCAACCCATGTACTGAAAAAAGCTCGCTCTGCATCCTGGCATCCTCAGTTTACCTTCCGGGACGCGTCAAGAATAGACTACATTATGGCCAGCGAAGAAATGGCGGCCAGAATGAAAGTCGCAGGCCGGAAGGAAAGCGATCACAGGCCATTAATAGCAGCGTTTCAGCTAGAAGTCCCGCCAGCTACCATCTACCAACCCATTGGGGTGGCTAGTGGGGAGGAAACACATAGTGTTTTGAGGCGGATCATGTGGTCAGACAAGACTGGGAACAGACTTCAAGCTTAGTTGGCCCAGAACCAGGAAGGGAGCTCGCTTGCCGAGCCTTCACCCATAAAAGGATGGGAGAACATTATTGAGGACCTACAAATCAAGTGCGGGAATACCAAGATCCATAATACGAGACTGAAAGGGCAACCGAGACCAGGAAGCATCTTCCCAAACAAAGATATACGAGAATGCAAAAGGCTTCTGCGCAAGGGCCTCGCAGAAAAGAAAAGAGGGGTTAGCCGAACAGAGGGACCATCAATCGTATCACTGAGGTGATCCCTTAGGAAGAAATTATGGGAACACAAAAAAGCCAACATGGAAAGCGAATGGCTCAAAGTCTTTTCTTTGCTTAAACAAAGGAACCCAGCGCAACTCTGGAGATACATAAACCGGCGGAGTAATCGAGGACCCTCAAGAAAAAATGGAGTGTCTGAAAAAGAATGGTTGTTACATTTAAAACAGCTATATGTAACAGCGCCCTCCAACAGAGATCCAATAAGTGAAAGGGCGGACCCAGCCAGGCAAGCCGAGCCAGTCAATATAAAGCCAGGAGTCAGGCTCTCAAGCCCAGGCAAGGTCTCCACAGACAGTAGATCCCCGGTCGATGCCCAAGGCACCTTACCTGCCAAGATAAATGCTCAACAGGTCATCAATATCATCAAGAACATGAAAAATGATGGGGCCAGGGGGCCTAATAGGATCCCAGCACCGGCTTTCAAATTGGCACCAGAATTCTGGGCATCACTCCTGACCCCGCTCTTCAATTACATCTACTCAACCGCCTTAACTCCGGAGTCCCGGAGGGGCTCCATATTGGTCCCCATTTTCAAAAAAGGAGACTGCCTTAAGCCGTCTAATTATAGGCTCATCGCCCTGCTCGATTTGGAAGCTAAGGCTTACACCCATCTAATTCTGACAGACTTGGAGAAGTGGGTTGAAGAGAGAAACATAATACCATTGTATCAGACTGGCTTTAGGCAGCAGGCATCAACCATGGACAATGTCCTGGCGATATTGTATCTCTCAGCCAAGGCAACCGCAAAAAATCAGCCCCCACTCTTCGGCTGCTTCGTGGATTATAGTAGAGCTTTCGACAAAGTAGACAGAAAAAGACTATGGTGGAATTTAGAAAACTAGGGCATTCCATCACTCCTCTTGAGGGCAATAAGATTATTATATGAGGACACCTGGGTGCGGATTAAAACAAGCGCCAGCACAGTATCCCCCAAAATAAGCATGGAGAATGGGCTGAAGCAAGGATGCGTGCTGGCCGCCATCCTCTTCAACCTGTACACGGCGGAAATGGGGGAGGCCCTAAAAGGCGCCAGTTTAGTAGCGCCAAGACTAGGAAGCATGAGGCTGCCAGTGTTACAGTATGCCGATGACACAGTCATAATGGACCACACGAAGGTGGGCCTACAAAGAGCCCTAAATGCATTAACCAACTTCAACATCACTAATAACCTGACAGTCAACCAAGGAAAAACCAAGGTCATCACTTTTGGGTCCTACCTTCTGAAAAAGAATGTACAGTGGCAACTGGGAAACATGCAAATCAACTCAGCGGCCTCATACAATTACCTAGGGGTCTGACTGACGGAATGTGCCAAGGCGAATGTACATCTAAAACAGCAGAGCTCCAAGGCCAGCAAGGTTATACATCTATTAAAACTACTAAGTCAGCATCTGATCAGCCCGTCCGCCAGCTCAATTCTCACAGTCTTAGGAGCGAAGCTCCTTCCAGCAATTAATTACGGTCATATTGCCTTTCCCGGGAAATTAGACGCCCTCTTCAACTCGGCCAAAGCCAAGGCACACAAGGCAGTGCTTTTGATACCGAGGTCAGCCAGAAAAACAAGGCTAAGACTGGAGTTAGGTCTGGCAAGATGAGATAAACAAGGACCCCCTGGGTAGTTGCTAAGCAGACTCCTGGGGCAGGGTAAACACAGTATGTGAGAAAAAATTCCTAGGCAGTCTTATTAATAAGCAAACAAGTGACTTGACCAAAATTGCAGGAAGCACAAGTAACAAGAAAAAAGAAAAAATTATCTGTATAAAACATACATATTTTTAATAATAAACATAGTAAAAATCATATAGATAACTGGAATCCATCAGACTATATGACAAATCAATTAAAATTACATACAATCATAACATAAATTTAACATGACATATTGAATAAAAGAAGACACCAAGAAAAACCCCTTGAAAGATCATAAATACTATCTAGCAGGTACACCAACTACCTGTTCCTTGTACAAAGTCAACGACTGTGCCCTTATACCATCTTCCATCTGTGGCTCCTGAAGAAGGCGTTTTCGCCGAAACGCGCGTCGAGTTATTAACTGTCACCCTTTTGTGGATACCTGGTTTTTCTTGGTGCCTTCTTTTATTCAATATGTCATGTTAAATTTATGTTATGATTGTATGTAATTTTAATTGATTTGTCATATAGTCTGATGGATTCCAGTTATCTATATGATTTTTACTATGTTTATTATTAAAAATATGTATGTTTTATACAGATAATTTCTTCTTTTTTCTTGTTAATTGTGCTTCTTGCAATTTTGGTCAAGTCACTTGTTTACTTATTAATAAGACTGCCTAGGAATTTTTTCTCACATAATGTTAGGTCTGGCAAGGCCAGATCTGATGTGTCAGGCCGAGATTATAAAGGCATACTTAAGGACATTAAGGGCACCGGCCAACTCCCTAAAAAATCATCTGAGACTAATCTTTGTGACGCCGGGCTCGGTCTGGCACTCTAGCCTAGGAAACACGATTAAAGCATTGAAAATCGAGGAAGAAAGTATCCGGCGACTGGAAATCCCCCTGAATGCCTGGAAGAGAGCAATCAACAAACAAGTGCGCGAAATCTCCTTTCAACAAGACTTTAAATCTCTCCGCCGCAGCTCTCATTTAGAACAGTTGAATAATTCCTACACAGTAGGTAATGCACAACCTTACCTAAGTGAGTCCATCACCACACAAGTTTGATGCAAAATCTTATACATGAGGCTGACCATGCTAGGGATTTCGGAATTCAACCTTGCATGGGCCCAAAGAGGGGAATCCATAACCTGTAGACTGTGTCCCTATAACAGGGAATCCTGGCTGCATCTCATGTGCTGCTGCCCTAATTTTAATACCGAACGTCGGCGATTTCCGCGTCCGATCTGTCTCATTAAAGGCATAAAGTCGTGCAGCGAAGCATCAGCCCTGTGTTTTTTCAACCACCAATACCATGGCACTAGCGAGACTGGCAAAACTCATCCGTCAAATTAGGATAGCCCTAAAAGTCGCCAACGAAAGCAGCGAAACCCCGGGGAAGAACACAGTAATCTCTGTGGAGGATAGCTGATGTTTTTTTTAACGATGCACCAAAGATCCACCGACAGTACCCCTCTCGCATGGTCTCTAAATACAGCATCGCCCCTCAAGTGACCAATTGAGCCATAGAGGGCAGTTCAAGAGCTCTGCAAAGCAGTTAATCTGCAGGGCACAAACGGGGGCTCCAAGAACACGTCCCTTAATGCCAGGGAAAGACAAAGTGGGACTTCGGGGTGTAAAATTTTATTTAGTACTGAGGTCTGAAACCCCTGTTTTTAGCTTTTTTATACCGATTGTTTCCACTGTAAAGATTTTCATTAATTATACAGTTAATAAAAAAATTCCAAATTAGTCTGCGGTTGCTTGTCTTTCCATTCAGAGGGGCCTGGCCATGAAGGTCAGCTGGCTTTGTCCATTGAAGCAGGACCAAGACTAATTTAACAATGGCTGGTTCATTTCTGAGGAGGCATGGTGGGCGAAAAAAAACAATAGGCGGAAATGTAGCCTGGGTGATTGCTTTTGGATGAAATTACTACAAGAATTCCCCCTATCACTTTTTTTCTTCGTTGTAAAAAAGGTCAAGAGTCCAAGACAGTGTGGGCCCCTGCAGCTCAGTTATGCCTGACTTTTAGTATCCAATGTGGGAGTTAAGAGTGCCCATTTTCCTTGCTTACCTGGGGCCTATTCACACTTGCTATGCCACTTAGTAATAATTGCTGGTTGTTGCGAGATACACCAACTATTTTTCTGATATAGTAGATTAGTTTTTCCCCAGCGAGGAATATCAGACCCCTCATTGGCTAGGCCGAGTTCAATAAACACATTCAACTTGTTACACAGAACAGTCAGGAGTGTAGATCTAATAGATTCTATCTATGAAGAGAGACAAAGGCTTGTATTATTGTGCCAAATCGTATTTCAGGACCATTATTCACTTGAATTGTTATTTACTCAAATAAAGGCACTCATTTTATAGATACCAGAAGGTTCAAATGCTGCCCTGATGGATTAAAGCATTGAACTGCAGTTTCATTTATACAGATCTATGCGGTGAGAGGGGGTTCAAGAGTCAGAGTTATGCTCCTGGCTTGCTACTTTTAAGGCTGAGAGGTATAAGAGCACTGGTGCTGAAACGGTTTTCAAAGTGTGGATGCTGCCTTTAATGTTACATCACTGAATTCATAGGGATTGTGAAAAATCCAAGCAGTACACAAAGAACAGGTGTAGCAAATGACCCACTCCCATTAAGCAGGGGAGTGAAAGTTGTAGGGTATATGGCATTTATCTGGTGGTAAGTCTTGGAGCAGGCTATCATAAATACATTACTGAAGCCTGGTGTGGTAGTACACTGTCATTAATAGACAGCCCATTTTCGATTGAAATGCACAGTAAGCCATTTTACTGATAACATTATATAGCGGACAAAACACAATGGACCTGATTATGAGTTTGGTGGTCCAGGAGCAGGCCGCCACGCTAACACCCCACTACAGCACTGCCAAACCCGTAGTCAGACCACCTTCCAGATTAGGAGTTTTCTCCTGGTCTTGTGGGAGGTCCCTTGGCATTCCGTGGACTATAAAGTCCATGTCATGCTGGAAAGGGGTGCATGCAGACAGGGGGCACACCGTGTGCCTCCCCTGCATGCATCCCATGGACCTAAGACAAAAAGGGAGCCCCTTAGGGTCCCCTAAGTTTTCTTACTACTGCACTTTTAATGGCGGCTCACTTCCATTGAAAGTGAGGCTGTCAGGAAACTTCTAATATGCTCGGTGGTGCCGCAGCAGCACCGTCAAGCATATTTGGCCTACTGACCGCTGCGCCACTCCTTGTGGTTGCAACGGTTCTGTGGCAGTCCCACCGCCGTATTCGTAATACAGTGGGCAGGCCACCAGTCTGCCGATCCAGGGAATGCCACCACAGGTTTGAACCACCAAACCCGTAATCAGGCCCTAGGTGCAGAAATTGTATTTCAGCAAATATTTATCATTTGCACATCACCAACAAGTATTTGGATTTATTTTGATCATATTAATATCTTTGTTTCCATCACACATCAGAATTACAAAAAAAGTGCATTATTTGTTCTTTCCTAACGAGGGTCGGACTTGGTAAGGCGGGCACTCGGACACTGAACAATGTCCTGGTATGTGAGTTGCAGCAGTGGTCCGCTTTTCTAGGAAGCATGGAGGCCCATTTGGGCTGTGTCTGTTCTTTTCCAACGCTGTCAGAGGCCCGATGGGGAGCTGAGCGGCCTTACTGGAGGCATGTGTTACCAAGGGGACAGAGGAGTCATTCCCAGTTTCTGGGCCAGCTCATTAATGTATGCAGATTGAGCAGGGGCAGGGGGCCTGAACATAAGTGACCTCCCTTATATTCAGGTATGGTTCTCCAGCGTGAACTAATCTGTGCACATAGAGTCTTGGCAGCATTTGTATTTTTTTTTTATCTCAGTGAGGTTAAGAAAACATGTCTCTTAAAGACAACTCTCCCTCTTCTTTTCAAAATACTTAAAACACTGAAGCAGTGTTTTGCGAAAAGGCGTTATCCGCAAACGTAGGGCCACTTATTTTAGGTTTCCCATGCCTATTTTGCCTTCCAACCCTGTTCCTAACTGCTGAGATATTTTGAAATATTTGTACAGTTCATTTACAGATATTTACATTTTGTTGTGTGTTTGAAAATATTGACTTCAAGCACGCAAAATCAAACTGAAGTGATATGATGAGCAAAACAACGATGGATTGGGATGCTACCCCAAGCGAGTGCCAGTGGTTAGACAAATCGTAAGCATTCCCCATCCACTTTTGTGTGTTTGAAAATAGTGACATCCTAGTGCCTTTCCTTTCACACTTCTCCTACCCTATCAAGATTGCCACATAGTACCGTTTTTAAAAGCCTAACAATTTGCAATCAGAGAAAGATATGTACACTCCTTCTAAACTTCAGCAAGGTTATTTTAGAGGTGCCAAAGCACCCCCACACCCCTATTGTCAGCACCTATGTGTAATAGTGACGTGCTGTTTCATAGTGAGGGATAGCAGATGGATCAGAAGTCGCTTAGCATCCTAGAGTTAAGAAGCAGAGGTGGTAGAAATAAAAGGTCATATTCAGATTCATCAAATGCCTGGAGCAGAGGCTAAAGGCAGGCCACTACAGCCTATGTGGTGCAGGCAAGGCCCAGATCAAATGGGGCCCCCAGCTCTTCGGTGAGCCTCCATTCAGCACATGGCCTAATGGTTAGCTGTGAGATATGGAAGAAACAGGGGCCCCTCTTCACATTCCACAAGGGACCACCACCATTTTGCAACGCGCTGACACCTTCCGGTAAAGTTCGAGCTATATATAAGCGCATTACATAAATAAATAAATAAATACAATTTGCGTTACACCGTTAACCAGGAGTGTAAATTCTCCATCCACATAACAAACTTAAGGTCCAGCCTTCCTCGCGCCAGTGACCTGCACTCACCGGAGTGATTGATTGATGTTATTCATTGGAACATGATGCACGAGGCCGAGATACACCTCGGCCAGTCAACGCAGAACTGTTCCCGGAGAGGGAGGGGCTATTAATCGGGGCACGAAAACTTCCATAATATGCTTTAATCACCATCTGGAGATCAAAAGCCACCGTGTGATTTCATAAGCCATGGGCAGCTTCCAGAGCGGCCTAACATGGAATGAGATCAATGGCCAAATTGGTAGCTACAGCGAAGCTTTTGCGATAAAAGCTTTTTGTGTGCACGTTCAAAGCCTTTAAGTGCTTTTTAGATCACTGATTGAAACATACACACGATAAAGTGGAACCTTTTAATACCAAAATACATTCACAGAATAAAATTCCATTATGTGAGGAAGGGTTGCATTTACACACAGAGAGGTAAGCGTTCTAACATTTAAAAGGGGGAATGAAATGTTGACGATAAATATTGGATCTTTCTCTCATCACCTGAAAGTGGCAGGGCCTTTGTTGGGGATGAAGATAGATGGGGGATGGATGAGGTGTGCTCGCTAATCTACGTCCGTAATCTTTATTTAGTGTGTATCAGCCTCCTGTGGGCAGAGAGCTGCAGCCCTGCAGCGACTGGTTACCAGACTAGGGTAAGGTGCAAAGACACTGAACTAAAGTGGCCCAGGTGGGTCGGGGAACGGAAGCTGCTTTGAGTGCTAGATTGGATGAGGGTTCCTCAAGCTACCCAACCCTGAAAGCAGCCCTGTAAGAGCAACAAAAACGTTTCTTACGCGCACACACGTGATGTGTTGCTGCAGAGAAAGAACTCTTTCAGCCACTTTGAAAAACTTGAATCTTTAGAATTTTTCGTATTTTTTTTTAGGATGGCCTGGAAAATCCATAGCTTTTCGCCTACTTTTTTTTTTAAGCAAATGTAATATGATTTATTTCCCCTTTTTTAAATACTTCTTCTGGGTCACATGTCCTTACTCGCAGCAGGGGACCAGGTTTGCTCGATCAGTCTGTGTAAAATACAGCTGCAATTATACCATTTTTCAGGGATGGTTAACTCTGTAGTGATCCAGAATCACAGTCAGCAGTCTAGTGTTTGTATGCCTGCACACTGAACACCCACCCACCACTGATGTCACCGGGTCAGGTGACACAGCTAATAAAAGGGGCAGAGCCATGTGCTCTAGGCCAGTTCACCCACTACTAATCTGGTGTCCGTGTCACATTCATTTAGCAATGTGGGCCTAGCGCCCACCATCGTTACATTGGCGACGAGGCGGTAACGCAATACCACGCGTGCCGCAGCTGAAAATCCCTGGAAAGAAGAAGGGAAGTGCCCATGTGCAGGGCACCCCTCTGGGGAAGCGCCGCCGGCCGCCGAGAGGCCCGAGGGGCGTGTGTAGTGCCCCGGGCCGAGAACATGAAGCAGAGGTGACCGGGAGCTCACCCCGCACCTCCGTGCCCAGCTGGAGCCTCCCGGCGTGAGAGGAAAAGGAGCGGACCGACCGGAGCCCACCCGCGTCGGCCGCGACTGAGCCCCTGCCTGGGGTGAAGAGAGAGCCGTGCAGAGCCCACCTGCATCGGCCGCCACCGCTCGGTGAACCCTCCGCGGAGCCCACCCGCGTGGAGGAAGAAGGCCCGTCGGCCAGAGGTGAGGCCGGACGCTAAAGATTGCCTAGGGGGCTGCGCAAGCGAGAAGCGACCCCCCTCATGACTGCATAATGGCGGCCGCCAGCCGGCACCGCCGAAAAACACAAAGCGGAGCCTACCCGCGTTATATATGGTGCCCCTAGTATAGCGAGGCCAGCGGAGCCCACCCGCGGCCCGCCTACAGCGACGCGGCGTTGGCCGCAAACTGCCCCGTGATAATGCAAGGCTTGCGGAGCCCACCCGCGGCCTGCCTGCAGTGACGCGGCATCGGCCACTATTGCCCCGTTAATTAAGACAAGACTCGCGGAGCCCACCCGCGGCCTGCCTGCCGTGTCCCCCGCCGTGTGTGTGAAGAGCCTACGGCGAGGGTGAATGAACTGGAGCGCCCGCAGCACATAGTGAGCTGCCGGGCGAGAGAACGACTGAGCGGAGCTCACCCACCGAGTCAGCCACAGCACCCCCAAGTAGGCCAAGCCGTGCGGAGCCCAACCGTGGCTGGTCAGAACAGTGCCGACGACGCTATGCCCTAGCCCCCGCCTGGCCAGACATCAGGAGCTGCAGCGGAGCCCACCCGCGCAGCAACAGAGGCCGACGGATGAGAGTGCCCACCTCGCACCTAGAGGAGCAGTGCTAGCCATTTCCCCCACCGCGCAGCGTGTGAATGAAAGGCTGCTGCGGGCGGGGGTAACGAGGAGAGAGACTTGCTTCCCCCCTCCTCCTTCAGAACAGTGAAACACAGACAGAAAGAAGACACCTACCTGGCAGTGAAAGACCCGGGGGTAAAATAACGTGGACCAGCCGAGGTTGGAAAGGCCTGCACCGGCATTTCCCCACAGGAAGTGTGACGGCATCGGAAGACTCGGGAAGGAACAAGCCTGGATAGGCCCGGTACACGGCATCATGTAGGAACGTGCACCACTGCCACCTAGTGGCGAAATCGCAGCACTGCACCCGCTGCATAAAATACATCACACACTGTGTCTGCACCCTGTGATGTCCCCAACACGAGACTCTGCCTCTAACCATAGACAGGGTCACAAGGGAAGCCCTTTGACCAAGCCTGAGTACCAGCAGTCACCCCAGGACGGTCCGCTATGCACAAGGTCAAGTGCCACCAGCATCCTGCCACAGAAGCAAGTAGCTGCTTGAGAAATGAGGAACCAAACAAGCCTATGACAACCCAAAAGCGTACTGCAGCTCTGCCCTAGCAGGCACCCAAGGAGACTGACCAATCGCAGGCACACCCCAGAAAGCGCAAGAAGTGTTCAGGAGTCAGCGCAGGAACGCTCCAGAACATCCAGGAACACGCAAGGAGACGGCGCCGGGATGCGCCAGAAGCGCAATGGACATTTCAAGAGACGGCGCAGGAATGCGCTAGAAGCAAAGCATTGCGCAGGACTGCGCAAGGAGTGAAGGAACTCCACACATCAGGACAGCACAGCATTGCGCAAGACCGCGCAAGGAGTGAAGGAACTCCACACATCAGGACAGCACAGCATTGCGCAGGACAGCGCAAGGAGTGAAGGAACTCTACGCCACCACGACCGAGCAGCGCAGGGATCGCGTCCTCGGAGACCTGTCAGTAGGTCACAGTGAAGATGACTTGCCAGGAAGTCACCGCCAGATGCGGACCAGTCAGTTGGTCGCCCGAAAGAAAAGGAGAAGAAATGGAGAAGACGACCAGGCAGTTGGTCACCCGGAAAGAAAAGGAGAAGATGACCAGGCAGTTGGTCACCCTGGAAAGAAAAGGAGAAGATGACCAGTCAGATGGTCACCCGGAAAGGAAAGGAGAAGATGACCAGGCAGTTGGTCACCGGGAAAGGAAAGGAGTAGATGACCAGGCAGTTTGGTCACCCCGGAAAGAAAAGGAGAAGATGACCAGTCAGATGGTCGCCCGGGAAAAGAAAGGAGAAGCTGACAGTCAAAAGATCACGACTGCGAAGACATGCCAGAAGATCAAAGGCATGGTAACTGAATAGATCAAGAAGAGGTCCATGGACGGGACCCAGACGAGGTCTGATGACACCGACCTGAAATGAAGATGGAGCGACAGGAAGAAAGGTGCGATGCCTGGTTTGGCCACCGGAAGAAGAGAAGGCGTGTCCTAAGGGTAGGACGCAACCAGGGAGATTCGTGTGGAGGGCACGCCACACGGAGATGGCCTGGGTGGTTGAAGAAAAGAAAAGGGACCAACCACGTCGTGAAAGGAAAGGTGGAGAAGAAGGGAAGTGAGTGCCATGGTGCCACTAGAAGATCACAAGAAGAGAAGAGGTGTGACCAGTCAACTCTCACACCCATCAGAAGAAGATGGTGACATGCACCAGAACACCGGAGTGCAGCGGAGAACAAGGCCTGGCATGAACACCGGCGGCACAAGTCAAAGATATCCACCTACAAGCCATCCATCCATGTGGCGATCGTAGAAGAGAGCAAGTTTGGACTGTTCACAACAATCTACCTTTGGGGTGGAGCGGAAGATTGAATGGCGAGAGTGCTCACACATCCGGCTGAGGAACTGACCACTCCACATCAACCCGTGGCAGCCCGAGAAGCAAAGGCCTCAAGGGATTCTGGTGGCAGCAAGTCCCGCAAGAGAGACAGGTTCACAACGGTGCGTCTGCAAGACCCACGGAGAGGAAAGCTTCGCGTGCAAGAAAAGAGTCAACAGCGTAACCTTCAGGTGGAACTCGGACACAACGGTGAAGATCGTGGAGCGCCCCGCTCACGGCCCGAAGGCTATGGTGGAGCAACATGACCGACAACACCAGTCCAGTGGAAGCCTGGCAAAGAGGTCCTCCCGGACATCCTGTGAGAGAGGAATACCGGCGAAGAGGGGCTTCCTAGTGAGAGGGATGTATGCACCTACTCCTTTCATCTGCCCAGAAATACTTTGAAGCCTGCCCAGAGACATCACCAAGGACCAGGACGGAAGAGGAGAACCGAGAAGACAAACAATACTCGGATCACGTCACCCTTCTATCTAGTTACCAACTGTCACCAGTGGTGCCAAGCAAAGGCAAGACCGAGAACAATGTCCAAGCGGCGCCGATAGAAAATAGGACCCGCTGAACAACGGCAAATCATGTCACAGTGACTCATGAGTCCTGGATGCAGCAACTACACCATCTGCAACCTGCAATCCACTAAAGTGACTCACTTCAAACTACAGAGTCCAGTGTTATATTGTATGTACATTTTTCATTCCCACAGGTTGAACTTTGTTGTGGGGTTTGCGAACTGCATTTTTCTTCCACAGGCTGGACTTTCATTTATTTTCATTTTCCCCGAAGTTTGGGAGGGATGTAGTGATCCAGAATCACAGTCAGCAGTCTAGTGTTTGTATGCCTGCACACTGAACACCCACCCACCACTGATGTCACCGGGTCAGGTGACACAGCTAATAAAAGGGGCCGAGCCATGTGCTCTAGGCCAGTTCACCCACTACTAATCTGGTGTCCGTGTCACATTCATTTAGCAATGTGGGCCTAGCGCCCACCATCATTACAAACTCCCCGCCCAGCTCCTACAACGACCTTGATGACCTCGAGCGGATCCTTAGATATTTTGGTATTGGTGGGAGATGTTGATGATTAGATAAATGAACGAATGGTTGCTTTTTAAACCACTTAAAAAAACTGCATACGTGCTGCTAGAAGCACACTCAACGGTAGTGTAGTCGATGCGTATTGCATGCTCAAAGGTTGAGACACTACAAGCAGAGCACATTGAGCTTGATTCTGAGGGTCTGTGACTGGCAACTAGAAACCTGCAAAGAGTGCTGCCGAACAACAAAAAGCAAAACACGAAATATGCACCTTGAAGCCATGTAAATCTGTTTTGATGATTTTTCCATTTGTTTTCTACATCTTATATTGCTGTTGTTGCTTCTAAAAGTGTTGACGTGCTGGCCAGTACACCCCCTCAAGTCTGTCATGTGTTGGTGAGCATCCAAACTGAAATCACGACTGAACTGAAAATAATAAATGCAATCAAAAGATTCAAAGGCCATTACTGAAGAGAGAAAAAATTGCAGAGAAGGCGACAGACAGGGTTGCATTCTACTGAGGATTCTTTGTCGGCACTTGGCCACCAACAACTAACATAATTGATTATCAAATAATTAATTAATATTAATTATCAACTAGTTAATAATTAATTAAAAATAAATTACTTCTCTCCCTTTCCCCCGATAAATCCCACAACCTGCACCTAAAAAAACGTATTACAAAATAAACACAAGTAATTATGAATGAATTAATTAATATTAATTGACAACTAATTATTGATTTATTAAAAATAAATTACTTCCCACTCTTTACCCCTTTAACCCTAAAACCTGCACCCACAACATTTAGACAATTAAAATAATTAATTAACAATTAATTAATCAATATTAATTACCTACTAAATATTAATTAATTAAAAATAAATTACTTCCCAGCCTTTACCCCTATAAATCCCGCAACTCACACATAAAATGTACCCCCAAAAATTGAATGCACAATTAACACAATTAAATATCAATTAAATAATTATTATGCAATAAAAAATTATCAGTAATTTATTATAATGAAAATTCTTCCAACCCTATTCCCCTTTAAACCCACAACCCACTACGGAACTAAAAAAAACAAAATGTAATTACATAAAATTTAATAACTGCTAAAATTTAAAGCACATATATTAAAAAACATAAACAATATTTATAAAAAAAATTACATCACATACATTTAAAATGTATACCAAAATACATAACACTAATTAAAAAAACGATATTTTTAACAACTATATGTTTGCAAATGATATTAATGACTTCTATGTTTTAAACAAATCAATATTTCTTACCTTAAAACCGATATTCTTGACATCGATATTCTAGCTGACGATATTTGCATATCACAATATTTTAGACTCAATATTTTGGCTGGGGATTTTGTTTTCTTCAATATTCTGTCTAAATACAAGAGAAAGATTACAAAGAAATGAAAATCACATAAAAATATTGATGATGAGAGTATATCATGATGCACTAATTATGCTGTTATAAAAATAAAAAAGGTAGAGGCAATAAATCATGGTTAACTAATTATAGATTATGTGGATGAATAAAGGCCACATTCCCAATCAATGATTTTTTCGAGATTGTTTGGGCCAATGAGGAAACATTACTCACTCAATAGTTTTCCTGAGATATATTTTCATATACATGCGACCCCTCTTATGCCTGACTGTAAGAAACTAGGTTACTGCTTGCGGGTAGTGAAAACCCTACTCAAGCAGGAACTACAATCCTTGTCCTGGTGAGACACAAGCAAACCCTAAATGTACCTGTGCTCAGCCCTCTGGTAGCTTGACACAGAGCAGTCAGACTTAACTTAGAGGCTTTGTGTAAAGTATTTATGCAGAAAAAATAGAGTACATTTTAATAAAGAAATCAAGGACACAACAACATAAAGCCAATGAGTAGAACCGGAGATATTCAAGTTAATTAAAAATTCCAGTGAAAATAGCATAAAAAAGTACTAAGCAGCAACTCTGGTTATATGGTCGTGCCGGACCAGGACAAAGACTCAAATTCAGGACAACTACGATGAAGTGCAGGCCAGTTACAGGCACCCAGTTAGGCCCTTTGAATAAGATTACCTTTGTGAAGAGATTTGGAATCCCATGTTAAGGATGCTTCACACAGCAGAGGATAAGCAATGTCCAGCTGAGAAGATGCATAGTATTGGAAGCTGACTCTCTATATAGTGTACTTAAACAAAGTACACTGTCCAGAGAGCTCTATGGGTCCCCGATTGGTTGACAGAGGCAAAAGTAGATACTATCACCTCTCTCTTTTGTGGTAGTGTGGGCGAGCAGTGCTGAGCATTTGTTATGCTCACAGAGGCAATAAATGAGACAAACACTCAAAGAATAAATCCTAGACCAATTTAGACAAATACCAATTCTTTTTATATATATTTTCGAACCAAAAACTATGCCCAAAGTACTGTATTTCTTATGAATTTGCAAAGATAGCAAACAGGTTAAGGTTGAACGCAATTACGCACCATTCAGTCCTAAGGAAGGAATAACGCAGATAGGTAAAGCACACTGCACAGACAGTTGTAGGGGACACCTTCTGGGTCTGGAGTAGCAGGAAGCCAAGTTCCAATGTCCTACCTACAGTTCTTTGGGTACGTGACAAATTCCGCCAGGAGCATGAAGTTGGTGGCGTTGTTAGTTGGCACGCTATGGGGGCTCTCTAAAGACAGGCTGCACAAGGGGTCTTGTAAGCAAGTCCAAGAGCTCCTAAACTGGAGCTAGGGTTGTAATGGCCTTAGGGACAAGGGAGCACAGCCAGTTTGTCGTTACCCAGGCCGGGCGGGCTGGTTGCAGACAGGGCCGTTTCTAGGTGTTTTGCCGCCCTAGGCGAGAATTGAAAAATGCCGCCCCCTCCCTTTTTCTACCATCACTCTCTCCCCCGTCATCCAGGCTAGAAAAATAATTGCATATAGACGAGGGCTGCTGTAGTGAAATACTGTGGCGCTCTTGACACCAGGCGCAGTTCCACCGTCCACGCACTGCAGTACTGCACCACGCAGCTCAAGGTAAGATGTCCTCTGCTCTTCTTTAAGGCACACTCTCTTCGCGCTTCCTTGACCCCCTCTCCCGTGTCCTACTACTCCTCCACATCATGCCTGCCAAGTATCACGCATGGGGTGTGACACTAACGCATTTCAGTGTGGTGATCCGCATCACCGCACTGAAATGCATTGTCACGCATTGTTAATCATGCCAGTCTGAAACTGGCTGCACGGTGATGCCAGCGCGCGCCACCGGTGCCTATAGCATATTATGTGCCTCGGGTCTGTGCTGCTTCCCACAGACTTGCGTTGCCAGCAGCACTCTGGCTCCGTAAGTTAATAGTTAAAGAGATCTGACTGCTCAGCTCTGGAGTCAGTGCTACAATGTTATAATCTGCCTACCCTGCTGGCAATACCCTTGACAGTTCATTCTTGTGCCACAGGCATGATTTTCTTCTGAGCTGCCACCTGTCTGCCCTGTTACCGCTGAGAACTGACTGTACATCACATAGCAGTCTGTCTTCTTCTCACTGACTGTAAACTGTGTTAGTAGCCGCTTGCACCTGGGTCAGGTGATTGATTGTGAGAGCCACTGTGGTGCTTGCCAACGTAACTTCTCAGTGCGCCAAGTATCAGTGTCAGCAGAGCTTGTTGTAGTGTAGCTCTGTGTGACAAACTGTGAGTGGGGTGATGGTGCCACCAGCAGGGTTTAGCGCAGGTAGTGGGCGGCATGCAGGACCAGGGCGCACTGCTCAGTAATACAGCTTGTGGATTATGATGTGACCCGTTTTAGAGGTCCTTGTTGCTCAAATGGGCCATTTCTGTCATTTATATATTTTTCTTGTTTTCATTGCTAGACTTTGCTCGTGAAAAAGTGTCACTCATATTCGTTGAAATGTCACTCATAATTACAATGAATTCAAGATAATGTCACACATAGCATCCAATCTGAAACCTTGGCAGCTATTCCACACATGCAGGGAGATTCCGTCACCTCACCTCAGTCACAGGCCGGAGGGAGGCCTGGACAACCGCCCACCGCCATCTTATGATCTTTAGCCACATCTCCCCCTGCCTCCGTTGGACAACAGAATTTAAATATTGGGAAACCCCAAGTTTGAAATTTGGGGTCCATTGATATGCGTGCAGCATGTTTCATAGCTCAAAAGTTCAGGCAACATTTCTAAAATCATAGCTGAATGGCCCGTGTTCTGGGAAAAAACACAAAAAAACAAAAGCGCGCACCGTGAAATCAGGTTAGGTATTTAATTGTTCTGTCACCCTTCTCCCAAATGTTGACTAATGTAACTTTGTGAAA
Organism: Lissotriton helveticus; assembly: GCF_964261635.1. Classification (NCBI taxonomy): domain Eukaryota; kingdom Metazoa; phylum Chordata; class Amphibia; order Caudata; family Salamandridae; genus Lissotriton; species Lissotriton helveticus. The sequence continues at coordinate 378,726,823 of NC_136070.1, read as the reverse complement.
CTTTACAAAGTACATTTGGCATTCACGTTCCCTAATCTCACAAACAGAACCCTCTGTAAACAGAACGTTGTATCTAATAAGGATCATTTTGACCAGTGACACAGTTTTGTACTTTAAAATCAACACTCGCAACAGGTGCTCCAAAACATTTCTTCAAGAGAACCATAGCCAGCCTGCCTGGCCTGCAGCACCTGGCAACAAACAGACCCGCCCCGCCCGCGCCACCATCCCAACCTCACTCAGACACCCGTCACCTCACCCCTCACAGTGCTGCTACCCAGCTCTCACCCAGTGTTTTTCGTCAGCCTGGCTGTGACTGTGAGGAGTGGACGAGCTCGGAGTCTCGGAGATAATGATTCACTCACAGGCCGCTGCCTCATTTTCATTTAACTTTAGCAGGCCTGAGTGAACAACATTATAATATTTGGATTGCATCAGAATGCGATCCATCCAAAATATATATTTATATTCGCAGCCAGCGGCCTTCGCTGACTGCGCTGACTCACCGGTGCACTGCTCTAGTCACCTACGTCCCCACGACCACCACGGCTGTGCTGTGTTTGCAGGCTCGTGGTGCTGGAGTCGGAGACAGTAAAAGAAGAGGGCCGGGACTCGGAGTCGGGACTGTGTGCAGGCCTGCCAAGTGTCACGAATCACGCGTGACGCTAACGCATTTCAGTGTGGTGTTCCCGCATCACCGCACAGAAATGCATTGTCACGCATTTTAGCCACTGACTGGGCACTCTGTCTGCCAGTGCCTCTGACACCCAGCTGTGTGTGCCCATGCGCCGGCGGCCCGGGCCGCAGCTTCATTTGCCAGGCTCAGACTTAATCATGCCGTGGCTCTGAGGCAGAGTGCTCTGTGCAGCTCTCTGCTACAACAATGTAACAATTTTAAAAACTTCTGTGGCCTGCCTGGAGAGACCCGGGGGGGCCTGCCGCCCAACAGAGTCGTCGTTGCTGCGTAACAGTAACCAGGCAGCTGACAGACTCTTTGGCGCCGATAATGGGGTGGGTGGGGAGTCGGGGTGTCGGACGTGACCTCTCACTTCAGTCCAGGCAGGAAATGAGGTTGGAGAAGTAGCGCAGGCCCGACCCGCCGGCCGCCGCGCTATTTATGTCATAGATTGGCATGATGCAGCTCTGCAGGGCTGGACTCGGAGGGAGACTCGAGGCAATAATTACCCCCCCCGCGCTGGACCGGCAGGCGAGATCGCGGACCACACAGCATCGACCTGAGACAGTGATTAGTCCCGGAGAATGGTCAGCAACATCATGTCCGGGCGGCGCTGCATTAGAGGGGTGAGGAGTGATCATGATAGGACGGCCGCCGAACGGGACCCAGGCAGTCACCTTGCTGAAATGAAATTGGAGCGGCCTTGCAACAATAGTGAGTGCAGCCGAGTTTGTTAATAATCCCTAAACGAGGGTGACTGTTTTAAACACAGAATCTAATATGGGCAGGCACCTGTTTCCAAGCAATCCGATTTTGTAGGTAACAGAGTACACGAAGATCGGGTGTGGACAAAGATCACACAATACTGATAAGTGCAGACTCAGAGACCGACCACGCTTATAACACTGAGGTTTCCAGATTCGATGTAGGAGTAGGACAATGTATTATTGGGGCAAGATATAGAGCTTCTCCTTACTCAAATGGGTGTAATTTCATATATTTATATATCTCCCTAGTTTTGTTACTTAATTTCGCGCACGAGAAAGTGTCACTCATATTCCCTGAAATGTCACTCATAATTACACAAAAATTTGGAAAATGTCACACATAGCAATCTGAAACCTTAGCAGCTATGTGTGAGGCACTGGTGGCAGCTGCAGTAGCAGCAGTATTAGTAATTAATTTAATTCAGCCTGTTAATTCACGGCCATCACACAGGGGCCAGCCAGGCGGGCACGGACACCGGAGCAGCGCGCCAGCTGTCCCCCGCGCACCGAGAGGGATCGATGGTGGCACTGGTGGTGCGCCGTGCGCGTCATGCGTCACCGTCACTGGCTGCCCTCCCTGGCTGAAGCACTGCTCACGGATTGGCCAAAAATGTTGACCAGGGCCGTCATTGGTAGCGCTATCCAGCGCTACAAGATTGACGGCCCTGGGGACCCACACTTAGCACTAGTGTGCCCGTCCCGCTCCACACACGCCACTAAGTTAGGGTGCGCGCTGCCCCCCCCAATATTCTAGGGTGTACCGTGTGCGCTCGGCTCTAAAGTTTAAACTGCGCAACATGTCACATGCAGCAGGTGCGCTTGCACAATGCCCTCTACTGCATGATTTCTTTTGCCACAATGCCGCCCTCACCATTTTGCCGCCCTAGGCGGCCGCCTAGTCCTGCCTAATGGCAGAAACTGCCCTGGTTGCAGAGCAGGTAGGTTGGCCGGCCCGGTGCATAAAGGTGCTCCTCACAGTTGGGGGACAACAGCTGGCAGGGCCAAATTCAGGACTGCTGGGCCACTATCGAAATGGGGCTCAGGGGTCTTGATGTCCCTTGGTGTCAGCTGGGCTCTGCTACATTTGGAGTCCAGACTGGACTCTTTGATCTCAGTGTGGGCTGCAGTGCGACCAGTACCCCAGGGATTGGTACTGCATTTCTCTGGTCAGTCCTGGTGCAACCACACTAGTTGGGTAGACATATCTGAGTTTCGAGAGCACAAGTACCTCTTCCTGGTCGATGCTGTGCCAGTCGGCCTGGGAATCTGCAAGTCAGTGGAACGAACTCTGTGGTTTTGGTGCCTGCGGTCTGCAGGGGAGTTCCTGGTCAGTTATGTTATGTTAAATTAATTTATATCGCGCTCAGCTACTCGACAGAGTGTCCCAGTGTGTGCAAAGGTAAAGGCAAAGGGTACTAGAGGGTCAACTAAAAGAGGAAAGTCTTAAGCTTTTTCTTAAAAATCGCATGATCCTGAATGCTCCGCAACGCCAAGGGCAAAGCATTCCAGGCCAGGCTAGCTTTCCTGACAAGTGAACAGCCGCCCAGCCTTTGACAATTGAATATGGGGGTCTGGAGCAGAAGTTGAGAAGAGGATGCAACTGTCTAGCTGGAGTGTAAAAGACACATCTCTTCTGAAGATAGCTAGGGCCCCTGTCATTGAGGGCCCTATGGGCGATGGAAAGCATTTTGAATTGAATTTGAGCCTCAATAGGAAGCCAGTGCAGAGAGCGCAAATGAGCACACACACTGCACCTTTTGGATAAACCTAGCAGGAGTCTGACAGCAGAGTTTTGAACAACCTGCAATTTACTTAAGAGGTAACCAAGAATGCCCACATACAGGGCATTAGCATAATCCAGGCAAGATACAATTAAAGCGCAGACCACTGTTTCTTTAGCAGGTCCTGGAAGAAAGGGAAGAAACTTTCTCAGGGCTTTCAAGGTGCCGAAACATGTCCCGACAAGCTTCTTAACTTGTGTAGAGAAATTCAGATTCTCAGAGAACCAAATTTCTAGATTTTTAGCAATATTGTTCCCTGCACAGGGGGAAGCCAGGGGGCCACAGCTTTGCTCTAAAATCGACCGGAAAGGTCCCATAAAAGAGAACCTATGACTTCCCTTTGTTACACTTCAGCTGAGCCTGGGCCAGCCAGTGGAAAATGGAGGCAAGACAGTGTTGCGCAGACTGGACAGATTCATTGTCTCTTCCCCAAGAAAACAAAAGCTGGGTGTCGTCAGTGTAGGCCTTCACCTTAGCCCCCAATGATTCCGCTAGAAAAACCAGCGGAGTAACATAGATGTTAAATAAGAGGGGACAAAGGGATGATCCCTGCGGAACACCGGTAGCCAACTGCTGAGGCTCCGAGGCACACGGAGGAAGCCAGACCTGCTGTGTTCGGGCTTCGAGGAAGGACCTAAAACATCCCGAGACGGAACCAGCGATGCTAAACTTGGCAGGAGCGAGATTGGCCTGTAGTTTAAACAACCAAAGGAACCTACCAGACTAGAGAAAACCTATAGATTTATTTATCTTAAGGTTACCACAGCTCATGCAGATGCTGTGCTCATATCAAAAACTCGAAAAAAGAGGAAAGAAAAAAATGCTCTGAACCACTCAAGGATCAATGGAACCCCATCACTACACAATCTTGTGCCCAGTGTCATCATCTGGGGTCCATATACAACTCTTTAGTGCCTCTCTTATATGATCAGAGATAGCAACATTTCAAGAGTTGTAACCTTCTCTGTGATTCTTAAAGAAGGAAAGAACAATACATGTGATTGAGTAGCTAAATCATCTATCAGGGTATCGTTAGTGTGCAGTGCAAGAGAAAAGTTAAAATAGTGCGTTAAAAAGGATAAACCCTGGAGACAGAATATTCTCCTATAATTCGCTGTCTCTTAAGTCTTCCTTTTAAAATCTGTTAAAGAGAGGTGAAAACAAATGCAAAAATAAAGCAGTTAGAAATTAATCACTGCTTTCTTGGTCGACATGTTTCAGCCTTATGGAGAGATATTCTCCGTGGCTTTCTTCAGGACCTACGAATATTTGTTGTCACTGCAATAGACCTATTTAGATAGGACAATATACATACGATATTGTAGTTTGTACTAATATTCTTCTCTTGATGTTTGCATGATGGTTATGCTGCATCTATGGAAAAAATATGTACATAAAATGGAGACTTTTTTAATAGACCTCTGCTTATTTCGAGATTAATACAAAACAATGCTAGCTTCACAAAATAACTTGCACAGTAAAAAGGTTATTATGATATCAATAAAGGCTTACCATTGCCATTCAAGAGTTAAACCTCACCTCACTCGGCATCAGCTCATGTGGGTTGGAAGCCCCGCCCTGCAAAAAAATGATTCAATAACATATATTCATCATGAATCCATATGCCGTTAGTTTCAATGATTATTGAATTCTGTAGCTTTATAGAAAGCAGTTTATAAAGCCTTATAAGACCAACAGGGCTAAAATGTGAACAATCATTGAAACTAACATGAAAAACCCAAGTACAGCTCAATCTGAACTCCATGTAGCAGTGGTACTTTAATGAAAAACATATATAAAAATGTAGATTATTATATGCCCATATGAATGAATGAATAAGGTATTTAATAAAGCGCACGGTGGCCAAACGGCTTCCTGGCGCTGGGGACCTGATCAGAGCTCAGCAGAGGGAACCCAAGGAGGTTTTAGGAAGGGAATGCCTGAGAGAAAAGAAAAGTTTTAAGAGCTTTGCGGAAGTGAGTGTAGATGGGAATGGAACGGATAGAGAGAGGAAGACTGTTCCAGAACTGGGGGGCCAGGACTGAGAACCGAGTGCCCCCCGTTCTGGATTTACGGAAGCGAGGGATATGAAGAAGAGAAAGAGAAGAAGAGCGGAGAGTGCGGACCGGGGCATGAGAAGAAACAAGAGAAGTGATGAACAGAGGCACAGAACGGAAATGAGCCCGAAAAGCTAAACAGGCCAATTTGAAAAAGGATCTAAAGTGAACTGGAAGCCAATGAAGTGATTTGAGAACCGGGGTGATGTGAGAAGATTTGGGGAGGGAAAGGATAAGACGAGCAGCTTGATTTTGAATGGCCTGTAGGCGGCGGGATTCGTAAGCCGGTATGCCCACGTACAGGCCATTCCCATAGTCAAGGCGGGAGATGACAAGGGCCATGACTATGGATTTAAGTGCATCGGTAGAAAAAAAGCGTGAAATTTTCCGGATTAAACGAAGAGAGAGAAAGCAAGAAGACACGACGGAGCTGATCTGGCTATGCATGGATAGATCATGACTGACTTTAATACCAAGAGTGCGAATAGAGGAAGCGGGCACCGGGGGGGGGGGGGCGAAAGAAAGGGGCCAATGTGCAGGGGACCAAGGGTTGGAGGGGCCACCAGTGAGAACAAGTTCCGTCTTGTCTGGATTGAGCTTCAGATGGTTAGCGCTCATCCAGTCAGAGATGAAGACTAAAATGGAGCAGAACTTGGGAAGAGAATCAGGGGAAGAGGAAAGATCAAAGACGAGCTGGAGGTCATCTGCGTAGTTGTACACCGAGACCCCCAGCTCAAGGAGAGAGGTGATGAGGGGGTGAATGTAAAGATTGAAAAGGAGGGGGGAGAGAGAGGAACCTTGGGGAACGCCGCAAGTGACAGGGCGGGGGGGAGCAGAAAAACCGGGGAGATGGACTGCCTGGGACCTGTCCCGCAGGAAGGACGCCAGCCAGGACAAGGCCGTGCCCCGAATGCCCGCTGCGCTGACACGGTCGAGAAGGATGGAATGGTCAACCGTGTCAAACGCAGCGGACAGATCGAGAAGGACCAGGGCTTGGGGGAGGTTGGAATCGGCCTTCCCCTTGAGCTCGTCCAAGACTGCGAGGACCACCATCTCCGTGGAATGGCCCGGGCGGAATCCCGCCTGGTGGGATGCAAGGAGGCCGTTCTCCTCTATGTAAGTGGAGAGGCAGGAGGTGACGTGAGCTTCAAGGATCTTGCCGAGGTAGGGAAGAAGAGAAATGGGGTGGAAATTGGAAGGAAGAGAGGGATCTAGGCCAGTTTTTTTTAGAATGGGAAGGACTATAGCGGATTTGAAGGAAGAGGGGACAGATCCAAGAGCCAAAGAAGAATTAAGAAGAGCAAGAGGGGGGGCAGGACAGTTGGTGAAAAGAGTTTTGAGAATGCGTGCAGGCGCGCAATCCGCAGGAGAACCGGACTTGGTTTTGACCAAAAGTTTAAAAAATAAATCGGTGGAGATGGGAGGGAAAAGGGCGAAAGAGGAAGAGGGACAGATAGGGAAGCAGGTGGGACGGGGTTGAGGCACTGTAGGAATGTTGGCTTTAATCTTCACGATCTTGTCGATAAAGAAATCGTTAAGTGAAGAACAGAGGGACTGTGAGGGAACTAAACTAGGAGTGGAGCGATCAGAGGTGGCGAGATTGTGGACCAGAGAGAAGATTTCACGGGGTTTGTTAGCCGCGAGAGCTACTCTCTCGGTGAAGTATGCGGTTTTAGCCGCTAGGATCGCTTTTTTATATTCAGGGAGGAGTGATTTGTATTTGACGCGCAAAGAGGGGCAATAGGTCCGTCTCCAGTGGCGTTCCGACCGCCTAAGGTCGAGTTTAAGTGTTTTAAGTTCTGGGGAGAACCATTTGTGCGCGTCATATGGACGGACCGCCTTGATCTTTCTAAGCGGGGCGACTAGATCGCACGAAGAGGAGAGCCATGTGCCGATAGCGTTAACCTGGGATTCAAGAGGAATATTAGTGAGGTTAGGGGCAGAGGAGGCCAAAGTGAGCGAGAGGGAATCAAGGTCGGTCCGATTCCAATTGCGAGCTAAGATGTTTTTCGGACAGGGAGACTTATCGACCGCTCCCAGATGGATAGAGAAGGAGATGTTAAAATGATCCGACCACACGCATGGGGATATGAGGGGGGGTGAAACAATGGGACGTGAGGACCAAATTTGGTCCAAGATATGACCCTGGGTGTGAGTAGGGACTGAGACGTGAGAAGTGAGGTTTAGACATTTAAGACTGCCCGAAAAATCTTTGGAGGGGAGGTCTTCCCTGGGGTCGCCCGGCCAATAATTAAAATCGCCGAGCAGAAGGACGGAGGAATTGTTGACCACAAGAGTGGCCATAAGGTCCTGAAGGGAGGCTACAAAGGAAGGCATGGATTGAGGGGGGCGGTACACGAGGACAACAGTGAGGGGGGCAGAAAGATTAAGAGAGCGAGCCACAAGGTAGTCCACGTTGGGTAAGGGGGGGTAGTTGAGGAGTTGAAATTTGAAGGTCGACCGAATGATCATCGCCACCCCTCCCCCCACCTTACCATCCGGGCGATCAGCCCGGAGGGCGTAATGGGTGTCAGGGAGAATGGCTAAGAGGTCGGGAAGGGAATCAGCAGTGAACCAGGTTTCAGTCAGAAAAAGGAAATCAGGGGAATCAGTGGTTAGGAGGTTGAAAAGAGCTGTTTGATGTTTGACAGCAGAGCGGGTGTTAAGCAGTAAGGCAGAAGCTGCAGTGGGGACAGGGACGAAGGGGAAGCAGGGTGGGCGAAGGGAGTCAGCAGCAGGAGGAATGGGACTAGAAGAAGCCGGAGTCGGGTGAACAGGGGGAGAAACGAGAATACCAAGTGTGTCAATGTGTTGCAAGAGTGAAGGTGAGGGAGGGGAGACCGCAGTGAGAGCAATGAGTTGGGCTGAGGTATACACCTGAGAAGGGGCAGGGTGCATGGCCCCTGGTCCCGGACCGTCGCGGATGGGCGCAGACGGGCTTGCCTTAGGCGCGCCTTTGGCGCGCAAACGGCGCGCCCGCTGCGCCCGTCCGCTGCGCGGACGGGGGAGACACATGATTTATAGTGAGGTTAAGGGCGTGGCCTAATGAAAGTGGGCGTGGCTAAGGGGCGGCTCGCTGGTGGCGGCGAGCGAGGGCCACAGGACAAAGCAGGGTCCCTGGGGGGAGAACAAGTAAGTTTTAAAGTTTAAAATAATGAACAGCAAAGTAAAGCACTAAGGTTTTAAAAACAAGGCTGCAGAGGTCTGAGCTCCCGCGGAAGGCAGGGGAGAGGCAGGCGATCCTGAGCTAGCAATCAGCTCCTGTTTAAATTGAAAAGTGGGCGTGTCCTAATGAAAGTGGGCGTGGCTAAGGGGCGGCTCGCTGGTGGCGGCGAGCGAGGGCCACAGGACAAAGCAGGGTCCCTGGGGGGAGAACAAGTAAGTTTTAAAGTTTAAAATAATGAACAGCAAAGTAAAGCACTAAGGTTTTAAAAACAAGGCTGCAGAGGTCTGAGCTCCCGCGGAAGGCAGGGGAGAGGCAGGCGATGCTAGATCCACCTTTGTACGGCAGGGTGGCCTCACTTCAGAGTGATACACATGATTCTGTTTTAAGCTAAATAGCTGGTGATTGTATGACATCGGCATATGTATTCATGATGAATGTATGTTATTGAATAATTTTTTTGCAGGGCGGGGCCTCCAACCCACATGAGCTGATGCCGAGTAAGGTGAGGTTTACCTCTTGAATGGCAATGGTAAGCCCTTTATCGATATCATAATAACCTTTTTTCTGTGCAAGCTATTTTGTGAAGCTAGCATTGTTTTGTATTAATCTCGAAATAAGCAGAGGTCTATTAAAAAAGTCTCCTTTTTTTTGTACATATTTTTTCCATAGATGCGGCATAACCATCACGCAAACATCAAGAGAAGAATATTAGTACAAACTACAATATTGTATGTATATTGTCTCATCTAAATAGGTCTATTGCAGTGACAACAAATATTCGTAGGTCCTGAAGAAAGCCACAGAGAATATCTCTCCATAAGGCTGAAACATGTCGACCAAGAAAGCAGTGATTAATTTCTAACTGCTTTATTGTTTTCACCTCTCTTTCACAGATTTTAGAAGGAAGACTTAAGAGACAGAGAATTATAGGAGAATATACCGTCTCCAGGGTTTATCCTTTTTAACGCACTATTTTCACTTTTCTCTTGCACTGCACACTAACGATACCCTGATAGATGATTTAGCTACTCAATCACATGTATTGCTCTTTTCTTCTTTAAGAATCACAGAGAAGGTTACAACTCTTGAAATGTTGCTATCTCTGATCATATAAGAGAGGCACTAAGGAGTTGTATATGACCCCAGATGATGACACTGGGCACAAGATTGTGTAGTGTTGGGGTTCCATTGATCCTTAAGTGGTTCAGAGCATTTTTTTCTTTCCTCTTTTTTCGAGTTTTTGATATGAGCACAGTATCTGCATGAGCTGTGGTAACCTTAATATAAATATCTATAGGTTTTCTCTAGTCTGGTAGGTTCCTTTGGTTGTTTAAACATATTAGAGGTAGAGGGACTGAACCTTTACTAGACTTAAAACTTTCCCTCAGACCCTCCTTTTTTGTTATTGGCCTGTAGTTCCCAGGTATTGAAGGGTCAAGAGACAGCTTTTTAAGAAGTTGGGACCGTGGCCTCTCTGAAGGACATATTAATGATTTGGTTGACTTCAGGATTAATAATGTCCGCAGCCAGGAGTCTGGAAGCACAAGGGTCATTAGGAGAGCCAGACTTCAAGGCTTTAAGAATTTTGCTCCACAGGCGCAAAAGTTGACAGCATATTTGACGTACCAGCCGTCAAATGGACAGATGAGGAAGCTGTAAGCCCTCCCGCCGGGGCGGAGAAAGTAGATTGAATGCTACATATTTTGTCCACAAAAAACGTAGAAAGAGTGTTGCACCAGGAGTCTGATACTGGCATTGCTCGCACCAGTGTGCTAAGGGCCATCAAATTTTGAACAATAGCAAAGATTTCCTTCGAATTATTATTAGCCAAGGCAATCCATGAGGTATAGTAGAGGCTTTTGGTGGCAACAATGGCAGTGTAATAACTTTTTTGTTTGGCCCTAAGTGCAAGTTTGGGCATGGAGCCATAGCCACTGGAACGCCAAGCTCTCTCCAAAACCTTGCATTCATGTTTAAGGGCCTTCAACTCCTGGGAAAACCATGGTTTAGAAGGCGAGTCTCTTGCCAACTTGGGTCAACAGGGAACTGCAAGAGCAGACACTGTGTCTGAGATCCAAGTTTTAAACCCATTAACATATCCCTCCAGGCTATCTTGGGGGAGAGTCCTGGAGGCAGCCAAAAAGCTGATAAACTGGTGAGGGTCAATTTTGCTATAGACGGGGGAGGAGCCTAGCTCGCGGCCGTAATGGTCGCCCTTTAGCTCGGCTCCCGCAGCCCTCCGTCCTGATTGACTATCCTGTCTTTTATCCTGTCCGGGGACGACACATTTTTGGGAAACTGGTGACATAACGGCTTGTTCGAACTTACCATCTGACCCCGGGGTCTCGGCGTGCAGTGGCTCCGGAGTTGTGTCCTCCGAGAGATCGGGGCCTCTGCGAGACTTGGACCGGGACCTGGCCGGTGGGATCCGACGGCTCTCGGCCCCTGCCGAGAGCGAGAACCAGTGTTGGGAGCCGATGTGCGAAGATCCCGGCGATCCTGACCCGGGCCTGCCCTGGTGGCCGCGCGGCCGATGTGGGTGAGAAGTCCCGGGACCTGATTCTGTGGAGGGGTCTCCCCCCGCCGCTGCTTGGTCCGGCGGCCCTGGTCCTCGGGGCCCGGACTCTGCTTGTTCGGGGCACCGGTGCTGGTGCTGGCGGAGACTCGTCTTGGGCGGACATCCTTTTGATATCGAGGCCGCCCTTGCTGGGACCCCCGGAGCTTGTAAAGTCCTACACTTGAGAACTGTTCTTTCCGGGGGTCTTGGTGGGCGGCGATTGGGCTGCTTCACGAAATGGCGGCCGGCCCTCTGGAACGGGAATCACCCCATGGCGGCGGGCCCGTGTTGCCTCATTGTGCGGGGATCGGATCCGGTGAGCGTGAGCCGACGGTCAGGGATATCCTGGAAGCCCTGAGATCCCTGCACGCATCCCTGGCCCTGGGCGTCTCGGTGGGTCCGCCACGATCCGCCGCCATTTTGGGCAGCCACTTCTTCTTGTCGCCCTCTTGTTTCGAGGACTCCATTGCCTCGCCCCCCTCGATTGACTTGAGTGTCTCCTCCGCGGATCGAAGATCGTGTAGTGTGCCGGTGACTTTGGGGCGCCCTGTTTTTCAAGATTCGGACCCCGGGGACTTGGATGCTGCACCGCGACTCTGTTCGACATTGTTGCCTGTGACTCTTGATAGACTGCCTCCTGTGCTTACTTCGACGACTTTGCCTGTGTCTATAATCGGGACCACTTCGCCCGCTCCAGGGGCGCAACTGAACTCCTGTTCTTCATTGTGCGTGCTGCGGTTGTTGATGCATCTATACTTTCCGTTTGGACTTCTGCTCCCTTGCGGATCTCTCTACCCCCCACGTAGCTATGCCAGTCACCATTCCACTCGATTGTATGCTGATATCGTATTAACTATGTGGTTTTCCACTGCCATGTCGTGGGTGGGGTTTGTTGCTCGAAAGGGTTGGGGGTGAAATGTACGACTTCTGTTTGATTCCCGGTATACAATTTGGTAACACAATTGTTTCTACGCGTGGAAAGGTGGGAGGTCCCCTTCTCATAATGTTTTGTGGTACGTGATGGGATGTCGTCCTGGTCTGTTTTCGACTGTGCTTGTTTGGTTGGGCGGAGGGCTGCGGCCGACCGTTCGGATTATAATTATTCTGCTCCTCCCTCCTGTCTTCCTTTTTTCTGTTTTTTGTAGTTTTTTGTCTCGTTCTTCTTTCTTACTTCTCGCTATATTTCGGGTTCTGGTTTAGGGCGACAGGCACGCTGTTTGGAGGGTAGGCCATAGCCTTCTACAGGGGTGCAGGGTGGGACGGGTGGATTGGGTTCTATTTTTTGTTTGTCTTCTGGTTCTATGGCCCTTTTGTATCTCTTTTTCGTGAGGCCGCGTCTGTCCCGGCCTCAAATGGTATGTTTCGGGTGGGGGTGTGTCGTCGTTAATCCTCCTGCTATGTTTTGGCTGCCTTTCTCCCCGTTCGCCATACCCCCACTTGGGCCGCTACTCCTTTTGTTTCCTGTCTTCCCGCTACGGGGGGCCGGTGTCGGCGTGTCTTCTTCCTTTTGTTTTTCTTATTTCCTTACTTTCATTCTGTTGTTTATTTTGTCTTCCCTCCCTTTTCCTTTCCCTTCCTCTTCCCCTTCCAACTTCGTCCCCCTCCCCCTTTTTCCTTCCTGTGTCCCAGAGGTTATTATGATGGGCGGGTTTTGATGCATTGTCTTTCCGATCCCTCGGTTCTGGTTTGGTGGTGTCCTGGGTGGTGGGCATGTTGCGAGGGTACTGCTTAGGGGCCGATTGTGTGTCGCATATCCTGATTTTCTTGAATGCATTGTATTGTCCCCACGATATTTTGGCCCCATGCCCCCTTATAATTATTGAGGTCGTTTACGGGATATCGGACGCCTCCGTATTGAAAATGAGCCTGTCGTAAGTCTTCTTCCCATATTATAAAATTAAGCCTTATTTACTCCTGTGTTTTAGCCCTTTGGTTCCTGTATCTTTTCTCTCCTACACGATTGTACGGCCTCTGCCTTGTGTTGATTGATTGTGTAAAATTTGCTTTGAGACTCCTGACTGTTTTGCACGTTGCGGCCGGCCGGCTTGGTTGTAGGCCTCGACCTGTCTCTCCTTTTGATGTTAATAAAGGTTTTCAAAAAAAAATTTTCAGACCGACACGCGCGTCCGGCAATCCGCCTATCGGAAGAATGGCAACGCGTCCCGCTTGTCAACACGCTGCTTAGCAACTAGGGTTCTGCCCCGACAGCTCTTCCTCGCATTGACCGCCCTAAGCAGTATGCGAATTACTTGTTTCTCCCCTCAATTTGGCACAATCCGAGCGGGAGCTTGACGCACAATACGGGCAACATAAGGAAAGGGTAATTGGCCCGAGTCCGCCTCAAGCACCATGACATATATCTACCAGGTGCTTTGCGGGGCGCTGCGATAACCACACGCGATGGGTGGAGAGAGGGAGCCATTGAATGCACTCTTTCGAGCGGGCGCTGTTAAGACACGATTGAAGCGCTTAGAGTACCCTTAACCAACTACTGATAAGGGTCAACTAGAGCCCATATCGCCCCGAACATAGGCATAAGAAGGGTAGACATAATGCCACCTAACAGTGCATAGCAGTCTAAGCGTGAAGCTTAACCTTGTATGTGTTTAATATCTAATATTGGTAGTAACTATCCAACTGGTAGCTTCGATATGAAGCCATACACAGTGATCTAATAGTGCTCCTTGGTCATAGCAGACCAACTACTCCCCCCCCCTCCCAACACCAACAGGCGACTGTTTGAAAATAGAATTAATGAAAGTGATTCATGCAGACTGCCTTTGTGCTTGTTCCCCCTTCTAGCCTTAAACCCCTATGGTTCTTTCCCCTTGATGTAAAACCTACCGGGTACTGTTGACACCTAGACACCTTGACTTTTAGGTGAGTAAACATGGTACCCTTGCTACAGGTTGTCGACAGAAGTCTTTTAAGTAATTGCTGCTGTTTTTAAACTTTACCTTTGGTTTTATTTTACAAATGCGGTGTTATGTAGCATTGTGATATAAGTCAATACATACTGGTCACAAAATTATCACTGGTATGTCACTACATTTATGTCACTGCACCCACTACAGCACTGCGTGTTCACGGTCACTAAAGGCGGTTGTTGTCACTAAACCATGGTAACGATTTCTTTTGTCTCCCTAGGCAAGAGCTGTCCCATACAGGTAGTACAACCATTTATAAACTGACACTAAACTAGGTCATTTCTTATTAGAGATAGATGTAACCATTAGGTCCTGAAGAATCGCAGCCAGTGTGCATAGGCGAGAAACATGTTGACCTCACGATATGTATTGTAGTCCTGGATCGTGACGTGGAATCCTAATTTCCAGAGATCATAGGCTACCCACTGCTTTTACTTGTGGCAGGGGACCACCAAAATAAATTGATCTCCGGTACCTTGTGCCACATTTTAATTCACGTATTTACACTATCCGTTCCCCTCTGGCCCCTCACCTGCACTTCACCCTTAGGCAGTTGGTAAAAAGATCTCCGCCAAAGAGCCCCTCTTTGAGGTGAGCCCGTTGGGCATTGCACCGCCTGCCCAATGAGGAGCAAACGCCAATGATGAAGCATGACACTCGCAAGGGTGTGTGAGGCACTTAATACCAACAAATTGGATACCCAGGGTAGCCCTCCACTGAGCACTACCTTCACCCTTCTTGTGCCCGTACCTTCATCTTTTTCTACCTTCTATCTATAGGAACAGCCGAGTCTGTCTTTGCTTGACATAGGACAAGAGAATGCCAACCTTCCAAAAGTGGCATTTTCAGAGTTGTGACTAAAAATCAGACTACCATTTAAGAGGGCTGTTAATTACAATTCTTCAGACATCAAACTCAACTTGTCCACCTGCTCCCAATTGGAAGCTACAGTAACTCCAAGGTTATCCCTTGGGAAAGGCCGGCCTTGCAGCAGTGAAAAACTAATGTAAGAGTTTTTCACAATCCCAGTCGCAATCTGATCTTTTCATTGATCCGTTTTCTGTGATGAGCAGATAATTGTCCACCTATGGAATCTTACATGGTGTTAAACTCCCTAGAAAGGGAACAGATGTTTAATGCTAATTTAATGTTCTGTGTAACTTGATGATTGCCCGCCATGGTTGGCATATGTTAATACAAGAAATATCCTAAATCTTTTTAGGATGGATTTGCTAATTCTAATGCCATGCAGACCAAATAGAGTCAGGACAACTGTGATTTTATTGCTCTGAAGGTCGCCCACAAGAAACTGACATACTTTCTTTTTTGTTCTGTTTTACAAGACCCTAAGATTGAATGATATTTAGCCTATAATCATCACAGCTACTTCTAGATGATGTCTAACATATAAATGCTAAAAGTTTCAACGAGGACAGTCCTTTTTGTCTTAGTAGTGTGGTATGTTATTGCCTATTTATAGAGTACACAATCACCGGGTAGTTCTCTTGGAGCTAGGTAATGAGATGTCGTAATTCCCGACTATTGTTAAGCCCGTGTAAACAACCACGTATTCAGGAGTTGCCTAAATTTGGTGTAGACAGATGACTGCCTAATTTTCAAGGGGAGTGAGCTCCAGGCATGTGGAACCATGATAGAGAACCTGCAGCCTCCTATCCTGAGTTTCTTATAGGTGGGGGTGACCAGGTAGTGTAGGTATCTTGATCTCAGTTCTCCAGTTGGACGATATTTTACAATTCGAACTTCCACAAAGCTGGGGCAGCTCAAATGCAGTGCCTTAAATGCCATGCAGCATGTCTTAAATCTGCATCTTTGTGCCACCCGCAGCCAGTGGAGGTCCTTTGTCACCCGTGTGATAGAGCCCCCTCTCGGTAGCTGAACTATCAACCTTGCGGCCTGGTGTTGGATTAACTGAAGCTTACGCAAGAGGGATTTTGAGAGATCCAGATAGAGAGAGTTTGTGTAATCAACTCTGGACATAACCAAAGCCAGGACACCTTGGATCAGGGCCTCCCTCGTGAGGAATTTTCTAATCTTTTGTATCGAAGTTGCAGAAAACATGTGTCTGAAACTGTAGGGCATAATGAGGTGGTTTGAAAGGTCCCTTCATTAGGGAAATCTGCCTGCACCAATGGACATACCCCAAGGACTTAGGGAAAAAAAGATCACACTCTCATGTGTTAAAAGAAGGTAATAGAAACACACATAAAATAGGAAGGGCTAAGAAGGAGTGCAGGCTTATGAACAGGTGTGGCCATTTAATGACCCCACCCATCCTTCACCCTTAAGGGCCTAATTCCCATGCGGTTGGGAACAGCTCCGACTGTCGATCGGAGCCGGTCCGACCCCATCGGAATTGCCAGTTTGGATTTCTTTCCGACTGAGCCATTTCCGAATGGCCTCCGATGGGTTCGGAGAGACCGACCACCATTGGGAAAGCCCTCAGTAATCCCTCGGCCGGCTCTTTCCAGCCGAGGGAGTACAATGGCAGCTTCCCACTGCCTTTCTGTGCAAGCCTTTCCGACACAGAAAGGCATTGGGAATCTTTCTTTGGGGGCCCCCAGCAGGGCCCCCTTGTGTGCAAGGCTGCCGAATGGCAGCCTTCACCCAATGGTAAATAAATGGCACCCCTATGGGGCCCTCCTGTAATCCCAGCACCCATTGGCAGGCACCTTAAGCTCTTTGCACTGAGAACATGCATTCTGTTCGGAATGCATGCTCCCATTGTGAAGAATAGGCATGCGACCGATCAAGGTTCGGTCGCAACCTACTTCCTGGACTAGAACAGATGACAGCAGAGCATTGGTTCAAACTGACATCGGAATTGGCCCTTAGTGATACAGATGTCATCAGGTAATTCTTCACTTCACATCAGTCAGCTGTCTCGTAGGATATTGTCTCTTCAGACCAAACTGCTTCCCTCAAATTGCCTACATGTAAGCAAGTATGTAGATAAAAGAGCCCCAGAAGGGCGAAGCAAAATAGCTCTTAAAGCTCTAGTCTTGGGTCCAGCTTTGGGGATAACAGCAACATGAGGTTTAATTTCATGGTCAGATGCCTTATCTTGAGCTTCCCTCTAGGCATCCTTTCAAATCCAAATAACTGTTGAGAGTTAGCTCTTATCCATTTCTGTTGTCCACTGGCACAGGGCACATCGTCTCAGGGATGTTATGTCTGGAGGGATGACAGCAAGCATTAAGTGGCCAAAGGACTCTGTATTCCAAGAGTCGGTATAGACGGAGTGTTGGTTTGCTTTATTTTACAAGCCACCCAGGACTGAACAAAGAGAGAGGTCAAAGGGATGTGTATCCTATGAGGCACTTTGTATCTATCTCAAGGCTTAATCGCTTATTGTCAGATCTACTCAAGCATTCAAGTCGTTCAGCCATTTCAATATTCTCAAGTTTAGCATATGAGTAAAGCGAAAACACATTGATTGGAACGGTCAACATACGTATGTGTGGAGCATAAATATGTTTGTTCTTAAGCAGGTCCTTGGACAGAATGTATACTGTAGAAAGAAGGCAGACTGTTGTAAATATCTCTAAGGTCTGCAGGATACACATACATTTAGTAGCATTCCTGGATATACGAGGACTGTGGCTCAGGAATGCTTGTGAGAGCTTCCACACCAATGGTCTATTCCTCTAGTTTTGCTGCAAAAATCCCTTTTACTTCATTATGACCGGTTTACCAAACACTAACTGCACATTGTTGATATGCAAATAACCTCTCGGATTCCAGACATCAATGTTCTTGATACAGGAGAACATGGACCTCCTTAGTTAACTGATGCACTTCAATATGTTGGTGGTGGTGGGAACTGATTGAGAGGAGGCAAAGCCACTTCTTTAATCTATTGGGAACTGAAAGATCAGCTAAACAGGTCAATATATTATAAACTTGGCAATCTAACCATATCATCAACTCTGAGAGAGGTAAGGAGAGTGACACAGATTCAAGCTGGTAACATCACTATGTTCTGTCGCACTTGTTCTAGTATGAAGTCCATTACTAGCTGCCAGAACCCATGCAGGTAAGCAATGTTAGGCCAACTCAAACACAGATAGAAAGGAGGAGCTGAAGAAACAAGAACCTATACATCTACTGTGAAGAAGAAAGTTGCTATGTGAAAGAATTAAAAAAAAACCTTAGGGAGTCTGGCAAGGGATGCCACCTGAAATCCCTGAAAAAGACCCTGCAAACATTCTACAGAAGGAAACGACAGAAATCACAAAAGGCATAATTTGAATAATGTGTCTTTTATGATCCACTCTGGCGCAATGGGAAATTTTTGACTGTTCATTTGCATAATCGATTGAGATACCCGTCATGCGAAACCAGCAATTACAGTAAATTGGAGCAGTGGATGGGCCAAAGTTATCCTGAGGACCAATCACACACCAACCTGTACACATGGTTTTTACAAAAGCATGTGCTCATCAAGAACATTATGAAGTAAACTTGATAAATATGGCTGAATTTACATAAATCAAAGTGCAGTGTTCAAGATATTTTTTTACATTTTATTCAAGATTATAAAATCCAATAAAGTGATTAACTGAGTCAATTTTTCAATCGGCTTTTCATGCAACAAATTCTCAATGTTCCAAGGACCATTCAAACAAGTGTGGTCTCCTGTCTTCACTTGTGAAAAATCGTCTTTATTGAATACTTTTCATCTTTATTGCAAATAGACAGGCCAGCCCAGTCAACAAGTTTTGTCCCCTTCTGAGACTTCAACAGGATCAAGTTAGCAGTAATCCATCCAATGTAACTCAAGTTGCGATTATGTATACACATCAATGTCTACTGTTTCTTCCAAATAGCCAATTAATTGTGCTTGCATCATTAAGTTTGATTGTCGACACACCAACTCCAATCTACCTGCCCTTTGAAAAACGGTGTCCCTTGTGCCGCCGGGCCACGAGGAATTTACCCCATGTTTTGGAGTTTGGATTACTATGGAGAAATAGGATTGAAAGGGACATCGTATTTTAAACAGATATTGCACATATTTGCACATATTTGTTTATTTCCACCCAAGCAGCCATTGCGGTTTCTGCCAAGCACCGCCATCATATCAATTTTAAATTGGGTATTTTGCATGTTACTTTTGAGATAATACAGTATTAGCTATTCCTCATATAGTATTTTGCCACGGTCTCTGAAAAAGCAGGGACTGTATCACAGACAGGTGTACTAACTCAGTGCAGTGATGATCATCTGTTTTCTTGCATTTGAAGTCTCAAAATTGCATACTTATAACTCTGACTTTCTTTTATTTAATGTGTGAACTGCAGACAGCACAACTCAGAAACATGGAGGCAGTCACTGCTCACTGTTTCCAACTTGTGTTGTTTGCAGTTCATGCATTTAACCAGTGCTTAACTTGTAAAAGAATCAGTACCAGTGGCTAGGGCTCTGTGTTTTGAAGCCCACAACAGTCTTGGGCAGCGAAATGTCAGTAATAATACGGGGAAAAAGAATGCTGTATTTTCCTTGCAGTCTCGCCATCAGACAGAACCAGCTCTAAGTCCCAGACAACATTGGAACACAAATGTTAACATATACTTAGAGAGTGTGCTTTGGGTCTGCCCCTTGCTCACTATTTGTTGGCTTTCTTGTGCATTTCAACTCTCTGCTCCTGATTTATTTGCTTTCCTCTCTATTCTTATGTACTTCCTGACCCAGGTCATTTTGATTTCATCCTGATTTTTGATTGCTTGAGTGTATCCTGCTTTTTGATCAACCACTCAATCTAAGTACATAGACTGCTCTTTCTTCTCTTTCTCTCTCTATGTGTCACTCTCACTTTGTCTTCCTCCTCTCTCTTTCCCTCCAACCCTATCATCCTTTGTTCCTCTGCATCCCCCCTACCTATGCATCATCTCCCTTTCCCACCACCCTGATACCGCGTACTCTCTACCCGTCACTGTTAGCTGTGCCAATGTTTGCAAAATTTGGTCTGCATTTTAGGGGAGACCTACGCACACAGCGAAACCGGGGCACGAACTGCTAAACCCTTAGCTGCAGAGAGACCATTACTGCTTGCCGGGGGTTCTGTGGGAGCCGCCACCTCCACGAGTCAGTAAATTACATTGCCCAGCATCCCTTGCTACCGCGTCTGAGACGCGCCAGGACGCCATAGGAGGCACACAAAAGGAAGCGAGAGCCCCGTGTCGCCGGACACATGCATGAGGCACCGGGAGAAGCCCAAGACAAGGGCGGGACCGTCTTAGGCCGTCAGAGGCCAGAGGTGGCCGTGCTGGGCCAGCCCCCTATTGTCTACAAGAAACCAGATCTGGTAGTATAGAACATTTGAAAGGTATTGATTCTGTTTTCATGTGGAAAGCCTCGTACTTACAGAGCATTAGGTGTGCATGTTTGAAGTTCCCCTTGTAAACGCGGATTGAGTTCTGCTTATATCCCAAAATGGCTAGGAGACGGGCAAAAAAAACCTCTGATGGATAAAACGTGCACCACTATTGATACATTTTTAGTAAAAGCAGTTAGTGCCTTATCCGAAGAAATTGATCGCACAGAGAGACGCCTGTCTAGGGGGTCTAGCATTGCGCTTGGAGACAAGACATGTGAAGAATTTAATTTGCCCAACGATGAAGGATTAATCATCCCTGAGTCATCCCCTATTGTAAAAGATGTAACGGGTCCTATTGATGGTGTGAATGAAACTGTTGAAGAAACCTCACGTATTTCTAATACACCTGCACTATCTATATTGGCTACTTCCCCCCCTGTATCTCCTACTCCCCCAACTAAAGCAAAGGGATATAAGAAGAAAATAACACGTCAGGGAAACACCAAGGCCAAGAAAGATAAGAGATATTCTACCCGGGGGGGTACAGCAACCACAAATGTAAATCAAGCCTCAGATGTCGTTCTAAGTCCAATACCTTTAGAAGATATATTTTATAAATTAATTGTGCTACTTAGGCCACTCCACGACAGGGTAGATAGTATAGCCAAGGAAGTTCACAAATTAAATGGAAACCTCGAGAAAATCTATGCAAGGGTTGAACAGGGCAACTTAAGGTTAGATGCAAATAATGAGACAAACAGGGAGAGTACTGCCCTGTCCACCAATAGTGGTAGTGACTTACAAGCACGTAAAAAACCTAATTATCCTACTGAGAGAATACATACAAGAAATTTAGATCCCGTCTTCTCTTCCAGCAAGTACATCACCTTCAGCCACGCCACCGGACTCCACTGGACGGACCACAGCTGCGTCCACTTCAGCTTCAAAAGATCCACGACCCACCACCACCCGCAACAGGTACCTCACAGGAATTGGAGCAAGATCACCGCAGACCAGCTCACCACCTCCCTCAGCCAGAGCCCACCCGCCAACACAACGGACCCCAACGAAGCAGCCCGCAACTTCACACAGTGGCTGACCGCCTGCGCCGACGACCTTGCGCCACTAAAGAACCCCCCCAGCAGACCCAGAAGCAAGAAGGCATCCTGGTTCACCGACGACCTCAAGGACTCCAAGAAGACCTGCCGCACCCTCGAGAAAGCCTGGCTCCTCGACCGGACCACCGACAACATGACCACCCTCAAACACGCTACCCGCAAGCACCACCAGCTCATCCGCACCACCAAGAAGAAATCCCTGAAGGAGCGACTGGACAACAACGCCCACGACAGCAAAGAGCTCTTCACTATCGTCAAGGAGTTCTCCAACCCCAGCACCGGCACCAACGACATCACTCCGTCACAAGACCTCTGCGACTCCCTCGCCTCGTTCTTCCACCGCAAGATCGGCGACATCCACAACAGCTTCGGCGCCCCACCCACGCACCCAACCGTCGAACCAACGCCCCCCACCGCCACCCTTCGCACCTGGACCACGGTGACCACCGAAGACACAGCCCGCACGATGAACACCCTCCACTCCGGATCACCGACCGACCCCTGCCCACACCACGTCTTCAACAAGGCCGACTCCACCATCGCACCCCAACTCCGGAACATCATCAACACCTCCTTCAACACCGCCACCTTCCCGGAGAGCTGGAAGCACGCCGAGATCAGCGCCCTCCTGAAGAAACCTACAGCGGACCCCACCGATCTCAAAAACTTCCGCCCCATCTCGCTCCTCCCTTTTCCTGCTAAAGTCATCGAGAAGATCGTCAACAGACAGCTGACCGCCTTCCTCGAGACGAACGGATCCCTCGACCCCTCGCAGTCCGGCTTCAGAGCCAACCACAGCACCGAGACCGCCCTCATCGCAGCCACCGACGACATCCGGACCCTGCTCGACAAGGGGGAAACAGTGGCCCTCATCCTCCTGGACCTCTCCGCTGCGTTCGACACGGTCTGCCACCGCACCCTAGTCCAGCGCCTCAGCAACATCGGTATCCAAGAGAAGGCACTGGAGTGGATCATCTCGTTCCTCGCCGGTAGAACACAAAGAGTCCGCCTCCCCCCGTTTCGCTCCGAGGCCACCGAAGTCATCTGCGGCGTCCCGCAAGGATCTTCACTCAGCCCCACCCTCTTCAACATCTACATGAAACCTCTCGCAGCCATCGCACGCCAGCACAACCTCAACATCATCTCTTACGCCGACGACACCCAGCTGATCCTCTCCCTCACCAGAGACCCCGACACCGCCAGAACCTGCCTACACGAAGGGATGAAAGACGTCGCCGAGTGGATGAAGGACAGCCGCCTGAAACTGAACTCGGACAAGACGGAAGTCCCCATCCTGGGATCTTCGCCCTCCGCCTGGGACGACTCCTGGTGGCCCCCAGCCCTGGGCACCGCACCCAAGCCAACCGACCACGCACGCAACCTGGGCTTCATTGTGGACCACTCCCTCTCGATGACCAGACAAGTCAACGCCGTCTCCTCATCGTGCTTCAACACCCTGCGTATGCTTCGCAAGATCTTCCGCTGGATCCCGACCGAGACCAGGAAGACTGTCACCCAGGCACTCATCACCAGCCGACTGGACTACGGAAACACCCTCTACGCCGGAACCACAGCCAAGCTACAGAAAAGACTCCAGCGCATCCAGAACGCCTCCGCCCGACTCATCCTGGATGTCCCCCGATGCAGCCACATCTCCAGCCACCTGAGGAACCTGCACTGGCTCCCCGTCGACAAGAGGATCACGTTCCGGCTCCTCACCCACGCACACAAGTCTCTCCACGACCTGGACCCCAAGTACCTCAACGACCGCCTGACCTTCTACACGCCCACCCGCCAGCTACGGTCCACCAGCCTCGCCCTCGCAGCCGTACCACGCATCCGAAGAGCCACTGCCGGAGGAAGATCCTTCTCTTACCTGGCTGCCAAGACTTGGAACTCCCTCCCCATCCACCTTCGGCTGACCCAGGACCATCTCGCCTTCAGGAAACAACTCAAGACCTGGCTGTTCGAGCAGTAGCATACCCCTCCCCCCAAGCGCCTTGAGACCCTCCCGGGTGAGTAGTGCGCTATACAAATGGCATGATTGATTGATTGATTGATTGAAATTTCAAAGGAAGACACCACGCAGACTAGAGAAAAGTCAGCTGTTGCTACTAATTATGGCAAGGCTCAAAGGGAGAAACCTACCCTAAGGGTTAGTAAACCCTCTGTAATAGATACCACTAGAGTAGGTAATCCAGATCTTACGCCCCCGAAAACAAATGAAGCGCCATTATCTATCGACTTGCCTCCTGAATGCGGGCCTTATGTGGCAGTTCTAGTGAATGTGCCTAAACTAAGGGAAGACCAGTGGGAAAATCATGCTACACTTAAAAACAAAACCCTACATTGGTTGTCTAACAACTGCGGTTTCCCGATGATGGGGGTGAATCAGGTATTGCTAACGCAACGGGTGGGGTGGATTGGCCTCTTAAGAAAAAATTTGAGGGAGATTGTATAATCATCAATTTTAAGTCCCCGGGTTGGGAGCACAACAAGACTCTCCTGCCATTAGGATATTTTTATAGACACCTGATGGCGACTAGTATTCATGATAGCCCGAACTACAACTCCAATTCCACCAATCAGGCACCACTACTAGCACCACCACCCTGTATAACTGTCCCACTATATAATATATTTCAGGTATTAAATTCTTTAGAATCTAACGCCTGACTTGTGTTAGAACATGGAACAGAGCTGAAATTTAATCTAATAGGGAGCCAGAGAACCAAGGCCCAAATAGTTGCACCTGAGGTTGGGTTGCTATCCTCTCCATCCACTATACAACAAGACCGTAGCAAATCCAATTCAGAATTGGTTGCAATTACAGTAAGAGAACTGCAAGATACAATTTTAGGGGGGCAAACAGAAATTCAGATAGTAGCAAATGAGGAAATGTCAGATCCTATAACCAATGAGAGTTTAAATACCTTGCATACAACCCGTAAGCCTGCCAAAGATAATGTAAACAAAGGCTACAATGTTATAATGTGGAATATAGCAGGTCTCAACAGGAAATTGGATAGTCCGTTTGGAGACATTTTATCACTTCAGACTATGACATAATTTGTCTACAGGAGACCTGGTGTAGAGACTCAATTTTTGTAGAGGGATATACTTCGCATTGGCTAAATGCTACAGATTCTATCTCAGGAAGGGCCAAGGGTGGCCTCCTGATTCTTGTCTCTAATAAATTAAATAAATGCAAAATCAAAAGCTGTATAACAATAGATTCACACTGTCAAGTAATGAGTTTGCAATTTCTCAAGGGAAAAGATTTGGTCCTAGTTAATTACTATAATAACATCTTTAATAACAGCAGGGGGAATGCAATTTATAGCTTGGAAAAGGAAATCGAGAGGACAATGTCGCTGCTAAATGAACAAGCTGTCATCTTATAGGTTGGCGATTTTAATATACAAGCATGTCCGCTGGCCCAAACTAAGACATGTGGCTTTACAAAGGGTCATAATGCAGACGACAATGTAGATTACATGCACTTTCCCCACTGCGATTATGGTACAGCACTAAATACCCTCATAGCAACGTTCGATCTTGAACTATTGAGCTGCACCACTACCAGGGACAATATTAAATGCCCAACTTTCACCGTCAGGAATGCCGCTACTACCATCGACCACGTCTTGATTTCATGCAATAGTGATTATGCCAATTTATGGATCACAGAACAGGTGGTCAGTGATCACAATAGCATCTCATTATCACTGTTATGTTGGGGGAACAGACAACCTAGCAACACTAGCTGTATCACCAACATCACCCCCATAAGACCAAATGGCATGAGGGTAAAATGGGCTGATGCTGATCCACAAAAAAATCAAAGGGATGTGATAACTAAATGTAGTTGGGAAATAGACTATTGTCTTAGCGAGGAGGCTGATTTGAAGATTTTGATTTCTAGCTTTCTCAAGATGAATAACACAGTAGATGGACTTTTAACTAAGAACCTCAGTGCAAAAAAACAAGCATACTCAGGATGGTTCGATAGGAATTGCACTCAAGCCTTAAATAATCTGAAATTAGCTGTAGGCACTAAGCCACGAAACTAAGTGCGCATTCAAGATATACGTTTTAACTATAAGCAAATTATTAAGACCCGCAAATGTGAGTTACAAAGTGAAGCATGGGATAAACTTAGCCTAGCAGCAGCCACAAACAGTAGAAAATTGTTCTGGGAGACAATAAATTGACCCTTTTTAAAGGATGACTGTGTACCAGAATTAATTTCGCATGTAAATTATAATGCTTGGGTCGAACACTTTACAAATATTTTTAACCCAGATAGGAAAGATATCGGATTTTTAATGCCGTCTGACTCTATGTGGCCCATTTTACCCCTACTGATAAATATTGAAGAAGTATATGAAGGGTTAGCCAATAGTAAGGGGGGTAAAGCACCGGGGCCCGACGGGTTGCCTATTGACCTGTACAAGAGCGAAATTAATTTATGGGCCCCGATTTTAGTTAGGATTTTTAACGTCGCCGCAGAAGACAACTTTCCGCCGTCTTGGGGCCAGTCACTAATTATTCCCCTTTTTAAAAAGGTTCCAAATCAGAAGCCTGTAACTATCGACCCATATCCCTGTTGGATTTGTCCATCAAGGTAATGAGTAGGATTTTGCTAAAAAGACTTGAAACTTGGGCCGAAGATAACAAAATCCTCTCACAGGCACAATATGGCTTTAGGAAGGGCCTAGGCATCTTGGAGCAGTGTGTTAACCTTGATCTTCTTATCAGCAAATATACACTAGCAAAAGGGGGTAATCTGTTTTTATGTTTCACAGACCTGAGCAGCGCTTTTGATCTCGTGGACCACTCTATATTGTGGCGAACACTACTTGACTCTGGTGCCCCAAAAGAAATTGTATACTTCCTGGCCAGAGTCTACGAGAAATTATCCAGTAGAGTGCGCTATGGGCCTGCAGGTGAATGCACCCACCCTCTTCATGTCAAAAGGGGCATCCGTCAGGGTTTCGTCCTGGCTCCACTTTTATTTTCACTGTTTATTAACCAAGTTGATGCAACATTAAGACAGATACCTGCGGATGCCCCCTCAATAGACGGTCAGGCTGTCACAATTTCATTATATGCAGATGATGAGGTTTTATTATAACGTACCCCAATTGGCCTTCAACATCTTATCAATAATTGTATACTATTTATTAATGACAGAAAACTTTCAATTAATAAATCAAAGACATTTGTCATGACATGTGGGAAAAAAATGCCTAAACCAAATAAGGCTTTTTATTTAGAGAGTACAAAAATGCAATCAGTAAAATCATTTTGCTACCTTGGTGTAACATTTTCTGGAAATGGGAAATCGTCATGTGAATACAATAATGTACGGTATAAAATGGTTAGGAACACTAATAGTATTTTTAGATTTTCAACAAAAGTGGGGGCCCGAAGACTTAAGGATATGGTGGCCATTTATAATGCCAGGTGCGTATCCTCTGCACTTTACGGTGCAGGAATCTGGGGCCACCATTACGAAAAGTCACTGCAGCAAGACGGAAACACTTTTCTTAAACGCTTGTTGTGCGTGCCACCATCGGCCTCTACAGATTTGATACACCAGGAAGTGGGACTTAATTATATCTCAGATTTAGCTGCTTTGCGCCCTCTGTTATTATGGCGTTCTATTTTTGGTCGAAAGAGGAAACAATATTCACACAACTAATTATTAAAGATTGTTTGAAGATGGACCATTGTTCCCGCATCCCCTGGTTAAGTTTTATTCACCACTGGTATAGCCTTTTGTTTAATTGTAATATTTATGCAGAACCAGAATATGCAACTTCGATTGCAAAAAAAGAACTCAAACAAATCTTTTTAGCCCATAAAGGGGAGGCCAGAGGGAGACTAATTGGGCAACAACCTACCGTAGTATTTTATCAACAACTGAATCTCAAAGCTGGTCTTCAGGCATATTTGATCGATGTAACAAAATCTTCGCATCGTTTTGTCCTGACACGCCTAAGGTTAGAGATTGTTCACCACCTCGTGGCCTTCCCGATCATGAAAAAAAGCACCAGTTCTGTAGGCCCATGTGACAATACATCTGAACAAAGCTGCTGCCATTTTTTAATGTTTTGTAAATTTTACTCCTCTTTAAGGAAGTTTTATCTGAAACCCCTGTTTTTAAAATATAATGTTCGAACAACTAAAAATGCTGTGAGGCTAATGTTCATCCTTGAAAGTCCGTATGTATGTTTTTTCGTGGCAACTTACATTTTAAAATGTATTGCTGCTAGGAAATCTATCGTCTTCTAAAACTATACATTAATATGACATGACGTAATCAATCTAGTACCAAAGGTACCTTTGCACTTTATGCATAATTTGCACAATGGGTTATATAGCTGGCATGCTACACTTTATTGCAAAGTTGCGCAAATTGCAAAATGTTAGCACTTGGCACTTTGATAAAATTGGTATGCTCAGAATGTAAATTTTACAGGGTACCTTACCGTGTTATCCACATTTTAACAAAGGTATAAAGTATTCGGTTGATTCTTGTCTGAAATGTATATAGCAAACACTTGCCACTTTATTGCGACATTTGCACACATTTTAAGAAATCCTTTTTGTTAGCACAAGTCACTTTTCAGAAATGGAAGCTGTGTATTTATTTATGGAATCTTATGCAACTTGATAGTGAATTTGCATGTATATATACTGCTTATATTTATTTACAAAATATTTTGAGAATGTGATTCGGGCCATTTTAGCAGATTTGTATCTCCTTGTTTTGTTTGCTTATATGGTTGTTATTACAAACCGAATAAAACTTTTGAACTGAACTGAACTGAACTGACAAAGTCAAATGTGCCATTGTTATATTATAGTAAATTAGATCCAGCCACATAGGAAGTTGATCCAATGGTACTGTACAGGCGCAACCCATTCTGTAGCCTCAGTCTTAACAATTATTTCCTCTTCTTACAATGTATTAAATTCTTCATGCACGCTCTGTTTTAAAGGTAAAGGTGCACTATGCTCTTTACATGGCACAGGGGAAACACTACTCTTTACAACAGTCTTATGCTCATAATTGGTTAAACATCCCAACTTCTCAAAAAAGTATTTAAATTCATATCACAGTTCTGATGACACCCCAATCTCATAACTTTTGACTCCATCTATCAAATCCGAAAGTTGTTTCAAAATTATATTAGGTTTACTATTGAGGTCTAACATAACTCTTAAGTCTTTCTGGTGGAACCAACTGATTAAGTTGTCTCTTTTGTATGAAACATAATTCTTATCAGCAGTGAGACGCATTCATATTCCAAATCTCCATTGAAATAACCCAGCAACCTAATAGGTTGCCCACAATAAGCCAACAGACGTATATCTGGTTTGTAAAGTTTGACTTTCCCTGAACGTTTGTGCATTTAAAAGTTGTTAGGTATTAGAGACATCTTAGCACCTGAATCAAGCAGCATATGAAAACATTCCCCATTATCATTTACTTTGTCCATTCAATAGAACTGCATTTAGCACCCTAATAGACAGTTGATACAGCCATAAAAGGCATGGACATTTATAAGCATGAGTACAGAATTCAATACATGTTGTCAATCCTTGTGAAGGAACATGCAAATCATTTTTTTCCCTTTCGTGAACGAAAAAACACAAAATCCAATTGTTTTTCCAAGCTTTTTACTGTTGGTTTATTCTGTATACTGACACTTCCAGCAAAGATCAGCCAACATTTGTTTAGTCTTTAGAGACTTTTTCAAGGCAGTTCTGTGTTGAAGTTCATATTTGATATCAGCTTGAATTTTGCGTGGATTTGAGCATGGACTTGAACTTGGAATCATGACTGATATGCGTTATTTATTCTGAAACACTTGGATTAACAAAATAGTTCCATCCACTATACATGACTTGAACTTGGAATCATGGCTGATATGCCTTACCTATTCTGAAACACTTGGATTAGTAAAATAGTTCCAGCCACTATACATGGCCTTTCGTGGCTTTTTACAACAACACATGGAGATCACTAGGATCAGAAATACAGAACTGCCTTGAAAAAGTCTCTAAACACGAAACACATGTTGACTAATCTTTGCTGGAAGTGTCAGTATACAGAATAAACCAACAGTGAAAAGCTTGGACAAACAATTGGATTTTGTGTTTTTTTCGTTCACGAGAGAGAAAAAAATTATTAAGAGGAGCAGAAAACTGTTGTAACCAGCGCTTCGCAAGATGGTTAATTGACTATAGAAAATTATTTGAGATGACCAATCTACAATGTAATTTAGTCTTTTCATGTGATGCTATTCCTGTTTGATCATACATTGGGGAGGAAGTCACAAGAGGAAGATGCACTCCAGCAAGATTTTTTGCTTATTTTTTATTGCATTCTACGCCGCCCACACTATTATTTTTGCTCCTGATTTTGTCTACCAGCAGATTTATCTTCTCAGTTTCTTCCACTGGATTCTGAGTTCCTTCTATATTAATCTTCATCAAGAATTATATGACTGCCATGGTGTTTCTCCCTCTTTGGGGTGTTTGCTCCTCACTGGGATCCTCTTACGGAGGTACATGTTTTACACTAATACTGTTCTCTGCAAGTTGGAACTGTGGCTACTGGGAGGTGTCATCCTTACATTTGGCAATAATGAAGAAAAATCAACAGACTATATCATTAGCCAGCCTTTGTTACATGGCAACAATCTTGGAAGTATAGAAAATCACATTCCACCATCTTGGAATGATATTTTACAAGCTACGTGATGCCGAACTTGAAAGCGTATACAAAAATAATTCAAGATACCTGCCTGCTGCTATAACACCATAGTGGCAAAGTAGAATAATTGGCTTTACCAATGTTCGGTCATTCATCAGCTTGTTCAAAATGCATAATAAAAAAGCAGATTTCAAGTACCTGATGCATCCAAAGACAGGATATTTTGTTTCATTAGCTTTATGAACATTGTTAACATGTACATTGTTGTTTTTGTTTTTATTAGCTGAAGAACTTGAAGGACTTGAAAACACTGATGTTGAGGGTGATGAAAATATATCTGAGCCTCACACAAGAGAGCTGTGTTATATGCAAATGAGTAGGTGACATAAACCAGGCACTGTTTGTATGTTGTGTTTGAGTTTTTCGCATGAGCGTTTTCCAATCATCCATTCTAATAGAATTCTACTGCTAGTTCTCAGTAAAGTAGACACTATATTTGTGCTGTCTAACAACACCCTGGGGTTCCCACTTTGGTTTCAGAGGAAGCATTTGCTTATTTGCTAGAGTTGTATTGGGATTGCTAGTTTAATTGAACAGACGAAACATAAATTTGGCAAGAAGAAACAGGTTTGATCTATTTTGGATTCATCCATAGATCTGAATGGTTTAAGACAAGCAATCTGAATATGCAAAGAATAGATAATGCTTGTATAGAACATTATCACTGCAACTACAGTACAATGCACCGCGTGTATTTTAGTACCGATAAAATACCACAGCCAACCTATTGAAGAAACTGTAGGATGAGAAAGAGACTAGTGCTATTGTGTTTATAGCATTGCCACATCCAAAGACAAGGTGTAATGTTTTATATATTATGTTTACTGCAGATGGGCGTGCACCCTGAATATCCCCTCCAGAATATCAATGAGCCACAATACTGATGACAAAACATTGAAATAAAATATTGTTGAGTAAGTAGGCTTATATTTTCTATACCTAACTCTACATATATGTACCTACACAGTACAAATATCTTCAGGGTGCGAAGATGTCGAGTCAGGAATAGTAAATCTATACTTGACTATTTGCACATTTTGATTTTTTGCCTCTCCAAAATCTGTCCCCAATATTCTTATATCACAATATTTTGGGGGTCAATGTTCACTTATACAATCCTGTAGCTGAAGGAATGTAAACAATGCGTCCTCGATACAAAACCACTAGTGTAGAAGTTAGCATCAGCATGTTAACACTGGTATCATGCATACTGCTAAAACTACTGATAGAGTACTATGGACAGTATATCATGGACGGAGGAGATACTTGACACAAAGCATACGTAATTCACTAAATAACTATTAGTAGATTTACAATTTAGCACTTTGAAAGGAGAAGAAAGGGGAACCAATGAGGGCTCTGGGGGTTCTTCATGACAGTACACTAAAGGGTGCTATGCACATTTCTAAGAAACCCAAACGGCATACCTTCACACTCCATACACATTCTTTCCAACAAGCATATACCCCACCATTTCTTCCTGAAATATGCATCCAGATCACCAGACTGTACAGAGACGAGTAGGTATGAAGGTAGAAATTCACAAAGAGCTGCAGAGGTCCATGCATACTGTCCAAAACACAGATCCGCACACAGAAAGTGTCAAACTTAAATAAAACCAACATGTCTACAGTTCTTTGTGATACACCTCCCACATGATAAAATACAGAACTTAGAAAATTAGTTTGTAGTTATCTTGTTTTAATGTGGTTCAAGGTTATTTAAAAATATCTTCAAACTACACCTGGAGTATCCAAATATAATGATGCAAGTCTGGGTCTGATTGAAGAGGGGTGCAAAATCATGATCAAATGGTGAGAGCTATAAAATGCTAAACACCGTCCTTGGACCATTCTGACTAAAAAATGGTTGCCCTATGCCAAAAGTCTTGTGGCTGTTGCAAGTGTTGAATTAAAAAGAGATGATGAAAGATGTAACTATAAAACAGCAGCCTGTTGTTCCTAAGGAAGGGGACCACTTCCTGTACAAAAACTATGCTGAGCACAAAGCAAACACCCTTGCAGTATGGTGCAAGGGCGCCTGAGTTGGCACAGCTGCTGCAAGTGCCCCAGCGGTGGGAGGAAGCTGGACTGTGCCACTTCTTTGTAGATATGCAGCAGTTCTGCTATCTCCAGTTCATGCAACACAGCCCACCACCTTGGCTTGCGGTCCTGCGTCAATTCTTTGTACATCTATGCCTACATGTCCACTTAATATTTAGGCCTTCACCCAGGGAAGAATTCACATGTGAAATGGAGACACTAGTGGGTTGTGCATACTCATTCTATCTGTTCCTATTCTTGGGAAGATTTACTGCCCCAGGGAGATCGAAGTCTTCAGTTTTCATGTTCATCCAATGCTTGCTCTCTTTGGAATGAACTCCAATCAGTAACAATACGGTATATTCTGGGTGCCTATTACATCTTCATCCTTTTTGGTAAAATCATAGCTATATCCGCAATTCAGTCCCTACTTCTCGCACGGGCGAACATATCTCACATTCTAGGATGGCAGGTAATTCTATGTATATGAAACAACATGTATCCAGCTGTGGACTCCCACTTATAAATTATTGTTATCAAGTGTGTTCGAATAATTCATGTTAAGCAAATAAAGAATATACCTTGCAAATTGCATGGATTTGTTAGATGAAGATCCAAGCCTTCCGTGTAGTGGTACTCCAACTACGCCCACCCTTAAAGTAAATCAGAAGCTAGGAGGTATAAATGCTGAGTCTGTACACGAAATATGTAATGGAATCCTAGTCGCACACAACTTAGTGGTTCATTGGAAACAAAATGCAGGAGTTACCTGCAACAGCACCTGAGTTTACTCTCGACTTTTAATTACAGGAAATTTCGTTTGCTAATAAGATAAGTGTGTGGGACATTTCTGACACTATTTTGCATTATAAGACCCTCAGTGATAAGACGTTTATGATGACTTCATTATGATTTGTAACACCACCTTATTTTCTGTGTTGGAAGCCATGCTCGACCAATAAAGCACAGGAGGATTCTTGGAAGAAACTCATCAGAGTACTCTAGTTATCCATTTAAAATATTTTTGGAAAACCCCTGAACCCAGGTGAAGTGTCATATATTTGTTGAGGACTGTTTCTGCCGCTCTCTAATCCCAGTCTGACCTTGTTTCTCCCTTGTTAACCTACCTCCTTTAATCACTGTACCGTTATCTAGTTTTCTATGGAGCGCTCAGCTGCCAACATGGCTAGGTCTGTGCTACTTGATTATAGCAGTAAAGTGGATACAGCACATTTTACTTAATCTAATCGAAGTGGTGGGAATAGGTAGTTAAGAATGTCAGAGACTAAATGGACCAGCAATCTCTCTTAGAAGTGTGAAACCAGGGTTGAACTTTGACCATGAACTGTATATGTCTGTCTGTATGCATGCCTCTTCATTTAGGGCCTACCATCTTCATTTGTGGTCTGTTCATATTAATGTAATTTGAGGAACAAACTCTGGAATGTAAATGGAAATATTTTAAATATTTTACACTTCATAACAATGTGTATTTCTCAATCTATCTATCTATCTATCTATCTATCTCTCTATATTTCTATCTCTCTATCTATCTATCTATCTATCTATCTGTCTCTCTCTTTTTCTCTCTCTCTCTACATATATATATATATATATATCTATCTATATATATATATATATATATATATATATATATATATATATATATATATATATATATATATATATATATATATATATATATATATATATATGTATATATAAAACCAACTGGTGGTTGACAGTAGGTAGTTATAGTTAGGTCCTAGGTTCAGGAACGTTATAGTTAGTTGGATATTTCACTCATACAAAAGCAGAGAAATTCAGCAGTTATAGTTAGCTGACGTCACTGACCATGTCAGAATGATGTAATATGTGATGTCATCAGCAGTGCATTGCGGGGCGCGAGCTATAGTTAGCTCAACTAACTATAGCGGATGAATTTCTCAGGTTTTGTACGATTGAAATGTCCAACTAACTATAACGTCCCTGAAACCTGTGTTTTTTTCAGTGAATTTCTAAGGTTTTTTAACTGCTAATCTCTAACTATACCGTCCCTGAACGCTATGATTTTTTTCAGTGAATTTCAAAGGTTTTTTAAATGCTCATTTCTAACTATAACGTCGCTGAAACCTATGGTTTTTTCAGTGAATTTCAAAGGCTTTTTAAATGCTAATTCCTAACTATAACGTCCCTGACACCTATGGTTTTTTTCAGTGAATTTGTAAGGTTTCTTAAATCAAAATTTCTAACTATAATGCCCCTGAAACCTTTTTTTTCAGTGAACTTTTAAGCTCTTATAAATGCAAATTTCTAACTATGCCTACAGAGGTAGGACATGTGTAGAAAGAGGAAGAAAGGCGCAGAAAGAAGCAAGAGAAATGCAGAAAGAGGCAACAGAAGTCCAGAAAGAGGAAGAAATGTGCAGAAAGAAGCAATATATATGCAGAAAGAACCAAGAGAGGTGCAGAAAGAGGTCTTGTTGCAAAGTCATCCTGTCTCTGGGCACCCCCCAATGTTTTGCTGACTGGTATTGGTGGTACCTGACCCTGACTAACCCGGGGCTCTGCCTAACCTGGCCCAGAGCCAGTGCTATGCTGAAATACACTTAGAATACAGTGAAAACACCTACATCCACTAGGGTACACTGTGGGTTGGGGTACCCCTGTGATTGGCATGACCTGCCCTGTAAGGCCCCAGTACATAATAGGGCAGGTGGTATAAAACTACCTCTATGTCCCTAGAATATAATAGGGCATGGCGGTTTAGAGGCCAGCAGCACTTTTCTTCACTTGCATGTATGCACTGCTGAGCATGAGGTCAGTTTAAAAGTAGCCCTGTGTGTATAGAAAGAGGCAAGAGAGGTGCAGAAAGAGGCACGAACAGTCAAGAAAGAAGCAACAGAGGTGCAGCAAGAGGGAAGAGGGCTGCAGAAAGAGGCAAGAGAAGTGCAGAAAGAAGCAACAGGTACATAAAGAGACAAGATAAGCTGAGAAAGAGGCAGCAGAGGTGCAGAAACAGGCAGAAGAGGTACATAAAGAGGGAACAGGGGTGCAGAAAGAGAGAAGAGGGGTGCTGAAAGAGGCAAGATGGGTGTAGACATTTGCAAGAGAGATGCAGAAAGAAGCAAGAGCAGTGCAGTAAGAAACAACAGAGGTACAGAAGGAGGCAAGAGGGGTGCAGAAAAAGGCAAGAGCAGTGCCAAAGGAACCAAAAGACGTGCAGGAAAAGGGAAGGAGGGTGCAGAAAAGAGCAACAGGGGTGCTGAAAGAGGCACAAAGGGCGCAGAAAGAGACAAGAGAAGTGCAGAGAGAATCAACAGAGGTACAGAAAGAGGCAAGAGTGGTGCAGAAAGAGGGAAGAGAGGTACAGAAAGAGGCAAGAGAGTTGCACAAAGAGGGAAGAGGGGTGCAGAAAGAGGCAACAGGGGTGCAGAAAGAAGCAAGTGAGGTGCAGAAAGAGGCAAGAGAGGTGCCAAAAGAGGCAAGAGAGGTGCAGAAACAGGCAAGAGAAGTGCAGAAAGAGGCAGGAGAATTGCTGAAAGAACAACAGGGGTGCAGAAAGAAGCACGGGAAATGCAGAACGAACCAACGGGGACGCAGAAAGAGGCAAGAGAAGTGCAGAAAGAACCAACAAAGGTGCAGAAGGAGGCAAGAGAACTGCAGAAAGAGGCAAGAGAGTTGCAGAAACAGGCAAAAGAGGTACAGAAAGAGGGAACAGGGGTGCAGACAGTGGCAAGAGAGGTGCAGAAACGGGTAAGAGGGGTACAGAAAGTGGCAATATGGGTGCAGAAATTTGCAAGAGAGGTGCAGAAAGAAGCAAGAACAGTGCAAAAGAACCAACAGAGGTGCACAAAGAGGCAAGTGAGGTGCAGAAGGAGGCAGGGGAATTGCAGAAAGAAGCAAGAGAGTTGCAAAAACAGGAAAAAGGGGTACAGAAAGAGGGAACAGGTGGGCAGGCTGAATCAAGAGAGGTGCAGAAAGAAGGGAGCAGAAAAAAAGCAAGAGGGAGGCAGAAATTTGGAACAGAGGTTCATAAATAAGCAAGAGCAGGGCAGAAAGAACCAATAGAGATGCAGGAAGAGGCAAGAGGGGTAAAGAAAGGGCTAGGAGAGGTGCACAGAGAGGCAAGAGGGATACAGAAAGAGGCAGAAGGGGTGCGGAAAGAAGGAAGAGAACTGGAGAAAGACGCAACAGAGGTGCTGAAAGAGGTATGAAGGGTGTAGACAGAGACAAGAAAGGTGCAGAAAGAAGCAACAGAAGTGCAGAAAGAGGGAAGAGAGGTGTAGAAAGAAGCTAGAGTTGCACAAAGATGGAAGAGGGGTGCAGAAACAGGCAAAAGGGGTACAGGAAGAAGCAAATGAGGTGCAGAAAGAGAGGTATAGAATGAGGCATGAGAGGTGCAGAAACAGGCAAGAGGCATATTGAAAGAGGCAAGAGAGGTGCAGAAGGAGGCAAGAGACCTGCAGAAAGAGACAAGAGAGTTGCAGAAAGAGGCAAGTGAGGTGCAGAAGGAGGCAAGAGAACTGCAGAAAGATAGAGTTTCAGAAACAGGCAAAAGGGGTGCAGAAACAGGGAACAGGTGGGCAAACTGAGGCAAGAGGGGGCAGAAAGAAGCAACAGAGGTGTAGAAAGAAGCAAGAGAAGTGCAGAAGGAAGCAACAGAGCTGCTGAAAGGGGCAAGAGGGGAGTAGAAAGAGGCAAGAGAAGTGCAGAAAGGAAACAGAGGTGCAGAAAGAGGCAAGGGAAGTGTAGAAAGAGGCAAGAGAAGTGCAGAAACAGGCAGGAGAGGTGCAGAAAGAGGGAACAGGGATGCAGTGAGAGGCAAGAGTGGTACAGGAAGAAGCAAGATAGGTGCAGAAAGAGGTAACAGAGTTGTAGAAAGATGCAAGAGAGATGCAGAAAGAGGCAAGAGTGGTACAGAAAGTGGAAGAGATTAGCAGAAAGAGGCAAAAGAAGAGCAGAAAAAAGAAAGTTGCAGAAAGAAGCAACACAAATGCAGAAAGTGGCAAGAGTGGCGCAGAAAGAAGCAAGAGTGGTTTGCACACCATTAGTACCAATATAACACCCACATTTAGCAATAAGTAACATGTGACCATTCTAGGTTTGCAAAGGGCCTTCCACCACGCTGTAACACTTGTCGCTGCATTTTTGGTAACGTTTGAGCCGTTTGAGCTAGAAACAAGGCTTTTTTTGTTCAAATCTACAGATTAGGCAGCAGATTATAGATTATGGGGCTAATGTGGAAAATGTATAAATGTGAGAAGGTCGGTGCAGCCAAACGGATGTATGTCATCATAACGCATACTTTTACTACGCATGCCTTTACAACGCAGGTTTTACAACGCAAGTCTTTACAACGACTTGCGTTGGGGGGGCGCTGGATAGTGGAATAGTTTAATTTACTATTCCAACTCCAGTCCCCGTGGATAGTAGGGAAGGTTTTGGATAGTAAATTAAACTATTCCCTATCCTGCAGCGCCCCCCCAGCGCAATTCGTTGTAATGACTTTCGTTGTAACATGAGCACAGAGATAATTATCCAGGATCCTTTACAATAATTTGGCACAACATACTTGTTCAGCACGGAATTCACCATTAAATTTCACTCCTAGGGTTCTTTTTTTCATACTTTTTCTCGCACTTCTTTTCACATTTTTTTCACACATTCTCAAACTGTTTTCTTTCTTTCTATGTTCTTAATCTTGGTGAGTGCAAACCCTAACTGTAAATCGTGTAACAGGTGAAGGTTTCAGTTTCTATAGTAGATTGAGTCAAGGGTTGATAGATGCAATCTTTTGTGTTGTAGGTTTCCTGCGGAAGATATTATTGGATGATTGTGTTGGATTTTGGATCACGTTGAGTTTTTCCCCTGACGAAGGGTTCATTTGTTGGAACCCGAAATGCATTGGGACCTCTCTATAATTTAATTTGGACTTATCTCACTTTTCCGCTTTCAACAGCATTTAGACATTCCATGATAAACTAATCAACTGTTGTTAAATTGTCTTGTTATTACAGTATATGTAAATCTGTATGTTTTTTCTTTTGAAATGTTTATATAAAAATGAATTTGGTCACGAATGAAGATTCAAATTAATTGAGTTTACAGCTCTAAACTTTGTGTATATAAAAATGTTGAGACAACCTACTGTCGTCTGTTAAGCTGTGCACCGTGCTCAGACTTTGGTATTCCAGAGCCCTCTTTCTTCTTTTATCACGCCATCACTACTACCTTAACTTTCATACCCGCGCATGCCTCCTTTATGTCAGCAGTGGCTCCTTCTTTTATCCCCTCCTCAGACATAGCCTAAAGATTCATACCCATTCTTGCTCCTTGGGACAGCAGCGTCTCATTCGTTTATGACTTCATCGCCACATGCCCATTGCCTCAGTTCATACCCGATTTGGTTCTTCATGATGCAGCCACGGGTCCTTTATCACCACCATGCCTCGCCTTGTTTCATGCACCTTCATTAAATGCACCAATTTTTACTCCTTTCATCCAACAGCAGAGGTGTTGTACTCATGCCTGGTCTGTCCTAGTGCCACCTCCCTTCCCACGTGTCTGTATTGCTAATATTGTACTGTGACCATCACGTGCACTGTACCTGTGTGCAGCCCTCCAGGCTCAGGCCCCTGCAGAATGTGTGTCTTGTGTGTTGTTGTCGCCCACTCCAGGGCCGTGTCTTTTGTGTTATCAGCCCTCTCTGGGCTGGGTGCCGTGTGTGTTGTTGTCAGCACAGTTCAATCACCGCTATCTGAAGTGACGGGTCTTTAAACAAACAGACAAATACTGAAATGGCACAAAACATGGACAGAACAGCTGCGGAGACCCAATCACTCCAGCCGACTGAAGCCTGGCACGCGGGCTCGTCGATAACAGGGTGTCAAATGTTTATTTCCAAACGATGTGCAATTACTATTGTCACTGCAAATACAGTGCCTTCCTCCGCTGGCCTGGGGTGCGGTGCGTCACGTGTCAGACTTACTACACTGTAATCATAACAACAGAAGTAACGACAAGAACACGAATGTAACGGCAGTGAAAACAATAAAACACAATACAGTCTTTCTATGCTTGAAGCTCTGTTGGCAACAGGTGTTGTTTCTGTTGCTTAACACAAAATCAGCTCAGAAACAAACAAAGCGCGGAAGCCCGCGCTTCCTTTTTTAACTATTTTCGTCTGGAATCGCGCACCCAGCACGAAATCAGCCAAAATTATTTTAAAAAAATGCTTTTTATGGCCCTGGGGGTCCTTGTGGGACCCTCTGTGCAGGCTTAGGGGGTAAGGATGTTCCTACCTTGCCCCCTTTTCTTGTTTTGTAACATTTTTTAAACTATTTTCTTGTGACTCGGTTACCAAGTCACAAGATGGCTGCGAACACTTCCGGGTTTGGAGTGTTGGCAGCCAATCAGAATGAAGCTCGTGCTCGGGAGGGTTTGCGAACCCTACTCGGTTCTCAGATATCGATATTTAAATGTTTTTAATTTCTCAGCAACTTTAAAAAAAGGTTGCTTTCTGAACCAAGAGCTACCTTTTTGCAAAATTTGGTATAATTCCGGTCAACAGTTCAGTCTGTAGCCTGTTCCAAAATGCCTATGGAAATTTACATGAGGAAAACATGCTTTGGAACCCCCCTTTTTTCTCAGTCCCTGCTTGATGAATCACTCCAAACTTCCAAGACAGGAGCTGACCTGAGCTGGCCATTAGTTTGGCAAATTTCGTGAAGATTGGGCAAACAGCGCTAAAGATTTTGTCAAAAGAAAAAATGCTTTTTGAATAGAAACAAGGTCCTAACTATAACTACCTGCTGGCGACTGCCAGTAGGTAATATATATATAGCAGCACATTTCTCCTGTCCTTAGGATTCCTTTTGCCCATTAGTGCTCGAATCCCATAATACAGTGTGGAATTATCAACACACCACCCTAATACTGGTATTCTTTTTTGTTAGGTAATCAGTCCAAAGACATGTGCTAATTATGATTTATATTCTTTTTACCTAGCATATACACAGATCCAATTATTTCCCATTGTAATACTCGGAGCACTTGTTAGGTATAATGGCATTTGGGGTATTGCCTAATCTATATTTTTTAGATAAATGCGTAAGAGACTTGTGATGTGTATAGTCTGTTGTTTAGATCTATTGCTCTATAACAACTGTTTTCTTTTCTTTTACTGTTTTTCTTGCTTTCACAATTTATATTTTGTAAAAGATATGTTATGCCAACATGCTGTGCTTGTGATGTTATCTTTATACATCTTTCAGATAACTATCATTATCTGTTCATGAAATGACTTTGAGTTTATTCTTCTATGTTCATTACGAGCGCAGTTGCTGTGACAACCACCAGAGTGACCCATATACTTAATGCCCGATATGAGTTTAGCCCGGCGGTGTGACAAAGGCGGCTTGCCGTCGAAATGTGTCGTGGCCCTCTTTTTGTTAAATAAAAGGATCTTCTTGTTCTACTCTCACGGAGTTGGCTTATGTTTGTCTAATGACTGATGGGATTGGTATATATATATATATATATATATATATATATATATATATATATATATATATATATATATATATATATATATATATATATATATATATATAAATATATATATGAAATGAAATGAAAAATTATACTTGTATAGCGCGTAACTACCCGGAGGCCTCGCAGCGCTTTAGACTGATTACTGTGGCGAGCTACCGGGTGAGTCAACACGCTTTTGCGAACAGATGAGTTTTCAGAGCTTTCCTGAATAACATCCGGTTATTATTCTCTCTGAGGGCTAGAGGGAGAGAATTCCAGAGCCTCGCAGCCGTGTGGGAAAAGGAGCGGCCGCTCCATAGGGCTTTGTTAATTTTAGTTGTGGTTGCCAGATGCAGTGTACTAGAGCGAAGGGCTCTAGACGGAGCATAAGGCACAACTAAGGGGAACAGAACGGCAGGGCCTGTTCGGTGGAAAGATTTGTGCAAAATGCACATGGCCTTAAACTGTGCTCTTGCAACCACTGGGAGCCAGTGAAGTTCTTTTAGGGCATTCTTAGCTGACTGCCAGCGGGGAATATTAAACAGTAGTCGAGCGGCACAGTTTTGCGTGACTTGAAGCCTATTGGTCGCTGCCGCCGAGGCTCCTATATATAAAGCATTTCCATAATCAAGGCGTTAGAGTATCAGGGCCTGAACCATGACCCTCCTCGCCTGGAATGGAAGCAGAGGGAGCACTTTGCGGAGCATTTTCATTAGCCCAACACACGTGGAGGCTGTTTTGATGGCTTGGACCGAAAAGTCTAGCGCTTTGTCGAGCCAGATTCCCAGGCTCTTTATCTGAGGTTTGGGGGGGGGAGGAAGACCGAGACATGTGGGCCAAATGGAGGCCAAGGTGGTCAAAGGAGGGTTGCCCAGTAACATAATCTCCGTCTTCTCCCCGTTGAGTTTGAGATAGGAGGATTGCATCCACTTAGCAACAGCCTCCAGACAAGGGCCCAAGGTGTTAGACGACCCCTCAGTGTGGTCCAAAGAGACCACCAGTTGGGTATCGTCGGCGTAGGTGACAATACGCACACCAAAAGGATGGACTATCTTTTCTAGAGGTTGCATATAGGCATTAAAAAGAGTGGGGCTTAGGGAGGAGCCCTGGGGGACCCCACAGCTGAGTGGATGCTTGGGAGAGACTACCTCGCCCTCAAGCACCTGGAAGAATCGCTCATCCAGGAAGGAGGTCAGCCATTCCAGGGCCGCGCCCGACACGCCCATGCCCTTCAAACGATGTAATAATGTGGCATGGTTAACCGTGTCGAACGCAGCACTGAGGTCGAGTAGTATAATGGCTGTTTTTCCTCCCCGGTCCGGTATAGCTCTAGCTTCTTCTGTCACTGCTAAGAGGGCAGTTTCAGTTCCGTGCTGAGGGCGGAACCCCGTCTGAGAGACACGTAGCAGATTACTAGATTCTAAATAATCTACTAAGATATTATTGACGTGCCTCTCAAGCAGTTTGCTCATCCAGGGAAGCAAGGAAATGGGGCGAAAGTTGGTCAGGTTGTTCTGGTCCAGGTTAGGCTTTTTCAGTAAGGCTTTGACCATCGCACACTTCCATGGAGCTGGGATGGAGTTGGAGGTGATGAGGCATTAAGGACATCCAGGATGACCGGGCGGATGGCATTAATAACCTTAGTTAGAGTCTGCGGAGGTGCTGGGTCATTAGGAGATCCCGAGGTGACTTTAGGGATCATTCTGTCTAATGTGATGGAATCAAGGAGTGGAAAATTGTCCAGCAAACAGGGAATGGGAAGGTCAGAATCTGTTGTGGAGGTGAATTCCATGTCGTCACTACCTGTGGTGAATAAGGAATAAATGACCCGAATCTTCTGGGAGAAGAAAGTGGCTAAGTTGTTACAACGGACTTGTGCGCCGTCCGATGACAAAAGCTCGGGGGGGGGGGGATATTAGAGATTTCGCTTTTTTAAAAATTTCTTTAGGGGAGTTCGCGGCAAGATTAATTTTGGTTTCGTAGAACTCAGCTTGTGCAGATTTTATTTCATTTTTGTAGAGCTTTATTGCGGCTCTATACTCTGTTTTCTTCGGTTGTGAACGTTCAAGTTTGCGGCAGGATTGTTTCATGGTTCTAAGGGCGGGAGAATAACAGGGGGCGACTTTAGATCTTTTTATCAAATTCAGAGAACCCTTCGGGAGGACTTGATCAAGGGTGCTAGAAATCCAGTTGTCAAAATTGACAGCGGCTGTGTTGGGATTAATCACTTTCCGGGGTGTATGTTCGGTGATGGCCCGTTCCCATTTGGGGAGCGGGAGAGAGGCCCATTTTCTTCCCCAGTGTTTATTGTGAATTTGTAAGGTGGGAGGGGTGCTTATGGACCATGTAAAAGGTATTAAAAAATGATCGGTCCAGGGCAGTGGTATAGGTACCTCAACCGTTAGACTATCTAGGTTGCTATAAATGTGATCTAAAAGGTGCCCCTTGGTATGTGTCGAATGAAAGCCTTTTTGGGACAGGTCAATGGCCTGAAGGTTTGAACGAAGGCTGTTGGCTGCTGAATCAAGCGGGCCGTCTAGATGCAGATTCAGGTCACCCAGCAAGGTGAAATTTGCCGAGGTGAGCACTAGGTTGGCAGCCATGTCCGTCATATTAGTGACGAAGTCGCTAAGGGAACCAGGTGGTCGATAAGCTAAAATACCAGAAAAGGTGATGGTAGGGGAAAATTCGAGAGTAAAATGTAGGCTCTCACAGGCTGGTGTAGTGGAGGAAGTGACACAGCATCTAT
The DNA here is from genome assembly GCF_964261635.1 of Lissotriton helveticus. NCBI lineage: Eukaryota > Metazoa > Chordata > Amphibia > Caudata > Salamandridae > Lissotriton > Lissotriton helveticus. The sequence goes on along the minus strand of NC_136070.1, from coordinate 378,683,321 downwards.
AATTATCTCTATAGATGATGGCTATATATATATATATATATATATTCTAAGAAAGAGTACAAGTTTTTATATAAGGAACATCCTACCTTGCCCACATTCTATCTGATTCCGAAGGTGCACAAAGGCATTGACCCTATTATATCTTTAAGAAATAGCACTTTTGAATGCACCTCCAGATATGTGGACTACTACCTTCAAGAACATGTGAACACGTTGCCTTCATATTTACGTGACTCGAGTGATTTTCTGTCTAAATTGTGTATTGTGCAGTGGGCTGAAAATTACCTGTTTTTAACTCTTGATATTTCAGCTCTATATACGAGCATCAAGCATGAAGATGGGCTCCGGGCTGTTGAATACTACCTTAAATGCAGAAATATTGACATGTATCGACATGTATCAATGTTTTACAATACTATGTAATTGACAGTGTCCCACAGAACAATAGGGGTGGCAACAGGGAAAAGAAATTGAGACAGTTAGAGACCAAATACATCATTGAGCTCGACACAAAGACTCCCAGAGGACTCAATGTTGTGAGGATTTGCATCATTATCTCTAGGTCAGTAGGTAGATAGCACAGTGAGAACTTGACTATGTTTACAATCGAGATGCACTTTAGTTCTACTTCAATTTTACTTCTAATTATCAGATTTTTAAACCAAATGCTTTTAATGTTTTTAGTCTATGCTGTGTGACCGGTTTTTAAGTGTTTTACCATTGATTTATATTTTTTAATATGAATGGATGCTTTTATGCTATTTATTGGCACATTTGCACGGATTGTCAACATTAATATTGTCGTTTGGGTCTGGTTAAATATGAACTGCAGTCCTCAGGTCACATACAGTATAATTTGCCTTGGCCACTTATGGTGACCTCATAAATCAGATAACCAGGAGGGCCCTCCTGATTTATCTTGAGTTTAACTAACTTTGTCAGCGATGTTTTGATTCGTGATGTGGGCTCTTTTATGACAAAATTTTTTTTTCCTTTTAGGAATTTATGTAACACAATAATCATGACTTTCTCCCAGTACAACATTTATTAGTTTACATTCATTATTCCCGGACGGGATTCATGAAAAAATTGTTTTTAGCACTTGCACTTCATTCACACTATGGCTGTCTATCCAAGGTAGGGCGACTCTAACATGGAAGGTATAGAGTATTTAGGGTTAATACACTTGCAATACTCATGTCAGTTGCAGGGGGAGTATTAAGGCAGTGATAAGGCTTTTTATAATTAATTAAGTATTTGTATAATATTTTATAATTGAAACTAGCCAATCTTGTAAATTATTAAGTGTTTATAAGAGTGATCACTCGACCTGGTTACAGTATTTGCACTGTCATAAAATGTTCTCTAATTTTTAGCCTTTTTTACCATGCCAATGTTTCATGTTTCATGTTGCCAGTACCCAGTGGTGAACTCTGTTGTACATTTGAGTCTGTTTACAGTGTTCATCACCAACCAGGTGACAGCCTATCACATGATGGTCTCGGTGGGTTCAAATACCAGTGAGTAACAATGCACTAGCGTTTTTGTGAACAAGGCTACTGGGTGCATCGAAGTGTCCGTGCAGCATTTTGGAGTTTAACATGATATATATATATATATATATATATATATATATATATATATATATATATATATATATATATATATATATATATAGAGAGAGAGAGAGAGAGAGAGAGAGAGAGAGAGAGAGAGAGAGAGAGAGAGAGAGAGAGAGATTTGCTTTTCTTTGTTTTTTGGGACTGGGTTAGATTAACTTTTGTGTGATATTTTTATATTTGTGTTTTTAATTATTATTCATCATCACCAGCTTCTCAAACCTTTTATCACTCTTACCTCACTGATGGGTTAGATGAATTTTGTTGTAATTCTCTTCTTAAGTACTAATCCTATTACCATAATTGTTCCTTCATTTAATTTCTCATCTTTGACTTTTGGCACTCGTGTGCTTTCCACACAAAGCCAGTGTCACTTGAAACATGATGACAAGAATCCTATGTTCTCTATAGCACTAGTTAATAATCAGACTGCTTACAAGCACTAAGGTGGATGGTGTTTTCTTCCCTCCTCTTACGGTTTGCTCATTTGTTTTATTTATTTGATCGCATCCCATCATCCTAGAACGAACTATTTCTATATTATCTGAATAATGTTGTCTAATATTTATTTACTTGGTAAACATTACACTTAAGTATTTTTCTTGCAGTCATGCCCACTCTTTACACCTAGTTTTATGTGAGATATATTAGAAAATTCAAATATCTGCACTATGTTGGACAAGGTTTGCATCCCTCACCTTACAGTTCTTATGTTTTCGTGTTTTTATATTTTTATTACATTGCATTGGAATTCTAGTGAATGATTTGTTGTTCCTTTTCTATTTAGTCTATTACACAGTCTTAACGTGATGTTATTAGTTGCCTCACATACCACAAATATGGACACACTGGATATATGGGATTCTTTGGTGTACTTTCAGTGCACATATGTTTCAGTCGACCTATTTGTCCCTCTTATTCTGTCAAATACCATAGAGGAAAGTCTGTCCCTTGCCTGTGGATTCCATTTGAGAGTAAGCTCTTGCATTTGTCTGAATGGAAATTTCTCTTATTAGAGTTATGTTATTATGCCCTGTATTTTGCACTACTCTACTTAGGAACAATGTTATGGGTTCCATAAGGTTATAGTCTTTTCTGGATATCGTTCACCATTAATGCCATCAGACCTCTTTGTTCAAGCTTTATACATTTTGCTTTCTTGCACCTACCATCTATCATGAAGGTTTAATTGGAGGGAGAGTGATCTCCTTTAAATAGGTTACTAATGGTAATTTGGTTTCTGTCAGTTATTTTAGGGAATCATTCCTGTCAAATTGACTAAGTTTTCTTTTGATTGTAGTATGCAATAACTTGGCCTCAGATTCTCATTTTGGTATTACTATGGCTATGTTGTATCATGCAGCACCCCTTCTAGTCCTAATTTTATGTGTGGATTAATGTTTTAAATATCTTATCTCTGTGCCTTTTGATACCAGCACTTCTTCTCTATGTTATAGCTCTTGTGTCTCTGTTTCCTTTTTCAGTAGGCGTTCATGGGATTTTTAGGTTTTGCCTACCTGACAATACAAGCTGCCAGTTCCAAAATTACCTCTTGTCACCTTACAGTGTGTTTAGAGCTTGCCCAATGCTTACCATCAGCTTTATTTTCACAAGCATGTGCCTGCATTCTATTTGTTAACTTGTGTGGGCTTTCCTTCCTCTTTTTGAGTTTGTCCCTCCTGTTGGAACATGGTCTCATTACTTAGGTTCTTCTATTGCTTACTTTTAATGCACTGCATTCTTCTTTTTGGTTAAACACTGCATGAGAGTGCATGCGTTTTTCAGATATCTCTCTTGTACTTTTCTGCCCGCTACCACCACATTTAGGGGCCGATTATGATGGCGGACGGACCTGAGTCCGTCCGCCACCATAGAGTAGGGGGGAACGTCCGCATGGGCAGCGGCGTTCCCCCCGTGAAAATTAGGATGTGACCACCACGGTGGCGGTCACATCCTCTATCCTTAACATTGCGGCCGGTGCAGCTTCAAGCTGCACCCGCCGCAATGTTAAAAATGCATACTTTGCATTTGTATGCAGAAAGCGGCAGGTACCCCCCGTGTGCACCCCCCACCCCCCTTCACCTAGGGGGCCTGCAACGGGCCCCCGCAGTGAAGTACCACATGCTTTTCCACGGTGGAAAATCCGCAGCGGAAAAGCATCTTTTCAGGCATTTCCTAATATGGTGGACGGTGTCTGAGAGACACCGCCACCATATTAGAGCTTTTCCGCCGCGGGACCGCGACGGAAAAGCTGCGTACGGACTTCCCGACCCCCCTGCCATCCTAATCTGGCGGAGGGTCTTGTGAATCACCGCAGCGGTGAATCCGCATCCTCGGGGCCGGCGGTGGCTTCCGCCGGCCCCGAGGATGCGGATTGACCGCAATCATAATAGGCCCCTTAGTGTTGCTGTTTCCTGTTATTCGTACTTGCCCTTGTGCTTCTCCCTCGCCCCCCTATGTTATGCTTGCCTTTACAGCCCCCCCCCCAATGTTGCTATCTTGCCTGGGTGCTTCTCTCCACCAACTCCACGTTCTTCTATCTCACGCATGTTCTTCTGTTATGTGCACCTCAAGGTTGCACTCTGTCACTTGTATCATGTACCTCTGCCCCACCCTCTGTGTTGCTGCCTACCTCCCTGTGTTCTAGCTGTGTTATTTCCCCTGCCCTCCATGTTGCTTCTGCCCACACTGTCCATATTGCTTCCCACCCACTATTTAAACAAAATTGCTCTACTATTTTAATTTACAGATCCAACTCGGATTGGTAAATAAGCAAAAAGAAAAGCATCTGCTTCATTTTGTGGGTGTGCACATGCATGTTGCGTCATAGTTATTTTTTTCCCTTTAGCTATGGTGCAGAGCACCAGGAATGCTGAACAGCATCGCTAAAATCCATGGGCAAAGACCATAGTTCCCAAAGGTGAGACCAATTTGCTTCACAAAGGATTCTATTTTGCGTCATGAAATCATGAATAAGTTTGGTATATAAGTTCAAATAATTTTGTGTTTGAAAATAAAAAGCATTGCAATGCAATCATTCCATAGGAGGTAGAATGTTACACCAAACAGCCAAAACAAGAGGTGAGCGAATGATACTATTCTGGGTGGAGCCAACAATATATATTTTAAATAATTGGTAAAAAAGGCCTTGTAGACGGCTGTCATGTCAATCCAGGCCTAAAAATATGTGAAAATTCCTTTAAGTCCAGATTAAATCGATTATGGGGCTAGTTTTCCCTTCCTTTAATTTTTTCAAAATATTTCCCTAACCTGAATCTCTGTGTTTTCCTTCATAATCAGGAATATGCCATAACTGCGGGTGACATTTCGAAACACCAAAAGAGCTAATACAATTACCTGTTGCATTACAATTCAGCAGGGCCGGAATGGTTGTAGCGAGCACCGGGTGTTTCCCCGGCTGGCCGCCAGGGTGGGGGCTGATTTTGGGCCCCTGGGGTGCTGTTTTTGTTACAGGTCTGTTTTTGCAGCATAGCTGCAATATCGGCCCCTGCAACAAAATCCGCCGAGACCGGCCCTGGCAAGCAGCTCGGCCGCACCCCTAACACCCCAGGGGGGTCAGCCGCGCACTTTGCCAGGGCTGGTTTTGGTTCCCAGTCCGGCCCTGCAACTCAGGAACTCTTTATCAGAAGAGTTTAGCCTCATCAGTCCCTTTGGACTTTGTTTAAGGCAATCTTCTGTCTAGAGTGGCAAAGTGGGTGCAAAACAAAGGGTTAGAGAGCTATCCAGAGGCGCTACCAGTGATTTACACTATTTGCAAACATTTCTCCCATATCCTTTAGTGTGTTTCATGTAACACCCAAAGTGGCCAAGGGTATGCCCAGGCATGCGTCCCTTGCATGCTGTGCCACAGTAGTCAAGCTATTATACTTCACTGACGAGGCCTAATGTTGTACAGTGCTTTGCTTCTTTCTTTGGCCAGCACTCTAGATCTCTCCCTAGGTTCTGGGTTCTGGAATTCTCCTTCGCCCTGTTGGCAGTTGGAGCTCTGGTTGGACGGGGGGCTGACCTTCCTATACCTGTGCTGCAATAAAGCTTCTACTTCACCTACCTACTTGTGGAGTCATCATCTATTGTACAACATTTGGCGACGAGGACTAGTGGAGTGTCCAACCATTTCTTCTCCGCGTGTTGCTGCAGCCAAGGAAAATACTACAGTGCGGTAGAGTTCAAGAAACCCCAAGAACCCCGTGTGGACAGCGAGGAACGAGGACGCTGACATCAATTTCCATCTCAACGATGACCGCTTGCCAAAAGTGCACTTTCCCGATGTTTTCATCGTCGGAGGACTTCTGATACAGTGATTGACGTCATCTCTACCGTCGAGTCAGTATCGCGGTGAGTCGCTTAGCAACGCTAACTCACGCTGCGCGTTCACAACTTTGAGCCAGGCGAGTGCGTCATTAGAACGCTAACTGCAGCAGCGACGGCATCACTGAAGCGCAAGCTAAGACAGCGTCTACGTCAGTCTAACGCAAGCGGCGGAAGTGACATTTTACAAACAGGAATCAGCGTCATTGGAACGCAAGCACAAGCGTCACTGGAATGCACAACTACACAGAAGCAGCGTTCCCATCTCATTCTTGAAGCGCATTTCACTTGCGCATGGACTCTCGCTGTGGTTACAACGTTTAACGTCATACGCACGACGTTTTCGGCCATTTTACAGATATTTGCATATTTACTCCGGATCTCCATGGAAACGCTCGTGTTTGAGCGCTAAGCATCGGTTCTTCGCCCCAGTTCTCCTCTGTGATAAGTGTGAACATTTATTTTAAACTCATTTTATCTTATTATTTGGTGTACTTATTTCTTTACCCTATTAGTGGTCCTTGAACATGGCTCAAGCGATCAATGTCGCTCTTCCTCCTCAATTCTTATCGGAACCAGGCATTCCTCCAATAGCCTGGGAAGACTGGGTAGTCATGTTCTTTAACTATATTGAGGCTCTGGACGGTGAGGAGTATTCACCTAAACGGAAAAAAGCATTACTAATGACCACATTGGGTAAAGAGGGACAGCGTTTATTCAGATATTTACCTCAAGTACTACCTGTAGGGTCACAAGCTGACTTTGATGAGTTTAAAGAAGCGATAACAAGATTAGAAACCTGTTTTGGCAAAGAGGAGAACCTTATCCTTCAAAGATATAAGTTTTATAAGAATAGACAATTACCGGAAGAGAGCATTGATGAGTTTGTAGCGAGACTGCGCGAGCTATCAATCAAATGTAACTTTGGGCAGATGGCGGACGAGCTAATTAGAGACCAGCTAGTTGTTCAAGCCAACAATAGAAAAGTACAAGAACGATTGTGGGCAGCAAAGAACCCAAGTTTGAAAGATGCTATAGATCTTGCCAAAGTTGTGGAAGAAAGCGAAAAGTGTATGAGAGAACTACAGAAAAGTAGTTTGGAGACTAAAGTGGCAGAAATCTCTCATAAGAATACCTATAGCGAAAATAGTGAAGATGAAGCTACTGCCATTGCAATAGTTAGGAAGAAAGGCTATGTCCTTCAGAAAAAGAATGTACAACAAACTTCTTTTAGTAAGAATAATCAAAAGATTTGTTTTAGATGTGGTAGCTTTTCCCATCCTTCAGATAGTAAATTTTGTTTTGCAAACAACAAAGAGTGTCTGAGGTGTGGTAAGACAGGACACTTCGCTAAAATGTGTAAGAATAAGAATAATTCGAGAATTACAGTTGTTAACGAGAGGGATGATTTGAGACGTGATGTCAACAAAATCTTAGTTCTGACTGACACTGTGTGTGCGTGTGATAACCAGAGGGGTAACCCTTTTAAGGATAATTTTGTCATTGATGGGAAAGTCATTACACTCATGGTTGACACTGGTTCCAAGTGGACTATAATTCCCAATTCGTTGATGAAAAGTGTGTGGGGTGAAAGAGTGTTGAAGATGTGTGACATCTTCCCGTCTGGCTACCAGGGGGAGAAAATTGACATACTGGGTTTCTTTGAAGCTGAAATTGGTTTCAAGGGAAGATTGGCTCGTGGTAAAATCTACATATCTGCTGATGGTCCAGCAATCTTAGGCCGTCACCATCAATATGATCTGCACATAGTGGTTGATCCTAGATCTGATAATCCTATTTCTATTGTTGAAAACCCATCCTTAGAAGTTATATTAGCTAAATATAAAAATGTTTTTAGAGATCAGTTGGGCGAACTCATTGGCTATTCACATCGTATAGTCCTCAAGGAAGGCAGTTCACCTGTACAACACAAAGTAAGGAGGGTGCCCTTTGCTTTGCGAGATGAGGTCAAGGCTACCCTTGAGGAGATGCTCCAAGGGGGTATTATTGAACCCATCGAGGCGTCTCCTTGGGTTTCGCCTGTTGTGATATCGCAGAAACCGGACAACAAGATCAGGTTCTGTGTGGATCTTCGTTCCCTTAACAAATGTGTTGTAGCAGATGTATTCCCTCTACCCAACATTGACGAATTAGTATCAACCCTTAAGGGAGCAAGGTTCTTCAGTAAGCTAGACCTGAAACACGCCTACCATCAAATTTGCTTAGACGAAAGCTCAAAGCATTTAACTGCCTTTATCACCAGCGAGGGCACATTTCAATTCACCAGGCTACCCTTTGGGCTAGTCTCAGCGGCTAGCGTGTTCCAGAGACTTGTCTCTGAGGTCTTTAAGGGTCTTGATAAAGTGCTGTACTTTCAAGACGATATTTTGATTTATGGCAATTCTCTACAAGAACACAACAAAATCTTACAAGATGTGTTAGTTAGAGTGGATGAGGCTGGTTTGACTCTAAGAAAGGAGAAGTGTGCTTTTCTGTTGAGAGAAATAGAGTATTTAGGATTTTGTTTATCAGAAGAAGGCATCAAACCTAAGAAAAACTTACTTGAAGCTATTGAGTTGGCGCCCTCCCCGGTCGATAAGGATCAGCTTCGGTCCTTTATGGGCTTGGTTGAGTTCTACTCGAAATTTGTAAGAGATTTCTCATCCAAGACTGCTCCTCTGAGATCCTTACTCAAAAAAGGTGTCAAATTTAGTTGGACCTCTGAGCATGAATCCTGTTTTAGATTAATCAAAGGAGAACTTAAAGCTGCAAATGTCCTCACCCCTTTTGACACTACTCGGTCCTCCATCCTCATGGTTGACGCCAGTGCCATTGGCCTTGGTGCAGTTCTCTTACAAAGACAAGGTGGTGTGGAGAAAACCATTGCATTCGCGTCTAGGCCTCTGTCCACCTCTGAGTCAAACTACTCGGTAATAGAGCGTGAGGCTCTTGCTGCGGTCTGGGGAACGAGTTACTTTCGAACCTACTTGTGGGGTTACAAGTTTGTTTTACGTACAGACCACAAACCCCTTTTAAATGTGTTAGCTCCTGGTGGGGCTGGTAAAGGTTCTCCAAGGTTGGCGAGACTGGCTTCTCGCTTGCAAGATTATCAGTGTGAGATCGAATTTGTCCATGGGTGGAAGAATATCCAAGCGGATTGCCTGTCTAGGCTCCCTATTCCTTCCACTTGTTCTAGTTCAGAGATCCCGTCTGATGATCTTGCGGTTGCTGTAATGGAGGATGTTGTGTCGGTGGGCGGTGGTTCATTTTCCCATGTTGAATGGTCCAAGGACATGGCTGAAGATTTGACCTTGAAGGCTGTCATCAGTCTTGTTTCCAATGGTTCTAGGAGGGAAAGTTCTGTTAGTCCTTCAGTCAGGCCCTTTCTGAAAATCTTAGATGAACTTTCTTTAGAGGGTAAAGATGTTTTGATGCGAGGTGACCGTTTTGTCCCTCCCTGTTCATTAAGAAAAAGGATTTTAGACTTGGCCCATGAGGGACACTTGGGTCAAAGTCTCACTCAACGCCGTGTCAAACTGAACTTTTGGTGGCCCTCTATTGATAATGATGCAATTGATTGTGTTACGAAGTGTAGTTTCTGTAGGGAAGGGGAGAAGCGCCTCAAAGTCTTGGGCTCTCGGTCTACACAAAAAATTGTGTATGAGAATACTCCCTGGCATAGTGTCTGTATTGACTTCATAGGACCTATGAATGAACTACCTTTTGATCACCGTTTTGCAATTGTTTTAATCGATTGTTTTTCTAAATGGCTGTGTGTACAATTTGTTAAAGAAATCACCACTGAAGCCACCATTAAGTTTTTGAAGAGTACTTTTATCAACGAGGGGTACCCTTCTGTTCTCATTTCAGACAATGGGACTCAACTCACGTCTTTGAAGATGACTTCATTTGTAAATGAGTGTGGTATCAGGCATCAGAAGACTAGTCTTTACAATCCACAAGGGAATGGCCTTTGTGAAAGGGTGAATCGCCTCGTCAAGGGCGTGATTCAGTTGTTCGTTGAGACTGGCTGTTTTTCAACAGAGCGTGTCCAGGAACTGGTCTGGGCTTACCGCTCCACACCCCATAAGTGTGGAGAAAAGTCTCCCTTTGAACTTATACGTGGTCGCACGCCTGTAAGCAAATTGACCCCTGCTTGGTTGAAGGGTTCGAGTAGCGATGTTCCTTTAATTCATGACAGTGCTCCCATGCCCATTTCTGTGGGTGACCTGGTTAAAGTTAAGCCGGGAAGATTTGCTAAAGGTCTTAGCAAGTTTAGAGGTCCCTACAGAGTCAAGAGGGTTTTTCCTCACTTCATTGTCTTGGCCAATGGTGAAAGTTGGAATTACCGGAGGGTGGCCCTCTACCAGAAATGTAAAGATTCTTCTTCTGATGACCTGCTTCCTGCTCATAGTGATGGTTGTAATGGTTATTTACTGTCTTCTGGTTGTTCTCGTCTACCCATTCCCTTGTCAACCGAACGGGGGGAGGTGGGTGGTGGCGATGCCTCTACATCCTTATGTACGTATCATAGTGGTTCTGTGGTTAATTCTGCTCCTGCTTCGCTTGTTCCCACTTCTGTTCCCGTTCCTGCCTCCTCTTCCTTGAGTAATGTTGGTTTAAGGAGCTCTCGCTCTCGTCGCCCTCCCTCGTACTTAAAAGACTATGTGCATTAGTGTTCTTTCCTTTTCCTGTGTTTTCTTTCCTTGCAAGGAGGGGAGATATGTTGTACAGTGCTTTGCTTCTTTCTTTGGCCAGCACTCTAGATCTCTCCCTAGGTTCTGGGTTCTGGAATTCTCCTTCGCCCTGTTGGCAGTTGGAGCTCTGGTTGGACGGGGGGCTGACCTACCTATACCTGTGCTGCAATAAAGCTTCTACTTCACCTACCTACTTGTGGAGTCATCATCTATTGTACAACACCTAACAATGCCAAAACCAGTCTGGGATTCTTGTGTCCTCTTCCAGAGGAGGCCTCGCCTGACAGTTCAGGCTGGACTGTTCCCATGTTGAGCAAGGTCGTGACTGAATTGCATTTGAAAGACTTAGTCTAGAGTGACAACATGGGGAAAAATGAAGGTATGAAATGCTACAGACAGTGAATTTCTGTGATTTAGACTATTTGCAAAGAAGCAGCCCTCTCATCACCTTTGTATGTTTGTCTCTTTCTTTTTGTACTTATAGACTCACCTTTTCAATCTGTACCATTTAAACCATTGATCTATCCACCCTCTCGCTGGTGTACTGTTATTGTTTTCTAGAATGTACATACATGCTTGTTATATGTACAGTACTCTGTTAAGTTAACAGGGCCAGACTAGAAACCAATATCCGCCCTAACAAAAATGTTCAAACTACTGCCATTCTGCACGAGTTCGCGAGTAGGGAAAAGAAAAATTTGCGTTTGTATAATTACATGAAATGAAATGCTGCAAAAATTACGCGAAATACCCTTAAATGTAGAGAACAAGAAACATGTCCTCACACCAGTTTTGGACATTAGTAGTCATTTTGCTCAAACCAAACCCGCAGAAAACCCAATGCTGCAAAAAAACTGCAGCTTTTGTTCTGGTCATTCACGTTGATCCCAGGCCCCTGTGCTAACATTTTTGTCATTATGGGAATTTCACTTACCAAGAATTTATATATGTATACATTTGTGAAATATTAGCAATCTTCTTGTGAAGGGTCACCTATAAAAGAACAGGTACTTTTTCACTTTCAGGTCAGCGAAATACTGAGTGAATGTGTCGTGTTTTGAGTGTTTTTCTCTTTTGTGGTTTCTTTTTTCTTAGCTGGGCACTTGTGGAAACTCTCTGCGTATTGCAGGCTTTACTCTTTCACACCACATATCAATTCAGCGTCATTATCCAATGGCCAATTTATTTTTTGCTTTGGATTTCAAAGCCTTTTGAGAACGATCATTAGAGAAGTAGCAATATTTTCTAATGTATAATTTATCAGCTGAGCCCCAAATTAGTGCCTGCAGAGCACTGTTTTTGACAACGACAGAAGGCTCTAAGGATACACAGTCACTTCTATAGAGATGAAATTACCTCACCTACAAGGTATGTTTCTTTTCATAAAGCCACTTTACTCTGTATCAAGCTGGAAACTTCTCTGTTTCTAAATGCGCCCGCTCCCACTTGGATTACAGCAATTACGGTGTTTTTACCTCTCACTTAAATCCAAAGTGAAGCATTATATGACCTTTAAAAATCAGTATGTGGACATGAGCCAATCGAACGAGCTCATTATCTTGCAAGGGACTCTTTTTTATTTCCATAACAGTGCCTATTGCGCGCTGTTGTTATATGACAATACCTGTAATGGCAGCACATAGTTTTTTTGGTTATTTTTTTTATCGCTTTACTGAAATTAGGGTACTACACAACAACACTCCAGTAGCTGAAAGAATACTTCCTAGGCAAGCTTAGAGGGATTAGAACACGAGAAATCTAGCAAGTTAATTTCATTTTATTATAAAGGGTCGCTTGTGCACAATTAATGGGGGGCATCTTTACTAGGAAGCATGGTTTGTTAGCTCAATTTAACTTTCTGAAGGTAAAATGAGTTAATCAGAATTTGCATTGTATGCTTTATTTGCATATTGTGCCCCATAATGCTCACAGAAACAAAAGATTGACCTTTCTCTGAAGGAGATGGGTGAAATCTGATTACATTATTGTGGTTGTCTCATAAAAAGATTTGTTTGAACTATTATAAAATAGATTTTGATAAATTGAAACGCATTCCCAATCTGACCACGTGCATTGTGGTAGGTTCTTTGACTGCAAGGATTAAGCATTTGAAATTAATTTGGCACAGCGGTGCAGCTTTTGATTCACTCCAGTGTGCACTGTGCAAACTACAGCTGCAGTGTCACATTAAGGATTTTGAGGGCACGGGCAGGAAATATTTTGGTAGCCCATGCTTAGTAGAATGTTGAATTTTATTACAGTTTTTCTGCTAAATCAAGCCTTATGTTGCCTAGCAATAGTGAATTAGGATTAAGGTTGAGGTACAGAAATACACAGACGTGAGTTAGAGACAAAGTTTCATTCATTTCATGCAGCTTTATTCGGTTCAAGTAGATGACCATAAAAGCACAAGCAAAATGCAAAGTAGTCAAACAGTTATGACATATTTCATCGCATCATATCACATCAAAAATAATTATGAACATTAAAATAAACATACATGTCCAATGAATAAATATTGCAATTAAAAAATCATACTTTTCCTAGCGTTGATGCACTGATTTAAGAACGTCGCAGTATAAAAACAGATGTCTGCCGACTCCATATTAAAAATTAGGTTCATAGCATGTGTAACTGTGCATACACCATATTTAACAAATAAAGGCTTCAAAAAAGCAATACGGAAATGTGTGTACAGTTTACATAACAACAGAAAGTGCACAGTGCTCTGGGTGGATACATCATCACATCTACAAGGCCCAAGCGGATGTTGTTTAATGTTAGGATGGGCAACTAGATGATGGACCATTCCGAAACGGAGCCTGGTTAATACAAATTTGTGCGAGTTCCTGGATACCATAATTAAATATGAAGGGAAACCTTCCACTGTAATATATCTATTGTAAAAAATATAACAGTGGACAAAGAACCGGCTGCAATTGCCCGCTTTCTCCCCATGTAAGTCAAGAAGGTATTTTTCATTTCAGATTTGGGGATCATAGACGCTGCACCGGGGTTATCTAAAAGATTAAGATTGAATATGTCTGAAAAACAAGTAACAACATATTTTAACCAGGGAATATTTTGGTATTTATCCAGGCGTAGACAATCCTCAGCAATGGATCTATTAAACTGCTTGTCTTCCTCTAGCCAAATAGACCGCCAAGTCATTAATGGCCTGAGGCATAATAGATCAGTTAAGTGATTGACTGCTAATTCTCGATGAATTAACTCGTTCGAGACTGACATGGGTAAAAAGAGGAGCCTTTTTAAAAAAAACAGCTGTGACCCCATACTCCTGCCCCATACAAAGCTATAGTATATAAATGCCTATACATACATAGTAGCACATCTAGCCTGATACATTTTTAACATATCCCTTGATCAACGATCCCCTACCTTAGCAGCAAATCTGTAAATACCAGGGCATTTTTAGCCATTTTATTCCGAATATTAATAAATTCATTTTTCCATTTCCTATCATTTGAAAAAGTAATACCTAGGTAACAAAATGTTCCTACCTGTTGCACCTTCTCTCTATCTATAAAAAAGGTATTTAAAACTCTAGCTTTGGCTCCACAGGTCATGGTGTAAGTTTTCCCTTTATTAATTACCAGTTTTCTGTCTTTGATAAAAGAGGAAAAACTATCCATTAACTGCTGTAAACCCACCGGGGTCCTTGAAAGTAAAACAGCGTCATTGGCGTATAATAACACCGGCACTGGTACACCATTTATCTGAGGGGCATCAGCATTAACTTTTTTTAAAATGGCATCAATTTCATTAATAAATAAAATAAATAAGAGGGGAACCAAAACACAGCCCTGTCTGATTCCTCTTCTAACACTAAATTTAGGGGTACATTCTCCTCTGGTTCCAAAGCGCACGCTAGTTTTCAATTTCTCATATAATCTAGCGAGGAAAAAGATTATACCTTCTGGTGCGCCTTGCTTCAGCAGCGTCGGCCACAGGAGTGCGTGATCAACCATATCAAAAGCACTACTCAGGTCTGCAAAGCAGAGGTACATAGAGCCAGGTTTAGCCTCAGTGTACTTCCCAATCAATAGGTGAAGGTTAACGCATTGATCAAGCGTACCCCAACCTTTTCTAAAGCCAAACTGACTATCAGCCAAAATACCATTCTGCTCAGCCCAGTCCTGTAACCTCACAAGCATAACTCTACTCATCACCTTTACTGATGAGTCGAGGAGAGAGATCGCGCGATAATTCTTTGCATCAGACCTGCTACCCTTTTTATAAATAGGTACTATGATTGACTCGCACCAGGGGGCTCAGTGCATACGGCTGCGTTGAAAACAGTCGTAAGGAGGGGTCCCCATACCTCTGGGGCTGCCCTATAAACATCTATAGGTACCCCATCAGGGCCCTGGGCTTTCCCTCCTTTACTATTACGTATACCACTTTCAACCTCCTCAACAGAGATATCAAGCGGTAAAACAGCCCATTGATTTGGACAGGTCTCTAAAACTCTATTTGTATCAAAAATATAAGAGAAATGGGCAATCCACCCTTCACTGGATACATTTGATGTTAACTCTGGTGTATTTTCATCTCTTAGGAAGGGGGAATTAACAGTGGCCCAAAATAGGGTGCAGTTTGAGAGTTCTGCAGCTTGGTTGAGGGAATCCCAGGCCAATTGCTGCAGTTCGCACTTCATCTGTTTGAGCACACGTTTATACTCCATCCTCAAATTAATTATTAGATTTTTGTCCCTGGGCTTGACTACTAATGCCTGTTTAAGTTTAGTTAGTGCGGCAGTGCAGTGGTGGTTAAACCAACCAGGTCGACTCCTACGCTGCCCGTTGTTACGTCCCGTAAATTTGGCATCAACCGCTTTATTAATTACATTAAAAAGTGATAAAACTTTCCCAAAGTCAAATTTATTTTCTAAAATGAAAACAATGTCCAGCAGGCTCTTCTTAATTATAGAGGTGGATAATTGATTTGCCTTTTCTCCTACCCATCTTAGCCTTATACCATTGGTCCTGTGAGGTTCCACATATATAATTATGTTACCTACATCAGTCAAACAACCTGCCCAATGTTGGTATTCAAAATGATTTGATTGTGATCACTTAATGTAGTAACTTCAATTCTAGGGGGGACACAGTAGGGAATAATGTTCGACGAAACTATCACATGGTCGATGATAGAAGTGGCATGATGGTTTTTAAAAGTAGGAATGGGCAATCCATCAGCATCTTTGCCACACTCCACAATTTCCAGATCATAACAACACATGAGCTTATGCAGTGCTTCGCCATACCCACTGTGACCAAAATGCAAAATGTCACACCCCTCATTGTTAGTGACCCCACAGACCTTCTGTGCTGACATTTCACACAATGCAATATTAAAATCCCCCACCCATATAAAATCAAATACAACATTCGCCTCCTGGCACAAATTATCAATAGCAACTGACAAATCTATAACTAATTTAGCCCTAGTACCATCGAAAATGTTGTTATAATAGTTAATCAATAAAATGTTGTGCTCTTTACCATCTACTAACCAGAGAATCTGTACAAGGTCACCTACTGGTATATACCCATTAACCACGATAGGGCGGGAAATGGTTACAAGTGTAAGAAGACCCCCTTTAAGTCTACCTGGGCCCCCACCCGTCGCTAATAAGTTATAGGAAACAAATCCATCATAATTAACTTCACTCAGACTCCAAGTTTCCTGAAAACATAATATATCGTGGGCATTAATAAACTTTCTCCAGCCCGGGTCTCTCTCCTTTGATCTCAGCCCTGCCACGTTCCAGCAGACGATTGTTGCACCTTTATCCCTAACAATAACACTATCGGACATCAGTTTATTATTGCTCCCCCCATTCTCAATCTGATTCGTTTTTCTTAGGTCCTCACATTCAGGTAGGGCATTTTCACATAACCCATGATCAATATTTGTGCTCATTTCTATGTCAGAGGACACATCAATACCCTCGTCAACAGCCACAAAAGGATTTATAGGCTCCTGAGATCGAGGATTCCCTATCGAGTCGGGTCAATCATTGGCATCCAAAGAGTTTAAGATCTGGTATCGGTTTTGTATCACAAGATCAGGGTGTGGCCTCTGGCTAACCGGCCCAGGGTTACCTCTCCTACTGTCACAGAAGGAAATACTAGGAGGACTATAGAAAAAACCAAGCGAGCGGGCACACACGTTTCCATCGGTGATCGGTAGGGATGCAGCTCTCAGTAATACGGTAGCTGCATGTTGTGGGTGCTTAAAATGTATTATAACACAATCCCCCCTGAAACATTTCCTGGAGCTCCCAATCCAGTTCACCCTTCTGGTAGTCAAAACCTGATCTGAGAATGCAATAGGGAAACCACAGTATCTAGTCAACCAGGACACCGTTTTATTTTTTAAGGCCCCATGGGTTTCCTGGTATTTGCCATTCTCAGCTGGGGGAACATTTGTTAATACTACCACGTACCGGGCACAATCAGGGGGGAGGTTAGTGGCAGCTCGCCTTTGTCTTACTTCGGTCCAGTCTTTACTTCTGTCGGCCCTTGTTACGGCCAGGCTGTTACAGACAGGAGGCAGGGAGGTTGATAGATTACGTATACATTTTTTTTTACTGGCGCCTACATCTCTCTGCGGAGTAACATCCTGATTATCTCGGTCACTTGATGGTATTATCGTTTTGCTACCCTCTACTTCCATTGATTTTTTAAGTAGTCCACCCAGCCTATTTACTTCAGCGGTGAGCTGGTCAATTTTGGTCATAAGGGGTTTAACAATGCCCTTGATCTTAGAGTCAATGATACCCACTAAGTACTTAATTAAGTCTGCATCCATCGTAACAATGTCATCTTTAACCTGACTATTATCCTCCTTGTCTGGGATATTAGGGGGAGTGGCAGCTCTTTTCCTTACAGGGCGAGATCCTCCCCGCTTAGATTGAACTTTTCGACATGCCCTCACCACTCTAGGGACTGGAGTACGTGGATGCTGAACTGTGGTATTAATTGAATCATCCAGATCAACTAAGTTAGGGATGTCCTGCCCAGATGTATCTTTAACAGAAGTATCATGATTATTAGTGCTACTGCTTTCATCCAGTACCAGAGCAGCCGGCACTGTTTCTATTATGGGTGGCGGGGGGGGGGCTGGCTAAACCCAACGACTGGCGCCTTTCATTATTAATCTTACTGACAACTTTCACTAAATAGTTGTCTAGTGTGTGCGGTGCCTGAGTAGCCTTTAACTTAGACATTGTTCGAGCTTCAATGAACCGATAAATAGCTTTGAATACTTAATACTGAAATGAAACAAATTAAAAAACACACCACCAAATGGTATAATCCCAGATTAAAAAAGAAATATAATAACACTCAGCATATACTATACATGCCGGCTATCAATGAACAAAGTTTCTGGCCCAGTCCAGTCTCTTACTGTCTCGGGCTATCTTAGACTGTCCGCCCTTTGTCCGGGCTTCGTCCCGCGCTGCGTGACCCAGAGGCTGATTAATTCTGTCGGTAATTAGGGGGCGGTCCTCCGCTCAGGTGGGCAGGTGGGCTAGCGCGCTGCCTCCTGGCTCCTGCGCTGTTGGAGTCTCTATGCCCCTGCAGTGGAAAACAGCCTCGGCCGCTGCCGTCAAGCAACAAGGGTCCTCGTAATTCCCCCACCTCGGGAGACAGCAGTACTTATCACGGAGAGCAGGAGCTCATGAAGCGGGAACCGCGCCAGCGGGTCCGGCGAGCTCTGATGTAGGGCCGGTGATTGGGGGGGCGGTCCTCCGCTCAGGTGGGCAGGTGGGCTGGCGCGCTGCCTTCTGGCTCCCTGAGTCCTGCGCTGTTGGAGTCTCTATGCCCCTGCAGTGGAAAACAGCCTCGGCCGCTGCCGTCAAGCAACAAGGGTCCTCGTAATTCCCCCACCTCGGGAGACAGCAGTACTTATCACGGAGAGCAGGAGCTCACGAAGCCGGACCTTCGGATTACCTCCAGTGTGCACTGTGCAAACTACAGCTGCAGTGTCACATTAAGGATTTTGAGGGCACGGGCAGGAAATATTTTGGTAGCCCATGCTTAGTACAATGTTGAATTTTATTACAGTTTTTCTGCTAAATCAATCCTTATGTTGCCTAGCAATAGTGAATTAGGATTAAGGTTGAGGTACAGAAATACACAGACGTGAGTTAGAGACAAAGTTTATTTGCGGGGGGGGCGAGGTAGGAGGGTTTGCTGGGCAATTGCCCACTTTGCCTGTGCCTTAAACCATCCTTACAGCTAAGGCTTCATCTACGAGTGTGTAGGTGGGATATTGTGATACTTTTCACACTTGTTGAAATCCTATACCCAGACGTTCAGTATGTATCAGGTGTGTTAAATATTGCCAATTACAAGTTGAGCCCTAAAAAATGGGACACAGACTGCACGTCAGGGTGTTCTGCACCCAAATCTGCAAGTCGCAGTATTAAGCAACCCTTTCCCGAGTTACAATTTATCTAGGGGATGTTAGATCTATTGTAGCTGATAATTACTGCCTATGGTTAGCGCCAACCCATTTGTACTTGCGGCCCCTTCACAACAGGTGTTTGCGCAGGGGTCATTAATTACTGTTGACCTTTTAATTGAAGCCTAATAGTCTTTGTCAGCCTAAATGGTGTGAAATTTCCAGTTTCTTTGCATTGCAGCTGTTGACTAATCGTACATTGGAACCTTTTGGTCTAATCGCTTTGAAGATGTTTCAACCACTATGGTTTACCACTGCAATAATCTGTCAACTTTAAGTGGCTTATCCTGAGTTAAGTTTGTGTATTAGGTATATTTCCCACTCAATCGACGAACCCAATGCCTGAGTACTTCTTTGGAAGAAGATGTGATTGTTAATATAGAATAACCACAGGCGGGTTACTCTGCTCCGCCAGTGGAGTTTGCAGATTTTTCCTACTCAGCGCTCCGTTGCGAACACGCAGTTTAGGCAAAACTCTCCTCTGTGGCGCAGCAGAGTTAGCCAGCCCCTCCACCTCCCAAATTAATACTTTTTTTTCAAAAGGAGGCACCTGTGTGGCTGCCTCTTCCTCTGCCTGACCGCTCTCCTTCTTGCTCCTCGCCGTCATTCTTCTATGAAAATACCCTATGTTGTACGTCTTGCGTATGCACACGCACAAGACGTACAAAGTAGGATTTTTTTATAGGAGTCGTTGGATGGTGCAGTCCTAAAACTGCTGTCTGCGCACAGCTGCGGAGCAGCAGCAGTGCTGCAATGCTCTTTACACAGCCTAATGCTGTGCTGCAATCAGAGGGCACTAGGAGTGCTAACATTTGACAAGCACCAAGAACTTCTTGTTGTGTTTTTGTGGGTTGGCTCACCATCTCTTGTACGTCGCTTCCTCCTCCATGATGCCACCTGCTCCATTATCTTACCACCTGCACATCCTCTTCAAGACCAGGATCACTGAAACCAATATCCCATAGTACATGTGCATCTGCAGTTCACTGAAAAAATATCGACCCTCAAAATATCGCCATGCCAAAATATCGTCACCAAAATTTCAATGTCAGAAATATCATCATCCTATACTTATGATGGTAAGTATAAAAATATCGCAAAAAATATTGTTGTAATACATATTGTTGTATTAAATATCAATAGTAACATCAATAACAAAATAGATTATATAAATATGAGAAATAAACTTAAATAAAATAGTTAAACACACACATTTAATAATTAATATATTTTTAACTAATATAACAAATAAATAAATAAATACACACACACACACACACACACACATATATATATATATATATATATATATATATATATAGACGCGTTGGGTTTTGTGATTCCGATTGACATCATATATAATATATATATATATATATATATATATATATATATATATATATATATATATATATATATATATATATATATATATATATATATATAATATATCCAAAGTTCCTTCCTCCATACCACCGGGACCCCGTAACTGTGGTGCAAAACAGGGATCGAGGTCGCCCTGAAAATATTCCTTCTCACCCAGCAAAGCAGCCGCTATGCCAATGCCCAATGCACTCCAATCCAGCTTTTCACAATATCCAGACAAGGAAGCGCGTGTGCTCAGAATCAGATTTATTCTTTCGGTTCCAGCATGATGTCAATCGGAATCACAAAACCCAACGAGTTTCGGCGAAACACACTCGCCTTGGTCACGGGTAATTAGTGCTTTCGAAAATGAACCTTTAAATAAAGTTATCGTGATACTAAGTGCACGTGTAAAAATAAACAAAGGACATGGAACATTTAGCAATGGCGGCCATCTTGTAATGGTGTGTAGCGCAAAATGAAATGTTTGTACATTTGTTTGTGAATCACTCCCAAACTTAGTACTTCTCACATTATTACAGCATAATGTCTATAGCATTATATATTAAATAATATTCCAAGTGGCAAATTCATCCCATGTAGAGCGGACACATTATCTATTGTTTGTGTCTTAATAAAGTTATCGTCAATGATACTACAAACTTCATGATATCTCCAACTAATGATCCCCTGTCATCCGAACTGGGGTGAATTGTTGTATGTAACTTTCTCCTGCAATCTTTCAACAATCATATGGTTTTATCCAAATGCATATATTTCAAAATTATGTGAATAACAATCTTATTCAAAATATTGAGCGCAAATGCGTCTAAATGTATCGATATGTCAATACATCCCAAGTGGGGTGAGAGTTCATATAGTGAAATTACAGTTCATCATGCTAATGTCCATCAGGAAATTGTTCGAATATGACCTGAACTTCCCCAGTGGGAGGCGAAAGAGAAAAGTCTCACATGGGATATCATATGTAGTTGATCATAATATATTCCACACTCGATAGTGCTCCTTCATGGTCCTGTGCATAAATGGGAGAAACAAAGAGAAAGTGCACACCTATCAGAAAACTGCATACTGTATGCTACTCATCACAAGTTACCATTATTTGTCCCATGAAAAGTGCCTGCACCTTAAATCAATTGTGATAATTTAAAACAACCATATTAAAAACCAGAGGTTCTACGTTGTCTCGCTGGGGCTCTAAATACTGTATTCTGTAAATGGGCATAATTGGGGCAACAAATCCAGCTCAAGAACATCACACCAATTAATACACTCAAATAAGGATAGTGTTTATACACAGAAGAATTCATTCACCAAGGTGCCATGTCATTTCCTCCTCGGAATTGAGACCACTCGGAATCAGAGTATCGAGGTTCACAATATATCTGTTTTCTAACTGCCGCAATTTGCGGATCTTGTCCCCTCCTCTCTTCATAGGAGGTAGTTTATCTATTACAAAGAATTTGAGGCGGTTGCTATTGTGTCGTTCCTCGAAATGTCGGGCAACAGGTGAGGTTTGTTCTTTGTTCTGAATTGCCCTCATGTGCTGTAACACCCGTGTCTTGGCAGGAAACATAGTGCTACCTACGTACTTCTTCGGGCAGGGACAGACCAGTACATATACACAATATTCTGATAGGCAGGTTAGATGTTTCTCAATACTTTTATCCTTGTCCTCAATCGGATAGTGTACTTTTTTTTATATTTGTGCTGTACCTACAAGCTTTACACTTCATACATGTAAAGAAACCCTGGATGTTACTGGTACTAGGTCTGCTGGTACTGACCTCATTGTGACTGACCTTGTTTCTAAGTGTCTCCGCCCTACGGTAAGTTATACTAGGTCTGTCTGCCAAGACTTCACTCAAGGTGGGTTCTGTCCCAAGAACCTTCCAGTGTTTGTTAAGGCTCTTTTGGACTCTCCATGATTTCGAGTGGAATGTGGAGATGAATCTAATTGGTTCCTTGTCTCCACTTATTTCTTTCTGTTCTGGGTCCAATAGTGAGGAGTGACTGATCTTACTAGCCTTTTGAAATGCCTCATCTATAATGGTTTGGTTGTAGCCTCTCTCCCTGAAGCGCTCTTTCATGCGTTCCCCTTCCTGGACAAAATCTTGATCCCTACTGCAATTCCTCCGGGCCCGGAGGAATTCGGCAAACGGAATACTGCGTATCAATGCCCTGGGATGACCGCTCTCTGCATGAAGCAGTGTATTTCCTGCAGTTTCCTTCCGAAACAACTTCATCGCTAACTTTCCTTCAAAAATTTCTATGGACAAATCTAGGAACACTGCTTTACAATCACTGATCTTAGCATGATGAACTGTAATTTCACTATATGAACTCTCACTCCACTTGGGATGTATTGACATATCGATACATTTAGACGCACTTGCGCTCAATATTTTGAATAAGATTGTTATTCACATAATTTTGAAATATATGCATTTGGATAAAACCATATGATTGTTGAAAGATTGCAGGAGAAAGTTACATACAACAATTCACCCCAATTCGGATGACAGGGGATCATTAGTTGGAGATATCATGAAGTTTGTAGTATCATTGACGATAACTTTATTAAGACACAAACAATAAATAATGTGTCCGCTCTACTTGGGATGAATTTGCCACTTGGAATATTATTTAATATATAATGCTATAGACATTATGCTGTAATAATGTGAGAAGTACTAAGTTTGGGAGTGATTCACAAACAAATGTACAAACATTTCATTTTGCGCTACACACCATTACAAGATGGCCGCCATTGCTAAATGTTCCATGTCCTTTGTTTATTTTTACACGTGCACTTAGTATCACGATAACTTTATTTAAAGGTTCATTTTCGAAAGCACTAATTACCCGTGACCAAGGGTTTTGTGATTCCGATTGACATCATGCTGGAACCGAAAGAATAAATCTGATTCTGAGCACACACGCTTCCTTGTCTGGATATTGTGAAAAGCTGGATTGGAGTGCATTGGCATAGCGGCTGCTTTGCTGAGTGAGAAGGAATATATATATATATATATATATATATATATATATATATATATACATATATATATATATATATATATATATATATATATATATATATGTATATATATATATATATATATATATTACCTACTGGCGATAGCCAGTAGGTATATATAGTTAGGACCTAGCTACCATAGGAAATCCGCAACATTCTATTGGGAATAACTTTGGCGCCGGTTGAGGAATTTGTGTGTAATTTTCCAAAATGTTGGCAGCTCCACTGCGCTCCTTCCCTGAAATTTTCGGGGGGATTCGTGAAGTGGGGGCTGAGAAAAAAGGGGGGTCCCAAAACGTGTTTTCCCCATGTTAATTTCCTCAGGTCGTTCTGACAAGGCTACAGCCCGAACCGCTGAACGGAATTACACCAAACCTGGCAAAATTGTAGGGACTGGTATGCAGAAGTGCTTTTGCTATATTTGGTGAAAATTGCTCCAGTGGTTTTATGAAAATTAACTTCAAAAACACATATATATCTGGGCGGAGCCTAACCACACATCTCATCGTGAGATCTGATTGGCTGTCAGCACTTCATACAAGAAGTGTTTGCAGCCATCTTGGGACCAATATACATGATAGCACCTCATTAAAAAGCATTGTAGTTAATAGAGGGTTTTAGGACTTTAGTTACATTATAAATCATTTGTTGATGGTGTTAGGTTCCCACTCAGCCCACACACTGCAGGAACGAAGTATGTACCAACCACTTCCCCGACTCACCAGCCACTCACAAGATGTAATAAATGAGTATACTGATGACCCAGAAAAGGGGGTGGATTCTGGGGAGACACCAAATCTACCACCCCTATAGAGCGAAGAACGAACTGCTCTTTCCTCCACGCTTCTGCACCTACGTAGACACAAAGGACATACACATCATAATACATACCCTACCTGGAAACCCAACATCAGTGACCATATCCTGTTTTCACAATCATAAATGCTTACCAGTTAGAAGCACAGGTTTTGTATCGTGGAGACAGCCAACAACCTCTTCACCAAGATTACTTCTCTTGGAGCAAAAAATATGGCTGGGTCAACAAAATTACACAAGGTGTCTCTCAGCACGTCATGAATATTGGGGGGAAAACACTCCACAAAGACTGAAAAAAAACCCTTCACGCTTCTGTCAATGCGTGAATACCAGAACGGGATGTCTATACAGGGAAGGACCGGGAAGTATTGTGCATGCAACCGGGATTGTTTTGCACTCGCGGAATGACCTCAAACGTCATTCCCACCTCAAAAGGACATGGAGCGGTGTTTCAAGGAGCCGCGCAAAAGTGAAGGAAAGCGCTGACAATCACCGCGTTCTCCTCGGAAAACGAACGGAATCAAGTGCCGATCAGGGAGGAAAACATAAAACCCCAAAAAGCCCCCAGGATACCTATGTATGTGCAAATAACCAAGCACAAAGAAAATACAGGATCAAAATAGCGGGGGAAAAAGATTTCTAACTCACTAAACTCACTACCCAGGGGAAATTAAACGAGGGGACTAAACAAGGACAACCAAAGGGCCAGACTCAAAAGGCACAAAAAAGAAGGGAAAAAAAGGGGGATAACAATTCTCACGAGCCCGTGAGAACCGGCAATACAAGTTCAGGAACACAGAAGCCAGCAAACAGGAACCCACAGGTGAGCAATAACAAGCCCCGACGGCAAGGTAGGACTGACCTATGTCCCGCACTGGTAGATCATGTGACAACAGGTCATGGTCACCGAAAGAGGACTGCGCCCGATTCCTAACAGTACCCCCCCCCCCCAATGATCCTCCCCACAGGTCGGGGTTTCAGGGGATGCTGTCTATGGAACATCCTAACTAAACGAGGCGCATGCACCCCTCCAGCTGGCTCCCACGTCCTATCCTCTGGAGTATATCCCTTCCAATCAACCAGATAGTATAAACGTCCTCTCCTACGTCTGGAATCAAGAATAGCCTGGACCTCAAACTCCTCTTGTCCATCGACCACCAAAGGGGCAGGAGGGGTAGCACCTGATCAGAAGGGACATATGGTTTCAACAAAGAAGTGTGGAACACGGGATGGACTTTAAAATCCTGCGGCAACTGGAGCTTCATAGCCACTGGAGTAACCACCTGAACCACCACAAAACGTGGTTGCAGTTTCCGAGACCCCTGCAATCTCAGATTGCGAGAAGCTAACCATACCTGGTCACCCACTCGATAACAGGGAGCGGGGACCCGATGACGATCGGCCTGCAGTTTCATATCGGCCTTAGCTTCTTGCAACCGCGCCCTTGCCTCCTCCCAGATGTCACCCAAACTCTTACACACGTCATCAATGGCCGGCACATGCCCAGTAGGTTGAATAGCTAACGCTTTAGGATGGTACCCCAATGAACAATAAAAAGGAGTCATACCCAAAGCGGAATGCAGACTATTATTATACGCAAATTCCGCTATAGGAAGAGCAGTCACCCAATCACATGACAGGGACGAAATCAGGCACCTCAAGTACTGTTCCATTGTCTGGTTGGTGCGCTCAGTCTGGCCATCGGACTGCGGATGGTATGCTGACGACAGCCGTATTTCCATCTTGAGCACCAAACAAAGCTCCGTCCAGAAATGAGACACAAACTGGGCCCCCCTGTCAGATATAATTACAGACGGTAAGCCATGTATCCTCACCACCGAGGTCATAAAAACCAAAGCCATCTCCTTAGCTGTAGGGATTTTGGTTAGCGGGATGAAATGCTCCATTTTCGTGAATAAATCCACCACCACCAAAATGGCGGTTAATCCAGACACAGACGGTAAATCAGTCACAAAATCCATACTGATGGTATGCCAAGGAGAAGGAGGGACCTCTAAAGGCTGCAAAAGACCAGAGGGCTTACCATGTGAAGGCTTACTGATGGCGCAAACAGGGCAAGCGGACACATAACACTGGATATCTCGCGCCAATGTCTCCCACCAGAACCATCTCAAACATAACTCCTTCGTCTTCCGCATCCCAGGATGTGCCACCAATGCAGAAGAATGACACCACTCCAAGACCATCTCTCTCAGGGCTGGAGGAACGAAACAACCGACCCTCGTTATACAATAACGCATCTAGAGAAACCATCTGTGGTAATGCCAACCAAGGAGCCAAATCCACCTGACGTAACCGCTCTTTCACTAGAGAAGAAAAGTCATCAGCTGTTACAACCCCGATGATCCTCTCACTCTCGATCATCGGTCTATCTTCCTTCACAGGTCTCACTTCATCTGGATCAACATGGATCCGGGAAAGGGCGTCAGATTTAATCTGCTGCGCTGCGGGTCGGTAGGTTATAACGAAATCATATTCAATGAAGAATAGAACCCAACGCATCTGGCGCGGAGTCAAAGCCCGAGCCGACCGGAAGAACTCTAGATTTTTGTGGTCGGTATAGATCGTAATTGTATGCCGAGCGCCCCATAAATAATGGCGCCATTCCTCAAAGGACAGCTTAACAGCCAATAGCTCCCTCTCCGCCACGGTGTAATTACGTTCCGCCGGCAGCAGGGTTTTAGAGAAAAAAGCGATAGGGTGCATATGACCTGTACTCTCCTCCCGTTGAGATAATACTCCACCCACCGCACACGAGGAAGCATCCATTTCCACAAAGAACGGCAGGGCAGGATCAGGATGCGTCAACACAGGTGCTGACGTAAATCTCTTGAGCAACAACCGGAAGGCATCCTGAGCCTCAACAGACCAAACGAAGGGAACCCCCTTCCTCAAGAGACGGGTCATGGGTGCCACTGTATCAGAAAAATGGGAGATAAAACGCCGGTAAAAGTTGGCAAACCCTAGAAGCACCTGAATGTGCTTCGCTGTAGATGGAATAGGCCAGGTCACAGTGGCCTAAATCATTTTTGGGTCCATTCGAAAACCTTCCGCTGAGATAATGAATCCCAAGTACTCAACCTCAGAAGTGCTAAACTGACACTTTTCAAGTTTGGCATACAGCTGATGTTCCTGCAGTTTCTATAGCACTTGTGTCACATGTTCTTGTTGTTCAGCACCGGTATTTGAAAATATAAGGATGTCATCCAAATAAACGATGACAGTCCTGTCCAGGTACTCACTAAGAACTTCATTAATGAAGTACTGAAATGCCGCTGGCGCATTGCATAAGCCAAACGGCATTACACAGTACTCAAATAGGCCCTGTTTGGTCTTAAAAGCCGTCTTCCACTCATTCCCGGATCGAACACGAATAAGATGGTAGGCACACCGCAAATCCAATTTGGTAAACACCGTGGCTTTGCGGAGCTGGTCCAACAACACGGGGATAAGTGGAAGAGGGTATTTGTTCTTCACCGTGGCCTTATTTAAGGTCCTATAGTCCACACAGGCCCTCAACGTCCCCTCCTTCTTTGGTATAAAAAAGATCGCTGACGACACTGGCGAACAGGAGGGACGGATAAAACCTGACTTCAGCATCTCCTCTATATATTCTTTGAGATGTTGTTCTTCAGGTTCTGATAATGCGTATACGCGACTGCATGGCAAAGGAATACCGGGCACCAAGTTGATCCTACAATCAAAGGATCGGTGCGGAGGAAGACCCCGGGCCTGACCTTTATCAAACACCTTCTTGAAAGCAGAATACTGCGGTGGAACTGAACCCACCTCTGTTACCGCACAGGACAGAGGGGGGATCCCTTCACTGGCCTCTCTGTAGCAATGTTTCAAGCAATGAATGGAATCCAACGTCACCAAACGCTGCACCCAATCAATCCTGGGATTATGCTCCTGCAACCAGGGAACCCCCAACACCAAACCAAAAGAAGGAGCATCGATCAAATCAAACACCACCATCTCAGAATGCCCATTCTCACACAACAATCGTAAAGGAACGGTTTGACGTGTGATACACCCTGACGTCAATTCTGTTCCGTCAATGGCTCTCACTGGCTCTGGTTGTTGCTTATAATGACAAGAAATCCCCAGCTTGTCCGCCAAAGAAATGTCTATAAAGTTACCGGTGGCCCCAGAATCCAATAACACCGACATGGGTACTTGATCCTGCACTGAAAGCAACAGATGGGCTGAGATAATGAAATGCCTAGGAACCAAATCCACTGCCCCCACTACTTCATACCGTCCCCTCGCTTCGTCCTCAAATTGGGGGTGACAATCCACATGGACAAAAGCAACCCTCTTACCATACCCCGCACCAGACGGTTTCACTGGACATTCCCTGGCGAAATGCCCACCCTGTCCGCAATATAGGCAGAGATTCAACTCTATTCTCCTTTTCTTTTCTTCAAGGGTCAAGGGCCCTCTTACTCCCCCTATCTCCATGGGTTCAGGGGCACTCTTGTGCTCCCCAAGTGGCTTGATGTCGGGTTTTACGTAGCTACCGCGGGATACTTGAAAACGACTACGATCACCCCACCTCTCAGCCAATCGGTGGTTGAGTTTCACAACAAGGTCTATGAACTCAGCACAGTCGTCTGGTGGGTTCACCACCTGCGATACAACGTCCTTGAGTTCCTCAGACAGACCCTGGTAGAACAAAGAAGTCCGCTTCTCCGCCGGCCAATGGGTCTCAGACACCAACCGGTTGAAAGTAGCTATATACGTTAAGAGATCCTGTCTGCCCTGCCGCAACTTCAATAGCTCCGTATCACTTGCCTGCATGAAAGCGTGCTTGGCAAACAGTCCTCGCATCAACTCCTTGAAATCCGCATAATTATTCAACACACGATCATCACTTTCCACCAAAGGAATAGCCCACTGAGCAGCGGTGCCAGCCAAGTATGAAATTGTGAAAGCAACTTTAGCTGAATCATTAGGGAAGGCCCCAGGCCTGCACATAAAATGTAACTGCCACTGATTCATGAACATCCCAAATTTGTCACTATCTCCCGTAAACCTCTCCGGGGGGCCAAAGGAACAGGAACAGGGGTGGTTACAGTAACTGCAATTGGGACCCCACTTCCACTAGCGCTCTGTCCCGCCCCTCCGTACTGAAATGTAGCAGGCTGTATAACAGGGGCAGGCCCTCTAATATGTACCTGTTCTCTAGCTCTCACGGCCCCCAGTTCCTGTCTTAAGCCCACATTCTCCTGACGTAAGTCTTGTACCTGGGACTGTAAGGCAGCCAGAGCCCCCATCACGTCCTGCAGAGTGGGGACCTCAGTGCCCCAACCCGGTGGACCTCCCGCATCCACATCCATACTCGTCCGGGCAGTGTGACAATTCGTGGGCTTGTTATTCTGTTAGGTTCCCACTCAGCCCACACACTGCAGGAACGAAGTATGTGCCAACCACTTCCCCGACTCACCAGCCACTCACAAGATGTAATAAATGAGTATACTGATGACCCAGAAAAGGGGGTGGATACTGGGGACACACCAAGTCTACCACCCCTATAGAGCGAAGAACGAACTGCTCTTTCCTCCACGCTTCTGCACCTATGTAGACACAAAGGACATACACATCATAGTACATACCCTACCTGGAAACCCAACATCAGTGACCATATATCCTGTTTTCACAATCATAAATGCTTACCAGCTAGAAGCACAGGTTTTGTATCGTGTAGACAGCCAACGACCTCTTCACCAAGATTACTTCTATTGGAGCAAAAAATATGGCTGGGTCAACAAAATTACACAAGGTGTCTCTCAGCACGTCATGAATATTGGGGGAAAAACCTCCACAAAGACTGAAAAAAACCCCTTCACGCTTCTGTCAATGCGTGAATACCGGAACAGGATGTCTATACGGGGAAGGACCGGGAAGTATTGTGCATGCAACCGGGATTGTTTTGCACCCGCGGAATGACCTCAAACGTCATTCCCACCTCAAAAGGACATGGAGCGGTGTTTCAAGGAGCCGCGCAAAAGTGAAGGAAAGCGCTGACAATCACCGCGTTCTCCTCGGAAAACGAACGGAATCAAGTGCCGATCAGGGAGGAAAACATAAAACCCCAAAAAGCCCCCAGGATACCTATGTATGTGCAAATAACCAAGCACAAAGAAAATACAGGACCAAAATAGCGGGGGGAAAAGATTTCTAACTCACTAAACTCACTACCCAGGGGAAATTAAACGAGGGGACTAAACAAGGACAACCAAAGGGCCAGACTCAAAAGGCACAAAAAAGAAGGGAAAAAAGGGGGGATAACAATTCTCACGAGCCCGTGAGAATCGGCAATACAAGTTCAGGAACACAGAAGCCAGCAAACAGGAACCCACAGGTGAGCAATAACAAGCCCCGACAGCAAGGTAGGACTGACCTATATCCCGCACTGGTAGATCATGTGACAACAGGTCATGGTCACCGAAAGAGGACTGCACCCGATTCCTAACAGATGGTACCATACTCATTTTAGGAATTGTGGTGTGTTCTAAGTTGATTTTACCATGTGAAAAAGCCTTCTGCTGGGATATCATGAATCATGTTTGAAAGAAAACTATTATCTCATGCTTTTCCCACAGTGGTTTGGAAGGGGATCTATAAGCGAAACTGAAAGCATATTTTCTGTAAATTCACATTATCTTTCTCAGTCATGTGAGCATGAAGTCTGACATTCTCAGTAAAACATGTACATCCAACAAGGACAGAGACTGTCAGTTGATTCCTTTGTGTTCTACTGCAGCCTCCTAGAGTGTTCTAAAGAACAACTAGAGCGCTAACAGTCCTACTTATTACAAAGGTATGGCACACCTGAAGCCATCTTGATTGGAATAAAGTGGTAACTCTTAAAACATTTAATTTAAAAAGGAACAAAATGAGGGGGTATATTTTGCCATAGAAAGTATGATTAGTGCTGCAGAAAGAAAAATTAGGGCACATTTTGAGTGACTTCCCAAATCCTCTTCTATTTCATTAAAAAATGTTGACATGCAGTCTCCCAAGATGGCCACCAGAGACAAAAGAGCCCAAATGTATCCCAAATATCACCCAGATGTAGCCCAAGTATAGCTCAATGACAGAATGTCTCAGAGTGTTCTAAAGAACAACTAGAGCGCTAACAGTCTTACTTATGACAAAAGTATGGCACACCAGAAGCCATCTTGATTGGAATGAAGTGGTAAGTCTGAAAACATGTAATTTAAAAAGGAACAAAATGAGGGGGTTCATTTTGCCAAAAAGTATGATTAGCAGCAGACTTCCCTGGTGAGCAGTAGCTTTACTACAGTGATCTAATGAGCAACTAGAGTGCTAACATTCAGAATGTATGGCAAATGTGTGACACATCTGAATGCCTTCTTGATGGAACCAAAGTAAACAAGCATTGAAAATGCAATAGATCTTGCCCTCGTTTAAGTTAAAGCCATTCTGTTTGTAATGAGGTGGCTTTTTAGCTTTGCTTTTATTAGTGTTTTTAAAACTTTCATGTAAATAACATGCATATGTATGCATATATGTATATGTATGCATGCATTTATATTTGTATTTATAAAGATATGCAGATTATATATGTTTATATATGTATGTATATATATATATATATATACATACATAAATGCATATGCATATATATGCATATATATATGTGTATATGTGTGCGTGTAGAGAGAGGTAGAGAGGTAGAGGTGTAGAGGTTGAGAGGTAGAGGTAGAGAGGTAGAGGTAGAGAGGTAGAGACTAGTAGAGAGAGAAGTAGAGAGAGGTAGAGAGGTAGAGAGAAGAGAGTGAGTAATAGAGTAGAGAGTGAGTAGTAGAGAGTAGTAGAGAGCAGTAGAGAGAGTAGCAGAGAGTGAGTAGTAGAGAGTAGTAGAGTGAATAGTAGAGTGAGTAGTAGAGAGTAGTAGAGAGTGAGTAGTAGAGAGTGAGTATTAGAGAGTAGTAGAGAGTAAGTAGCAGAGTGAATAGTAGAGAGCAGGACAAAGTGAGTAGTAGAGAGTAGTAAAGAGTGAGTAGTAGAGAGTGAGTAGCAGAGAGAGAATAGTAGAGAGTAGTAGAGAGTGAGTAGTAGAGTGAGTAGTAGAGAGTAGTAGAGGAAGAGTAGTAGAGAGTGAGTAGTAGAGAGTGAGTAGTAGAGAGTGAGCAGTAGAGAGTAGTAGAGAGAGAGTAGTAGAGAGTGAGTAGTAGAGAGTAGTAGAGAGTGAGAAGTAGAGAGTTAGTAGTAGAGAGTAGTAGATAGTGAGTAGTAAAGAGTGAGTAGTAGAGAGAGAGTAGTAGAGAGTGAGTAGTAGAGAGTAGAGAGTAGTAGAGAGTGAGTAGTAGAGAGTAGTAGATAGTGAGTAGTAGAGAGTGAGTAGTAGAGAGAGAGTAGTAGAGTAGTAGAGAATGAGTAGTAGAGAGTGAGTATTAGAGAGTAGTGGAGTAGTAGAGAGTAAGTAGTGGAGAGTAGTGGAGAATATTCTAAAGTTTCCAAAGTTTGGCACAGCACCACTTGCACAATAAGTCCAATCAAATCATATCACTTAGAGTCCTTATTGAAGCGCTGAATCTTGGTGTATATTCAAATGCTTTTATTTTCCTTAAGTTTATGTACTACACCCAGCTGACGCGTTTCGTTCTGTACAACAGAACTTCTTCAGGGCATTCTTATTTCCTTCAAGTTATGTCGGTATCCTGTTGTCATATAACTAGATATTTCTTCCAAATGTTAGACGAGACGTAAGTAAATTCTTATTCAAAGTGACTAGGTATCAATTTTACCCACACAATTCGGGCAGACTTGAGTCAGTCTTTCAAAAATTCCAAAGTATAGGACATGATAATCCAAATCCAAATGTTTCTCAAGAAAAGTCATTTTCAATCGTTCGGAATTTCGGCGTTTGGGCAGATATGACCCAGGGACCCCCAGTATGCCAGGGTAATTAGTCCCCCCTCTGCAAACGCGCCAGTGGCCTGCGTTGCAGAGAGGTGTAAAAAGAGGCATAGCCTCATTACACCTCTGTGCAATGCAGCCCCCTGGCGCATACTGGAGGTTCCAGGTGGGCTAGTTGGCCCCCAGGGACCCCCAGTATGCAAGGGGAATTAGTTCCCCCTCTTCAAACATGCACGGGGGCTGCATTGCAGAGAGGTGTAAAAAAGGGTGTGGCCTCATTACACCTCTCTGCAATGCAGCCCCCTGGCGCATACTGGAGGCTCCTGGTGGGCTAGTTGGCCCCCAGGGACCCCCAGTATGCAAGGGGAATTAGTTCCCCCTCTGCAAATGCGCCGGGGGCTGCGTTGCAGAGAGGTGTAACAAGGGGCATAGCCTCACTACACCTCTGCAATGCAGCCCCCTGGCGCATACTGGAGGTTCAAGGTGGGCTAGTTGGCCCCCAGGGGCCCCCAGTATGCAAGGGGAATTAGTTCCCCCTCTTCAAACATGCACGGGGGCTGCGTTGCAGGGAGGTGTAAAAAGGGGCATGGCTTCATTATACCTCTCTGCAATTCAGTCCCCTGGCACATACTGGAGATTCCTGGTGGGCTTTCAGGTCTTATATAGTTAGGAATTAGCATTAAAAAAACCTTTGAAATTCACTGAAAAAAACATAGGTTTCAGGCCTTATATAGTTAGGATTTAGCATTTAAAAACCTTGCAAATTTACTGAAAAAAACCATAGGTTTCCGGCCTTATATAGTTAGGAATTAGCATTTAAAAAACCCTTAAAATTCACTCAAAAAACTATAAGTTTTAGGGGTGTTATAGTTAGCTGGACATTTCACTCATACAAAACCATTGAAATTGCTCCTATATAGTTAGTTGTACTAACTATATTTCGCGCCCCCGCAATGCACTGCTGATGATGTCACATATTACATCATTCATGACATGGTCAGTGACATCACTGATGACATCTCAAATGACATCACTGATGACATTTGCACTCTAACATGGAACATGTTGCAGTGCCAAAATCTCTAAAGGTGTCGCCCAGCCTACTCTCAAGGAGATGTTTCACATGTACACCAATCATGCTGAGTACTTGGCTGAAAATAGTTTTTTCAGACACTAGTTTTTTTATTATGTCCACTACAGCAGTTATGTTTTCTGTATAAATCCAATAAAGCAGTAGAGTGTACTTTTTTCACATCACTATCAATATGCGACCAAGGTTCCTCACATTTCTTGCCTTTGGCATCATCACTCAGCAAAAATTCTGTAAAGGTTGTGACATGGATAATATAGCATTCATAGCCCCTTGGACTGAGAACCATCAGCTAAGGGGCACAGTTGAAATGACTCTTTCTTTGATGCTACACAAAGCACAAATGATAAATATTTGGGTTTTAGTTCCTGTGTATAAGAAAACAGTGCACCAGAATTGACAATATAGTCAATAGCATCCCTCATTAACTCTGAAGATTGTAAAGATGCTTTCAGCATACCATCTAACAAGTGGCAAGGATCTCCTACAGGGAATCACTTCAGCTCGGGTATCAATTTTGACAGGTCATCACACAACTATTTCATATACGCAGCTGAATCACTGCAAATACAAACAATATCACTCCAATCTTTGTTGAACTTGGAAAGAACATTTTTTGCAGAGCATTCCAAGTGACACTGCGTTCCATGTTGTCCAAAAGTCAGGTGACATTTTTGCACCACTATCCCAGATGCTTGGTGATAGCGCTCTTTATACATATACTTGTCACTATACCTTGCATTGAATGTTTAAAGCCTGAGGTGTTGGCAATTTACCTACTATCAATACTGACCCACTAGAAACTGTGGGCGTTGTTACCCATTCTCTGTGGGTAAATGTGATGACACATATTAAGAAAGATTCTTATGAAACCAGCCATTTTACTTATCAGTGAAAGAGTCAAACACAGCCAAAATATCAAATATGATTTTGATATTTCCTGATTCTCTACAGTTTATAAAATAATTAAACAAGACCTAAAAGATGCTTCTAAACCCTGCATCTTTACACCAAAGACCACAAAAATGAAAAAAGCAAAAGGAAGAAGAAACAATATTTTAGTGACATCCCTAAACAACAAAACTCAAGCAAAATAATGTTAGCCCAGTCTTTCTTACTGCTAACTTGTATAACAAAGTTACATTGTATTGGCCCCTTCAGGAAGAAAAAAAGTCCTCTTTCACTCTCTTTTTCCTTTCTTTGAATGGCATTTAGTTTGTGGTTGTGCAGCTGTTTTTTCAGTGTTTCAATGTTTTCACTGGTGAGGGCTATTTTTCTTTCAGTGGGGTTTTATCAATTATTATAGGTTTAAACCTAAAGCCACACAGCCTATGTATGTGTCACTCTATGCCTGCAAGGGTACTGTTTTGACTTATACTATGTGCTCCCTTGTGTCTGGACAAAGCTAAACCTCTCTGAAGAGCTGTAATGACAGCGAAACACGTGTCAGGGGTTGCTTTTACTCATTTCAGGTTGGCTTGGATGGTATTTTACCAATCCAAAGCTGTAATATTGTGCCTGGATTGTTAAATTGCTTTTGTCAAATTACAGCTTGGCGTGGATAGCACAGTGCTAATCCTATGCTTGAAGACTTTGCTGTACAAATGGCAAAAGACTTTGTCCATTTCTATCTCGGCGTGGATAGCACTGTGCTAATCCTATGCCTAAAAACTTTGATAGAAAAGCAGACATTTGAGGTGAGCAAATTTAGAGTGTCGCTGGTATTCAGGGTGCTCAATACAGGAGCTGCCTTCCACCTAAACTTGGGAACTACCCAGAGTTCTCTCCATATATATATATTCACTGGTTTCTGATTTTGCACTATAATGTTACTATACCTGTTCCACATATAAATTTAAGGGAAAACATGGCAAATACATTCCATCATGCTCATTGATATTAGAGTATAATTGGGAGAATCTGGGCACTGGCCCTCGTTGTCTTATTATGAATTATGCCTTTATATTTTATTTATTTATTTATTTTATTTTTTTACATTTGTAATGCGCACAGATACCCACAAAGGGTTTCCCGGCGCCAGGACTAAGAAAGCCAACAACACA
The DNA here is from genome assembly GCF_964261635.1 of Lissotriton helveticus. Lineage (NCBI taxonomy): Eukaryota > Metazoa > Chordata > Amphibia > Caudata > Salamandridae > Lissotriton > Lissotriton helveticus. The sequence goes on along the minus strand of NC_136070.1, from coordinate 378,646,872 downwards.
GAAAGCAAAACGGCCTGAGACCACAATTATTTGTTAAAAAGCCAGGTTTTAACGCTTTTCTTAAAGCTGGCAAAATTTTCCTCCTTTCGTAGAGCTGGGGGAAGGTAGTTCCAGAGGACGGGTCCCAGATAGGAAAAGGATCTCCCTCCCATTCTGGCCAGTTTAAATCTGGGTACCACAAAATTAGCTCCATTTGAGGAACGGAGATTACGTGCAGGAGAGTAGGGCCTAACTAACTGTTGCAAGTATTTTGGTGCGGTTCCTGCCTTTATTTTGAACATATAGCTCAGGGCTTTGAACCGAACCCGGTTCTCCACTCTGAGCCAGTGCAGGTCCTTAAGGTGCTAAGAAATCCTTGCTCTCCTGGGGATTTTACACAGCAACCTGGCTGCGGAGTTCTGGACTAACTGGAGCCGTCTAATCACGGCTAAGTTGGAGCCCAGGTAGAGGATGTTACCGTAGTCAAGCCGAGATGTAATAAGGGCATTGACTACGGTCTTCTGGGTATCAACAGGCAGCATCCAGATGATTTTCCGCAGCCATTTAAGGATAGTAAAGCAAGTACCAGCTACTTTATTGACCTGCTGTTTCATCGATAGTGTATCATCGATGTGCACCCCTAAATTCCTGACATGGGTAGCTGGAATGGGAAAAGCGCCCAGGGATGGCGACCAGTGGGTATCCTGCCAAAGGTCTCTATTTTTACCTAAAAGAAGGATCTCCGTTTTCTCCCCATTTAGCTTCAGCTGGTTCGTTGACATCCAGCTGAAGACTTCATGGAGACCTAGTTTCAGCACAGAGGGGGATGAAGGATCCGAGTTGGTAAGAGAAAAAATAATCTGCGAATTATCCGCGTAGGTCATAAGTTCTAGACCAACTCGCTCTGCAAGATCAGCGAGGGGGCGGAGATACAGATTAAAAAATAGCGGGCTCAAAATTGAGCCCTGAGGCACGCCATGGGGTGAAACAAAGGTATCTGACTGAGCCTGTGAAGACGAGATCTGAAACGTCCGGTTACACAGATAGGATTTAATCCAGTCCAGCGCTGCTCCTCCGACACCATCCTCGCTCAGCCTGGTAAGCAGTCCATCGTGCGAGATGGTGTCGAAGGCTGCGCTTAGATCAAGCAGGACAAGTGCAACCGTTTGCCCCTCGTCCAAGAGCCCCCTGATCTTGATATACAAGTTTGATATAGAGGCACTTGCCTATGTTTTCAGATATGATGACATGTATATATTTTAATATAACAATATATTCAGGTTTTTTTTCATAAATTCTTTTATGGTCACTGTTAAAGTCTGTTTTCCATACCCATGATTGTGGAGGGGAGGAGCGTATTATGTTGTGGAATGGTACTTAAGCACTTTGGGGTCATGACATGTCATGTGATCAAGTCCGGGAGCACCGGACGAAACGCGCCATGTTTGCACTGAGAGAATAAATAAGCACTTTTATTTTACCTGCTGTGTGGTCCGTTTTCCTGATTCTTGGTCGTCCTGGTGGCGGTGAGTTGGGAGTTCGTGCGACAATATATATATATGTATGTATATATATATATATATATATATATATATATATATATATATATATATATATATATATTACCTACTGGCGGTCGCCAGTAGGTATATATAGTTAGGATTTTTTCTCTATGGGATTTTTGAAAATTCTATGTCTAATAACTTTGGCGTTTGTGGACGGAATTGGCTGAAATTTTCAGGAAAATGGAACATTTTGTTTCTGAGCAGACCCTGAAAATTTGGGGGGGTTTCGTCAAGGGGGGGCCGAGAAAAAAGGGGGGTCCCAAAACGTGTTTTTAACATTGAGTTTCCCATAGGGCGGTTGGCCTCACTTTTAGCCCGAACGGCTGAATGGATTTGCACGAAACTTGGCAAAATTGTAGGGACTGGTAGCCCGATGTGCCTTTTGTAGGTCTCAACATATGTGCTACAGTGGATTTTGAGAAATTAACGTTTAAAAAAGATATATATCTGTAACAGCGGACCGGGCAGCGCTCCAGTACGCGTACTTTTCGCGCAACGGAGCTTTGTGAAGCGAAGCTGATTGGTTCTCCGGCGTCTGTAAACATTCCAAACAGTCCGTAGCGGCCGCCATCTTGTCTCTCGGTAGGATCGAGAGACAAGAGGAGGCCAAAGCGAAGGGGCAAATGACCATAAGGCGGCATAGTAGATCCTCGCTGACCCCCTAGGTTTGATGTGGAGGTTTTAAAAGGGCCCCGTGGGGCAAAAAAAAAAAATAATAATAATAATCGAACGGCTGAATGGATTTGCACGAAACTTGGTAAAATATTAGGGACTGGTAGCCCGATGTGCCTTTGCTAGGTCTCAATATATGTGCTCCAGTGGATTTTGAGAAATTAACGTTCAAAAAAAGATATATATCTGTAACAGCGCTCCGCTTCGCGTAACGGAGGTTTGCGAAGCTGATTGGTCATTCTGTCACTGGGCTATAGTTGGGCTACATCTGGCTGATATTTGGGCTACATTTGTTTTTTTTGTCTCTGGCGGCCATCTTTGGGCTACATTGGGCTACATTGGGCTTCATTGGGCTTCATTGGGCTACATTGGGCTACATTTGGGCTCCAACATATATATAGGCCAATGTAGCCCAATATATATTTTTCAAAGTTAATTTTCGTAAAAACCACTGGAGCATATATCTTGAGACATAGCAAAGGCACATCGGGCTACCAGTCCCTACAATTTTGCCAAGTTTCGTGGAAATCCATTCAGCCGTTCGAGCTAAAAGTGAGTCCAACCGCCCTATGGAAATGAAGGAAATGAATGGGTAATTTGTAATTAGCAAATAGCTCATCGCAAACTAGGAATGGTAAAGAATCGCTATTTATTCCTTAAAGTTCGCTATTTAGGAAATGCAAAAAACTTTGATGATACATATGGCGGTTCATCTCTAACAAGATAAGAAGCATAGGGATAGATTTATGATGACTGTTTAGACAATCCAGAATATGAACTTATAGTACCTCAGGATACGTGGAACTCATGAACAGTCGGTCGTTATATATTTCTTAGAAACCAGAACATGGAGTTAAGAAGAACACATGTGTATTTGAAATGTTTATTTACTAATGCCGTCTTCTCAGGCGTAGTATCTTAGATAATACAAGTACACATATTATCAGTAGCAAAATTACCAGCATAGTTACTAGTACATAAAAAGCGAATGGTGACAGTATGTTAACATGCTGTAAATGAATAAGAGTTAGCAACACTTATAAGCAGCCACGGGCCGTGGAGGGAGTTACGGTGGGGCAGGGAGGCGGGGAGGGGGAGGGGCAGGGTGGAGAGGGCTCCACCCTGCCCCTCCCCCTCCCCGCCTCCCTGCCCCACCGTAACTCCCTCCACGGGCCGCGGCTGCTTATATCTCACCCTCCCTAATACACATATTATATTATTTGCTAAGAAGGTCTGTTTGTGTTGGTTTAGGGCGTGCCCATACTTTAGTGTCTTAGATTTGAAGGAATCACATCAGCATACACCAGCTCTCTCTTCATGTGAACCGCATCAGCTGTTGTGTATGTGTGTTCGGCAAAGCAATATAAAACCCGCCTCATGCCCAGAATTGGCAGAAGCTGCACTTATGTTATGAGTATGAAGTCGTGGAGATCAGACCTCATAACAATTCTGTATCGTGTTGTTCTTGAAACTTTAGCACTCGCTGTACAGATATAGTTTAACAAGCAAAGCAGATAGTAGAGCAATAACATATTATTCTTATGTAAACCACGATGAACTACTAGGTTGAAAGCTAAAGCAACAACTAAGTGTCCTGTGCAGAAGTTGCAAAAAAGGAAAAATGGCGTTTAAACCGGTAATGAGCCCATGCTAACTTAACACGGTGTAAAGATATCCAGGACCTAGATGACACCTCCCCATGATCCGGAAACGAACTGAATAAGATAATAGAAGTGCCATCTCATGAGAGCAGATTGCAACTTTATATGTGGACGGTCCGCAAGGTAAAACATTAAAAACTAGGAAAATTTAATGCTAAAGAAAAATAAAACAGCCAAGTACTTTATCGAGTCTTAAGCCAATAGGCAAGCTAAATAATAAAAACTTGACAAATAACTCAATGAATTGTCAATGAAATGCTAGTACTCAGCATATCAAACATGAAAAAGGTCTATGACATAACTGTGTATGCAAAATAAGCTGCAACAGCCTCCAATAGGAAGTCACCGTCTTCATCCGAAAAGAGTTCAGCCATCCAATTTAAAAGCGGAAAAGAACATACGTGCTCTCCCAGCACCGGATCCTCTATCACCATCAGAGGACAGCTCGGTGGGTTTTCAAGAAAGCTCTGTTCCAAGAAAGACTGTGTTGCCGCCAGTAAATTCCAGGGACCAATTAGTCCATGCATCAATGCCACAGCCATAATCCTTTCGCCAGGACAAACCAACTCGTGAGTAATGATAGGAGTCATCAGCTGATTAAAGTCGACGTCAGGAGAAACCGGTCCACAGAGACACAAATCAATGGCCCAATCGAAATCACAGGTCAGGCAGTGAAATACAGGCTGGACACAGGTGAAGTAGGAGAATCGAAAAGATAATCCATATGCCGTGCTTAATATCGCCAACGGCATTGTGCCATAATATTCTAGCATGCGATTGCGGAACAGTGTCAGCAGCTGCAGGGCGGGAGCTTGCACAGGAGGGACATCCATATTTAAAAATGTAAAAAAGCACAAGAGCGTCCGCTGGTAATGCAAGTAAAAATGGGAATCCACGAAGCAGAGTGGAAAAAATAGAATGAAAGAAAGCAGGGATGACTCCAAAGATTTTCTCAAATGAAGTCACGAGACCACTGGTAACAACTTTAAAAAAGTGCGCCAGGGCCTTTGTGGAGGACGCGTTAAAGATAGTCCGAACCATGTCGCTGAAATGCAAAGGCGAATCAGTATTTAAAAGGGTCTGCACCTCTGTACGGGTGTTCGCTATGTGAAGCACGAAAGTTTCACGGGCCGAACTCAAGGCCACCTCTCTCTGAGACAAAAGAGCTCTTATTCTTGCCATGCCGTTGAAATGTGCTCCCAAGGTTGGTATTTGTGGCCAGATTGAAAACTCCCTATGTTCATGTGTGGGAGGAAATAGAACATTTCTGCAGCAAATAACCCGTTCACTTACTGTTACGATAAAAGGAATACTTTTAATTAACCCAGAACAATCTTCATTATTGAGCATCAAATAACTACCATTTTCCAACAACTTGAACGTGGGGATGATAGCAGGAACTGGCGTGCCTTGCAACACGCAAGCCATATTTGGTCGGTGTTTGTTGCATGAACCGTGTAACTGTATGTGCCTACACATTAGTGAATGATCTGGCGTCTCAGTGCATTCCTCTCCATTCAGATAAACTTCTTGATCATCTTTGAAACATCTGTATGTGTATGGAAGCGACCAGACCTCATGAAGAAAAGCACTACCTAAAGGTTCATAACGACCTATTGGTATATATTTCATACAATTTGAAAACTTATATAAAGCAAAAGGCAGCGTTATTAAACCGTGGATAAGGCACGTTGCCAAAAAACCCGCAATCCTCTGCTGATGATGTCACTGAGCATGTCATGAATGATGTAATATGTGACATCATCAGCAGTGGATTACGGGTAATAGTATCTCTAGTTTACTCCCCTATAGCTGTCTTTCTTTTAACATAAGTGTCTGTTTCCTTCCCTTATACTTACTGTTTTTTTTTTTTTTTTTAATTTTGGTTCACTTCCGGTTCGCGTACCGGCGAGCGAACTGGGAAGCGAACTACGAGAAATAGAGGTTGGCACAGTTCCAAATATTGTACCAATTTTTTAATAACGGGGAGGTAGTTCTGAAAAGAACTTTTTTTTTAATTGTTTTTGTTGTTTTATATTTTTTTTATTTTTTTTCTGAACATTTTTTTACTTTTTTTGAATTTTTCTGAACAGTTTTATATTTTTTTGGGTTTTTCTTGCAGGGGGCAATGAAAACGATTCATTGTAAAGGGCTCAACAGGAGCAACAAAACAAAAAAAAAGTATTTATTATTTGGGGCGTTTCGTACAAACTTGCATATGATAGTCAATAGCTCTGTTGATCAGAGTGATGCTTCTTTCTCCGTAGCAAATGAATCCATTGCAATGTACGCAGACGTGTTTTACTTCATGAAATCTCGTTTGAATATTTGGCACCATCTCCCTGCCCTCTGGTCCCGTTACTTCCGGTACAACAGATCTTCTGGCCATAATAGGGAGATTATCTAGGTCGTTACGAAACTGTGCAGCACTGTAGTTGTTAGGATGCCACCTAGTCATATGGCGATGCATTGTGTAGTTTCCGAAACTGTATTTTTTGTCGGTCCCTCTGGACAGTCTATCTTGACATATAAGGCAAGTTACGTATCTTGCATTTACTTTTTTCTGACCTTTGGGAATTTAAAAAAATTGCCAAATGAAGTTTTCTTTCCGGTGAGACGTCCTGGGCTCCTCAGGCAAAAAGTGCCTCTCTTCGTGCTCGTCGTCCTGTTCTTCTTCTTCCTCTTCTTGCTGAATTATAACTTGAGCAGGTGGTCCACTCTTCCTTGGATGTGGTGGAGGTGGTGGGGACGCACCAGCTGAAGCTACTAAAGAAGCCATTGCTCACTGGTAACAAAGGGTCTTTCTCTCACAAAGATGAAAGTCAGAGTGAGGAAAGAAGGAGGGGTTTTCATCATTTGGGAAAAACAATAGTTCTCAACCAATGAAAAGTGTTCATTTTAGATTATATGACCTAGTCTTACATCATTAGGAAACCAAAAGCGAAATGAACCAATGAAAAGTGTTATTACCAAGTCACATGACCTGCTGTGTTTACGTTAAGCGCTTTGCAGGGCCTCCAGGTTTGCTTCCAGAAACCTGTGCTTTGCGACTGGGTAAGCGTACCAGTTCGCTAACGTAGCACGTCATATGACGTATCACGCGACAACGCGAAACGTCATGCGGACGGGAGGCGTCACGATGTTGTTTTCTAACGCGGCAGTTGCGGTAAAGAAACGTTTACCGGCTCGCGGTCTATTTCGCGGCATCAAGGTCAGCTAACGGGAAGCTTCCCGATTCGCGAAGCGGGAACGAAGAAAAAAAAATATTTAAAAAAAAAATTATTAATAAACATATAAAATATATTTTTGGATTTAAAGAAGAATACATTTTACAGCTACATATATTAGCTGTTAAAAAACCAATGAAATTCACTGAAAAAACCATAGGTTATAGACCATATATAGTTAGGAATTAGCATTTACAAAACCTTGAAAATTCACTGAAAAAACCGTAGGTTATAGACCATATATAGTTAGGAATTAGCATTTAGAAAACCTTATTTTACTCACACAAAACCATTGAAATTCCATATATAGTTAGTTGCACTAACTATATATCGCGCACCCGCAATCCACTGCTGATGATGTCACATATTACATCATTCATGACATGGTCAGTGACATCACTGATGACATCACTGATGACATCTCAAATGACATCACTGATGACATCACTGATGACATCTCAAATGACATCACTGATGACATCATGACACACCAATACCAGTTACTACATACGCACTCACTGATTCCTACGTCTACACACACATTCACTCATTCACCCATACAATCACTCATACATACAGTCACTCATTATTACAACACTATCATATGCACTCATACACCTATGCAGACAGTCACACACTGCCACTCATCCATGGAGTTACTCACACACCAAGTCAGTCCTGTAAAGAATCAATCACACTTCCATTTCTTCATCTATACAGTTAAACACAGAACACCATACTTCAGTGACATCACTGATGACATCACTAATGACATCTGAAATGACATCACTGATGACATCTCAAATGACATCACTGATGACATCATGACACACCAATACCAGTTACTACATACGCACTCACTGATTCGTACGTCTACACACACATTCACTCATTCACCCATACAATTACTCATACATACAGTCAGTTATTATTAGAACACTATCATATGCACTCATACACCTAGTCAGTCCTGTGAAGAATCAATCACACTTCGATTTCCTCATCTATAGTTAAACACAGAACACCATACTTTTCACACATATACTAACACATACTTACTCTCTTATACAATCACTGATACAAGTACACATTGATATGCACAGCGTCACACACCTCCCAGCCAGCCACACACACACTCAGTCTTCCATCCATCCAGACATTCTTCAATATGTAAAACGTATTTAAACTTTACAAAAACACACAGACACTAGATGATGTCATCAGTGATGTCATCAGTGATGTCACTGACCATGTCATGAATGATGTAATATGTGACATCATCAGCAGTGGATTGCGGGTGCGCGATATATAGTTAGTGCAACTAACTATATATGGAATTTCAATGGTTTTGTGTGAGTAAAATAAGGTTTTCTAAATGCTAATTCCTAACTATATATGGTCTATAACCTATGGTTTTTTCAGTGAATTTTCAAGGTTTTGTAAATGCTAATTCCTAACTATATATGGTCTATAACCTATGGTTTTTTCAGTGAATATATATATATATATATATATATAATTGCTCCAACTTGCCCATGCTTGAACAGCATACAAACACAAAGGTCGGTGGCAAACCTTTATTTCCCAGGTACAACTGGTCTATTGCTGGCAGCTTTACTCCGACAGTCAGTTACGTGATGAGCCTGAGGCGTTTCAAAATTTTTCTTCTTCAGAGGCATTCGGTTAGCTGATTGCGTGTACCTGGATCAGTTCTTCACACAATGTTGATGCCACACCCCTGGATAGGCCTGTCTGCTGACAGTGGGGCATTGTGGTAACAGCAGTCCAGGTTAATTACATGTCCTATGGTGGCACTAATGTCTGTCATTCTTTTCAAGCCCTCTCATGGGCCCCGCCGGCAGTGACCGGTTTCAATCTCTCCTTTGTATTCCGCATTGCAGCTTGATGATTATCAGCCACGCGGCTCCCGATTTTGGGTGGTGCGCGTTCGGTGGCTGGACCGCCGCCCAAATATCATCGCTCCAACTTGCCCGTGCTTGAACAGCACTAAGGGTGGGCGCAAAATCCGTTCCGCTCGCGGATTTTGCGAATTTTCGGTAAATTCGCGATGCGCGAACTCCCGCGAATTTACCGAGAATTCGCAAATCCGCGAGCGGCGGATCCGGGGGCAAAAGTTGAAGCCTGGCCTGTTGTAACTATTATACGATGGCGCCGGCAAGCTGCCAGCGCCATCCTAAAATAGTTACTAAGTTAGCTTCAACAGGAAGCTCTAATAGATAAAATAAAGCAGTTGCTCGATTTTATCTATTAGAGCTTCCTGTTGAAGCTAATTTAGTAACTATTTTAGGATGGCGCTGGCAGCTTGCCGGCGCCATCGTAAAATAGTTACAACAGGCCAGGCTGGTGTGCTTTCTTTTCCCAAATCTACTGTCGAAAATCAGCTGTGATGCTGGATAGAGGCCTTTGCATCCTTGACTTTCACGAGCGCAATCCCTTTGCTGTTCCTGTGACCAGGAGGGTCTGTCTCTTCATCTACTGCTCTGATCGGCCTCAGACCTTTTACACACACAAGAGGCATGTGCACTCGCATGGAAGCCCCGCCCACACACTCGCGGTGTGCACCGTCTTCCCGCCATTGACCCACTATGATGGACAGCTCACCCAAGGGACCCCTGTGCCCCTCGGGGCGATTGCATAGTAACACACACATGGTCGCTGGAACTAGTTGAAGCTCAAATGCAGTGACTCATTCATCAGCCCAAAAACAATCGTGCTCGTCATCGAGGCTGGGCAGGTGTGCCTTCTTCCCAAATCTACTGTCGAAAATCAGCTGTGATGCTGGATAGAGGCCTTTGCATCCTTGACTTTCACGAGCGCAATCCCTTTGCTGTTCCTGTGACCAGGAGCTTCTGTCTCTTTATCTACTGCTCTGATCGGCCTCAGACCTTTTACACACACAAGAGGCATGTGCACTCGCATGGAAGCCCCGCACCAAATCCGCGGATCCGCAAACGGATCCACGATCCGCAAATCCGCGGATCGTGGATCCGCAAAATCCGCCCATGCCTAAACAGCACACAAACACAAAGGTCGGTGGCAAACCTTTATTTCCCGGGTACAACTGGTCTATTGCTGGCAGCTTTAATCCGACAGTCAGTTACGCGATGAGTCTGACGCGTTTCAAAATTTTCTTCTTCAGAGGCATTCGGTTAGCTGATTGCGTGCACCTGGTTCAGTTCTTCACACAATGTTGATGCCACGCCCCTGGATGGGCCTGTCTGCTGACAGTGGGGCATTGTGGGAACAGCAGTCCAGGTTAATTACATGTCCTATGGTGGCACTAACGTCTGTCATTCTTTTCAAGCCCTCAGATGGGACCCGCGAGCAGTGACCAGTTTCAATCCCTCTTTTGTGTTCCGCATTTTAGCTCGATGATTATCAGCCACGCGGCTCCTGAATTTGGGGTGGTGCGCGTTCGGCGGCTGGACCGCCGCCCAAATATCATCGCACCAACTTGCCCGTGCTTGAACAGCACACAAACACAAAGGTCGGTGGTAAACCTTTATTTCCCGGGTACAACTGGTCTATTGCTGGCAGCTTTAATCCGACAGTCAGTTACGCGATGAGGCTGACGCGTTTCAACATTTTCTTCTTCAAAGGCATTCGCTTAGCTGATTGCGAGCACCTGGTTCAGTTCTTCACACAATGTTGATGCCACGCCCCTGGATGGGCCTGTCTGCTGGCAGTGGGGCATTGTGGGAACAGCAGTCCAGGTTAATTACATGTCCTACCGTGGCACTAATGTCTGTCATTCTTTTCAACCCTCAGATGGGCCCCACCAGCAGTGACCAGTTTCAATCCCTCCTTTGTGTTCCGCATTGCAGCTCGATGATTATCAGCCACGCGGCTCCTGAATTTGGGGTGGTGCGCGTTCGGCGACTGGAGCCAGTCCTAGAGCCAGTGCTATGCTAAAAGACACATAATACAGTGAAAACACCTACATACACTAGGGAACACTAAGCATTGGGGTACCCCTGTGATTACCATGGCCTCCTCTGTAAGACCCTAGTACATATTAGGGCAGGGGGATTAAAACAACCTCTTAAAATGTGCCACAGGGCGTGTTTGCACACTGGTGAAGGGAGGAGGGCGTCTGAGGTGACATGTGTGCAAACACGCCCTGTGGCCGTTTTAATTTGGGGATAAAGTCCCCTTGAATCCTGAGTGTCCCTTGGGTCCAACTAGCCCACCAGGTATCTCCAGTTAGCGCCACACAGCTGTGTTGCAGAGAGGTGTAAAAAGGGGCACGGCCTGGACCACCTCTCTCCAATGCAGAGTGGTGGCGCTTACTGGAAGCACCTGGTGGGCTAGTTGCCCCCCAGGGGCCCCCAGGATTGAGGGGGAATTATTTCCCCAACTTAAAACGTGCCACAGGGCGTGTTTGCACACATCACCTCAGGCCCCGCCCCCTCCCTCCCCCACTGTGTAAACATGCACTGTGCCGTTTTAAGTTGGGAGACAAAGTCCCCTTGAATACTGAGGGTCCCTAGGGTCAAACTAGCCCACTAGGTACCTCCAGTAAGCGCTGTTGCAGAGAGGTGTAAAAAGGGGCACGGCTTGGACCACCTCTCTGCAACTCAGTGCAGTGGCGCTTACTGGAAGCACCTGGTGGGCTAGTTGGCCGCCAGGGGCCCTCAAGATTGAAGAGGAATTATTGCCCCAACTTAAAACGCGCCACAGGGCGTGTTTGCACACGTCACCTCAGGCCCCGTCCCCTCCCTTCACCACTGTGTAAACACGCCCTGTGGCCGTTTTAAGTTGGGAGATTAAGTTCCCTTGAATCCTGAAGGACCCTAGGGTCCAACTAGCCCACTTGGCACCTCCAGTAAGCGCCACAGAGCCGCGTTGCAGAGAGGTGTAAAAAGGGGCATGATCTCTGAACACCTCTCTGCAACACAGTTCCCTGACGCATACTGGAGGTACCTGGTGGGCTAGTTGGCTCTCAGGGGCCCTCAGTATTGTACTCGTTAGGGGGTGCATTTGCACAATGGTGAAGGAAGGGGGCGGGGCCTGAGGTGACATGTCTGCAAATACGCCCTTTGGCGCATATTAATTTGGCGCATATTAATTTGGTGAATTAATTCCTCTTCAGTCCTGAGGGTCCCTGGGGGCCAACTAGCCCACCAGGTACCCCCAGTATGTGCCAGGGAGCAGCGTTGCAGAGAGGTGTTCAGAGGCCATGCCCCTTTTTACATCACTCTGCAATGCAGCTCCATGGCGCTTACTGGAGGTACCTGGTGGGCTAGTTGGCCCCCTGGGACCCTCAGGATTGAAGAGGAATTAATTCCCCAACTCAAAATGCGCCACGGGCATGTTTGCACACATCTCACCTCAGGCCCCACCCCCTCCCTTCACCACTGTGCAAACCCACCCCGTGGTATGTTTTAAGTTGAGGGATTAACTCCCCTTGAATCCTGAGGGTCCCTGGGGTGCAACTAGCCAACCAGGTACCTCCATTAAGCGCCACAGAGCTGCGTTGCAGAGAAGTGTAAAAAGGGGTGTGGCCTCTGAACACCTCTCTGCAATGCAGATCCCTGGAGCATACTAGAGATTCCTGCTGGGTAAGGACCCCCAGTATTCAAGGGGGATTAGTTCCGCATCTGCAAAGGTGCCAGGGGGAGCGTTTGCAGAGTGCTGCAGGGAGGGGGCGGGGCCTCCGGCACGATGCTGGTCTGTTTTTTAAAGAATTTTTTTAAAGAAGGGGGACTGTGTGGCCCCCCTTTTCCTAATTTATTGGCCCTGGGGACCCCATCCCCCAGGGTCTGACCCCTTTTTTTTAATTACAAAATTGGAAGGGGGCTGCGTGGCCCCCCTCCTGAGGCCACAATCGGCATCGGGGACCCCATCCCCCGGGGCATGGCCAGTTTTTTAAATTTAATTTAATTATTGGAGGGGAGCTGCGTGGCCCCCCTGCTCATGCCATTTATGGCCCCGGGGACCCCATCCCCCGGGGCCGGCCCTATCCGTTGGGGACCTTGGGGGGGTCCCCAATCCCCCCACGGTCCCGCCAGCTCCTCACGTCCTGCGGGAGCCGGCATTGCTTTTCCACACGGGGAGCTGCTAAGATGCAGCTCCCCGTGTGGAAAAGCAATGTGCTTTGGATTTTGGAAGTGAGAGCAGGTTTCCTACTCTATCTTCCAAAAACCAAAGCAGAGTTTGCTATGGCAGGGCGGGAGCCGTGAGGCTCCCCCCGCCATAGCAAACATCAATGTCCCGGGGTTGGGCACCTTGGGACACTGCAGGAGCTGCCCTGGGGGGTGACGGTCCCCAGGGCCATCACAAGGCTCCAGGAGGGGGGCTGCACGGCACCACTCCCAAAATTAGCAAAGCCCCAGGGAGGTGGTGGTCCCGGGGCATTTGTGGGGGCTCGAGCCCCCACACAGGTTACTTTATTTTCTTTTTATGAAAGCCCCGGGTGTGGCGGTCCCCGGGGCTGTGGGGGGCCATGTGCCCCCCACAAATATTTTGAAAAAAACCCAGGGGTGGCGGTCCCCAGTGCTTGGGGTCCTTTGTCCTGGGGGTTGGCGGTCTCCAGGGCTGCGGGGGGCTGTGAGCCCCCGCAAATATTTTAGAAAAGCCCCGGGGTGGCGGTCTCTGGCCCCTTTACAATATAAAGATTGCCCCCGGGACTTGGCCCACCCGGGGGCTAAATAATAACGAAGCACAGCAGCCCGCGCTTCGTTTTTTTTTCCGTGGCAGGATCTGCGGATCCTCTGCGCATCCCGCGATTAAAAAAATTGAAATAAACATTTTATCGGGGTCCTTTGGCGACCCGCTCAGCAGGCCTAGGGGGTAGGGTGTTTCTGCCCTGCCCCCTTTCGTGTTTTGTATGTTTGTTTTTCTCTTTTCTTGTGCCTCGGTTCTACCGAGGCACAAGATGGCTGCCAACACTTCCTGGTTTGGAGTGTTGACAGCCAATTAGCATGCAGTTCGTGATGGGGAGGGTACGCGGATCCTGCTCGCCTCTAGATATCGATATTTTTTTACTTTTGATTTTCTTAGCAACTACTGAACGGATTTATACCATTTTAACAAAATGGTTCTTTCTGAACCAAGGGCTACCTGTTTGCCAAATTTGGTGTAATTCCATTCAGCAGCTCGGGCTGTAGCCACGTCTAAAGTTTCCTATGGAACATTGCATGGGGAAAACACGTTTTGGGACCCCCTTTTTTCTCGCCCCCCTTGACGAATCACCCCGAAACTTTCAAGATATGAGCTGACCGGAGCGGGCCATGAGTTTTGAAAATTTCGCTAAGATTCGTCAATCGGCGTCAAAGTTATTGGGAATAGAAGTTGCGATTTTCCTAAGGTAACTAAGTCCTAACTATAACTACCTACTGGCCAGTAGGTAATATATATATATATATATATATATGTGTATATATCATCATGTGATCAAGACTGTGGACACAGTCGAAACGCATCATGGCGGCTTGCTAAGCTTCAACTTGCACGAATAAAGACACCTTTGTTTTGGCATCAGATTTGGGCTCCACTCTTCGTCATTTATCCGATTTCAACTACAAATTGGTGACGCTGTCGGCATCTGGCGAGTTTTTGTTCATATTTATATATATATATATATATATATATATATATATATATATATATATATATCCAAAGTAAATTCAAGTAATGAATGTCTTGCGCTCTCAGGCAAAAAGGCAGCAGGGGATCCAAAGTATCAAGAAAGCAGTTTAATACACAACGCGTTTCACCAAAAAGGCTTGTTCACGTGTACCTACACACAGGAACACCAACAATTAAATAAAGTTTCCATGCTACAACCCAGTGGTAAACATGAAGGTCGGACTGTGTTCTATTGCCGGGCGAACCAGGGACAGACCAGTACCTTGGGGCTCCAAATTACTAGTCGTGTATTCTAACATGTCAGCCTGAAATAGTGACATTAGTTAGATGTTGTATATATTGGTAAATCAATTTGCCCTGTGAGAATCATTTATGAAATATTATTTACTTGGGAAGCCCGTTTGTGACATTCAACAAATACAGGCAATCACTTGTGTTTTATGTTTTGTGTTTTGCGCAGTGAAGAACTATGCATTGTATACCATTCCAAGATGTCTGCCATGTATTCTCTGGTAGTCCGACCTTCATGTTTACCACTGGGTTGTAGCATGGAACCTTTATTTAATTGTTGGTGTTCCTGTGTGTAGGTACACGTGAACAAGCCTTTTTGGTGAAACGCGTTGTGTATTAAACTGCTTTCTTGATACTTTGGATCCCCTGCTGCCTTTTTGCCTGAGAGCGCAAGACATTCATTACTTGAATTCACTTTGGATTTAATATTGACCCGGATTGCTTCGCCGGTATCTGCGCCAACTTCCATTGGGTTCCAGCACTCCGGAAGAAGCGTTTCAAAACTCTACCATATATATATATATATATATATATGTACAAACACAAATAACATCAAGGGCCTTGTTACGATGTCGGTCAGAGTTGCCTCCGACCGACATCGCTGTGGAATCGGGGCCGACCGGCCCCCTGTCAGCGGTTCTGACCACATTATCATGATGCAACCGCACATGATGCAGTCTCAGACTCACATTTCTCTATGGGAGCTTGTGCAGCAGTCAGAAACCAGCTGCACTACAATCTCCCATAGTGAAATGGGAGTTTGTGTGCATCCCTGCACGGTGCCTGCCACACGATGCAGGGATATTCCAAAGGTGCCTCCAGGCCCACAACCATAGGCCACAGAGGCAAGGTGGCCTGTTAGGGGTCCTCAAAGTCGCTTTCTGACAGCCTTTTCATGTTGGAAAGGCCAGCATTGAAAGGCTGTCTGCAACTGATATCATAATCTTGACGGTAGAAACACCATCCTTAAGGTATTATGATGCTGTCAGACTGCCGGTTTACACTCTACCACCTTCACTGTAATAAGGCATTGGACTGTAAATCATAGATGTCGGTTGGAAAGCCTCCAACCTGCGGGCGGAGTCTCTCTGACCAACATCATAATAGGGCCCACAATCTTTGAAAAACAAACCATTCTAATTAAATTGAAAAATTAAACAATTTAGGTCCCAATTCCGATTTCGCTAGGAAAGCCCTCCGTACGACTCGGATCTGGAGGGATTTCCAAGCGAGATGTACTCCGGGAGTCCTGAACAAGCTAGTATGATGCTGCCGTATGCTTACTGACTCGGTTCGCTCTGACTTCCATTGAACTCTATGGGAGCCCATGTACAGACACGTACACAGGCTCCCATATCAGAAAAGGGGTGTGTGGGAAAAAGCGTACACCCAGTGGCACACTGTGCATGCCTGGATCAGGGGAACCCATGGGAACACCCCCATGACAGATTCGGAGGGCCCCGGGTGAAGAGGGGCCTACTACGGCCCCCCGAAGTACGCTTCTGATAGCCGTTTCGTTGCGGCTGTCCAAATTGTGCATAGTACTAGCTCGTTCAGAATTCGGCTCCAAAGTGCGGCACTATTCGGCTGCGAACGAGTTATAGGGGCAGATAAGGGTTCCGGAAATGATTCAGTCTGCGCATTCGCGATCTTCGTATCGTACTTGGTCGTCCGCACCTGTGTACGATTCACTCGTAAACAAGGGCTACGAATTGGATCCGGGAAAGCCACATGTGATTCAGAGGCCATCCAAACGACATGGGAATTGGGTCCTTAAAATTTTGTACAAATATTTTCCACATTAAAACATTATTCATTATAAATATTATAATTTTAAATAAACAAAAACATAATGATATACATGATAATATTATAAAATAAATGATAAAATATAAAATGTAATACATATACTATTCCCAGTACATTTTATAAAAACTCACAAACTATTTTAGTAAATATATAAAACATTTAGTACTCCCACTTCATGCAATGCAAAAACAATAAAACAGTGTAAAATTTACAAATCGCCCTCCAGTAAATTCAACAGTAGTGAACGTGTTGGATAGCGGAGCAGTAAAATGGACTATTTCCACTCCGGTCAATACAACAGTGAGGAAAGTGTTGGATTGCAGAGGTGTAAAATTTACTATTCCCACACCAATGTGTGCAACAGTAGGGAAAGTGTTGGATTGCGTAGGGGTAATATTTACTATTCCAACTCCAGTCAGTACAACAGCAGGGAATGTGTTGGATAGCAGAGGAATAACATTTACTATTCCCACACCAATTAGATTGCGGAGGGATACAATTTACTATTCCAGCTCCAAAAGTGGGAATTTGTATGAAAAATAATTGTGTATTTTATTTATAATAATATTTGTAGTTATTTGTGATAAGCATTTAATATTGTAATATGTTTTTATTGTTTTTAATTTTTAATATTAGAAAGTGTTGGATTGTGGCGTGGAACAATGTATTATTCCCACTCCTGTCAAAGCAACGTTAAAAATAATAAAAATATCTTGAAAAAAACAAATGTATTTAAAAAACAAAGTAAATAAAAAAATATAAATATGTACAAAAAGAATTGCAAATATATTTAATATTAAAAACAATAAACAAGAAAAACATTATACAATGTTTTGTACTTATCACAAATAACTAAAAATATTATTATAAATAAAATACACAAATATGTTTCATACAAATAAATATTTTCCTTTGAAATTATTTATTAACAAAGCCATATTTTTTACATACATTTAATGTACTTACTTTCCTACCTATAACCCTACAAAACTCACAATCTGCAACTAAAACATAACTTTAAAAACCAAAATCTTTACATTATTAATAAATATATTTATCAACAAACTGATTATCATTAATTAAATATTATTTAATAATGTATTTACTTCTTACAATGTACCCCCACAAAACACACAACACACTCGTAGAATTTACTAGGAAATTATTTACATTAATTAATTATCTATTTATTAATTATTGCTAATTTAAAAAGAAATTATTAATTACTTAAATTAATTTACCTCCCACCCCATAGCCTTACAAACCCACAACCCACATCTAAAATCTTTAAAAAGAATGATTGCACAATTAACATAAGTAATTTTCAATTAAATAAATATTATTAATTGAAAACAAAATATTAATTCATTAAAATTAACTTCCCACCCTTTACCCCTATAAACCCCACAACCCACACCTAAAATTAAACTTAAAAAATGAATTACACAAATAACATAATTAATTATCAATTAAATATTATTGATAAGTACAAATAAATTACTTCCCCTTTAACCCCAATGAACCCCACAACCTGCAACCACATTTTATTACACAATTAATTAATTCATTATCATAATTAACTACTAATTAGTACTTAATTAAAAATAAATTACTTCCCACCCTTCCCCCTATTAACCCCACAACCTACACATAACATTGCCATTAAAAAACTTTAATAACACAATTAAAAATCAATTAAGTAAATAATAATTAATAGAAAAATAATCTTTAATGTATTATAATTAAAGTACTTCCCACCCTATACCTCTATAAACTCACAACTCACTACGGCACTAAAAATCACAAAATTAGTTTAATTTAATTTAATAACTACTTAAAATTTAACAGATATATTTAAAAAACCTAAATATGTACATCATATACATGTAAAATAAATACTAAAATTTGTTGCATTGCGATGAATTGCAAAGCATATTTGCATATGTTATTATTTGAAGTGGATTTTAGGTTACAGGTGAATGTTGATCCTGTAACACCGGATGCACTACAGCGGTTGTACTGGATCCGTCCTAGCCTCAAGAGGTTATGCTGTGCTGTCATGAATAAAACTTTTGTACAAAACGGATTCCTGGATCTTAACAAAATACTTAACAATAATTAGAAACTATATTTAAAATATATTTTTGCAAACGATGTTAATGACTTTGATATTTAAAATTTCGATATTACTTACATTAAAATCGATATTCTTTACAATGATATTCTTGCTGACGATATTTCCATATCACGATATTTTGGACACAATATTTTGGTAAGGTGATATTTTGTTTTTGATATTTTGTCTGGATGGCACTTGTGTGTTACGCAGCCTAATAATACCTTTTACAGGCATTGGCATAACATACTATCTGTACCATCTTGAGAAGAACATGAGTGAGCTGCATGCCTATGGTCAAATGTATATACTTTTAAGAGGGCATTTGTCATGATTACAGCAGCAACCACCCAAAAAATGTTTTATGTGTTTTATAGCTCCTCCTGGGATGGTTAGGCTGATAAGCCCCGGGAAGCACTGTACACTTTACAGTAGCACTGACATGCTGAAATACAATAGGCCCAAAATATAAATGTAAAATCTAATCTGATGGTAAAGATACTTTTAAATTACTATTTTGAAAATGTCACTCATAGAAAGCTGACATTTTCCTGCCTAAAGACTCTTGTAGCCTTTTCATAGTTAATCCCCAACTGTCACTTGGTAGCCTGCTGGGAGGTCAGAATGGCTCCCAGGAAAGGGGAAAAAAGGGCCTTGGCTAGGAGGATGGGTGACTACCTCCTGACAGGATGGCCAGAGGGATGTGCCCAACAGCTGCACAAGTTTCACAGTGACATCCTCTGCCACACTTAGTGGGTCATTATGATGACGGGCGCACTTTGTCCGCCCGTCACCATAGTGGGAAACGGGACCGCCCGCCATAAGGGCGGGGGTCCCGTGGGGGGCATTAGGATGTGCCCGCCACAGTGGCGGGCACATCCTGTAGTTGTAGCATTGTGGCGGGCGGTGCACTCTGCACCGCCCGCCACGATGCTAAAAATGCTTTCTTGCATTTGCATATGCAAAGCGGCAGGCACCGCGCGGTGCCTGCCGTATTGCATATGCAAATGTGGGGGGGTACCATAGGTACCCCCCATGTGCCCCAAGACAGTAGTGTGAACCTGGGGGCCCTGCAGGGGGCCCCCGCAGCAATCCCCACCTGCCTTTCCGTGGCGGCATTGCCGCCGCGGAAAAGCAGCTCCAGACAGGCACCCTAATATGGATGGCGGTGTCTGATAGACACCGCCACCATATGGTTCCATTACCGCCCCGGCCGCAATGCAACCGGGGCGGAAAAGCGGCGGACGGTGTTTTCGTCCGCTGCGGTCCCCCCCGCCATCCTAATATGGCGGGGGGGAATTAGAATGCGGATGTCGGGCGGATTGCCCCCGCCAGGGTGGCGGTGGCTACCGCCACCCTGGCGGGGGCAATCCGCCCGACATCCTAATGGGCCCCTTAGTTTCACTCTGCCATGGTCCAAATAGGCAGATTCTCCCCAATCCCACTGGGGAGGGGAGTTCTTCATATCCCTAGACACACGTTAGCGGTGTTCCCAGAACTCTGACCAAAGGAAGAATGACTCTGCTATGCTGAATTTTGGCAGAGCAAGGTAATGATGTCAAAGTGGGTGAGGATGCCCCTGAATGATTTCTCTATTGAACAGGGAGTTCCCCCACCCACAGGCTAGTGCCTGGCACAAAAGTGACACCCTTGGATATCTTCTTCCAAACACTGCTGGGCCTGAGCAAGACAGGAGAAGAACTGTGCTTCCTGAGCCCTTTGGACTTTAGAAAGAAAGCTGCACCTACTCTAATCCGTGGAGAAAAACCCCAAGGGCTGAGTCTCCCCCTCTTGAACCCAGGACAGAAGAGTGGACCTCAAAGGGATAGTTGGCTAGTCTCCTGTTAACATAAAAACTGCAAGAAGCCCACCTTCCTGAAGAGCCCAGCTGACCATCTCCGATTGAACATGTCTGGGACCCTGCTGGTGTCTTCCACTGGAGTGAGTCTTGAACCCTGTGGGAAGCTGGCTTTTTATGTATTGTACCAAAATGAGGTACACTATGTAGAAAGTTCAAACAACCCTTATTGGCTTACAGGGCTTAATTTAATAATCCCAAATGCTCTTTTTTGTGGTAGTGTAGGCGAGCAGTGTTAAGCATTCATTGAAAATACAGAGTCAATAAATGAGACACACACTCAAGAAGAATCCCATGAGTTGAAGTTTGGGAAAGAGTTATGACCATTCCACTGAATTAAACGCAATTGTTGCATCCCAAAAAATTGATTCTGCATCAATGTTAGGGTCTACTTGATGCAACACCTCCAACAGTGTACATAGATTATGAGCTGTGGAACAACCTGTGGTAAAGCCTTCTTAATCCGGACGAGCCAGTTCTGTGCATATTGGGAGTAGCCGATTAGCCAGCATCTTGGCTAGTACTTTCACGTCCGTGTTTATGAGTGATAGGGGTGTGAATGAGTCATACAGGTATGGGGATTTGCCTAGTTTTGAAAAAAAGATCAGGAGTGCTTTCCACCTTATGGAGGGAGGATTTCTTTCTTAATGGAGTCCTCAAATATAGTCAATAGATGTAGGCCAGCAGGTCAGAGAACTCTTTGTAAAATTCTATTGTTAGGCCATTCGGCACTGTGGCCTTACCTACCGGGAGGCTACTTATAACTGACAGTATTTCTTTTGTTGTAAAAGGTTACGGCATTTGCAATGTGAATCACTCAGCTAAGCTTTAGCTGTATAATGTAATACATTTCACAAGGCTGTGAAATGGTGGATTGATTTTGGAGTTGTATAACTGTCCCCTAACTACAGCCTTAAAGGCCTCTCACACCGTGCCAACATCTGGTAGTGAGTTTAGATTGTTTTGAAAATATTCTAGGATTTCGTATGACAGTTAGTTCTGGTCCACACCATCCGGCAGTGCATCTGGATTGACTCTCCACAACCCACTCGCTAATGGCATTCCAGGGAAACTGGAGCATGATCAGAAAGTGTTTTAGGTCAATTTTGTTCCTCCACCACTGATCAGCCAACCTCGTGAGTGACAACCCAGTAATCCTATTGTCTTGAGAGGTAAGGGCAGTACTGCAGCCCACAACAAGTGGAAAAACTGTGCATCATCATTAATATTCGCCCCGTAAACGTTGACTGGCATGATGTGTTTACCTTGTACTATTATATATCTACAGTGATTGTCATGCATCATATGTAAGTGTTGGAAGTGTGTTCCTCTTTTAAATATAATATGGACTCCCCGGGAAACATAGAAATATGAAATTGTGTAGACATATGCTGCCCACTTGGTCAATAAGGTTTTTACTGTGCGCTTAGTCAAATGGGTTTCCTGAAGTAGTACTCTCGGTATGTGCCTTGTTAGATATAAGCATACTTGCTGTCTCTTCTGAGGGTTATTCAGCTCTCTGACATTCCATGTCAAGTAGTTAAGAGAGGGTGTCTTCTAAAGGTATCATAACGCATATAATAACGTTGAGTATGAATGTGGCATGTAAGGGAGACTAGCGAGACATCCTAACATTGTTGGTGAGCTCTTAGCATGTGCCAATGGCAGAAAAAGTGTGAGACATCTGGACATTGCAACTACATGTAAACCACAACCAAACATCCTTCACTCAACCACACCAGCAACCCCATCCCACCAGCGTTTGTTTGAACCCTCCCACCTTCCTGATACTAACCCCAGCAAAGCAAACAAAATCCCAAACAGAAATCCTGATCAATCTAAGAGTGGGTGTTTCCCATAGGTAGCATGTAGAGCGACAGCTCAGATCATCCTAGGACTCAAAGGTGTCTGGAGACATAGTTGTTAATTACAGTCACTGCACTTAAAAAGCAAAAGCCAAGTGGTCCATGGCATAGCGACTGCACTACTGTTCTTGGATGGATCTTCTGAGGCATTGTCATTGTCTGCTGTGTCTCCTGGTCATGACAGTCGGGCTTTCTAAGCATTCTTGAGGTGTTTCTTTATGAATTGTGACGCCATCTGTGTCACTGAGAGGACATGTTGCTTCTCTTCATAATCTATTTTAAGGCAAGTAGATTATAACATGAGTATTTTAGCCCTACTTTTTTCTAACTTTTGAGAGGGAAATATTCTTTGCATGCCATTTGCACCAATATGGTGAAGTCTGGGAAGAATGTTACGCTGTATCCCGGGTAAGACAGTTTTTTGCTTTCGCACCATTTTCAGCACAGCTCAATCTCTATTGTTCAACTGTCTGTCAGTTATGGGGTATGCCACATGCTCAACAAGGGCCACGGCTATAATGATCTGTGCGCCTATTGTTGACACCAAATACAGAGGTTAGCAGGATTTCCACAAACCTTTCATTTCATTTTACCTGTCTCGCTGACTGAGGGATGACCAAAATGCACAGATTATTGAGGCGAGATCTGGCTTTGAAGTCTTAATATATAGCTTTTATTACACCTAGTAACCTTTTCATGTTTATCCATTTACCAGTTTCCTTGGTCATGTCATCCTCCACCTCTGAGATTCGATGTTCAGCCATTTCTAGTTTTGATGTGTGCATATTTTGTTTTGTTGTCATGGTGGGTATTTATGTTGTCAACCTTGGGATCTATCAAGATCAGGCTAAGCTGCACAGCTTACAGGAGGGTTTTCAGCTCCAGATATGCAGGCATTGTCACATATGGGCCATTATCTGTACCAGCCTGGTCAGTCATCTGTTCCTGTTATCTGCCTGTTTTTTGGGTTCAAAGGTCAGTTTAGCCTGCTTATTGTCTGATTTATCCATCATTCTGGGGAGCAGCTCACTGTGACAATATCTGTTCTTAATTATTGTTTACTGCATCAATAGAAGCATCTGGTGTGGGTGAGTACCATGTCAGTGGCGCAGTCAGGGTGTATACTCGTTTTTGCATGCGCCTAGATGGATAACTGTGCCGCTCTACTGTTGTCAGATTCTTTTCTTCTGGTGTACAGGACAGGTATATCGGTGCTTGATGATGGGCCATGCAGCTTCAGCGACACTCCACAGGGTGACGGTGCTTGCTGGAAACACCAATCACCCACTGGCCATTGGGGCATGAGTATTCCCCTCCAAGTTGTCTGTGGTTCGTGTGTTGCAGATTCAGCAGGGTGTCGCACCTCCTAGAGGCAGGAGTGTTTAGGGGCAGTTCTGATTGTCTGCTTTGTAGGGCCTCCCCGCTCATTTTCCTCTGCATGCAGTGTACTCAGTGGTCCGTTCATTTACCACTGGCAGACTCAAGATTGTGTTTGCCTTTTCTTACTTTAACCCAATGTGGTTTTAACCGATCTCAGATCTGCAACATGCTCACCTTCGGTAGTCAGGGCCCCAGTGACACTATCGAGCATCTGCAGGCACAGCAGCCACCCCCTACCACCTCTGTGTACACCTTAATGGATGCCTCCTCAGTCCTCTGTGCTTGCACAGCCCCTCCCTCAGGGCCACAGAATAGGAATGTTGAAACTTCTCAAGGTCCTTTCTGAGTGCTGGAGATACCCCAGAGGGCTTCCATATCCCCTAGGACCCGCAAGCAACAAGCCGCCCCAGGACACACCCACGGACCCTTCACCTGCAACTCTTGCAAGTTCGACTGCATCAGGACCCACACCAAATCCTCAGACCCCAAACAGAGCGACAACACTAACCACCTGAAGTGCATCCTTCTCAACACCCGCTCTGTCCACAGACACGCCATTGAACTTTGGAACCTACTCGACACCACATCGCCGGACGTCGCCTTTCTTACAGAAACCTGGATGAACGCCTCATCAGCTCCAGACATCGCCATAGCCATCCCGGACGGCTACAAGATCATCCGTTAGGACCGCACCATCCAAACAGGAGGAGGCATCGCCATCGTCCATAAGAACTCCATCCGCATCACGACCAGCTCAGACGACAACCTCGCAGCCGCCGAACACCTTCACTTCCAGATCCACACCGACCCCAAGACCACACTCAGAGGCACCCTCATCTACAGACCACCAGGACCCCGCGCACAATTCAGCGAAGACATCACTGACTTCATCAGCCCACACGCCCTCCCCTCCGAGGACTACATTCTATTGAGAGACCTCAACTTCCACCTGGAAAAAAAAAACAACGGCAACACCACCACCCTTCTGGACAAACTGGCCAGCCTCGGACTCAAACAACTTGTTGATACCCCCACCCACTATGCCGGACACACGCTCGACCCAATCTTCACCTCTAGCAAGCACATCTCCTTCAACCACACCACATCTCTCCACTGGACAGACCACAGCTGCGTTCACTTCAACTACAAAAAGAGCACAACCCACAACCTCCCACAACCAATCCCCCGAAGAAACTGGAACAAAATTACCACCGACCAGCTCTTCACTTCGCTTCACCAAAACCCTCCTGCCAAATCATCAGACCCAAACCAAGCAGCCACCAACCTCACACAATGGATCACCCACAGCGCCGACGAACTAGCACCCTTGAAAAACCATCAAATCAAGCTAAGTAGCAAAAAAGCCCCCTGGTTCAACGATGACATTAAGACATCCAAGAAATTATATCGTACCCTCGAGAAAGCCTGGAGAAAAAACCCAACCACTGACAACCTGACCACCTTCAAGAACGCCACCCGCAAACACCACCAACTGATCCGTTCCACAAAGAAATCAGCATTCAAGGATCGACTTGACAACAACGCCCACAACAGCAAGGAACTATTCAACATCGTCAAAGAATTTACCAACCCCACCGCCGGCACTAACGACATCACTCCATCCCAAGACCTCTGCGACTCCCTAGCCTCGTTCTTCCACAGCAAAATCGCCGACATACATAACAGCTTTGAAAACCAGTCCAGAGACCAGTCCACTCCACCCCCCCGAACCAATACCCCCCTCTAACATCCTTTGCGCCTGGAACCCAATCACCACTGAAGACACCATCCACCTGATGAACTCCATCCACTCAGGATCGCCAACCGACCCATATCCCCACCACATTTTCAACAAAGCAGACTCCATCATCGCACCCCATCTCCGAGACACCATCAACTGCTCCCTCAACTCCGCTACCTTCCCGGAAAGCTGGAAACATGCCGAACTCAGCGCCCTCCTGAAGAAACCCACAGCACACCCCACTGAACTTAAGAACTACCGCCCCATCTCGCTCCTCCCATTCCCTGCCAAAGTTATTGAGAAAGCCGTCAACAGTCAGCTCGCCGCCTTCCTCGAATCCAACAAATCCCTCGACCCCTCACAGTCCGGCTTCCGAGCCAAACACAGCACCGAGACCGCCCTCATCGCAGCAACAGACGACATTCGAACACTACTGGACAACAGAGAAACAGTTGCCCTCATCCTACTTGACCTCTCCGCAGCCTTCGACACAGTCTGTCATAGCACCCTCATACAACGCCTCAGTAACATCGGAGTACAAGGAAAAGCACTGGACTGGATCATCTCGTTCCTCACCGGAAGAACCCAGAGAGTCCGCCTCCCCCCTTTCAGATCGGAGCCCACTGAAGTCATCTGCGGCGTACCACAAGGATCTTCACTCAGTCCCACCCTCTTCAATGTATACATGAGGCCCCTCGCATCCATCGCGCGCCAACATAACCTCAACATCATCTCCTACGCAGACGACACCCAGCTGATCCTCTCCCTCATCAAAGACCCAAACACCGCCAAAACCAACTTACACGAAGGAATGAAAGATGTAGCCGAGTGGATGAAGAACAGCCGGTTAAAACTGAACTCGGACAAAACGGAAGTCCTAATCTTAGGCTCATCCCCCTCCACTTGGGACGACTCATGGTGGCCACCGGCCCTGGGAACAGCACCCATACCAACGGACCACGCACGTAACCTGGGCTTCATCCTGGACTCCTCCCTCTCGATGACCAGACAAGTCAACGCCATCTCATCATCATGCTTCAACATCCTACGCATGCTAAAAAAAATATTCCGTTGGATCCCCACCGAGACAAGAAAAACGGTCACCCACGCACTGGTCACAAGCCGACTGGATTACGGAAACACCCTTTACGCCGGAACCACAGCCAAACTACAGAAAAAACTCCAACGCATCCAAAACGCCTCAGCCAGACTCATACTAGACATCCCCCGCCAAGCTCACATTTCCGATCACCTGAAAGACCTCCACTGGCTCCCCGTCAACAAGAGGATAACATTCCGACTCCTCACCCACGCACACAAAGCCCTCTACGACCTAGGACCCGAATGCCTCAACACGCGCCTGTCCTTTTACACCCCCACCCGCCAACTACGATCATCCAATCAAGCCCTCGACGCAATTCCACGCATCCATAGATCCACCATTGGGGGAAGATCCTTCTCCTACTTAGCAGCCAAAACCTGGAATTCTCTCCCCACCCACCTCCGCCTTACACAGAACCACCTCTCCTTCAGAAAACAACTCAAAACTTGGATTTTCGATAAGTAAAGTCCCCCCCCTCCCACAAGAGCCTTGAGACCCTCTGGGTGAGTAGTGCGCTATACAAATTTTTGAACTTGAACTTGAACTCACAGGCCGCAGGGGCATGATTAGCCCTAGCCAGATGCTCACCTGTGCTTCCTGCATGGGTGCTTGGGCAGCTTCAGCTGGGCACTGCACATCCCTGGTGTCAGGAGCAACAAGGAATGGTAGTTGTTGGAGAATGGAAGGCCATCTGATCCACAACGCTGCTCCGCTCGCCCTTCTCCACCCATAGCCCCAGCCTGAGATCGTTCAGTGCTCCTGCGTAGCTCACACACCATTTAGTCCTCATTGTGTCAACAGGCCCAGAATTGTGCTCACACAGGTGCCATTCCTATTTAAGAGAGGCTCCACTGCCTCTGCCCCACTTCTAGTCATCACTGTGAAGCCAGGACCCCAGCAGCATGATTTGGTGTCCTTGGGCCTGCGGTCATCTTACATTGCCTCAGTGGCTGGCGAGATCAATACAACTTGCAGTCTATACTGCCTTGGTGACAGCCGGAACACTTTTAGGCAGTTAGCTATATATATGTCTTCTAAGGGAGCAAGTTTTGTGTGTGGTGCAGGCAGAATGGCAAGGGTGTTTGCAGATTGTGAGTCACAACCCACAGAGCTGCACTAAAGTGTGGTTATTTTTCAGCTGGCACTCTAGCACCACTCTAGCACCCCCAACGTTAAAAGATTTTTATGTGTGCTGTAATGTACCCTTCCATGACATTAAACCTATGTTTAATGTCATGTGCACACCCTTGTGCTATGACAATGCAGATAAAAGTGTGCTAGTCCTAGGAGAGAGGGCAACATCACCATATCTTAGTAGGTATGCTTCTGTTCTGCTCTCTCCCTTTGACGCTACATAACTCATCACATCAACTTTGTGCTGCATCATTTGTTAGTACATTTTCTCATCATCTCTAGCAGTCTAAAGTGTAGCCACATGACCAATAAAAGGCAATGTGGCTGAACCTGCACCCTGGACAATATTCGTATAGTACTCTATTGAGGCAGGTCCTCTCTTTTGGGGCAGAGAGCATAACATTGAACTAACTGAACCATGCCAATATTCCCTAGTTTGGTGGTAATCTTTTTCAGAGGACAGGAAATACCCAGAGGAGTTCTCAACTAAGAATTTCAACATATACCGGGATGTAATGGCTGTGAGATTACAAAGCAGAAGAGCAAAGTACTTTGCCTTTAGGCTGCCTGTCCTACTTTACTTCCTTAGATAGGTGTCTGATGATTGAGCTGTAAATAATTTCCAGTCCTCGCCAGGCCCTTGCAGAAATCCTTCAAGTGGTCATGATTCTCAAGGATAACTAAAGCAGACGCAGAAAGGGCAGAAGAAACAAACCTAGGTCATGAGACTATCTCTTCCCCACACTGGATTAATGCTATTTTAGTGCTCGAGATGCTGGCACACATCCTTACATGCCTACATTTATCCTTCCTGTTCTGGTGGGATTCCTTTTTCTGTGCTTCATTCATTTCCTGTGTGGCAGGTGGATTTGTGTCCACTTTAGATTCCAGAAACTAATCAGTTCCAGTTCTAGATACCAGCAGCATAAGAAGATGGCAGTACAGATTCCTTTGGATTCTAAATATCATTCCCCATTAAAAGTTCCCATTATCTTGCAATGTTTTTGCTGAGCATTCTTGATGTTCAAAGTCCATTGTCAATATTGACTTGGTGCCAAGCAATCTTAGATCTGATTTATGTTTTTTTCTTTTGACAAATAGTTAAAAACTCTGATATTTTGCTTTCTTTTCCTTTTTAGCCCATGTGCAATTCCCACATAAACATAAGCTATGTCCCCTGTTGGATCAATGAGAATCCGTCACAACTTCCCCATGTACCCTCAAATGCTCGGATGTCAGAACTGCAGGGCATTATATAAAACTGCAATAACCTTTTCCAACTTACAGGATTGAAATGCTCTTGCTTATAAATTCGGGAAGGTCACTGTAAATTTGTGGGATATCAATTCTGATCAGGCCTTCTGAATGACCTTCCCACTGCAGAAAGCCACATCTTGAATTAATTGTTGAATTATTTTTCATATATAGATATTACATTGTCTAGTCGCGGTTTTTACTGGGTAGTTATAGTTAGGTCACCTGTTCCATAGGAAAAGTGTTTTATTGTGTTGCTAATAACTATAGCTCCATTTGACAAATCTCCACAAAACTTTCCAAACAGGTGCTACTCTTTTACTAGTTTTTGCAGGGAAAGTTTCAGGGTGATCCTTCAAGTGAAGGCTGAGAAAAAAGGGGGGCCCCAAATTCCCAAATCCCCATGCATTTTCCATAGACTTCTTTAGGCAGGGCTACTGTAAAACTGCTGAACAGAAATGCACCAAATTTGGCAGGAAGCTAGATCTTGGTGTGCAGATTGTGCTTTTTGTGTAACTACATTCAGTAGCTATTTTGGAAATTAAGGGTAAAAAATATTTGCATATCTGGTCGGTTGGGCCCACAAGAGGCTTGAGAGATTCTTGCGGGAGCGCCAGTTTAAAAATAGAGTGTTCTGATTGGGCCAGGGAACTTTATTTTTACTTGGGCCAGTTTGTTCCTGCTGGAGTCAAACTCCAGTGGGAGTGAGCTCTCTGATTGGCTGCGATCCAAACAAGAAAAATGTTGCTGTCAACCATTATAGGACTTTGGGACTTAGTCCCCTGTCCAAAGGTTTGAGAGAAAAAAATATATATGGGGGAAAGTAGGGATACCCTTACCCATAGGTTCCATGGGGGGACCCAGAGAGACCCCCTCAGGCCAAAATTGAAAACCCCCCAGCCATTTTTGCTGAAATCACGCAATTTTCATGCGGGTGGCATTTCATAAGGGAAGGAGGATACGTCCACACAACCCTCTTTGAGCCTTGAAATGTCCAGGGTAACCACCCCTGGGCCATAATGTGCCAAAAAAGGGGAGGGGCTGCACGGCACCCCTCTCCAAGCCTATTTATTTATTTATAGAGTTTTATATAGCGTGAACTAGACCCGAAATCAGGTATCAGATCGCTTTATATGAGCACCAGTTTCGTTACAGAAGGACACATTCATTTTTGTTAGGCACAGGGAGGTTAAGTGATTTGCTCAGAATCACAGGATGTTGAGTGTTGTTGCCGAGACTCAAACCTGGTTTCTCAGCTTTGAGGTCGACCGCTCTAGCAGTAAGGCTACATCCTCTCCCCATTAACTTAATGAAATGGGAGGGGACCATGAGGCCCCTCTCTGAGCCAAGAAAGCCCTCGGGGACCGCAACCCCCGGGGGCCATCTTGCATACTGTGCCCAGGTAGCCCACCCCAGGACACAGTTGTTTCTCTGCTCACACTGGCAAGTGCAGTGAAACTTGTGTTTACCTCAGCCTGGAAGGAGCATTTGTTAAACTCCCGCCAAACGGAAGCAAACACAATGTCAGCTCTCAGCTAGCTGGAGCTTTAAAAATGATACAACCAGCCGGGAGCAGACTTTTGATCTATCTGTTTCCCTGTCCGCACTGATGGGGGCAAAGAAACCGATCAAGATATTGCTCCTGCCCGAGGGAGCAGCATAAATAGCTGCTTCCTCCAGGTGGGATCAATGCAGGTTTCCCATAGCAAGTGGGAGCTGGCTGGGGCTGTGGGGCCCTACGGCTCCCCCATGGCCTCCAACGTGTGTTTGGTGAGTGCAGTAGGTGGGTACCAGGGGACCCACAAATTGAAAATTGAGGTACCGTGGAGGGGGTCCTCAGGGCCAGGATAAATCTCAGGGAGGGAGGGCGCACGGCCCTCCTCCCCTTAAACAGATAAAGCCTGGGTAATGGAGTCCACAGGGCCTTTTTTAGGTTCTGGGAGGGTGGCCGGGTGGCCCCCCTCCCCTTAAAAAAAAGACACCTATTAGTTCCACCCATTTTTCCCTTCTTCTTCAACTATAGTAATATGCAAAGGTGTTCCATTTTCCAGGCTGATTGAGTGTTTTTTCTGTACAATTATAGATTGAAAAACAATCTGAAATCCACGATGGAGGTAATTGCATTGTTGATTTATCAGAGAGCAACCTCTTCCGTAGTGACTGTCCAAAATGAGCAGGTTCTTTCTTGCCATCTCATGGTCTGAGAGCAGAGTACACAGTTCTCCCTTTTCATTGCTGCTCAGTATGAAAAGTTGCCCCTACAACCTCTGCCTGATTAGCCCCACCCCTTCCCCTTTAGTAGTATGCAACGGTGTTCCCGCCTTTTTCCAGTCCAGTCTGATAGACAGTGTGTTTTCTTTACAATTGCACATTGAAAAATGATCTGAAATCCTTGATGGAAGTGAAGGCATCATTGATTTATTGGAGTGCAATCTCTTCTGTAGTGACTGTCCAAGATGAGTGGGTTCTTTCTTGTCATCTCCTGGTCGAAGGGCAGAGTCCATTGTTCTCCCTTTTTTATTTCTGCTGAGTATGTAAAGGTACCAAATCACCTACCAGCTCTTCCTGTTTAGCCCAGCCACTTCCACGTTAGTAGTATGCTCTGTCATTCTCATCATTTTCCAGGCTGATGGACAGTGTGTTTTCTCTACGATTGATTGTTGAAAAAGTATTTGAAATACTGGATGGAGGCGAATACATTGTTGACTTATTGGAGTGCAATCTCTTCTATAATGATGGTTTAAGATGAGTGGGATCTTTCTTGTTGTCTTCTAATCTTAGGGCAGAGTCCACGATTCTCCCTTTTAAATGCTGCTAAGTATTCAAAGATACCACATCACCTACAAGCTCTGCCATTTTGACCCTGCATCTTTCACATCACTATACATTAATAAAACCCTAGAAGTCATTGCAAAAAATTAAAGGTTATAGTAACATTATAGTTTGGTGTTATAAAATGATCTGGTTTTGTTGAAACAAACCTTAGAAATTCACTGAAACAACAAAAGGTTAAATTAACGTTATATTTAGGTGAACATGTCAGCTCAGAATAGTATGAAGCATCATTAATGCTATCACAGATACAACTCCCTTAGGTGTAGCAAGCATGTGTTATGAGCAACATTGACCCTATACCATACACTTCACAGGTAGCCTAGTTCACATTAACAATCAACCACAGACATATGGCAAACCCTCATTGCACATGGTGTTCAATATGTATACAACGGTTCAGAGAAAGCCAAGATCCTCAATGTCGGTTTGAAAATTAATCCCTTACTACAGACAGCTTTTATCTGTATCTCACAGTCACCAAACCTACATTGATAAATTAAGTTGAAATGAGTAGAACGGCGGGTACTGTAAACAGTGTTTACTCTATGAAGAGAGTTTAGTCTTAACCACACTGTTTTTAGACCATGAAACTCACATGAGAAATACACCACAGAGTACTAAAAAGTATCCACTAAGAACAGTGTACACTCTAAGCAATACTTGTCAAATATGCAATATTCGCTTAAAATAACCAAGGTCTGAAGGTGCTAAAGATTCTACTACCTACAGATTTCATACTGTGGTGAAAACCTTTCAGATAGCTCATCTTTCGAAGCAAAAGAAGCACATATACATAAGTTAGTGACTGGTGTACATAGTCTTCTATGCAATGTAGAAATTGTCATGCTGTGACCATTCTGTCTGATAACTCAATGCTGCTTATAATGCTTAGTATGTAGTACGTAAACTTCTGTGGCACATGCTGAACACAAGTCGTCAACTGTCACTGCACACAAAGTTACTCTTCAATGCAAAGATTTGTAACGTGTTCAATATCTCTACCCACCTATAATCCATTAGGAGTGCATGGGTTTTGTAAACAATTAAACCAGTGGTTCCCAAACTTTTTTGACCCGGGGCTCCCTTGACCCATTGGCCATTGCCCATAGCTCCCCACTATTACTTTTTTCGGAGGCTGGGGGGGATGTAAGCCCGGCCTTGGGAGTACTTACATTTTTCTCCCTGAATATAATTGGTATGAAGGTGATGAAGGTATTATAAACATATGCGCAGGGTGTTTCGTATTACTAAGGTGGCCCCTCTGATGAAATATTCCTAGTTACATGTCTTTGTCCATGCCTTTTTTAGAGTACCCTCTCAAACCGTTTTACTCCACTTACAGTGCAGGATAGCCCGCCATGCATGTAGTCCACATTCGCAAAGTGTTTCTGCGCTTGAAGAATATTTGCATGCACTTCCATTTCTACCCATGTCATAAATGCCATGGTCTTCGGGGTCCGGCGCTGGGGTATGTAGGTGCAATAACGGGTGCCTAGCAAAGGAGGCGGTGTGCCATGTCGCTATCCACCCTCCCCCCCATGACCCATGGCGCTCAGAATTGTAGCGCCCAATAAAAAACTCGGTTCCACTCCAATATTGTGGAATCTTTGAAACCTTTGAAAAAAAATGTTTTCAATTTTTTACACTAGCAACCCTTGGTTAGGGTGGGCCTTAGCGCGCTCATACCACCAGGGTTCAGACATTACTTAATCACTCACACCTGGTCCTGACGAATGCCTGATTAATTACATCACATAGGCTGAAACATGTTGACCTAAATCACTACACTTAGGGGTAAATCTGGACTTATAATTTTGGTCCTTTACCCTCCACTGTTTTTATACTGTCCAATTGGCAAACTAATAAAATACCTTTTTTTGACCTAATTGTGACATTTTAAATTTCTCACTTCACCTTCACAAACCAGCTCCGCAGTAATTCTGGCGTTGTAGCACACTGGGGTGGCACTCGGCCACTCCCGGTGGGGCCCAATGATGAAGCATGTCACCAACTAGTGGTGAGTGAGGGCCTTCTATAGGAACCTAAATGGTTCCTTCTGTACCAGTACACTTGCTGACAAACTAACCTTGTTTTGTCCTAAAAGTCACTATAATTGTGACACTCCTTTGTTGTTTATGTATACATGCCAACACACCTGTCTCAGCAGGGTGACTCATGATTTTTTAAACCACATACAGCTTTATTTTTGCTGTCCCCGTCTTATAATTGCCTCCAAATCAATGCAAGTAAAATAAATCCCTTTGGTTTGTTTTTGTAAAAGTCCCTCTTTCTTTCTTCTATTTGTTGGCATTACGCCGTATATAGTGTTCTACTTCCCTCTGCTCAAGGAGAGAGCAAGCCTGGAAATGTGTATGTACTGAAAGAAATGTGTACTGGAAGTACCTATGATTCAAGTACAAATGTCAATACTTAGTGTGTTTAATAGACAGGGCAACTTTACTTCCCTGATAAATTGCATTGGTGTAAAATGAATTTGGAAAAAACAAAACTATTAGCGAGTCTAACAAAATAAATCATGCATCTGCTGCTTACTTTGGGAGTGTTGGAGTGTGGGGATCCAGTGAAATAGGGAGGTCATCTCCCTTGACATGCCATCAATTAAGCACTACATTTTCAGCTTTAGCCATGTCACTTTCAAATCATTGACATCATGTGTTTAAGTCTAATTAGTTTAACTGAAACTAACAACCCCTTCAACATTAAATGCATTAAAGTGCTTGGGGCGCGGCTCCTCTGGCTAGGTTTGACAGCTCCCCAGGGAGCCACAGCACACAGTTTGGGAACCACTGACTTATAACCATTAGCTGGACCAAGGCTGTACAAAGTTAGGTAGAAACGTAATATGATACCTAGCCGCCACTATAAAACAAACTAACACACTCATTGGACGAAATAATCAGTAATGTCATAAATGATGTCATGGAACATGTCATGAGTGATGTAATATTTAAGGTCATCAGCAGTGCATTGGGGTAGTGTATGTTACAGTTAGCTGAGATAACTATAACAGCTGAATTTCTCCGGTTTTGTACAAGTGAAATGTCAGCCTAACTATGATGTATCTGTATGCCGTGGGTTTTTTCAGTGAATATCAAAGGGTTTTTAAATGCTAATTTCTAACTATAATATTCGTCCACACAAGCACACGCGCCTGGCCCTGAAGAGGCGAAGAACACCGAAATGCATCCGCCATAAGAAGAGAACATTCTCTCTGTGTTTTTGTGCAGCCTAATAAAGCGCTTCCAATCCGTTCCCCAGCTGTGGCTTTACTCGTTCTTTGAAGGAGTGGAGTAGGATATTTCCAGCGCAGTTTCCAGTCATGCGCTTCTAAGGCTCCCGCTTTGTCAAGCGACTCTGTGATTACTGGAACACTGCTTGCAGTTTGGATTTCTCCGGGGTACCGGAACTTGCAGAGTCCACCACGCAGCGAAGAAAGAAGTATGACGGTGAGGATGACATTATGCATCACGTCGGGCCGGTCGGATTTCCTAGACTTGCCCCCGCCAGAAAGGATTCCTGAGCTGCGGTGTTTGAAGCGGTATGGGGACTGGAGGAAGCGCAGCTGCGCACATGTACTTTTGGACATTGAATTTCAAACACAGACTATGCAGCAAATTCCCCCTTCCACTCTACTCCTGCGCTACCTTCCATTGCACTGATGTGGCATGCTGGACCTTGTAGGCGCCGAACATTAAGCGGACTTCAAGTGGTGTATGCAGTATGAGGTTAACGTAATGGGAGGAGCTGCGGTCTGTTGGTGAGAAGGCAGGACATATCTTCCTCACTCACATTCGTCCACACAAGCACACGCACCTGGCGCTGAAGAGGCGAAGAACGCCGAAATGCATCCGCCATAAGAAGAGAACATTCTCTCTGTGTTTTTGTGCAGCCTAATAAAGCGCTTCCAATCTGTTCCCCAGCTGTGGCCTTACTCGTTCTTTGAAGGAGTGGAGTAGGATATTTCCAGCGCAGTTTCCAGTCATGCGCTTCTAAGGCTCCCGCTTTGTCAAGCGACTCTGTGATTACTGGAACACTGCTTGCAGTTTGGATTTCTCCGGGGTACCGGAACTTGCAGAGTCCACCACGCAGCGAAGAAAGAAGTATGACGGTGAGGATGACATTATGCATCACGTCGGGCCGGTCGGATTTCCTAGACTTGCCCCCGCCAGAAAGGATTCCTGAGCTGCGGTGGTTGAAGCGGTATGGGGACTGGAGGAAGCGCAGCTACACACATGTACTTTTGGACATTGAATTTCAAACACAGACTATGCAGCAAATTCCCCCTTCCACTCTACTCCTGCGCTACCTTCCATTGCACTGATGTGGCATGCTGGACCTTGTAGGCGCCGAACATTAAGCGGACTTCAAGTGGTGTATGCAGTATGAGGTTAACGTAGTGGGAGGAGCTGCGGTCTGTTGGTGAGAAGGCAGGACATATCTTCCTCACTCACATTCGTCCACACAAGCACACGCACCTGGCGCTGAAGAGGCGAAGAACGCCAAAATGCATCCGCCATAAGAAGAGAACATTCTCTCTGTGTTTTTGTGCAGCCTAATAAAGCGCTTCCAATCCGTTCCCCAGCTGTGGCCTTACTCGTTCTTTGAAGG
Organism: Lissotriton helveticus; assembly: GCF_964261635.1. Taxonomy (NCBI): domain Eukaryota; kingdom Metazoa; phylum Chordata; class Amphibia; order Caudata; family Salamandridae; genus Lissotriton; species Lissotriton helveticus. The sequence continues at coordinate 378,610,143 of NC_136070.1, read as the reverse complement.
AGTGGAGTAGGATATATATATATATATATATATATATATATATATATATATATATATATATATATATATATATATATTCCTTTACGATGCTCCCTTTCTCGGAACAAGATGTGAGGCGCACACATTTTTTTATATATATATATATATATATATATATATATATATATATATATATATATATATATATATATATATATATATATATATGACAGCTCCCGTGTTACTTGAACACACCACACTCGCGGGGGTTATTTCAAAGGCTTTTATTAGCAGTGTCGTGCTAGATAGCTCAGGTCCATGGAAAAGCCTCCAGAATATTCAGAAGACTGAGGGTTCGTCTTTTTGCTTTATTTTTGCTTATCCGACGCGTTTCAAAGGTCCGTGCCTTCTTCCTCAGGGACAGACGAACTTGGCTATTGGCCGCAGCTACAAGTCCACTAATAACAAAATGACACGCCCCCCAATGGGCAGTGCTATAGCCGCAGTGTCTTGTGGAACTTGTATGCTGGATTAAAATTTTCTTGCATGATGCATTCCTCCTCCGGGTCCTGTGACGCTGTTTGTAAACTCCATTCGAGCACCCCCTCGCCTACCGCTGACCATCCGGATTTATGAGGACCGGCGCGGTATATATCCGGCATCCAGTGAATCTGTATGATTCCCTTTACGGCTCCAACCTCCGGCTGATACAATGGCGGTGCTGAGCATATGCAGTTTTACTGCGCCGCTCCTGTTTCCACCAAAATGCTCTGTGCACTCTTCATGGCGGGTGCAGAAAGAACGGTGGTGGAACCGTTCCTGACATGACAGCTCCCGTGTTACTTGAACACACCACACTCGCGGGGGTTATTTCAAAGGCTTTTATTAGCAGTGTCGTGCTAGATAGCTCAGGTCCATGGAAAAGCCTCCAGAATATTCAGAAGACTGAGGGTTCGTCTTTTTGCTTTATTTTTGCTTATCCGACGCGTTTCAAAGGTCCGTGCCTTCTTCCTCAGGGACAGACGTACTTGGCTATTGGCCGCAGCTACAAGTCCACTAATAACAAAATGACACGCCCCCCAATGGGCAGTGCTATAGCCGCAGTGTCTTGTGGAACTTGTATGCTGGATTAAAATTTTCTTGCATGATGCATTCCTCCTCCGGGTCCTGTGACGCTGTTTGTAAACTCCATTCGAGCACCCCCTCGCCTACCGCTGACCATCCGGATTTATGAGGACCGGCGCGGTATATATCCGGCATCCAGTGAATCTGTATGATTCCCTTTACGGCTCCAACCTCCGGCTGATACAATGGCGGTGCTGAGCATATGCAGTTTTACTGCGCCGCTCCTGTTTCCACCAAAATGCTCCGTGCACTCTTCATGGCGGGTGCAGAAAGAACGGTGGTGGAACCGTTCCTGACATGACAGCTCCCGTGTTACTTGAACACACCACACTCGCGGGGGTTATTTCAAAGGCTTTTATTAGCAGTGTCGTGCTAGATAGCTCAGGTCCATGGAAAAGCCTCCAGAATATTCAGAAGACTGAGGGTTCGTCTTTTTGCTTTATTTTTGCTTATCCGACGCGTTTCAAAGGTCCGTGCCTTCTTCCTCAGGGACAGACGAACTTGGCTATTGGCCGCAGCTACAAGTCCACTAATAACAAAATGACACGCCCCCCAATGGGAAGTGCTATAGCCGCAGTGTCTTGTGGAACTTGTATGCTGGATTAAAATTTTCTTGCATGATGCATTCCTCCTCCGGGTCCTGTGACGCTGTTTGTAAACTCCATTCGAGCACCCCCTCGCCTACCGCTGACCATCCGGATTTATGAGGACCGGCGCGGTATATATCCGGCATCCAGTGAATCTGTATGATTCCCTTTACGGCTCCAACCTCCGGCTGATACAATGGCGGTGCTGAGCATATGCAGTTTTACTGCACCGCTCCTGTTTCCACCAAAATGCTCCGTGCACTCTTCATGGCGGGTGCAGAAAGAACGGTGGTGGAACCGTTCCTGACATGACAGCTCCCGTGTTACTTGAACACACCACACTCGCGGGGGTTATTTCAAAGGCTTTTATTAGCAGTGTCGTGCTAGATAGCTCAGGTCCATGGAAAAGCCTCCAGAATATTCAGAAGACTGAGGGTTCGTCTTTTTGCTTTATTTTTGCTTATCCGATGCGTTTCAAAGGTCCGTGCCTTCTTCCTCAGGGACAGACGAACTTGGCTATTGGCCGCAGCTACAAGTCCACTAATAACAAAATGACACGCCCCCCAATGGGCAGTGCTATAGCCGCAGTGTCTTGTGGAACTTGTATGCTGGATTAAAATTTTCTTGCATGATGCATTCCTCCTCCGGGTCCTGTGACGCTGTTTGTAAACTCCATTCGAGCACCCCCTCGCCTACCGCTGACCATCCGGATTTATGAGGACCGGCGCGGTATATATCCGGCATCCAGTGAATCTGTATGATTCCCTTTACGGCTCCAACCTCCGGCTGATACAATGGCGGTGCTGAGCATATGCAGTTTTACTGCGCCGCTCCTGTTTCCACCAAAATGCTCCGTGCACTCTTCATGGCGGGTGCAGAAAGAACGGTGGTGGAACCGTTCCTGACATGACAGCTCCCATGTTACTTGAACACACCACACTCGCGGGGGTTATTTCAAAGGCTTTTATTAGCAGTGTCGTGCTAGATAGCTCAGGTCCATGGAAAAGCCTCCAGAATATTTATGAGGACCGGCGCGGTATATATCGGGCATCCAGTGAATCTGTATGATTCCCTTTACGGCTCCAACCTCCGGCTGATACAATGGCGGTGCTGAGCATATATATATATATATATTCACTGAAAAAACCATAGGTTATAGACCGTATATAGTTAGGAATTAGCATTTACAAAACCTTGAAAATTCACTGAAAAAACCATAGGTTATAGACCATATATAGTTAGGAATTAGCATTTACAAAACCTTATTTTACTCACACAAAACCATTGAAATTCCATATATAGTTAGTTGCACTAACTATATATCGCGCACCCGCAATCCACTGCTGATGATGTCACATATTACATCATTCATGACATGGTCAGTGACATCACTGATGACATCACTGATGACATCTCAAATGGTTTTTTCAGTGAATTTCATTGGTTTTTTAACAGCTAATATCTGTAGCTGTAAAATGTATTCTTCTTTAAATCCAAAAATATATTTTATATGTTTATGAATAATTTTTTTTTTAAATATTTTTTTTTCTTCGTTCCCGCTTCGCGAATCGGGAAGCTTCCCGTTAGCTGACCTTGATGCCGCGAAATAGACCGCGAGCCGGTAAACGTTTCTTTACCGCAACTGCCGCGTTAGAAAACAACATCGTGACGCCTCCCGTCCGCATGACGTTTCGCGTTGTCGCGTGATACGTCATATGACGTGCTACGTTAGCGAACTGGTACGCGAAGCGAGTCGCAAAGCGCAGGTTTCTGGAAGCAAACCGGGAGGCCCTGCAAAGCGCTTAACGTAAACACAGCAGGTCATGTGACTTGGTAATAACACTTTTCATTGGTTCATTTCACTTTTGGTTTCCTAATGATGTAAGACTAGGTCATATAATCTAAAATGAACACTTTTCATTGGTTGAGAACTCTTGTTTTTCCCAAATGATGAAAATCCCTCCTTCTTTCCTCACTCTGACTTTCATCATTGTGAGAGAAAGACCCTTTGTTACCAGTGAGCAATGGCTTCTTTAGTAGCTTCAGCTGGTGCTTCCCCACCACCTCCACCACATCCAAGGAAGAGTGGACCACCTGCTCAAGTTATAATTCAACAAGAAGAGGAAGAAGAGGAACAGGACGACGAGCACGAAGAGAGGCAGTTTTTGCCTGAGGAGCCCAGGACGTCTCACCGGAAAGAAAACTTCATTTGGCAATTTTTAAAATTCCCAAAGGTCAGAAAAAAGTAAATGCAAGATACGTAACTTGCCTTATATGTCAAGATAGACTGTCCAGAGGGACCGAGAAAAAATACAGTTTCGGAAACTACACAATGCATCGCCATATGACTAGGTGGCATCCTAACAACTACAGTGCTGCACAGTTTCGGAACGACCTAGATAATCTCCCTATTATGGCCAGAAGATCTGTTGTACCGGAAGTAACGGGACCAGAGGGCAGGGAGATGGTGCCAAATATACAAATGAGATTTGGTGAAGTAAAACACGTCTGCGTATATTGCGATGGATTCATTTGCTACGGACAAAGAAGCATCACTCTGATCAACAGAGCTATTGACTATCATATGCAAGTTTGTACGAAACGCCCAAAATAATAAATACTTTTTTTTTGTTTTGTTGCTCCTGTTGAGCCCTTTACAATGAATCGTTTTCATTGCCCCCTCCAAGAAAAACCCCAAAAAATATAAAACTGTTCAGAAAAATTCAAAAAAAGTAAAAAAATGTTCAGAAAAATAATAAAAACAATATAAAACAACAAAAACAATTAAAAAGAAGTTCTTTTCAGAACTACCTCCCCGTTATTAAAAAATTGGTACAATATTTGGAACTGTGCCAACCTCTATTTCTCGTAGTTCGCTTCCCAGTTCGCTCGCCGGTACGCGAACCGGAAGTGAACCAACAATTTTTTTTTTTTAAAAGAACAGTAAGTATAAGGGAAGGAAACAGACACTTATGTTAAAAGAAAGACAGCTATAAGGGAGTAAACTAGAGATACTATTACCCGTAATCCACTGCTGATGATGTCACATATTACATCATTCATGACATGCTCAGTGACATCATCAGCAGAGGATTGCGGGTTTTTTGGCAACGTGCCTTATCCACGGTTTAATAACGCTGCCTTTTGCTTTATATAAGTTTTCAAATTGTATGAAATATATACCAATAGGTCGTTATGAACCTTTAGGTAGTGCTTTTCTTCATGAGGTCTGGTCGCTTCCATACACATACAGATGTTTCAAAGATGATCAAGAAGTTTATCTGAATGGAGAGGAATGCACTGAGACGCCACATCATTCACTAATGTGTAGGCACATACAGTTACACGGTTCATGCAACAAACACCGACCAAATATGGCTTGCGTGTTGCAAGGCACGCCAGTTCCTGCTATCATCCCCACGTTCAAGTTGTTGGAAAATGGTAGTTATTTGATGCTCAATAATGAAGATTGTTCTGGGTTAATTAAAAGTATTCCTTTTATCGTAACAGTAAGTGAACGGGTTATTTGCTGCAGAAATGTTCTATTTCCTCCCACACATGAACATAGGGAGTTTTCAGTCTCGCCACAAATACCAACCTTGGGAGCAGATTTCAACGGCATGGCAAGAATAAGAGCTCTTTTGTCTCAGAGAGAGGTGGCCTTGAGTTCGGCCCGTGAAACTTTCGTGCTTCACATAGCGAACACCCGTACAGAGGTGCAGACCCTTTTCAATACAGATTTGCCTTTCCATTTCAGCAAGATGGTCCGGACTATCTTTAACGCGTCCTCCACAAAGGCCCTGGCGCACTTTTTTAAAGTTGTTACCAGTGGTCTCGTGACTTCATTTGAGAAAATTTTTGGAGTCATCCCTGCTTTCTTTCATTCTATTTTTTCCACTCTGCTTCGTGGATTCCCATTTTTACTTGCATTACCAGCGGACGCTCTTGCGCTTTTTTACATTTTTAAATATGGATGTCCCTCCTGTGCAAGCTCCCGCCCTGCAGCTGCTGACACTGTTCCGCAATCGGATGCTAGAATATTATGGCACAATGCCGTTGGCGATATTAAGCACGGCATATGGATTATCTTTTCGATTCTCCTACTTCACCTGTGTCCAGCCTGTATTTCACTGCCTGACCTGTGATTTCGATTGGGCCATTGATTTGTGTCTCTGCGGACCGGTTTCTCCTGACATCGACTTTAATCAGCTGATGACTCCTATCATTACTCACGAGTTGGTTTGTCCTGGCGAAAGGATTATGGCTGTGGCATTGATGCATGGACTAATTGGTCCCTGGAATTTACTGGCGGCAACACAGTCTTTCTTGGAACAGAGCTTTCTTGAAAACCCACCGAGCTGTCCTCTGATGGTGATAGAGGATCCGGTGCTGGGAGAGCACGTATGTTCTTTTCCGCTTTTAAATTGGATGGCTGAACTCTTTTCGGATGAAGACGGTGACTTCCTATTGGAGGCTGTTGCAGCTTATTTTGCATACACAGTTATGTCATAGACCTTTTTCATGTTTGATATGCTGAGTACTAGCATTTCATTGACAATTCATTGACTTATTTGTCAAGTTTTTATTATTTAGCTTGCCTATTGGCTTAAGACTCGATAAAGTACTTGGCTGTTTTATTTTTCTTTAGCATTAAATTTTCCTAGTTTTTAATGCTTTACCTTGCGGACCATCCACATATAACCTTGCAATCTGCTCTCATGAGATGGCACTTCTATTATCTTATTCAGTTCGTTTCCGGATCATGGGGAGGTGTCATCTAGGTCCTGGATATCTTTACACCGTGTTAAGTTAGCATGGGCTCATTACCGGTTTAAACGCCATTTTTCCTTTTTTGCAACTTCTGCACACGACACTTAGTTGTTGCTTTAGCTTTCAACCTAGTAGTTCATCGTGGTTTACATGAGAATAATATGTTATTGCTCTACTATCTGCTTTGCTTGTTAAACTATATCTGTACAGCGAGTGCTGAAGTTTCAAGAACAACACGATACAGAATTGTTATGATGTCTGATCTCCACGACTTCATACTCATAACATAAGTGCAACTTCTGCCAATTCTGGGCATGAGGCGGGTTTTATATTGCTTTGCCGAACACACATACACAACACTTGATGCGGTTCACATGAAGAGAGAGCTGCTGTATGCTGATGTGATTCCTTCAAATCTAAGACACTAAAGTATGGGCACGCCCTAAACCAACACAGAGAGACCTTCTTAGCAAATAATATAATATGTGTATTAGGGAGGGTGAGATATAAGCAGCCGCGGGCCGTGGAGGGAGTTACGGTGGAGCAGGGAGGCGGGGAGGGGGAGGGGCAGGGTGGAGCCCTCTCCACCCTGCCCCTCCCCCTCCCCGCCTCCCTGCCCCACCGTAACTCCCTCCACGGCCCGCGGCTGCTTATAAGTGTTGCTAACTCTTATTCATTTACAGCATGTTAACATACTGTCACCATTCGCTTTTTATGTACTAGTAACTATGCTGGTAATTTTGCTACTGATAATATGTGTACTTGTATTATCTAAGATACTACGCCTGAGAAGACGGCATTAGTAAATAAACATTTCAAATACACATGTGTTCTTCTTAACTCCATGTTCTGGTTTCTAAGAAATATATAACGACCGACTGTTCATGAGTTCCACGTATCCTGAGGTACTATAAGTTCATATTCTGGATTGTCTAAACATTGAGAGTTTGTTATATCCAATGTGACACTGTACCTAGCTTGCTAAGGGGTTTTTGATTACTAAGGTGAGTTTTGGGACACCCTAATTCGCCGAGGTTCCAATCCTCTGTCCACAGTTCTGTGTGAGAACAGAAACCCTGCGACAGGGGCACCCCCGACCCTTGTTGGAGCTTCATCACACTTGCGATACAACTCCAGCAATGCGCCACCTTTACGGCACAGATACATCACGCATCTGTGCTGTTTTTGCCCCATGATGCGCCGCATTGTAAATGCAGCACACCATAGGTGACGGAACAGCGGCACAGAATGACTAACACATCCCTGGTGATGCGCCAGTCATCATAAATCTATCCCTATGCTTCTTATCTTGTTAGAGATGAACCGCCATATGTATCATCAAAGTTTTTTGCATTTCCTAAATAGCGAACTTTAAGGAATAAATAGCGATTCTTTACCATTCCTAGTTTGCGATGAGCTATTTGCTAATTGCAAATTACCCATTCATTTCCTTCATTTCCATAGGGCGGTTGGACTCACTTTTAGCTCGAACGGCTGAATGGATTTCCACGAAACTTGGCAAAATTGTAGGGACTGGTAGCCCGATGTGCCTTTGCTATGTCTCAAGATATATGCTCCAGTGGTTTTTACGAAAATTAACTTTGAAAAATATATATTGGGCTACATTGGCCTATATATATGTTGGAGCCCAAATGTAGCCCAATGTAGCCCAATGAAGCCCAATGAAGCCCAATGTAGCCCAATGTAGCCCAAAGATGGCCGCCAGAGACAAAAAAAACAAATGTAGCCCAAATATCAGCCAGATGTAGCCCAACTATAGCCCAGTGACAGAATGACCAATCAGCTTCGCAAACCTCCGTTACGCGAAGCGGAGCGCTGTTACAGATATATATCTTTTTTTGAACGTTAATTTCTCAAAATCCACTGGAGCACATATATTGAGACCTAGCAAAGGCACATCGGGCTACCAGTCCCTAATATTTTGCCAAGTTTCGTGCAAATCCATTCAGCCGTTCGATTATTATTATTATGTTTTTTTTTTTGCCCCGCGGGGCCCTTTTAAAACCTCCACATCAAACCTAGGGGGTCAGCGAGGATCTACTATGCCCCCTTATGGTCATTTGCCCCTTCGCTTTGGCCTCCTCTTGTCTCTCGATCCTACCGAGAGACAAGATGGCGGCCGCTACGGACTGTTTGGAATGTTTACAGACGCCGGAGAACCAATCAGCTTCGCTTCACAAAGCTCCGTTGCGCGAAAAGTCCGCGAACCGGAGCGCTTCCCGGTCCGCTGTTACAGATATATATCTTTTTTTGAACGTTAATTTCTCAAAATCCACTGAAGCACATATATTGAGACCTACAAAAGGCACATCGGGCTACCAGTCCCTACAATTTTGCCAAGTTTCGTGCAAATCCATTCAGCCGTTCGGGCTAAAAGTGAGGCCAACCGCCCTATGGAAAACTCAATGTTAAAAACACGTTTTGGGACCCCCCTTTTTTCTCAGCCCCCCCTTGACGAACCCCCCCCCAAATTTCCAGGGGCTGCTCAGAAACAAAATGTTCCATTTTCCAGAAAATTTCAGCCAATTCCGTCCACAAACGCCAAAGTTATTAGACATAGAATTTTCAAAAATCCCATAGAGAAAAAATCCTAACTATCTATACCTACTGGCGACCGCCAGTAGGTAATATATATATATATATATATATATATATATATTTGATATGTAGAAACCACAATCCATCGGTGTTACAGGATTGTGGTTTCTACATATCAAATATATATATATATATAGAATTGCCTTTTATTTTGATTCGATGCCATTAACACCGCAATAAAGCACTTCACTCTGGAAAAGCATGCGGTGTTAATGGCATCGAATCAAAATACACAGGCAAGTGCCCAGCATTACACGTTTCGACCGTGTTGCCACGGTCTTGATATATATTTATATTTATGTTTCCAATTTATCTCATATTATTATATATGTATGTGTGTGTATGTGTTTTTGTTTTGCTTTTCCAATGCCATATTGGCTGTTGCCCAAATGTGGCCTTTCCCTCTAATTGTATTTCTGTTTCATGCAAAGGGCGAACGTGCTAAATAGTATGAGATAAATTGAAACATAAATTTAAGTTATCTAAGGAATGTAGTCTTACGTGTGTGTATGCCCATTTAATTTGCATTGTTAAGATGCCGTATGCATTCCTGTATTCACATCATAATAATTGTGAGTGTAATATTGGCAAACAAAGTGAGAAATGGTAGATCACGATGTCAACACAGATTTTTTCAGACTTATAAGCAATGGATGTGTTTTAAATCTTCCTCCTCCATCCACTTCTTACATCTGGGCATGCATTTACAATGGGATATTGGAAGTTACACTGTACATCAATGATGTGCACTAGATAACTCTGAGACTGAGTGATAGCATTAGATTATTTTGGAAGCCGTAATTTCCTTTTACATATTAACCACCAATCAGTGCTGCTTTTTGAAATCGTATGTCATGACTTTATGTAGATCTGTGCCCAAGATTTAATAATTTTATGTTTCATTAAAAATGCTCATATTCGAGTGCTAGTTGTAGGACTTAATTTTCTTGATCAGTGTTGCCTGGCACACCAGGTTCCAGTCCTCCGCTTAAATATGAAGATCATTGTTTTCAGGGGTGTTGATTTTTTTGTTTCTGCTGTAATGCACCAAGACGATAAATAAAAGATAGCACTGGGTTATTAATGAAAATACCAGGAACGGAACATGAGGTAATAGTGGAATCACCAGAAATCATGCCCACGTTGTGGCACAAGGGGTTAGTGAATGTAAGTAAATGCTAATGTAGTTTAAGATAATCGAACCTCTTTTTTACAAGAGCTACACATACTCTCATTGGAGGTTAGACCTGTCTTTACGTAAAATTAGCTCATTCAGAAAGCCCTGAAGACAGCTACAACAAAGTACTGAAAACACAAAGTGATGATCTGAGAGCGAATAAGACATCACCAGGCACATGCATCAAAGCCTTTTGCAATCGCAAACGGTGCGATTCGCAAAAATTGTCTGTTTGCGATCGCAAAATTAGCTTTTGTGATGCATCAAGGGTCAAGGCCCTCGCCTTTAGGCCCATAGGAATGAATGGGGAGGTATTCCTTAATTGCGACTCGCAGTTTCCGAGTCGCAATTAAGGAATGTTTAGAAATCGCTATTTTTTAAGCGATTTCTACATGCATAGGCTTTTGCAATTCCTTAATTGAGATTCCTTAAAAATCACAATTAAGGAATTACAAAAGCCAACATTGATGCATGTGCCTGCACATGTTTGAAGTAAGATTTGCTAGTTGTTTAAAACTCATCTTCTTAAAAGTATCAATCTCTAAGACCCTCGTGACAAGTTGGGCAGAACAGGATAAAGTATTTCCACATGTGGTAAATACCTCCTACTTCGAGTTTTAAACTTGCAAATGAGGCATAACATATGGAACATATTTCGGTAGGTTTGACCTGCTGTAAATTATCAGGGGAAATCTGCTAGGTTAAAAAAATTATCACCCAACATCCAATCTCTGTGCCAATAAGCAACCGCAAAGGACTCGGAATAAGGGCCCCAGGCAATCTTTCTTTGGGGCCAACCTCAAGATTTGGAGTGAAACCCCAATCAGAATCGAGAACCATCAAAATGTATCTCTTCTAGTTAACATTAAAGAAGACTTGCTTTGAGAAATCTCTTTCCTAAACCTTTAAAGATATCCATTATCTTGCATTCCTCTTGCTTTTTCTTGAAAACCATTGTTTCAAAATGACGGACTAGTATTCCATTCAGAAATGTTTAGTGTTTTTGCTAGATCCCCTCATCAATCTGGAGTATATCTGACCCATTTATACCATGAAATATCTGAATAAAAATCATAAATATGATAAAGCCTTCAGCTTGTCGAGTCTTGGCTCTAATTATTTGCAACACCACTAAAAGGTTTTTTTTTTTCAGTGAGCCACATGTATCCAACTGTACTCTTTTATCAATTCAAATAAGCTACAAAGCAGAGTTTCCTTACCAGTACCTCTGAGTGACAGATTGGGCATACTTATGAAGTAGTATTGAGCGGATGTCACCAGACTGGTAGAGGTTGTAAAGGATTTATTCACCTTACCTGAAGTTCCACAATACTTATACATAGGTGCTCACCATCATAAACAATCGAAAGCATCAGCAAGGTACCTCTTGGTGATGGAAGAGTAGCATATATGAGCTATTTGTTTAAACATTTCAGTAGACAAAGAAGGCTTTATAAAACAACATAAAAGTTACAAATGCTTACAGAAATAAAAGATATGATGTGAAGACAAAGGTGAATCAAGCAATAACAAATACTTGTTTCCTAGAAACCATGTACGGTAAAAAAGAAGAAATAATGCTCCAAAGATAAAGTAGTGGCGCATCATTCAATCAGATGTTAGGGTTAAGTTGTTAGAATAAACATATATCCTAATGAAGACTGTGTGGATAAAGTATAAGTACTCTAGGTTTCCTACACATGTGTAAGCAATGGGGATTGTGCTTCCCGTAAACAATACAAAACACAAATTGCATGTTGTTAGACCTGGCTTTTCCAGCGGGTTTACCCCCAGATGTTTTGCTTTTTGGCCTCCTGTTTCTGACCTGTTTTTGTTGGTTTTATGATTCTGGGCACTTTACCACTGCTGATCCATGCTAAAGTGCATATGCTCTCTGTGTATTTTAGAAGTGTATCCCCCATACCATGACTACGAAGAAGGGTCTCTTCTTAGACAAAGGTGCAAACCGTTAGCAACTAGACCCCCATTTCTAACACGTGATTACCACTGCATATTGCAAGTGGCTAAATGCTGCTTAATTCCTCACACATTCCATTGTAGAATCACTTCAAAACAGAAAATATCTGTGTTCCTACTCAGAAGATCAGTTATTACTAGATCTTTATGTAGAAAGCTTTATTTTAAGTCTCGCCTTGGACATTGCATACGCTGTCACTTGTGAGTTCTTTTGCTAATTAAAAAAGAAAATTAAAGGAGCTTAGAGCTCACCTATTACTTACCATTGGTTGGCTTCATTGTCACTCTCGTTACCTTGCTTCTTATAAAGAGTTTGTCCTTTTGAGGGAGCATTGACCGGGTACTGAATAATTACTTTATCAGTGTCCTTTTGCTGCTTGCGCTGGGATTCGGGTATTTTTATCTTTAAGCGCTTTGAGGTGAGTTTGCAATTGCACTTTCTCTCTCTTTGGAAATGTGTGCCTGGGATGGCTCTTTATACACGTTTGAGATATAAACAAAATAATGGGCATTTATTTTCATGCTTCTAAACATTTGATTTATTTTAAAGAACCTTGTTCGTTGTGTGAATGCTCGATGCTGCCGAAGCAGCAACAATATACTTTGAGAACTGCTGTTGTTTAGGCACTCAAGTGTGCTTTCTTTCTTAGAGGTATAGATAGTTGTTATTAAAATTTCTGTATGCAACTTTTGATGTAATGGAGCTGTGAAGTTATTTTCATCTTAGTTTTCTTTGTTTTTTCTCTGTTTGTCTTTTTCTTTCTTAGACTGGGTCAACATCTGGATGATGAAAATGAAGTCCTCATCATGCAAAAATGTGAGTTGGTGTCCATCACAACTACTGGCAAACCACTTGCTGAAGTGATGATTGCTCTTTTGTAACCTCAGGAGGCACAGCGAATAAAAAAAGAAAAAAAAAAGAATGGGGCATATTTACAAGTCCCTTGAGCCGCTGGCGCGTCACTTTTTGTGACACACCGGTGGCGCAGTGTGGTGCTCCATATTTACTGGGAAATGTAAAGCCACTGTGCGTGGCTTTTGGTGTCCTTGTAAATACAACCTCTTTTCACGCAGCACTTTGCACGAAAGGGGCGTTCCATGGGTGTTGCTGTGGGTGTTACCACGCAACACCCATAGATTCTGACGTATTCCCAGATTTACCACGTTTCGTAAACCTAGGAATGAGTCAGAATACTATGCCTCACCAGGGGAGGCTTAAGTAGGCAGAACAAGGAGAAATATTTTTTTCTCCTAGTTTTTTCCTCATTCTAAGCGTGCTGCTTTGAACAGCACACATAGAAAGAGGAAAACACCTCTCATGATTGCACAAAAACAATCATCCCCGCAACGCAGGCACCCTTGAACCATGATGCAAGGTTGCATGTGTTGATACATGGCATCCAATTGTGCGCCAGCGCAGGGGAGAGCTCAGGGATATATCATATTGTTGTAAATATAATGCATCCCTTTGCTTCGGAAGTAACGTGGCGAAGCCAAATGGCTGGCGGCACCGCATTGCATTACTTCCTTGTAAATATGGCCCAACATGTCTTGAGGAAGAGCTTTCTTTTCTTAGACAGCAAAATAGGTACCTGTTTCGAAGGTGAAGCTCACCCTTACAGAGTAAAGACTTAAGTTGGCAAGAGGCAAATGGATATTTCAGAAACTTTGCCTCTGGTGTTTTTGGTCCCTTATGCTTATTGAATAGGGTGTGATTTGTTTGTGAAGGTGAGGAGAGATCAACAATTGTGTAATTTGTTATGTATGAGTTCATGAGCAGATCTTGGGAGAATTATAACTGTTCAGCACTACATAAGTGGCAAATTACATTAGCAAATTAGATTTTGGATTCTAAAACTTTTACAACTGATATTTCATTACCCTTTGATAAAAAAAATTAAGCAAACATATTTTGCAACATTTAGGAGGGTTAACTATTTAGATAAAATCTTAGCCAACATATAGTTTGTGTTTAACAAATGTGAGAAAGGGTCATTATTATTTGAGTAAAATGGTAGTCCCCCACAAGTAATAATGGCACTGATCTTGTTGGGTCAAGTAATGGTTTCAGTAATTTAAACCGGAGCTCAACTCCTAGAAGGTATGGCGCAAAATAGACAGGTTTAATTTAAGAAAACGTGTAAAGTATATAAAAGTACCATAACAGGTACAAATTGAAATGATGACACAATACAAATCCCATTTATAAAAATAGAGAATAATTTCATGAACAAAATGTCCTCAAACCAACAATCCAATAAGGGGAACAGGACATATTTCAAATTTTGATAGTGCTAAATAGAATTAGTGCAAAAATAAAGTGCAAAGACCAGGAAAAGTCCAGAGTTTGTGCCTAGGAAGCAATTGACATTAATAGTATGCTGCTTGGTGTCAGACCCAGTGAAGAATTCTACCTTCACACTTATACTCTTTTCAGGTACTCTGACTTCATCAGTGAGGCAAGACTCCAGACAGTAGTTGAAGAGGGTACAATGTCATCAGATGCTAGTAGACGTTGGGCCAGCTGAATCTGATTTGCTGCTGCGAAGAAGAATTTAGTGGGCGCTTTGGCGAAGCCCGGCCCACAGGCAATTCACACCTCAGTAGATTGGCTGGCAAGTTGGTCTCATCCCTTGACTGTTCGCCAGTCAAAAAGGTAGCAAAACGTTTCTTAAACCCAGCTTTTTTCGGTTTTAGCAGGAGGACTGCACTCTGATACCAGCCAGGGGTTCCAAGACCTCTGCAATAGGACCAAGGGGGTCAGGGCTCACTCCAGCAGAAGATACCAGTAGTGTCCTGGGCAGGTCCAGTTAAAACTGGTCATTTTTGGCCTTTTAGGAAAGTAGGTTTCTCACATCTTTTGTGTCCTTGTAACGTAACAGGAGGTCACCCGCCTGACCCTTGGAGCCCACCTCTTTTCCTGGGTAGAAGTTGGGGCAGGTTCTGCCTTTAGGATTCTCCTCAAAAGCAGGTGCTGCCCTGCTTCTGTCTTACACAGATTCATTAGTGACTTGAAGAGGGTGCACATGGGGTGACTCATTTTTGCCATGCACTAGCATGTGGGTGCGGGTGACTCTGTTATGCAGTTCCCATTAGAAAATGTAGGACTGTATATTAGGACAACAGGACTTCAGAATGCACCTATATCATCAGAACTTGTTGGCCCAGTTGCTGGCTAGCTCACAGTGCCTCAGCTGAACCCCTAACCCTTGGGTGGCCAGTGATTTTGAAAACGTCGAACATGACATTCTCATCCACAAGGCAATTGTGGAAACAGATCTTACCTCTTTTGTTGCTTACTCATGCAGACCCTTGCAAAAACACAAGCAGAATACGTATGGAGTTTTCACTGCTTTTAGTGAGGCAATCATAGTCTTTCATAGAAAGAATGAGTGGCAATTATTAGGCAAATATATTAAAGCAAATTAACCAGCATTGTAAACATGGTGAAAAGAACAAACATTCCAACCATAGCAGTCTGATTTCTATATACCTATAATCCTACCTAACGCTACCCCTATTCTGAGAGCATAATGGGTGTACCTTTTGCCTGGTATCTCAGGATAGCCTGAGACCCCATACCTGGATGGCTTTATCTGGAGTTAGATTGGCAATCCCTCTCTACAAAATCTGCATGGAAGATCAACATTGGCAGAGCTGCATGTCAAACATGACATGTGTTCCAGCACTGTTGTGGCTGGAGTGCACCCTCTGTCCCACAAAGGGACAGTGCACTGTTTATAGAATAAAACAACCATATTAGTGATGCAGCTCTGATGCAATGATGTGTCTTGATGCTAGAAGCTGTCTCCAAGCAGACAACGTCCATACTAGGATACCTCATTCTATGTTCCGAGCCTTGATTGAAGAGTCCAGATTATGTAGCATTTACAGTGTCACTTAGAATCATATAGTGAAAATAAAATATGTAAAAGGTAACAGGGCTAAAACGATGTCTACTAAAATATGTAAAATGTCAAACTAAAAAGGAGAACTGACTGTTAGAAAAACTGCGATAACAGGTAGGGAGAAAGAAGCAGTTTATTCCTTCTGGCCTCAGCACCAACCAACACGACACCAACGTTCTAAGGTGAGCTTCACACCCAACATTCCAAAGAGGGCAGGTCCACAATAAAGGAAGGGGGAGGGGTGGTAGGAACATACCACTGTGCACATACAAATGGAGATAAATGTATTTACAGATTACAACACATCTCCCTCCGTGAGAAGAGAACAACAAGGTTATATGCAACAATTTACTACAATGCAGGAAAGACAATACCAGCAATAAATTCAGACTATTTTACAAAGTCCTCTTGCCAGCGCGGCGGGCGGCGTGTTCTGATTTCCCTAGGTAATTGGTCATTGGATAACAGATCATCTTGGTTCTCATCTCTAATAGGTACAGGAACACACACATTAGGGCAGCAACTTACATTGTCCATGCTCCATGTGCTGCCATCTTCCAATACAACAGAATTATTGTTTAGACGCTGGATTCTCAACGGTTTAGAAAAAGAGGAATGTCTTGCACGTCCAATACATGGTCTTTTGATCACAACCCATTGCCCCACACCGAACTTCCTGTTGGAGGTTCCCCATTTCTGGTCATATCTCGCTTTATAACCAGCCTGATGGTGAACCACCTTTTCCTTAACTGATTCTCTATCAACCCATACTGGACTACCACCATTAAGCCAATTTAGGGTGAGTTTAGAGCCTGGATTTCTCCCCCTAAGTGATACAAATGGAGAGACACCAGTCACAGCATTGGGGGAGGAGTGATATGACCATAACGTTTTCCTGATGGCTTCTTCTATGGATTCATGCGATGTGACAGCCATCTGGATGGTGTTTTTCAACATCCTATTTGCCCTTTCCACTATTCCATTGGCTTTGGGACAATAGAAGGGTGTTCTCATGTGTACAATGGCTAAATCAGATAAAAATTTTGTCATTACTTCTGATGTAAACTGGACACCACTGTCCGTGACGAGGGTACTGGGTATTCCTTCTTTAGAGAACACATCCTCCAGAAATTCAATCAGGGCCGATGTAGTTATTGAGGACACTAATTTAGTTGAGATCCAATGAGAATGATAATCAATGAGTACAAATATAAATCTTTGGGAGATGTTCAGAAAGTTCAGGGGACCTATAATATCAAGGCCGAGCTTAGCCCAAGGTTTGGACGGTACAGACACTGGTATGAGGGGTGCATTTTCTACAACTTTGGCTTTGTCAGACATTCCACAGGTTACACAATCTTTTACAGAACTTTCTACCAAGTAATCCATTTTAGGGAACCAATAATGTTGCCTAATTTTACTCTTGGTCATACTTCGCCCAGGGTGACCTTCATGCGCAATTGCTATGATACGTTCTTTCATGTTATCCGGGGGAATAATTCTGGTACCTCTGTCTACTTGGCTCCCAATGATGGATAATTCGTCCCTCACAACCCAGAAGGGTTTAAGCACCTCAGACAGATCATTGTGAGATTTGGGCCATCCTTTCTCAATAACTTTTTTTAAGTCTCTTAACACTGTGTCTTCCTCTGACCACTTCTCCCACTCATCCTTGTTGATGGCAGGATATTCAATAGATAAAATGACTTCATCAGGTGGACTACACTGGGAGTCCTCATTGGTAATTGGTAATCTTGACATACAGTCAGCTACAGTGTTTTTTATACCAGTAACATAGCACATTGAAAATGTATATCCTTGCAACGCTAAAATCCACTTTGAGATGCGTGGGGTGGCTCTCTCAATGCTTTTTGTTGAAAACAATGGTATAAGGGGTTTGTGGTCGGTCCGTAGGGTAAAGGGAATTCCCCACAGATAAAATGTAAAGTGGTTTATCGCCCAGTAGCACGCTAGGGCTTCCCTTTCAATTGTGGAATAATTAGATTCTGGTTCCTTCAGTGCCCTGGATGCAAATGCAATTATTCTCTCACTCCCATCCACCATTTGAGCGAGAGAAGCACCCAGACCTTTCGTGCTAGCATCTGTGGTTAGTGTTGTTTTAGCATTAGGGTCAAACATACCTAGCGTAGAGGCTTTAGAAATGGCTAGTTTAATGTGTTAGAAATCTTGTTGACACTTGGAATTCTAAACAAAAGGACAACCTGTTTTTAATAGATCTCTCATGGAACTTGTGTGATCAGCGAAGTTTTCTACAAATTTCGCCATGTATTCCACTAGGCCCAAAAAAGATATGAGCTCATCTTTATCAGATGGGGCGGGAGCTCGCATCACTGAATCCACAAGGCTAGTTTTAGGTTTGATCCCTTCTTCAGACATGTTGTATCCCAAATAAGTTACGGATCTTACACCTACCTTGCACTTGTCTTTTTGAGTAGTAAAACCTGCTTTTCTCAGCTTACAGAGTACCTCTCTAAGAATATTGTTGTGCTCAGATTCTGAATCACCATAAATCAAGATATCATCTTGGAAGCACAACACCTTTCTTAGCCCTTCAAGAATATGCTGCATTATCCGTTGGAAAACGGCAGCAGCGGATGCCAATCCAAATGGCATCCTATTAAAATGGTAAGCCCCAAAAGGTGTTATAAATGAAGTTAGATGTTTGGACTCCGGGTGAAGGGCAACCTGATGATACGCAGCAGAGAGGTCCAGGACACTAAAGTATTTAGTCCCTTGTATGACACTGAGCATTTCATTCATCTTGGGGAGGGGATGTCTTTCCACCCAGATGTTGGCATTCAGGTCCCTGAGATCCACACATAAACTAATGCCTTTCCCTCCCCCTTGGAAGCAACAACAATGGGGGCGAGCCACTCGGAGCTTTCAATTTTCTCAATCACCCCACTAGACTCCAATTTCCTTAATTCTTCTTTGAGGGAATCTCTTACCAGCAAGGGTACTGATCTGGCTATGTGAACTGAGGGCTTATATTGGGGTGGTAGGAACGTACCACTGTGCACATACAAATGGAGATAAATGTATTTCCAAAGCAATAGGGAAAAAGTTCCCAAGGGGTAACCCTACCTACTTGTGCAGCAGTTCATGTGTGCCCTAATGCAAACAATCCCACAGTGCCCCTCTCTAACTAAATCCAGGATGACAGGACTTTTCATCTGTTGTGCAGAACTCCTGTGCCTACCCTAGAGATTTGGGCAGGCAAATGAGCAACCCTCTTCTGTGATCACTAAAAAACAGTTCTGGGGCAATTCTTTTCCCACTAGAATTAGTGCCTGGGTGGTTAACAGGATAAAAGAGGGGGAAAGCCCATGTGGTAGCTACATCTGCCTGTGACAGAGTGGGCCTCCTTAAAGATACTTAAGTGCCTGGGCACAGCCCAGATGGTCATCCTGTCAGAGGAACAGAACATCTCCCCACACCCAAGGATGTTGCCTTAGGTCTGGGAGCAAGTGTTTTACTATGAAACAACTAAGCCAGCTACAGAGAAAATAGCTTTTGCGGTCGTGTCACTGTAAGGCCATGTTTTTCATTAAACTTTTACATGGCCTACTTTTAAATAGTTTGCACCCTGCCTTATTGGACATTGCAATGTAATTACGGGTGACATATGAATATTTAAAAGGTGGGTTTAGGCCTGTCAAAGACAGGATTTGACAGGATGAATTGTCAGTGTACACCTGCACAGCCAGGTTACTGATGGCAGGCCTGCAGTCATGTTTTTCATTGTCACTTTAGTTGTGGCACAATAAGTGCTGTAATCCATTAGTGGCATTTAAATTACAGGACCTTGGTGTACTTTGTACTATATACTTGGGACTTATTCATGAGTTCAATATGCCAATAAGCAGTATAGACAATAATTTTGACACGCTTTAGGGGTCACAGTGCATGCAATGTGGCCTGGTTAGCAGAGTCCTAGTGCACAAATTCAGTATAAAAGAAGGGGGTGATCAAGCGAAAAGAGGCATTTTCCGACAATCTACAAATATAAATCTAAGAGTGCAGATTTTTTTCTCTTCTTGCTTTAGGTTTCGGTTTGCTTTAGAAATCACATGCCCCACATTACACCTGGACAACGACACTTCAAGTTTTCAGGCGTAGGTTTTCGACCATATCTCTAAGCCTATCCTGTTCATGGGCACTGCTTAATTTATTAAAAAACACATAAGTGCCTGGGCCCAAAGGTTTGCTCAGAAGCCTGTGGTCAGTGCTATTGAATGTCAGGGGTGCTGAGTACCATGGTTGCATAGTCTTGATTCCACCACCAGACACTCCCTACTCTTTATCTCACTCTTTCAGGTTCTTTTCAATCCATGATTTTTTCTTTGTCACTGTTTTTCCATCTTTCTCTTTGTCGTTCTTCTGTCATTGTGTATGTATCTCTCTCCGCCTCTGGGTCAAAGTTTGATGAGAAAAAATAAGTGCCAGACTCTAAAATGAGTACCGGTGTGCCCTACCTGAAATCGTTGGTACAAATTATGAAGTGTTCACAATCAGCAAATTTACTGGGCTTCAATTAAAAATTTATTTGCACTCTATTTGTCGTTTTTTTCTCCATATGCGAAACGGTTCCAAATAAAAATGATTTCCCAATCCCCCCATTTAAATTTGGGAGTGATTCCTTCCCCTTTTCCACACTTCTACACATGTACACCTTTGATTGGTGTGCATTTGTAAGCAATTGCTTAATGGGAACCTACCTGCAAAACATTTGTGAATTCCTGAAAGGTACAACGTTCTGAGAGTTTCCAAAAGTTTTCTATTGCCCAAACTCTTTTACATCCCTTTCATCTCCATTGCCCTATACATTTCTGCACGTAATTAAAGGAAAAGATCTACCCATGAGGTAGAATTTTTGACTTGAGTAACTCAATGCACTCTTGGGAATTCTAATCATGTTAATCAAGATTTCCATTTTGGAAGCAGAGATCCACTTTAATGCCCATATGTTTTTTGTTTTTTTTAATATTTTTTTTATTTTTCCATTTTCAGTCAAGCAAATTTTTTTTATACATATGGTACAGTCACTTTATCATTTTATCAGTTTATCTGAGATGCATAATCAACACAAGCATAAGAAGGAAAGAGAACAGTAACAAAAAAAACAAAAAAAAAGACATAGAAAAATAGACAATCCCTAAAAAATAAACCAGACCCCCCCCCCCCAAGCATTGTCCTTCCACCTCATCACAGGTTCCCATATACGTTTCCTAAGAATTTTACCTTTTTTCCCTTTCCTGTCGTATATCCCTTTTTCTAAATTATATACTGCCAATAATTTAGCCAACCATAGATGGAATTTAGGGGAGACCTTATCCGACCAAGCAGCTGCCACACAAAGTCTTAAATCTGCCATGGCCATAAAAAGAAAGTATTTACACTGTTCCTCACCCTCACCTACCCCAAGGATAATCAATACTGGTGTAAGCATAGTTTTAATCCCTAGAGTTTGATCTAA
This sequence comes from Lissotriton helveticus, assembly GCF_964261635.1. NCBI lineage: Eukaryota > Metazoa > Chordata > Amphibia > Caudata > Salamandridae > Lissotriton > Lissotriton helveticus. Next base: position 378,588,504 of record NC_136070.1, on the reverse strand, counting down.
AAAGGATTCAATTTCTTTATGCAACTGGCCAAGCTGAGGGTATGTCACAAACAGATGTATAATATCCGCCTCAGCACTATCACACCTGGGGCAGCAGATTCCTATAGTCCCACCCCACTGCGCAATCCCAGCCAGTGTATGGTACAGTAAATATATTGTTTTGTAATGTTGAGCCTGTAGGGATGCTGAACATAATAAAGTATGTCCCATTTGGAGAGAATTCTGGAAACAGTCCTGTCCCACCTGGAGTTTATCTGCCCATTTCTTACCATATTTTCCAAAATCATCTGCCTTAAGCGGTGAACAGCCTTTACAACGAAACTTTTACAACGCACTACCATTACGACGCAACTTTTACAACGCAAACTATTACAACGCATAGCGCTTGGGGGCGCTCTAGGATAGGGAATAGGTTTAATGTACTATCCAACACCTTCCCTACTATCCACGGGGACTGGAGTTGGAATAGTAAATTAAACTATTTACTATCCAGCGCCCAAAAGCATTATGCGTTGTAATGGTATGCGTTGTAAAAAATGCGATGTAAAGGTAGGCGTTGTAAAAGTATGCGTTGTAACATCATACATCCGCCTTAAGCACCGTCAGCTCAGCATAAAATCTCCTAATTGAGCAATCTGCCCGCCCCTCAATTGCGTAGAGGATCCCATTTTTACAAAACCCAGCAGTACCCCCCTGTTTATTTACAAGATAGCTCCGAACTTGCAAAAACTTTACAAAGGTATTACTAGACATACCATACTTCCCCTGCATATCAGTAAACTGTAACACACCATTGATCCCTACCAAGTCCCCCAATTTCCTCACCCCTCGCGGCCCCCATCCTGTCATACCTGAATCCGCAAAGATCTCTCCAGGAAGACTGTTATTTCCGTCAATTCGAGTGTAAGCGTTAAATCTCCCAATCCCCAGTTTTTTACAGAGTGATGCCCAGATTTTATAAGCTGCCATGAGTGTCTTAACCTAGTTCTTTTTAAAAAACTTGGATCAGAAATTTTCAAGAAACAGTTCTCTGCATTCTCCCCCATCAGTATTGCATATATATCAGCTGACCCTACCTTTATCTGTGGATCTTAGGGGTCTCCCCCATCAGACCACACATGTACTGTATGGTCTACAGCCCAATAATACAACTTGAAGTCAGGGACTGCCCATCCTCCTTTATCTCTAGAGAGGGTCAAAAAACGAAGGGCCCTCCTAGTCTTCCCATGTGACCAAATAAATCTATTAATAAGATGTTCAATCGCAACAAAGCATTTACCTTCAAAAACCAATGGAATTGTCCTAAATAAGTAAAGGAACTTGGGAAGAGTAATCATTTTTACCACATTAGTGCGTCCATTCAGAGTAAGATGTAGGTTATGTATTCGGTCAAGATCAGCTTTAGTTTTAGCCATTATGGGTGCAATATTCTGTTCTACAATTTTGTCTAAATCTGCCGAGATCTTGATCCCTAGATACACTGCAGATTGGACTACTCGAACATCCTCACAGACCACCTGACTGTTCTTGATAATCTGTATTTTGGGGCCATTTAGCGCATTACCCGAAATCCGTCCAAAAAAGCTGCCTCCCTTTCTATTTCCTGGATAGCGTTAGGCGGAGATGTAGTCACAATTGCCACATCGTCCGCATATACCAAAGTCTTAAATACTTGGCCCTGAATACTAATTGGCAAGATACTCTCATTTAATTCTAAATTGTGAATTAAAGGGTCTATATATACAGCAAATAACAGGGGGGGAGCACGGGCACCCTTGACGGGTACCTCGACTGATAGACACAGCCGAAGAATAGCCTCCGTTTATTCTGGGCCGTGCTATGGGGTCCTGATAGAGCGCCTGAATACCCATGACAAACCCTTCACCAATACCATACCGCATTAAAGCTGCCCACAAAAAATCCCAGGAGACCCGGTCAAATGCTTTTTCTGCATCTAAGAACACAGCTGCCATAGGGTCTCCTGAGACTTCCGTGGCATCAAATAAAGTTATAACTTTGCGAACATGTTGAGCGGTTCCCCTACCAGGGATAAAACCGTGTTGCATGGAACTAACTAGCTGATCTATTTTCTTACTTAACCTAGAAGCCAAGGCCTTTGAATAAATCTTGGCATCTGCATTCATTAAAGTAATAGGCATATATGAGCCAGATTCCAGAGGTGTTTTACCTTTTTTAGGGATCACAATATCGGCACCTGCCCATGACCCTGGCACTGACTTCCCTACCTAGGCCTGCAACATTGTATCAAACAAATCCACCTGTATTGCCGTTTGAAAAGTTCTATAAAATTCCAAGGGAATTTGGTCTGGTCCCACAGCTTTCCCTGGAGTGAGACTACTAAGAGCCGCCCGAATTTCTTGAATAGTGAATGGAGCATCAAGCGCCTCCCTATCAGCCTCATCGAGTGAAGGTACAATAATGTCTCTCAGATAACGTTGAATATCTATAGACCCTACTGATTGGTCCTCACTATACAGTTTAGTATAAAACTGCCTAAAAACCTCCCTTACTTCATCAACATCAGCCATTATGCCCCCTTGACCATCTAGAAATGTCCTTAATTTGGCCTAAAGCAACTTTCTGTCTTGTACGGACCGCCAGAGTATGCCCAACCCGCTCACTCAGCTCGTGACACTGCTCCCTATTTGTCAAGTACACTGCAGCCGCCTTAGTTGCAAAGCCCTCATTTATCTCTGCTGTAATACTTGCTATTTTTAAGAGTATTTTGCCCAAGGGGATCGAGCATGAGCTGCCAGACACAATTCTTCCTCTGCCTCTGACACTAGCTGAACAAGTGCACTAACTCTATCTCTTTCCTGTCTCTGTTTATTCATACTGTAACTTAATGTTTCATCTCGAACTCCAGCTTTAAAGGCATCCCAGGTAAATCCTATAGCAGTGCTCCCTCTGTTAATTTGCCAAAAAGTACTTATCCAGTTATTCATAAATGTAACATAGCCCTCATCCAGAAGTAATTTCCTTTCAAACGTCCATATAGATGTCCTACTATTCAATCCTGTCACCTCAAGTGTTAAAACAAGCGGATTATGATCAGAAATTAAACGAGGAAACTTCTCTATCTTACTTTTAGACAGCAAAGAGTTAGAAACAAAAAAATAATCAAGTCTTACACACACTTTGTGTGGGGTCGAGTAAAAAGTAATTCCATCATCTGTAGGGTTCAACCGTGCCCACACATCAGGGCATTATACCGTACCAAATTACAAATTGCCCGAGCTACTTTTTTCTTCCGATCTCCGTATGTCTGTCCGTGCTCAGTGCCCAATCCCCCCACCCCGTTTATATTAAAATCCCCATAAAGAATAATCGGTTCCGGCCAAGAAGCTAACTCTATGTTTAAAAATTCAAACACATCTGGATCGTCTTCAGTGGATCCATATATTGTACCCAGAGTGAATACCTGGTTATTTAATTCACATTTCAATAACACCCATCTTCCCCACTGATCCTCTTTTTTATTACTAAGTTTAAAGTTCTGTTTTTTTTTGGCCAAGATAGCCACCCCTCTAGGTCTATTCCCCTCTCTTGAATATGCTAATAAGGAAAAAACCTAGCTGCTCCATTAGATATGCCCTTGCACCTTCTAGGTGCGTCTCCTGAAGACATAGGAAATCCAGTCGCCTTAACCTAAGGGCCGCCGCCCCTCGCTATCTTTTCATATAATTATTCAAGCCACACACGTTGAGAGAGGCAATTCTTTTTTTTATTTTTTTTTATAACCCTTTATTTGTACAGAAAGGATATACAAATCTGGGCCTACAACCAGACCGGCTGGCCACGACACGATAGAGCAGTCAAGAAATACAGAAGAAAAATATACAGAAACAATCATAATGGTGCGCAATCAATACGGTCCAAAAAAGGAGGGGGGGGAGGATCCGGACGGCCCACAAACAGGAATAAAGAAGGTTAATTTTATAATATTACAATAAGGAGTATAACAGGCTCGGATACAGCATAAATGAATCCGGGTTCCCAGAGCAAACCATTGGCTATGAGAAAACTAAAGGGCAGCAGTGCGGAGAAGTGTCACTACAGCATACATCAGTACGAAAACAGATGTGGTCAATCCAAATCAATATTCAATTAGACTCATCTTATGCACAACTACCACCCAATAGTACATCGGAAACAGAACGAGGGAACCGGAATATTAACATCATTAGAACTAACCCGTCATACTAACCTTTGGGAGAGAAAGAAGGAGAAGGGGAGGGGAAGGAAGAGGGGAAAAAGAAAAATACAGACTAAAAGAGAAGAGCGCCGCGCTGAAACAAGCATCCCGTAGCAAGGACACAGATAAGAGCAGGAGTATTAGCAACAAGGAGGGGATGGGAGTCGCCATTGAAATGCAGCATAGCCACAAGAAGGAGAGCAGCGACGGTACAGGCCCCATCCCAAACATACCACGGGAGGTAGGGACAGAGACACAAAAGGGCCACAGAACTAAGGAAAATAAACCAGCAAATAAGACCCATCCCACCCAGCACCCCTGCAGAAGGCTACGCCTACCCCCCCAGCAGCGTGCCTGTCGCCCTAATCCAGAACCCGAAATGTAGTAGAGACAAGAGAGAGAAGAGGAAGAAAGAGACAAAAAGAAGGGCATGAAGACAAAAGAAGTAGGAGGGAGGAGCAAAGGAGCAAAGACAAAACGGTCGGCCGCAGCCCACCGCCTAACCATACAATCGTAATACGTTTAAACGAAAACGACACAATCTCGAGCGTCATAAAACTTACAAGGGGGTCACCCACAGCACCATGTATACGGGAAATTGCGCCATGGATATGTACACCAGCAATTCACCGGGAGCAATGTATCTCACCCCAGGCCTTTCTTGGCCACAATTAACATCCACCCCAGGACGGCCGGAAGTGAGCAACTCGGTGCGGGGCAATCACACGAATGAAAAGAAGTCCGATAAAGACGTAGGCCAGGGAGGTCAATCCATAGGCAGGAGAACAAAAGTCCGGGTATGCAGTTCAAGTGTCCCAACAATGTTAACAGGGGCAGGAAAAGACAGGAGTTCAGTCTCATCGCTCGGGAAAGCGGGGGCTCCCCTGCAGCACAGAAACCCGACCACATCAAGGCAAAGACATGCAGCAATCCGCCATGCCTCTCGGGCACTCGAGCAGGATCGGACCCCAGCACGACATCCAGGTCCCCAAACTCCAAACATTGAAGCGCAGGAGGTTCCAAAGCCACTTGCATGCATACCTGTCGACGGACAGCTGTAGTAGCCCTCATCGCTGCCGAGGGGGGCGAGGCAGTGGCATCATTTAGACGAGAGGAGACCGTGAGGAACCGGCCATCTAAGATGGCGGCGGACCGCACCGATCCCCCAGGGGCATCGGGGGCCAAGGCCGCATGCAAAGATCGTAGTGCGTCTAGAACGTCGCCAATTGTAGGCTCACGCACACATGTCCAGGCCCCCGTGCAGTCCCGCAACCCAGGTCCGCCGTCTTGAGGATATCCACGGCCTGGTTCGACGGCCGCCATTTTGTAGATTCAGCCTCGTCACCACCCTCCGCGACTCTCGGATCAGGCACACAGATGCGGACCCCCTCAGGTACCAAGGGGGTCCCACTAATGTAGCCTTGGTGCAGAAAGGAGAGCCGCCAAAGTCGGGGTTCCGCCTGCAATATCACTGGCGTATCCGATGAACAGAGCCCGGGCGCGAGACTCCAGGGTGGATGGACGGAGCAGCGGCGGGGGGACCCCTTCACACGATCAGCCCTCGGAGCACCGCGCCCCACACAAGCTTCACGGCCGCCAAGGCAAGCCCGGATCAAGACCACCGGGATGTACGCACAACGGTCTCTCACCAGTGGCTCACTCTCTCGGCCGGGGCCGGCGTTTACATCATCGCCAGGCTGGGTCCAATAGGCGAGGCCCCGGTTTCATCTCCGCGGAGGCCCCGGTCCCTCAGGGGGCACAACTTCGGAATCGCGGCACGCAGGAGCCTCCAGGTCAGACGGTGAGTAAGAGCAACACGTTGCCTTTCTATTTCTGCTCGAGTGTGTCGTCTCGGGGCAGGATATGCAGCAGGATATGCGAGTCAGGCCTGAAGGCTGACGGAGCCGAGCTACAGAGCGACCATTACGATCGCGAGCTTGGCTCCTCCCCCCTAGAGAGGCAATTCTAATACTCATTAGAACACATCATAAACTTTTCCCATCCATACGACCAATACATTATTAAGCCTCTTTTTAGATTCCAATGGAGACTGCTTCCTTCCTTTATTGATGCATCTCATATACCTAGGTAACTGTCTCAGGACGATTTCTATTCCACCCATCGTAAACCAAGCTAATGCTGTGCCATACTGTGCAAACCCCCATTCCCCCTGCACCCCAGCCCTCCCTCCCCTGCCCCGCACTAAAACTATACCCTGTCCCCCCACCCCCCTACAGGCAAATAGGTCACTCATGACCTATGTGTGACTGCCTATGAATGCATCAGCTGCACCTCGCCCTCCTCCCATATGTACCTCCTCACTATGTAGCCAACAAGTTAGCCTCCTTTCTGTTCTCTTAATTCTGTCAAATACTGCTGAGCCTTAATCTCTGATGGAAAAATGTGGCGTGACAGAAATATGGGCGGGCAAAGAAAGTGACCTCCTCAAACATGCGTCTAGCCTCTGGTTTTGCTTTATCCATAACATCCTGTCTTGCAAGAAAATTCCCAACATAAACAAGTATCGCTCGAGGCTTAACAGCTTGTGCAGACCTGTACGTCTTTTTTTGAATAAGTGGAAAGCGGTGCGCTCTTTGGATTTCACTCTCCCATGCCCAGGTTGTCATTTCAGGAAATGCTCCCTTAAACAAATTAATCACAAAGGTCCTGATGTCCTGCCCTTCAGCCCCCTCCGCCCCCCCAAAAGTCTTATGTTGTTTCGCCTTTGGCGGTTTTCAAAATCCTCTCATTTCCATTGCATGTCCTCCGTGATCTTTTCCTGCGCTTCCTTGAACGTTTGCCATCTGCTGACGTCATCTTCCAACTTCCCCGTTCGCTCCTCCACATGAGCAACCCTATCACCCATCTCCTCATAGAGCTTGTTCATTTTCCTCATTGAGCTTGGATTTTCTTTGCCGCCATTTTAGCTCTGCGACTCTCTGACCTTGCCTCGTTCTGCATCTGCTTCAGAGTCGTATATAGCAAATCCAACGATGTAGCTTGAGGTGGGCTATCTAATTTATCATGCAGCAACTGGGACTGGGAGTCCTCTCCGGTACCCTCCTGGTACAAGTGCGAGGTTGCCGAGTAACCCCAGCATAACTTCCTATTCGGTGCATCTTCGGATGGGCTGCAAGGGGTTTTGTTTTTGGGGTTCTTTTTCTTTTATGAGATCCCTTGTACGTCACCGGTGCCTTTTTAATGCCCATATGTGAAAATGTTTGTAAATCATATATATGGTTTGTAGGATTACCCATAAGAAACCATTTCAGGTCTATCTGAAGAGAGGCTTAGCTCGAAACCTAGTGTTTTGTGTCTTTGGGCTGATTCAGAATTTAGTGCCTGATGCGCATCCACCAAAAAGCAGCTGGTGTCCTTTCTGCCCTATTTAGAGTGAATCGATGCCTATGCACTTTCCATGGGAGAAAGAGAATTTGGTTCTTTTTGATGGATGCTCTGTATCAAACCTTAAATCAGTTTCTTTTTACTTACTTGTTAAAAATGACTGATATGATAACTTTGATCTTGTATGAGGACCATAAAATATTACATCCTGGAACTTCAGTGTTGCTTTCATATGTATAACCTTTAAGAGTTTTGGAAGGTAAGCCTGTGATGCAAGAGAGCAGAGATGCCCAGCTGCTTTGCCAGGCATCTCATTTAACCAATGTCTTCAATTTAGACAAGTCATCAGTCACCTACTCCATCTCCTGCAGTGCAGACAGTGGAGAGTTACAGGGAATCAGTCCAGAGTGAATGCATTTATATATTACTCAGTGGAATCATTCTAATTCCAGAAAGTAGATACTGGCTGACATTGGACAACACCCCCACAGGCAATGAGGAATCAGGGAGAACAGTGAAGCAATAAGAGAGATCAGGAGGGTTGATGGGACAGTAGGTGGATGGAATAGGTAGGGATAAGAAGAAATTGAAAGAAAAAGGGGAGCAAGTAAAGTAATTCTTAGAGCAAGGGAGAGAATTGTAAAGATTAAACTCCTCCTTGCCCTTCCAAGATAAAGGATGCCTTTCAAGAGTTGAAGGATACTACAATAATAGTGCATTTCTCACAGTTAGACACTGGACTAAAACACCAGGATATAATTCCTTTATTCATTTATGTGTCTTCTACGTTACCCTACCAAACCTCTTCACCTGTGTTTGAGGTTGGGCCTGTGTGAATACGTGTGTATTGTCTAAGTTAAACATTCTGTAGTGATTGCAAGATGAAAATCGTCATTTTATAATGTCCCTAAAACTAATTCATTCTTTTTTTTGTATGTGTATTTTTTTCTGATTATGGGGCCACGTGAGTTTAGTGGAGTGGTCTTCTGGAGTGTGATACTGCTGTGTTCAAGAATATGAGGGCAGGTGTTTCCGCACCAGGAATTCACAGTTGTAGTTACACCACATCTGATTTTACCAGTTGGAAAATACACACTGCAAAATCGCTAAAGGATTGGTCTGCAAGTGCAGCCTGCCACCAACCTGACCACTATCGAAGGAATAGCGGAACTTGTATTGCAAATCAGGCTACACCCCTCTTCCTACAGCAATACACCCAACCTATTGCTCACCACTGGTCCTACCACTCACATTTCCTACATATTTAAAGCAGATGCTAAATGTGAACATTGATGTCTGCAGAACTGAAAATATATTTCTAGGTGGATGAGTTATTCTGTAGTCTAGGGGGATTAACTCATAAATATTTAGGACCAAATTTATGGCCAAGTCACCCAGTGCAGCACAGCAAGTCAACTTGCTGCACTGCGTGACAGGGAAAGGACAGGAATGCACTGTATTTAAGTCAATACGGTGCATTTTTACATTTTCCCTGTGCTGGCGCTCTTTTGGCTGCTAGCGCCAATACAGGCACTCTTGTACCATGGTGCAAGGGTGCCTTCATTCTAAGGTGGATTATTGTTGTGCAGGAAGTGGCACTTTCCTGCACATAAACCATCACCAAGGTGTATTCCTCTTTCTATGTGTGCTGCATAATGAAACACACATAGAAAGAGAAAATCAAGGAGAAATAAAGATATTTCTCCTTGTTATGCCTTACATGTGGAGATGTCGGTTTGTGGTGCATTCCCAGGTTTACCACTTCTGGTGCATCTGGTAATGCATCAAAATCTATTGATTTTGTGTGGGAACACCAATGCAACACCCATGGAAATGCCTCTCTTGTGCAAAATAAGGCAACGCAGTGATTTGCACTGCATTGCATTACTCTGGATTTATGAAGTCACTCAGGTTCATGCAAGGTCATATTTAAGTTGTGTCACTCCTGCACCATGTAGTGTGATGCAAAAGTGGTGCAAAGGGGCTCATAAATATGCCCCTCATTTTTTGGTGTGAAGATACCAGCCCAGTCGTCAATTCTGGCACTTGGTATCTTCGCATCTGTGTCTAACTCGTAATCGGGTGGGTGTGTCTGTGTGTGTGTATGCATATGTGTGTGTTTGTGTTTCCTCACACACGCAGGTACTATTGAGCCACTATTACACAAAGTCAATTGAGGGTGGTCATGACCATTTATTTTGTGCATTGTCTTGGTTTTTATTAATGCTAATTGTTATTTGTTTTAACAAACCCAATGACATTCATTCTATCAACCTTGGAACTACGAGGTTTAACACACTCGTCACATACACAGCATCAAAACACGATATACGCCTGCTCAACACTGAAGCATTTCACAGTATAAAAATCCAAGCTTATTACCTTCGTAAATGTAGATTGCTACTTACACCTCAGGCTACTAAGCTTTCTGAGTGATGCTTAAATCAGTTGAAGTCGATCACAGCTCATTCGCCCCCTCTCGTATCAACTTGTAAATTGACCGCAAAAAGCAAATACGAAAGTACTTAAAAAAGAAACAATTTAAATAAGTAAAGTTGTTTAGGATTTGACTTGATTCCACTAGGGAGTGTACAACATAGACTGTTCCACGCGAGAAACACTTGAGGCAATTTAAATCACACAGCATAATACATCGGAATGTTTTTGGAGCTTCTGGACATGTATGAAATAAAGCGTGAGTTACCTACCAGCGAAAGTTATGTTTGGGTAATGAGAACCAGTATTTGTAGGGTCACTGGAATAATGCAGAAGGCAAGGGTCACATTATGCAGCAGGGTTGAGTAAATTATATGGCAAGAAAAGGCAAATCATGCGACGCAATGGGGCATATTTTGCTATAGTATTGCTTCATTATTTTGTCACTTTTACACTGTTTGAGCCCTGGTTGCACATCTTTAGTACAAGTTTAACACTTCAATAAAGCAATAAGCAACAGGAAGGTGACCAACCAACCTGCACGACTACTGGTCCCACGTATCAACTATCCTGTCGGCTTGCACCTCCCGGGTGATCCACCCCCGCTGGGAGTTCCACCTACTGCATCTATTCAACAGAAACAAGGTCACCACTAGATTTTTAGACCTGGGGCTAATAACAGCGAAGCGTCTCATAACCAAGAGGTGGAAGTTCCCTCTCCCGCCCCCCACAATTGCTTGGCGACTATCTCTGCTGAACTGGGCCAGGGTGGAGGGGATGGTACTCAAAAGGGAAGAACTCCTTGGCTTACGCAAATTCCCCATAGCGCCTCAGTGGGATGCTATGGTACTGAAGCTCCAGGAAATGGTCACTGGCGCAGGAGGTTCGAACGAGCTCGCGGAGGCTTGCACTCAAGGCTCGCCTCTGGCCCTCACATAAACTGAAGAACACTGACTTCCTAGCGTCTTGAATCCTGTCCTTGTCACTGGATCTGGCAAACACTAGTACTCTAGTCCCCCCACGCCCCCGGGCTCTACTAGGCACAGAAACAGGTCCCAGGCGACTCCTCCCACCCCTCATTATCTTATGTTGCCCTCATTATGTTGTCCACAGTTGATGCATAATGCACCATGTTGTAGCTGTGTTTCCATACTCTGGCGATGCGGTCTTTGGGACTAGATAACCCCCTTTAACCAGGAGGCGTGATCCTTGGACTCTTGCAATGGACTACCATGTAACTCAAAAGTCATACATTGACTCATGGGGTATTTGTACCTGTTCTATTGACTAACGCTGCCACATACACACTGTACGCTGTTGGGATTTTCCCTAAAACTGTGCAAAATACTAAAACAAAATGTTAATAAAAAGATTTAAACAAAAAAAAAACAGGAAGGTGACCAGCCAACCTTTGCAAAAGACTTTCCACCAACACATGTCGCTTCAGTTTTACGAACTTTTGAACCGGTTGAGCTAGAAATCTGCAGGTCAGGCAGCAGATGATGGATCATGTGGAAAATGCAGCAAATCTATAGTTATGTGAAAATGCTGCAGCCATACAATCGCATAATTCCAGTGGCCATGCAGTGCATGGGTTGTGGATGCCTAGGAGGCCCTTTTTCAGTACCTGATGCCTGACAAGTAATTTGTATCTGATTCAAATTACCAGACTTGCAGGAGTGACTTTGTGATTACTGGATATCTGAGAAACAACTAGTGGGTAGCAGATAAAAGGAGATATTCTGTGAATACAGGAAGTCCGAGAAGTGATTTTTAGAAACTAAATATAAAAAGGTACTCTTTGAATACCGGATATCCAGGAAATAATATGTGGTTAAAAGCTATAAAGGAAGTAGTCTGTGGATATTAGATGTCTGAAAATTAATTTGTTGGTAGCGGGAATAAAGGAGAAACTCCTTTGAGTACCTAGTGTCTGATAAGCAATTTGTTCATATCAAATGTGCCCGAGGTGCTTTGTGAATACTAGGACCCAGATTTACTAAGGACTTGTATCACGCAACCAACGCAAACCTTGACATCAGATTTACTATTTCACACAGAGCCAACTTGTGTAGCTCTACGTGGCATAGAAAATCTGGAGTAATAAAAGGCAGCACAAATCACTGCCTTGCTTTACTCTGCCCCAGGAAAGGTGTTCCATGGGTGGAGTATGGGTGCTCCAATGCATCCACCCATGGTTTGTGGCGCATTCACAGATTTACTTACACTAGTAAACCTGGGAATGCATCAAAATGCTATGCCTTCCCAGGTGAGGAATAATGAGGAGGAATATGTTTATTTCTGCTCATTGTTTCCTCTATATGTGCTGCATTCTGGAGGAAAATGCCACGGAAGAATATTTTGTTCAAGTGGGTGTCCCTTCCTGCACCAAAACAATCCTGGCTGTAACAGAAGCACAGGGTGCCTGTGTTGGCGTTTGTGTGCCACAAGTGCTCTAACGCAGAGAGAGAGCAGGAATGCGCCATATGTGATTAAATATGGCGCGTACCTGCCTTCTCCATTTGATGCAGTGTAGCAATTTGTCTTGCTGCTTTGCATTGCGCCAAATATTAGTTAATCTGGCCCTAGATATCTGAGGAGTAATTTGTGGGTTACAGATAAAAGGAAGTACTTTGTGAATACTAAATACCTGAGAAGTGATTAGTAGATATCAAATATAGACGAGCTTATCTGAGTACTAAATGTCTGAGAAGTAATTTGTCAGTACTCTGTGAATCCCTTATGTCTGAAAAGTAATTTTTGGGTAGCAGAAATTAAGTCAGTTCTTTTAACACCTGATGTCTGAGAAGTAATTTGTTTCACCTGGCACTATCAGATTTACTGGATTTCTGAGCAGTAATTTTTGGGTAGCAGATATAAATGGGCATTCTGTGATTACTGGATGTCAGTGAAGTAGCTTTGGGGTAGCAGATAAAGGAGGCACTGTGTAGATACTGGATGTCCGAAGAAGTAATTTGTGGGTAGTTTATATAAAGGAGATGCAATGTGATTTCAACATGTGTAAGAAACTAATTTCTCAACACACTGAAGCCGAGCTATACCCAGCTGATGAGCCTATAATAGGGTTGAAACCGATATTGGGTCGCTTGTATTCCAGTCCAGGGAGGACCTGGCTTCAGGGGCGGCTCCTCCATCTGGGCTGAGGAGTGTTGCCCCACTGCTTTCTCACAGTGCCAGAAGCAGAAACATAAAATGGTATTATAGATACCATTTTATGTTTCTTCTTCTCGCACTGCGAGAAAGCAGAAGTGTTTGGTTGGGGGCTGGTGGGTGGGTGGGTTTGGTCTAGGGCAGGGGAGAAGTAGCTTGCCCACTGCTGAGGGTGCTGATTGTTTGGTCGGCCCTTTGGGGCAGACCAAACCAGTCATGCGTACTCTGACTTTTCTCCATGGAGAAAATAGCCTCCCCATAGACGTCTGGCTTGTCAGTGTCCAGACCAATCACAACACCGCCTTTGCAGCATTGTGATTGACTATTGGGAGGGGAGGGAGGCTGCCTTCTTCCTGTTCAGGAGAGGAGCAGAGAAGCAGAGATGACGACCGGACCAGGCAAGGTAAGTAAACCTTTTTTTTTATTAAACCCTCGCGCGACCAACCTCCCGACGTGACCCCCCCCACCAGGGAGTCAAGCCAGCCGCGACTGCCTGGCTTGAAAGTTCGGGCTGAACTGTTCCCGTCGGGGCTGGGGCAGGACTGATTTGCATATAGGTGTTTCCAAACTGATGCGGCATGGTGTACAAAATAACTATAGACTGAGATGCAGCCCAGAGTAATTGCCAGTGGCTAAGCTATAGAGATGGGGAAACATCGATCCTCAAAAAGCACTTGTAAAAACATGAACCAATATTCACTTTTAAAGGCAACTTGCCCTTCGGCAATTGAGAATTCAGGTTATTTATGAATTAAAAATTACTAAGAGCTTAGTGAGCCACGTGGAACTTCACGAAACAGTCTTGCCTGGGTCATCTAGAAAGGTCCTACATTTTACCTACAGAACTCTGTTTGAAAGAAAGCCCTCGACAGTTTGGTTCATTTCTAAGTGCCATTGCAGTTGGTAGCAAAGAACATTGAGGCACACAGAGATGAAATGGTTTGTCCAAGATAATACAATTTAGATCAAGTTGTGAAAGCAAGATTAGACCTCAGAATGGGTGATTTCTTAGTCAGCAGCTTCGCAACAGGAGCGCATGCTTCCTTTGTGCATAATGCCTTGTCAGACATTGATTCAGGTTATCCAGTGTCTTAAGCGAATTCATTGTTGTTGAGAAGTTCAATACCAAAACCAAGTATTAACTGTAGAGTACATCTTTGTGAGATGCCACACATTAGGTTACAAAGATAAGCTTTAAAATGCATCTGGCTTTTGAAACAGGCATGCCTTCTTTAGTGAAAAACTGTTTATCAACATCTTCGGATTGTGCATTGATCCTGAAGTGATAGGACACTCCAGGATACAGCGAAACAGAATTCCCTCGTGGCCTAAATACTTTACATTTTATGACATAGTTCTCATTTTTCAAAAAAGTCCTTCAAAGAATGACAGAGACTTACTTCAAATATGTTTACAGTAATTTATTAATTTTTTGTATCAAAAACTTTTTTCACTTTTTTTTAGATAAATATATTCCATTAAGAATTCATTAGTAAGTACATTTTTAGTGGTAACACTTCATCACTTGTATATTACACAAATTATAAATAAAAAACAAAAACGATACCCAGTAACACGCACACCTACACACTTAACCAAGCTCGCATACTAAACACACATCCACATTCATCCAAAACTTTTGCAGTGTTTGCACTGTATTACTGTATGTGTTCACAAATGCTTTACACGCTGCCTCTGAGATAAGCCTGTCTGCTTGTGCCAAGCTACCAAGGGGGTGAGCAGGGGTTATTTTAGGATTGTATCCCCCTACCCTGACTAGAAGCAAGGGCCCCTATTTGGACATAGGTACCTACATCTGCCAACTAGAGACCCCCATTTCTAACAACTGGTCGCACTGTAGGTTTTACACAGCAGCAGCCAGGCTACAATGGTGTGCCTGAAGTCATATTTTCTTTTATCTTGTGTCACAGTGGTGGAGGGCACAAAAAGTGCTGCAGTCATTACAGGTGGCAGGTAACTTTTCATGCCAACAGTTGGGGGCCACTGCCCATCCATCCCAATTCACCCACAAATATAGGAGTCATCCTGGATATTGACCAATCGTACAATGTTGTCCTGCTTCTGGATCATTAGAACTCTGCAAAATATTTTCCCTTTCATTCATTGCCATGCGCGGAAACAGGTGGCCCTGGCATTAATCACATCTAAGATTGACTATTGTAAGACACTTTATCTGAACACTACAAGACAATTCTTGCCAAATTACAACTGGTGCAAAATGCAGCGGCCATCCTGACACTAGGCACCCTTAAATGCGTCAGTCTCTAAAGGACTGCATTAACTTCACTGTCTCCCTGTCCAGAAGCAGATTACTTTCAAGCCCATGTGTACTCTTCACAAATCACTTTACAGTGCAAGCTGGAAGGAATCAAATCCATGTTTGAGTGGTATTATCTAAGTAGACTTCTCTGATGGGCAATTCACAATTTATTGGTCACACCCAGAGAGTGCAGGGGAGGCAAAGCTCTAGAACACCCTACCCCTCTATCTGACTAGTATGAAGCTCCACATGCCATTTAGGAAGGCCTTGAAAGCTGTCTTTTTTGCTTGCGATTTACCCCGTCACCTGATCATGCTCAGGCATATTGTAGGGGCTGGCAAGAAGCGCCTTGACACCCATTGGGAAACTGTTGCAATATACAAATCTATATCATATCATGCCATGGGTATAGTTCAGCACCCTATATACTATGGCATTATGGAAAAGTTAAATGTGCCAATCAGGAATTAGCCAATTTTAGAGGTCAGAGCAAATACACTTGGCACTGGACAGCAGTGCCCCAGTGTGCAAAGTCTAAAAACCAGCAATAAAATAGGGTCCAGAATAAGGTGAAAAATCAGGGGTAACCACGCAGCAAGGCAGATTTCTTGCAAAACCTATTTCCGAGAACCCAAATAATAAAAAACATATTTAACTGAAAAACAAATGAATATAAACACAGTTTGGATTTAAAATAACAAAAAAACAATTTTTAAAAATCATAATAATTTACTATATAAAATAGCTATTACAATTCTGAACCCTATAGCATATTCCCAGTACAATATATAGTTTTAATGTTAGAGTGGAAAAAAAGAGGCAAGGAGACCAAGATAGAAGGAGGGCAGGGAGGAAAGGGTTAAAAGGAAGAATGAGTGTGCAGAATGTGTAGCCGAAAAGAAAGTTAGAATGTGATGGAACAAGCTGAGAGGAAAGACGAAGATGCCGGGTGAAGAAGGAACTTGGGAGGGAGGAAAAGTAGTGGAATGAGGGAATTGTGTTTTGGGTGTAAATGAAGGGCAGATAATAACAAATGTGAATCATTGTCCGAAGGCAGGATGTGGGAAGGGATGGGGTTGAAGGAGAGACTGACAGACTCAAACCTTAAAGAAAAGCAAACTAAAGGAACCTATGTCACAATCAGTTTACAACAACATTAAAAAGTATATAAATGATAATTTCGAAAAAAAAACACATTCTATGATTTTTTTCTTACAAATGGTGGTTGCTAATTATTATAATTCAATGTAACATTTAGGTGACAAGGACTTTTTCAACTGATATTCCATTTGCTTTTGTGTGAAATCACAAATACCCTGTGAGCTGAGCTTAGAAACAACACAAGAGTGGTATGAGGGTTTTATAAAATAAATTATTATTATTAATATTTCTAAAACTAATGATAATAATACACTAACAAAACTAACAACATCAACATCTTCAACAACAACAGTAATAATTATAATAATATCATGAACCCCTAAAGCAATGAGGTCCCCTACTCCGAATAGGTTGGAGAGGCCCTATATTATGCTCAAGGGGCCCACTCTGGTGCCTGAAAACTGTTAAGCGCTGTGAATTAACCTGCCACTGCCAAGCATGAAAATGGCAGTTTATTTATTTTTGCATTTTTTTGTAGCAAGAACATTACCTGAAGGTGCCAGAGTGCTTTATAGAAGAAATAACTTGTTACGTGTACTTTTATAGAGGATTCTGAACTTAACAAGTGTTACCAAATATAGTTATATCAACTCTAGAATTACAAAACATATGTAGGGATGCAAGTTATACAGTAAGTATGTACAAGCATCTGATGAAGTGGAGGTAGTGCAGATCTGTGCAAGGTTGTAGCATGTTCACAATGGGGGAGGCGAGGTGGGGTGGCTGTAATGTTTAAGTTAAAGTATCTTGTGGTATTGCAACGGTTTGGAGGTAGTGAGTTCCAAATTCTGGTTGCCTTACCGGAGAAATATTGTTTTTGAACTTGTTCCTTTTTAAAGGTTGGGGGCAGATCTACAAGAAAGTGCCGCAGCGTGGCACCGCAAGCCCTTTGGCTGCGCCACGCTGCATCACTTTCAGAGCACAGGAATGCAAAATATTTTCAAGAATATGTAGCATTCCTGTGCTCCCCCCAGCGCTGGCGCACAAAGAGCTGCCAAGCGCCGGTGCAGGCACCCTTGCACCATGGTGCAAGGATGCCTGCGCCATGGGGAGATAGTTTTTGTGCAGGAAGGGCCACCTTCCTGCGCAAAAACAATCACTAAAGGCTTTTTTCCTCTTTCAATGCGTGCTGTAGAATGCAGCACGCATTGAAAGAGGAAAAAACGAGGAGAAATGAAAACATTTCTCCTCGTTGTGCTTCGCTATGCCACCTCTAGGGTGGCGTAGCATTCAGACGCATCTCCAGATTTACGATTTCTCATAAATCTGGAGATGTGTCTTGTTCCATAGGTGTTGCGTGGGAGCACCCACAGCAACACCCATGGAATGCCCCTTCAACGCAAATTGCTGCGTGTGAAGGGGCCATATTTACAAGGAGAGGAAAAGTCACGAAGGGTGCCTTTTCCTGTCCTTGTAAATATGGAGGAGCCCCCTGCGCCACCAGTACGTCACGAAGAGTGACGTACTGGTGGCGCAGGGGGCTTGTAAATCTGCCCCTCTGTGTTTTAGCAGCAATGCTTCGGCGTTTCGTGTTGGTCTAGTTATCTTGGCACGCTGCTTTTCTTCTTGAATTCAAGTATTCAAATTATTATTATTTTACAAATTAAGCACTGCAGGTTACTAAGAGAAAATCCTCGAGAGATTGTTGATGGGTAAACTAGAGATTTTCAATTGAGTAACGCTTCCTGTAACGCTTTTTTTACTATTTTTTTGTAAGGCAATTGTTTCATAAATATTTACCGCTGTCCTTGTTGCAACGGAGCATCGACCTGTAACGTTAATCGTTTATGTACCTTATACCACAAACTTAATTATCTGAATCAGCTTGTCTCAACTTTGTTTAGATGAACTTCCAAATCGGCCCAACTACAATGTAAACCTTTGATCTGCAGACTACACTGTCACATTCATCTCTGCAGCGTGCCCTGACTCTATCTGCTCTATCTTATGTCTCTCAAAATGTACTGCTGCTTTTGCTGAGATGTTCGGAATATTGTTGCTTAGAGCGCAATGTTGTGGCCTCTGGAATAACTCTGAGTAATTAAGACAAAAATACGGATCACTTCTTTTCAACTGGCTGCACTTTCCTTTGATCTACTCTGGTGTACTGCAAAACACGTCAGATGTGCTTTATTAGCCGACAGTCATGTTTTGATCACATATGTACATTATTCACACCGTTGTGCTTAAAGGCACAGCTGCTAGACTGGTTTTGCCGGTTTGAGCCGCTAGAGGGCGTAGCAGCTCTGTTCAGCGATCCTAACTCTGTCATTGTAACAGTCGACGGAGAACAGGATTAAAGCAGAAGCAGAGCAGACGGGGAGGTCGTGGAGAGTACGGCTATCCCAAATCATTGTCACAGCTTTTATTGTTCGCAGGAACTTTTCAGAAGAATTCAGCAGTGTTCTTCAGCAAGAGCGACCCATGTATGTCCAAACTAGAAATCACGACAAAGTAGCTGCGCGGTTTTTTATCGCTGCCTTGCGAGAACCTTTCTAGAGTCTCTCAATTCTCAAATCTCACTCAAACTGACTATAATATAGTCCTAATATAAATCACATTCTCTTTAGTAAGTATGTCAACTAACGAACAACTTATTCCGTGTCTTTGTTGATTTTAGAGGGAGGGGAAGTGATCTAGATCTGTTGGTATGAATTTACCTTAAAGCATGGGTACTCATAAACATTTTCCCAGGGACAGTACAGTCAGTGGTATGACCGAGGGCCGCACTGACAGCAGGGTGGCGGGTGGGGGAGCTGGGTGGGTCAGGGATTATGTAAAGAGGTGTAAAACATGATAAATAAGCGGGCAAACATTTGTTTGCAGGTTAACCAGTTCGGCGCTGATGAGGAGCTGAGCTCGTCGTCAGTTGCGCCGCTCGCACGCTGATGAGCTGAGCTCGTCATGTAACGCGGCTTTTAAAAATAAGCCGCGCAGCGCGAAAAAAGCCGCCGCACGCATGCGGTTAATAAATGCTTGCCCATTTATTTAACATTTTCTTCTGAATATTATTGCTCAGCACTAAACAGCAGCCTGTGCTGCTGTTCACCTGGGGGGACACATATAAAGGTCAAGAGGGCCGTACGTCGTACTTTGAGTATCACTATCTTAAAGAAATGAAAAGACAAGAGGCCTTTGGCAAAAAAAAGTTCGTTTAATTAAATGCAGCGGTGGGAGAGTCTCGACAGAATGCCTCTGAGAAAAGTCTCTCTGTGTACAAAGTTTAGGCTGACATTATATACATCTCATGATGTACACTAAAGTAATTTCTGTGTTCCTGAAAAGCATCTCAGTCATAAATTTAAAAGCTTGAGCATCAGATAAGGACACAGATGGCTCTGAGAGAGCTAGTGTGGGCCAGTGTGTATGTGTCCAAGTGTCCAGCATGAGAAGCACGTGATCACCTGCAGTGTGCATGCTGTGTCCTGATTGGCTGAGTGTTCCTATCTACATGAGGTATCTAGCTTTGTAGTATTTTTGGGGAACGCGAGCCTTTGGCCAAACATGTTTTATTGGGGCCAATTTCCTCAGACCTGCTTATGGTGCAACTATCTGTGGAATTGATCAGGGTTTTTCCTGGGTGCACGTTTGTCTTTTGGTGTTTGAGAGATCCCAACTGTGACCTGTCACTCGATAGGCCTGGGTGCGGGTCACAGGGCCTGCCTGACCACATATCTCTGACTCGGGGTTGATGGGTCATTGGACGCCACATTTATATGGCAACTAAAATGTAGCTTGTAGCCTGATGGTGGGTCCCAATACATCCTCAATCGCTCATCACCATATAAATGTGGCATCCAATGATGAAATAATGGTTCTTGGCAAAGTAGAGGTTTTTCTCAAAATAGGTTTATTCTGGTAAAGGTCAACGACTGCTTACCAACACAACAGCAAAACTAGTAAGTCCCAACATCCCAAACGTATATAACTTCCTGATATTTAGGCAAAATTCCAAGAATGAATGAAAGATGAAGGAAGGCATCCACAGTTTTACACAAGTATGGATATAACACAATATGTAATACAACATAATAACCCACGCTACACAGGTGTTGTGTAGGAGTGTCCTGTGTAGTACATAAGGAATACTAGCATTTGGTTCAGTGTAAGTATATGTGAAGTGAGAGAGGCCTCTATGCATGGGTTGAAAGGATTTAAATGTAGAAATACATGAGATTAGGCATACTTTTAGCTCCAGAGGGTCTCAAGACCACCCCAGCTAAATAGAGCATGTGCAAAAATTCAAAATGACATAACTTAAAAAGCCTTGGTTAGCCTGTATGGTCATATTTGGGTGAGGAGTCTTGTCTTGGTGCAGTACGAAAAATGTCAAGGAATTGTTGCAAAAGTCAATTTATCTTGTATTACTTGAGCGGTCGAAGGGATGGCGGGCCACAGCATTGTTGGTGCAAATTCCGGTCGATCATGGATCTGTAGGATAGGAGCTGCGGGTTGCAGGCTAGCTTGGTGAAAAATACATTGTAGGCAGTGGTCTGGAAATACCTGCGTTTACATTTTACCAATGCGCTCAATGGTTTAACTTGACCAAACATTTCTAGTGGGGAACTTGAAAGGAAGTGCTAGGATTTTAAGAGAATGGTAAGTTTTAAACTGTTTAAGGAGGTGCTAGGATTTTAGGGGAATGGTGAGTTTTAAACAGTTTTAATGCTCTTTGTACTCTGGGTTCCCCCTTTTCTAGTTATGGTGGGGACAGTATCTCCTATGGGTGGCTCAGTTTAAAGGTGTGATGCTATTATCAGGTCAAAGGTGTCCTTTTGACCTGCATATGCTGTGTGCAATTGTGAAGGGAAGTGGGTGTTTGGATTTTAGGTTAATGTTTCCGTTGACCGTGTGCATCCATTGGGTCTCTTCATGTGGTGTGGAACAAGGTGTTTCCCTAATTAGGTTGAGGTAATGGGATACACCCTTCTTCTGGAAGGATTGAGAATCATTGGGCTGTTTTTTAGGCTGTTTTGTGAGGGTCCTGGTGGGTGGATACTTGTGTTTTTGGGCATTGCAAATTTTAAAAACGGATACTGGAGGTGGTTGGTAGGTAGTCTGTGGACCACCATTGGAACCTGCACAAAACATTTCTAGAACTGTGTTTGTTTGGAGCGTTTTCTCGGCAAGTGTCAGGGGCCTCATAGGGACTTTATGTGCTTGGCCTGCTGGAGGTGGTGCTAATGAATTTGATGAATTTTCCTATGGACTAGCGTCATGGGATCTGTATTCCGTTGGGGTTTTGAGGATATTGCTGTAATCATGGCCATTTCTGCCCTCTGGGTGTTGAGGAACCTAGCTCCCAATGCTGATGTAGAAGCATTCATCTAATTTTGGAACTAAAGAGGGAGAGGAGTTGGCCTAATGGCTAGGGCGCTCGACCTCGGACCTGGGGATCTGGGTTCGAGTCTCGGTAACGACGCCAAAAACCTCCTGTGATTCTGGGCAAATCACTTAATCTCCCCGTGCCTAAAAAAAATAAAAGTGTGTCCTCATGTAACGTAACTGGAAAAATATGTAAAGCGCTCTGATACCTGATTCGGTTCGGGTCTAGTTCGCGCTATATAAAACTCTGCAAAAAAAAAAAAAAGGAGGGCCTCTGTTTGGCGGTAAACCCTGAAGCAGTTGAGACGTACATAGCACGTCCAAAGTTGGACTTGGGTGAGCGGTCCTGGGTACCTGTTTTTATGCACCAGATGGGGGCCCGCACTGCTCCCTTGTCAGACTGTCCTCCCCACGGTGCGTGGTCAGTCAACCCTTCCCCATGGGATCAACAGCAGTGGGGGCCCTAGGTCCTCTGTGGGCAACCAGGTGGCTAACTCTGGCGCAGATTCCCGGTCGACATAGCATTGATCTCCCAAGGCTAATTTTGAAGGCAGGTAAGGAAATGTGACTGGAAGTGGTATGGAGGGTATAAGTCATTTAAGGAATTTGTTTGGGACTTACGGCGTAGTATGTGGGCATATATTTCCTACCAGGGTTTGCTGTCTAGCCCTACTACACTATCACATCTAATCTGGTCTGGATCAAAGTGGGTAGTCCCCTTTTGAGGATGCTTTAAAAAAATGCAACCAGGGGGCCTGTGTCTGTCCAGAACTGTCCTGTCTTCTTCCCCCATCGTTCTCTTATCCTGTCTAGGAATTCAGTTAAGGTCTCCCCGGCTTCATGCTCTCTGCCATTAGTCTTCCTGCACCTGGGTGGTCAGGGAATACATCCTTAAGGGCTTCCCAGATCTGCTGACTGAATAAGTTAAATGCAGCCCCATCATGCTCAATGTTCATAAGCATGACTGCAGGGATGTGGGCTCGGATGGAAACCATGTTGGTCTACTCTCCAATGAGGCTGCTGAGAAGTCTTTTGATGTTGCTTAAGGCAAAGTTTATACCTGTGGTGTTCTTTTCAAAGCAAGAGATCCATTTTCCTGCCCCGTCCATCAATGGGGGCTGTTTATTACTGAGCGCTTCTTTGTCTATCTGTGTCCAAGGCGCATGGATGGTTACTACTGCACCTTTCTGTAGTAGCGGACAAATTCTGGCTCGGGGCTGCTCTGTAGGTTTCTACCCAACATAGCGCTCCCATTGTCTCAAGCACTCCCGCATGGAGGGGTAGTTCCATTTCGGATCACCCTTTACCTGCCAAATGCAGTCCTCGGCAATTGCCATGTCTTCGAGTTTGAAGGATCCCTCCTCTGGCCAGGGACGATCATGCTGGTGACCCTTCTCTTCAGTCCAGCAGGCCAGTAGATTACAAAAAGGTTGCACAAAGGCCTTGCCCTATTCTCTAGATACTAGGGACCCAATTCACAAAGGCAAAATGAGACGAAAGTCTAACTTTACGACTTTTGGAATTCACAAAGCACATTTGCTACTCGTAAATGCCCTTTGTGACTTTCGTCTCAGTTTACCTTTGTCAATTAGGCCCTATCTTTCTAGGGGTGAGTCTTCATGACGAGCATGTACAGGGGTAATGGTAGATTGTGTCCCTGTCAGGCTTTCCTGACTACTTAGTTCCTGGTCAGCTCCTCTCCTACGCTGATGGCCAGGTGATGTATGTGACTCAGTGAGTGACCTTCCTCCTGGCTCATCTCTATGTGGGGCCCGAGGCCTAGCTCCTGCTCCTTCAGGTGGAGGGGGAGTGGGAGTTGGTTCCCCTCCCTGCTGTGCTTCACAGGCGAGAGTTCTCACTCTCTCCATCCTTAACTATTGCTTTTCCTTTAACTCCCACCTGGGTTGTATTTTACTCTCAGTGCTATGTGCTGTCCTTCTAGGCAATGTCTTGGCCTCAACCTCACTCCCTGATGATTCCTCCATGCATTGGCCTGCCCAGGTGGAGTGTAGCCTGGGGCTCACCCTTCAGAGTCGGACTTTGTGGGACTGGCACTCCTTTCTTCCCCTCCACCGGTTAAATCACCTTCCAGGAGAATCACAAACCTCCCTCTGACCTTACGGTGCCAGTGAGGCATTCAGGAGTATGAGCTCTCTGTTCATCTTGGACCTGATGCGATACAGGTGATGTGTGTGGGGTCAACCCAGAGAAGGCTTGGCACTGGACTGAGCCGGGGTTGACTCTACCTGGCTGGTGGGACCTGTGATCCTCTTCCCCATCCAACAGCTGGCTGCCCCGGGGAGGTCCATCAGCCTGATGGATTGGTGTAATCCAGTTCAGCGGCGACTGGGATGGCCGGCATGAGTGAGAGCACATCCCTGCAAATGTATGGTGGGGGAGATGCAGATGTCTGACTTATGGACTTGGGGATAGTTTTGTAGGCTGGGGCCACCTCAAAGATGGGCCATAGTTCTAGTTGGGCCTCTCGCTTAGCCTTCTTATATCCTGTATACCTAGTCTGTATGTGGGCCTTTGTATGCTCTATGGTGTTGTTGTCAAATTCCCGCCCTGAGGCCAGTGAAATGCATGGGCTTTGTTATGGACATGCCACTCTCAGCATTGTTTCTCTAGTTTGCTTGCCTGGGTGGGGAAACCCACTTGCATGTGGCTTAGTGGAGTCTCCATGATGGATTGGGGAACTTGTTTTATGAATTTTGCTAATTTGGATTGTCTCTGGATTCTTAAAACAATTACAGATTCTACTCTAAACAAAATTCTAGTCTAATTTTGGGGAACTATGTGCTTTGGGTGGTATTGAAAACAATATGCTGGTAATGAGGGCTATAAAAAGTTAATGCATTAGAAAAAGGACATTTAACACTAAACAAAAGACTAATGCATTGAAATAGTAACAACCTGAAATGGAACCCAATTGTTAGTTCAGAGCAGTATGAGTTGATTTGTAGCGACAAACTAGCAAATGTTAAAGTCTGTTCTGGAAACAATTGGTTATTATTTCATAAAGCAGGGTCTTACTAACATGACATAACATTTAAACATGCAGTACATTGCAAAATATAACAGTATCACATCAATAAATGCATAAAATAGAAAATCTAAAAGACACTAAAAGGGAAAAAAGTTGACAGAAAAATGATTTCTTTATCCAAAAACCTTAGCCCAGTCCTAGCGCCTACGGCCCGAGGAGATGGGATGATACATGTATTATGCAGAGCTAATTGAGCCTGATATTCTGTCAGTGCGGCAGACAAATGTAGCCGCACTTTGTGCGGAAAAAGAAATAACCTGACAACTACCGGCTTGCAGTGGCCAGACACAAGCTACACCTCATTTCACCTATGTCTGACTCTTCCCTAACATTCTGAATTACACCCTATGTCACATCCAAGGGAAGTGCGTACCAACTGCCTATGCCCAGCAGTCCAAATGCAAAAATACACCTTTCCACTTCTTTTAAACCCCCCAGTGTTAACAAACCCTGGAAGTATCTAAGAAAACCAATTTGACTAATAAATAAGGTTGAGTTGGTAACCCTATATAACACACCAAGGATCCTGGGTGTACAGTTGTGTCACTCCCAACTCTTCCAACGAAAAAGTAACCCTATATAACACACCAACCCCATGGGTGTACTGTTGTGTCAAGTCCAACAGTTCAAGATAAAAACAATTGTAGCGTCCTTCTCTTTTCCCTAGAGTGCTGTCTAGGGAAGAAAATGACCTACACGCTTGTCCTAGTTTGCCATAAGCTACATGCTGGGATTAAGGATCGGATGTTGTCTCTTACCCTTCTGACAGCGGCTTCCATATGGACCTCCAGGACTTGGATTCAGCAGACCATCTAATCAATTATGGCGTCTGCTCACTGATCTTGTTTGCGCAAATGAATCAGTTCGGGCAAGGTTCCTTGTCCTTCGGCAGCAGTCAGGCTCGATAAACCAATCTCTTCTGGCTGGCTCACCAAAATGTTGCTCAGATATGAATTTACCTTAAAGAAACAAAAAGGCAAGAGGTGTTTGCCAAACAGGAGCAAGTTGGTTTAATTGAACTCAGCGGCTGGAAGAGCATCGACAGAATGCGTCTGAAGAAAGTTTTTCGGTGCACAAAGTTTTGGCTGACATTATATACATAGGGTGAGGTACAATAAGGTAATTTCTACATTTCTGGAAAGCATCTCAGTCATAAATTAACAAGTTAGGGCATCAGATAAGAACACAGATGGCTCTCGACCTCGGAGTAGAGCTAGTGTGGACCAGTGTGTATGTGTCCAGATGTCCGGCATGAGGAGCGTGTGGTGTGCATGTTTTGTCCTGAATGGCTGAGTGTTCCTATTTACATGTGGTATCTAGGTTTGTGGTATTTTGGGGGAATGTGAGCCTTTGGTCAAACGTGTTTTATTGAGGCCAATTTCCTCAGACCTGCTTGCGGTGCAACTATTTGTGGGCTCAATCAAGGTTTTCCCTGGGGACACGTTTGTCTTTGGGAGACCCCACCGGTGACCTGTCACTCGATAGGCATGGGTGTGGGTCACAGGGCCTGCCTGACCACATATCTCTGACTCGGGTCGATGGGGAGGTCAGCTTGAGTAAATCCGACAGCAGCGACAGAAGTTTGTTGGAATTCTGGAGAATAATATGGCAGTCACTGGTATAATTTTTATCAACAATCTGCATACTGTTGTCAAGGCGTACATTGACATTGTCGCTACGGATATGGATACAGTCAGGCTTCCCTATGTCATAGTGTACATTGACTTTGTTTCTACTGGTAGCAACATTGTCATTCATGCATGGGTTATGGCATACATTGACATTGTTACGGCCGATATCGACACTGTTGGGTGAGCAAAGATTACAGCATATATTGACATTGCATTTATGGATATTGGCATGGTTGTACAGGCTATGGCATACGTTCACATTGCATTTATTGGTATTACCGTTCTCAGGCCCGCACATATCATTGTATTCATTGACATCGTATTTACCCATTCCAACTCAACTATGGACCTGGTTTTGTCCTTGGGAACCAGGTTGGTGTCTTGGCTTTGGCTCAACATCTTGTGATTCTAGTCAAATCACTTAATCTCTGCAACAAAAATAAATCTGACAATATAATCTGCTGCTCATATAAACCAATGTAATGCCCGTGGGCCAAATTTACGTTATATAAAACTGCAAAAAAGGCAATGAAAATAAATGTGGCCCATAAACAGATGTTATTTGGAGTAATAATACTAGAAAACACATAAAGACACATTTATTTCTACAGTGCAAAAGCCACATTTAAGTTTATTTACATAGTACAACAATATTGACATGAAGCAACATTTGTTACTGCCTCACAGATTGTATGTAGCAATTATTTTTCTCAGGAACAGAATTCTCCTGATAGCCAGGATATCTCTTCAGTGAGATGTTACTGTGCTGCACAACTTTATCTCTTGCATACTGGTTTTGGTAAAATACCTTTCGTTAGAACAAGTACACATGAAAAATGCAGCATAATATACCATATATGAGGATGTGCACAGTATAATCAGCTATTTAATACCATTGTTGAGGGAGAGGAGGGGCATCATGATTAACTGAAGGCTTCGCCTTTTGTGATCATGGAACCGCCCCACCCTTAACAATGTTAATAAAAGCACATTAGACTCTGCTCATCTGCATATGTAATATATATTTATAATTCAATGAAAAACGAAGGTTAAAGGGAAGTTATGGTTAGCTTTGGTTAGAAAACCTTAACATATGTTTAACAAGAACCTTAGGAATTCTCTTAAAAATACAGAGTGCAGTCATAGTTATGAAGTAAAACCAAAACACAACAGAATTTCCCCCCATTATGTCTGCTACTTTGCCTACTACTGTTCCCTGACAGACCCTGAACTCACTGTAAAGGTTTGTCCTTTTCCAGTACTAGAGCCCCCTATCATTTCACTGTGCTCTACTTTGGGCGGGTTTTTCTTTTTTGTTTGGTTGAGACACTGACTTATATTGTCAAGCCCCAGTGTGCTGTCCTGGAACCCAGCATAGACAGTTAGAAAGCATGGACACATTGTACTATTCATTGACTGGAACTTAGGAAATGAAATCATAGCATCCCTTGAAGGCATAGGCACAGTTTCAAGGATCTGACCAGTGGTGTAATGAAACTTGAGTGGGCTCCCCTGCAAAGAACATGGTGGGGGCCCCCGTGCTCTGAACCTAGTCAGGAGTTCTGAAGCCAGGGGCCTGCCGCCTCTGCACAGGGTGCCCCCTGGCGCTTGGGCCACCACGCACCACAGGGGCTGCAGGGGCTAGTGTTATGCCACTGGATCTGACCACACCTAAGTGTTTTTGAGGAACTGGTATCACCACCCATCGGATAACAAATAGCCTAACCATTGGAAAGGTGATTTCGTTATTTAATTTTCCAGATGCTATAACATGTTTGAATCCATATATTAGCTCCCAAAGGCATGGGCCTTCAGGTGTGTATGGATAGACCTTTCATTAGTTCTCCTAAAATTTAAAAGTATAAATAAAGTCAACTGTAGTTTAGAACAAATAACACTGGCTAGATATTGATCCTGATGGTTTGTGATTACTGTGTCATACTTTAACTGCGTTTCAACCTACTACCATCTCCTAGAGCGTATTTTGACTTCTCGTCCACCTACCGTGGACAGTCAAGTAATAATAGAGAGTTTCGGCTATAAGCCTAAGTAGCGCTTTATAAGATCTAGATGATGGGGATGTTTATTTTAAATGGCTTAGGTGAAAAATGAGGAAGTAAGGGGGAAGGAGAAATGAAGACATGGAGTTGGGACGGTGACAGAGATAAGGAGAGATTCCCATGAAAGAGGGAACGGACAGAGAGTGGAAGGATAGAAGGGATTGAGAAGGAAGAAAAGAAAGAAAGTAGGAACAAAAAGGAGGGAAAAGGTAAATCAACAAGAAACATTGAAAGGAGTTTAAGACTAAAAAACCAAAGGAAACAGAACTGACACAGTTAAGGAAAGGGAATACATACAGAGAGGAGTAAAGTGTGGTGTATCAACACCAGATCCTGTATTACTACTCCCAGGTGCTATTACTGATTGTTATAAACATGAGGCCCAACATAGAATAACATGCACAGTAAATTACGATTTGCCATTTACTATATGCTTTTCCTGAAATCCATGCCTTTCTCAAATTTTCTTCTCTTAGCTTGTTGATCTTTCCTCCGACAGTGGAGACCTAGCCTTCTGGCTGAAACTGGTGGAGCTACTGGATAGCTAAAGAGGAGATGGGTTGTGGTCTTCCCTCTCTGCCGTCACCTACCCAGCCGGTCCTTGAACAGACTTTCCTTCTTCTCTCTGTCGTACCTCCCTCCTTCCCCGTCACCCTACCCCTACCCTTCTATACTCCATTCACCCTGTCTTCTATGATTTTTAAATGTTGTTCTGTGGAAACCTAGCTATTTGGCTGATGCCCGGTGGACCTACCTGATAGCTAATGAGGAGATGGGCTATTGACTTCCCCCTCGGCCGTCACCTACCCAGCCGGACCTTGGTCAGATTTTTCCCTTCGTCTCTCAGTCGTATATCCACCCTACCCCTTACCCTTTACGCTCCTTTGACGTAGTCCTCAAAGATCTTTATATGTTTCCTGTACCTGATGTAACCTGTAACTGATGTAATTTTTTATCAATGTGGAATTCATGCAAAACGCTCTGATACCCTCGGGTCTAATCTGTTTTTATACCTGACTGCTGAGCCCTTAGCAACCTGGCTGATGCCCGGTGGAGCTGCTAGACAGCTAAAGAGGAGATTGGCCCTGGTATACCCCTCGACCGTCACCTACCCAGCCGGACATCGGACACAGTTCCTCCTCGTCTCCCTGCTTTTGGCTCTTTCCTCCTCTTCCTCCCTCCCACGAATTCTTGTGAAATTGATTTTAAACTGTACTTAGCCATGCTCTTGTAACTGATGTAACTTGTAATGAATAATCCTAAATGTAAAGCGCTCTGATACCTCCTGGGGTCTGGTTTGCGCTATATAAAACATTAAACAAACAAACAAACACTTGGTACAGTAATACCACCTGGTAATACCACACCCAATTACAATTGCAATCAGGTAGTCTTTTTATCATTTTAACCCATGTGGTAATACCACTCCATAAACATGTGATGATGGCATAATAAGTAAAGAAACAAGCATCTGCAATGCAATAGGTCATGCATTTACGCAAGTTTGAGCTATTAGCATTGTAAATGACAATGCCTTTTGTTAATGTTTTGGTTTTTAACACATAATTAAAAGGCATTGTCATTTGCAATGCCGATATCTTTATCTCTCGCAAATGCACTACCTATTGCATTCCAAATGCTGGAAAGTATCGCTGAGTTGTCCTCTTCTGTCTCCCATGGCCCCTGAAGAGCTCCTGTTTGCTACAAGTTAAATTAACAAGCTGGTGGTCACAACTGCGCAAGAGAGACCCTCTTGCCCTCATGAAGTAAGAGAAACTCCTTAAAGAAAATAGTGCTTATTGACTAAAGAGGGCGTACTGTGTAACAAACAAAGTAAAAAAGCCTGTCCTCATGGGAGGTTACAAATGGGGACAAGGCGGTACTTAGGAGGTACTAACAAGCCTAATAGCGAATCAGAAGCCTGCATTTATGAAGGACAATGACACAAGCCTATGACAAATATGGGAGGGAGTGGGTGGGACTTCAAGTACATACTCCAATACAGTATGGCTCGCATTGTGTGGAAAGGGATGTAGAGCTTTTTTGGACAAAACAAAGGCAATTGAGGTAAATGAAACAACTGCATGAAATAAAATGATCTGGAACATAACTCATTAGAATATGGTAATCAAAAAATCATTCTGAAAAGAGACAAAAATGGGATGGCTTGAAAACATTAAAATTAACCTGCAATCCATCACTTGCCACCTCAGAAGAGCAGAGGCAGAATATGGATTAATGACAGATAATTCTAAATACCGAAACAGTTCATGTTCTCTACTGCTAAAATGTAAAGTTAGTCTAGGCTAGAAACTGAAAAGGCAGAGGAATAGAATACAGGAGAAACACTTTCATTGCGGCAACTTAATTTCCTTAGGAGAGTTGTGGGCTCTGACCACATATTTTAATGACGTTTTTTCATGGCTACAAGATGCATTTTGAAAGATGAGAATTGTAGGGTCAATTTAGCCAGATGCAGCTGATAAGTTATGTGATTGTGTTGTAGTTCTTCTTAAAGCATTGAACGAAAAAAACTCGACTTCAATACATAGGCCAATTTTGTTGATAGCTATTTTGCTTCTTTCAGAATTTTTGGGAAGATTTAGATGGCCGTATTAATGATATTAAGGAGTCATGCTGCCAAGTTAATTGACAGGAGGATTGGGTGATAAATCTGGCCTTGTAGCAAAGATAGCAGTTTCACTTCCAAGGCATTGTCTTTTCATTCATCTCAGACATGTGCAGTAGATCTGTGTCCCATCACTGCTTTGGCCACTGGGTGTACTCAGTATCATTTTGACTCCACAGTATCTACATTTAATGAAGAATGGTGGAATTAATGGAACTAATGTAAATTTGGAAAATTCCACTGATAAGTTCTCAAAATGGCTTTTCCTATTGACCATGGTTGGAGGAATCTGGCTATAAATCATGGGCATTGCCTTTTTTGCCATCACAAATGAGTCTCCATCCGCGAATCCCAAATTGCAAAAGATGCCTTAAAAACGTCCTTTGTTCTCTCATTCTTCCCCTATACGATGCCCTTGTAATTCCCTTGACATATTCTGTTGAAAAGACCAGGTCAATGAAAATCAGTGATTTACAGATTTCTTGCTAGCAATTCCTTTAAAAACGTACTGAGCTTCCGGTGAGAGGACTCTCTATCTAGTACCCATTTGCCTTTTCATAAAATGCATAGTGTCCATGTTGTCCTCGTGAAGAAGAATGGAATTTGTTATGATAGAATAGGGAATAGACTTGAGTTCTTCAAATACTCCATTGAGTTCCAATGGTCTGATTGTATTTTCTGACTCTCTTTTTTAGCTTGAATTGTGGGTGCTCGTAGATGAGCTCCCCAGTCTGTCAGTGAAGCATCCATGCCAATTGTTTATGGTGGGGAGAATGGATGAAATCTAACTTTTGCCATTATGTTGCTTAGAAGACTCCCCCATGGAAAGGATGTAAGAGCTGCTTCTAAGTGCATTAGTTTATATTTGCAGCTGCATTCATGCGGTTTGAGCTGATGGACTATGCCATGTTGAAGAGATCTCCAATTTCATCTAGCATGTGGTACAGTGAGGATGCAAGATGCCATGGATTCCAGAAGGGAATAGGTCTGACATGCTATGGATAGTGGACTTGTTTGCAGTAGGTGGCATTTTCATTGGATTGACAAAATACTTAATTTGGTGGCGCCTAAATAGCTCAGAATTTGAGCAAGCTTTGGAGATGGTTTTGGAAATATACTTGATGCTCCAGCAATCAAAGCTGAGAAAGTCTGATGTGAAATTGCTGTCTTCAGAGGAGAATTGGCTTTCACCAGCCAGTTATCCAGGGTGAGTAACTGAGAATGTGTTGATTTCTTAGGTGAGCTGACATGACTGTAATAGACTTGAAGACTGTATATGTAGCTTCCTCCAGGCCGAACTAAAGCACTGTGTACTAATTGTGAGATTTTGCTTTCACAAATCTCATAAACATCCTGTGGTTTTCTTTAATATTGTGATGTTAAAATAAGCATTTTAATAGTCGGTGCCACACAGATAATCTGCCAAATGAAGTTAGAGGTATATTTGGTTGATGGTCAATGGCCTGATTACACAGGATTTGCACCAGATAGTGTCTAATACTGCAGAAATAGACACTATCTGGTGTAGATTTGTGGTAGATCCATATCCAATGTATGCAGTAAAGTACCAGCTCGGTCTCTATTTCTGCCAACAGTTGTTGGTTTCTGCATGGAGAAAATCCTGTTCTTTGAGTTCTTACCTTAGTGGAATTCCTAGAGGCAGAATCTTTTTTTAATAAATCTTTTTATTGGCCATCTCAACAAATAACATGCAATAAATGGCCATTGCACTACGGCAGACAGTGGTACTACTCACCTATTTGACAACACAGGGCTATCCCTGACAATCTCAAACAAGCCAAAGAAATCCCACATGCCAACATGAACATTGTCCAGGCAAACAGAGTCTATCATTCTGCAGCTGTGTAAGTCACCAAGAAATATCCCCCTTGCTCTGATGTCGACACTTGTGTAGAACACTAATGGGTGCCTATAGCACTAGCCCATCCGGGGTCCCTGGTCGTCAGGCCTGGTCTTACCCTCCCATAGCCCAACCGCTTCTGCTGTGTCTCCCAGTTAACATTCATTAGATATAAACAGGATTACGTTTGGAGCACTATTCCATTGCTGTCTTGATGAACCTCGAAATCAGCCAAATTCAAATCAGAGTGATAATTGGGTTAGATAAAAATAGTCCTTTGTTAAGGTTTCCAATTGGCTACCATGTTTAATTCCTCTGGAAATGCTTAACAGACTCCCATAGGAATCAGTCATTGCAAAAATGAAGGGCAGTGGCACTAGCAGCTATGGCAGAGGTATTCACCGAGCAATAAACATTCTTCTCCACAGGATCCTGTTGCTAGCTTTCTCTCTATAGGTGTCACGGAAATGACTAGTGCTACAGCATGTCTCTTTCACGCTGTTTATACAGTAACAGAACCTAGGTGTGGATTTTCCTCAAGGAATGACGTCTCTTGGTGGTCTGTTCTTTTTAATATCATCAGAGCACTTGCTTTTTTAGTCACAAATGTGAGAAACCTTTCCATGGCTGTCTCCATAATAATAGCAAATAATAATATAGAAGATATTGCAGGCAACCTGAGCTGTAGGGTTTCTTAAATCACCTATGTAGTATTTGTAGTGTTGTCATGTAAAGTAAACATGTCTACATCATATGTGTCTCTAGTGCACGTTCATCTAGTAGACTGAGAACTAGTCTGAGTGTGCATCCTCTTGTATTCGCTGGGTTTGTGCTCACCTACTAGTCAACTGTTAGACTTGTCAGACTTAGGGTGGTCTTCCCCCAATCTTTTTCCTTCATCCACCATTTATGGCCAGTGATAAAGTGCTTGTGCTCGCTCCTCTATTCATGGTATTATTGGCTTATCCACAATTGGCATATTTAATTTACTTATAAGTCCCTAGTAAAGTGGTACTAGAAATACCCAGGGCCTGTTAATTAAATGCTACTACTGGGCCTGCAGCACTGGTTGTGCCACCCTCTTAGGTAGCCTTTTAGACATGTGTCAGGCCTGTAATTGCAGATCCTATGTGTTCAGTTTTAAACTGTCATTTTGACTTGGCAAAATAAAGCTTTTGCCAGGCCCAAACCTTCATTTTTAATACATAGAAGCCACACTAGGGTCGGCCCTGAACAATTCAAAGATCAGGGTATCATATATTTAAAAAGTAGGACATGTATTTTTTTAAGATGTACTTATCTTGGCTGTGCTGCCCTGCTGCCTGCTGCCTTCTTGCCTGGGGAAGAAGAACTGGACCTGCAACTTCATCTTGAACCCAGGAACCCAAAGTGACTCAAAGGGCTAGTCCGCTGGCCTCCTGATCGGAGCCTCAGGATCCCCCGCTGCAGCAAGTACTTGACCCCCAAGTGGAGCCTTTCAGTTACTGGATCCTTGGTGTGGCTCACAGGCACTTGAAATCAAGCGTTTGGGCTCTTCGTGACCGTGAATGGGCCCGTTTGCAATCAGACAATGCTGCTCGCACTGAAATTAAGCCAACACATTGCCAGCCCTTCTCTTCACACAGCAGCATCAACAGCCCACGGGTAACTGACAAGGCGAAGCTCCAGCTGCCTGCCCGTGATGCCCAGCCTGGTCTTCACACCAGAGGCTGCCACCTGAGACGTTCTCCTTGTGACCCTCTTCAACACGAATGAGACTCTTGGCACAAAACTTAAGAAGATAAAACTTCAGCTGGACTTGTCTGTGACTGTATCTGACCCACGCTCCATTGCGGTCAGCCTGAACCACTGCGACCAAAGCCGTGGTTGGTGCTTTTTGCTTTTAGGTGCTATTTTACAGTTTATTCTTAAAAAATTCTCTCTGGTTCTACTGATTGGATTTTTGTTGTTTTGGTCTTGTGTTACTTATTAAATTAAACTCTATTTTTCTAACATGGTGTGAGAATCTTTTTGTGTGGTGTTTTCACTGTTTTACTGTTTGAAGTGTTCAACAAATACTTTACATACTGCCTCTAAATTAAGCCTCACTGATCTGTGCCAAGCTACCAGGAGGGAGCACAGATTAATTTGGGATTTGCTTGTGCCTTACCCTTACTACGATTGTGGTTGCTGCTTGACCAGAGCAAACACCCAAGTCAACCAGTAACCCAATTTCTAACATAAACTAGCAGGAGTGCAAGATCTTTGAAGCACTTCGGAATCAGGTGATTTGTGTTATCTGTTGACCATAGGGGTAGCAGTTCTCTACGGAGGACCCACTCTTGGCCATTCTTCCTCTTGCTCTCATATCTTTGGAAAGCTTTTAGCATCTTCCTGCCTTGCCCAAAGGTTGATTCCTTCCATGTCTTTGAGTGTGAGCTTAGTCATTGTCTGCAAAAGTCACATTCCCCCTCAGGATAAGATTGTTGGAAGAAGGCGATCAATGAAGTGTGAGAGTTCATCACCGATTTTTTCCTGCCACACCACAGGAATTTGTGAAACAGACAAAGCATGGATGAGCTGGAAACAGCAAATAATTAAAGGGCAAATATCAGTCATATAGGCTTTAAAACAAAGTGTCCTTTAAAATATGTGGAGGATTTGTCAAACTAAGTAGTATGAGGCAATAAATACTGTCCAAATGGTGAAACAATTGAGACCACCAGTGTTAAGTGGGCCTTCAAACAAAAGCAGGAACAATGGTCTGAGGCTGTAGCTAGGGGCTAGCATAATGTGATATAGGGCTGCAGAACCCCAGGAAGTTTGTCAAATCTTGACATCTCACTGCTGCCACCTGAAAATATGCATTTCCCTTTGTTAGTTCACACTTTTCTAACACTAAAGCAGCAAAGTCAATTTAGATTCTGCACTGTCTGCTCTAAATTCGCCTAGTTTTCATGTTTAGTCTGCTTTAGATAAAAGCAAAGAAATTCAGAACATTTAGCCTCATGCTATGGTGATGATCTGCGAAAATGGCCCGCTTTTTTCCTTTACAACTATAATGTTTCACTATATATCAAAAAAGGGTATCAGGGATCTGCAAACATTGGGACTATTCAGGTGTTTGTGACTATCAATCAAGGTCCTACAATAGAGGGCAAATTTAACTTGCACCTTCCTTGTTTCAAGGTCACTAAAATAAGGACAACTGAATTGGATAATAGGAGTTATTTACATTGCCACAAAGTTGAAGCAGTAAACAGTATAAAAGAGACAATATATTATTCACATTATTATTATTGTTCCATAACTTTGAATACCATGTTTTTTTTAGCTGCTATATGAAAAATGTAAAAAAGACACAGACATTTTCAAATGAATGTCCATTGCACCACTGTAGAGTAACCAGAACACCGGGATCTGGAATATGGCTTAATTTGATAGACGACACCATGAATTACCCCACGAACCAATGGCTTCTAACTATGGGCATATATCGCGTCACTGGCTTCCTGGAATCTTGTGCCCCGGATGTGCCTGGAATATGTTTACTTTGTAATTGATGAAAGCAAACGAGACCCTGCATTTTTGTTAATAAATGACATTAAGAACTCACCATTGTTGTGCCAGCTGCTTCCCTTTTTAGGGCTCGGACTCCTCCCCCTGAAAGGGGAGGAGTTAGAGAACTAATGTTAAAGGAGAAAAAAAAGAAGAAGAGGGCCTCGGAGAGAGAAATTCCAGACATTCCTTAGCGTTTTATGTCATGTGGCCAGTGATTCGTCTTCCTTGTGTTTTCTTTTTAATAGGCTTGAAGTGATAGGGTAAATGTAGTTTTGTTCCGCCATTTTGGGCATATTTCGTGCGTGCTTGCGCAAAGAAGTACATAAATTATAATTAGGAGCTGTCAGGGTGCCTCCGTTAGTGAATCCAGATGGCCGGGCGCGTTCACAATTCTGCAGCGCTCAGCGCGCAGCTTCCTTGTTGTTTTTTTTTTTACAATTGGATCGCTTTCGCGATCTGTGGTCCGGCGTTGTGAAGCTTGTTTTGGTTCTGCCCCTCCCCCCTCCTTTATTCCGCAGCATGTGTGAGGCAACAAGGGCTGAGCTCCTGTTTCCAAAACTCCTTTCATGGCCGCTGGGGAAACAAAGGGCCGGCGGGGCCCCCCCTGGCCCCCCTCGGCCTGGCTCCGGAGACGCACAATGGCCGCCTCTGTTCCCGCTCAGCTGCTATCCTGCCTGCCTCTCCGTGTGCGCGTCCTGGCATCGCTGCGATGGGTCCCAGTACCAGCCGACTCGGCCGCGTGCTTTGTCTTTGTTGCCCGACGCGGCTGAGCACCCCTGCCCCGTAAAGAAGATGAGGAACCCCATGTAGCTGGGGGTAGTAAGACATTGCAGTGGGGGGGGGGAGATATCTGGCCCCGTTTCCTGCGTGCCTGCATCCCTCGCTGTTTGTAGGAGAGAGAATTGGACAGGGAGATGAAGCAGCGGGCCGGCGGTCTCCGCGATGCCCGGTGCGTGCTATCGGGGGGGCTCGGTCGGGCTTGAGTATCAGCACTGCTGCCGCCTGGGCGGCGCACGGACCCTTCCGAATGCGGGCATTTTCCTTGCGATTGCCATGGAAAGCAGGGGTCCGTCATTGGAACTTTGTTTTAGCACGGTTTAAGCTGCAGTCTCGCGGTGCCCCGGGACCAACCCCATCTACCGCAAGGAGGCTGGGATCAGGAGAAGACCACAAAACATGGTCACACAGGATAGGGCCCCCCTAATATACAACAGACTGCCCCCAGCCTTGGCGGCCCGCAGTGGGCGTGCCATCCGGCAGTGCTGCGACATCCCCGAAAGGGGGGGAAGGCACGAGGGGGGACACCCTCGGCAACTACTCGCCCCGCTTCCCCCAGCCTCCGCACCCCCCAAAAATATACAACCGACTGCTCCCAGCCTGGCGGCCCGCAGCGGGCGTGCCGCCCGGCAGTGCTGCGACCTACTGAAAGGGGGGGATGCAGGAGGGGGGACACTCACGGCAACCCTTCGCCCCGCTTCCCCTAGTCTCCGTGGCCAGGCGGGTCGCCCGGCACTGCTGCGACCCCCAGAAAGGGGGGAGCGTGCACCGAGGCGGGGTCCGGGCTAAAAAGGTGACACCACCAGTGGCGATCCTGAAATAGCCAGGGTATAAGAACAGAGGCTGCCCATCACTGCAGACAATTTTGTGGGCGAGGTTTATCAATGCATTCCGCTCCCTTGAACCCAGGCAGAAGGCGTGCACAGTATTTCTTTCCCTATGTGTTCGACACACACAGGCATGGTAGTGGTGCACTAGATATAGCATGCGCAGCCCCTCAGAAGTACTGACCCATGATAATGCCATGTCGAGCTCATCGTGATTCGCTTGCTTGCGCGAACGCGCTCTCTGCCACAATGCCAGCGCGACAGCCTATACTACCATTCACCGGCGACAACATTATCGATGGTCCCGCCTAACATTTGTTCCTCTCCCTTGAGTGACCAGAAGCAGCGCAGATGCAGTGTAGGAACTGTAGATATGCAAAAGGAACTGGACACCCCTCTAGCTCGTATGAAGTCAGTGCTAGGGTGTTTTATATATGCTCTTTCCTTGTGCCTGTTTACTCTTCTCTGCAAAACATTTTTGTAGCGGCATGTAGCGTGAATGGCGTCTGTGTTTGACTGTCAAATTACATTTCATTAAGTGGCTGGTGGCTAAAGGTTTTAAATAAGTTGTGACCCAGTTTTGAAGAGTTGGCCACTGAGATTGCGGAATTAAAAAAAATATTAAAATAGATTTGCTGCGTGTTTATAAACCGAAGATGGCAGTCGCGAAGAATACATGACCTGTCAATGCGCGTGGGAGAGGGGCTTAAAATGTCAGAAGGGGCCTGCCAAGCAGCCTGAGCTAGAGGCCAGGGAGGGAGATGGTAATAGAAACTGAAAATGTGAACTATAGCAATAATAAAGTAACATATTACTCGTTTTTCAGCGCAATTGGTGCTACAGGTTGGCCAACCGGCTTTTGGTGGGAGGAGGTGGTGGACAGACATTTTATTGTGTAAATTTCCCTGTGTGTACCTTGCACTTACTTGTGGGGGTCGGCCTGTGTTCTAAATTCCGCAATATTTGATTTAGGCCTGGGCGCGGTCACCAAAAACTTCCCCGCGCTATGCGGCGTAGTGTGTGGGTTTTCGTCCGGCCGCGCAGTTCGAGCTGATTTTAGCGCTGGGTGTTTGTCCCGCGTTGGAAAATCAACGTGAACAGCACCATGTACAGCACTAGAGGGCAGTGTGGCATAGCACCATAGGTGGAGCAGTTGCAGTGGTAGTGTTGCTTAGCTATGATTGTGCAGCAGGTGCAGTGGCACCAGTGTGTGGTAGCTATCATTGGTGCTGCATGTGCAGTGGTACCGGTGAGTGGTAGCTACCATTGGTGGAGCTGGTGCAGTGGTAGTGTTGCTTAGCTATTATTGTGCAGCAGGTGCAGTGGCACCAGTGTGGCGTAGCTATCATTGGCGCAGCATGTGCAGTGGTACCGGTGAGTGGTAGCTACCATTGGTGGAGCTGGTGCAGTGGTAGTGTTGCTTAGCTATGATTTTGCAGCAGGTGCAGTGGCACCAGTGTGTGGCGTAGTTACCTGTTGTGGAGCAGGTGAGGTGTTATCAGTGTTACTTACCTATGATTGCGCAGCAGGTGTAGTACCACCAGTGTGGCGTAGCTAGCATTGTGCAGCAGGTGCAGTGGCACCAGTGTGGCATAGTCACACACACCACCAGCCATCCATGCACGCATCAATTGTTAACGCATACACAATTAACTATTGTAGCAATCTCAGTATGGTACACTTTACTTTTAAACATATTCATGTAAAGCACAGCATGCCACCATTACTACAATTCAAATCTAACCCACATAATTCCACTACACACCACATGCACACACTCCATAACACATGGCGAAAAGACATTGCCATTTACAATGCCATTAGCTCAAACTCCAA
Organism: Lissotriton helveticus; assembly: GCF_964261635.1. NCBI lineage: Eukaryota > Metazoa > Chordata > Amphibia > Caudata > Salamandridae > Lissotriton > Lissotriton helveticus. The sequence goes on along the minus strand of NC_136070.1, from coordinate 378,548,359 downwards.
TAAATCCGAGCCCGATTGCATTTCCAATGCTTGTTTAAGTGTGCTAACTAACAGTGAATGGCATTAATAGATCCGCTGTATTCATGGGCATCATTAAAGCTCGGACTGAGAGTGCATGGTAGCACTTTAGAACATGGTTGCAATGAAAGGGTTCACCCCATAACCGCCTGTGAAGTTCCATTATGCACCTGAGTGAAGCATGCGCTTTGGATTCATTGGTTTTTCAGTGAAGCGCTTGAATTTTGCTGGAAGGCACTGTGGGCGTTCAATTAATTATGAAAGATCTTAATATGCATGAGTGACTGATGGGTTTGTGAATATGAATATTTGAAACTAAGAAATTAAAAGTATTTTATTAAAAGTAGACTGAAATAAAAATAGATCATATTTATTCAATAATAATCTAAAGCGCTTTAAGCCTCGCGGGCGTATGTGAAATATAATATAAATGCCAATACAGTACAACCAGACATTGTACCATTATCAATATATTTGGGATGTAATGAAGGCTGATTAATGTTTAAATGCTGTCATTTTGTTTAAATCAGTGTGTGTTGCTATGTACTCTGTGTTCGTTGTTACTGAAAAGTTGAATTCAAATGTTTCCAATTTCTTTTCTTCAGGTCCTCTACAACCAAGGAGAGAAACCAACCCATTGGTCTGGATCACAGCGCTGAACTTTTTGTCTTGTGCGTTTTTGTGGATGCCAAGAAACAGCTGCTCCCAGCACTGCTGCAAAATTAAAAATGAGTCATTAAATTCTTTCCTTGGCAGTTAGATAGAAACCAATTTATTAATTAGACAAATCAATTTATAGAAGCTCATGCAAGAGCTGATGTACCCAAAATGCAACAAAGTATTGAGTGAAAGCCTCTACAGCTGCCAGGAATGTATATTTGTATGTATTAATCCGACATAGTGCATTTCTTTTTTGTGATTGTGTTAACATTAATAAACAGTGGTTTATGTATGCCTAGCAATTTATATAGAGCAGGGACAGGGAATGGAAAGCCAGATCCTTGTTAATTTTGCAGCATAACCAGTGATTGTGAATTTCATTTAGAACAATCATATGCAAATGTATCTTACATGGCTAGCCTAACATCAGAAATCGATCAATGAAGTTAATGATGGCATCAGCATCGTGAACTACCTCGACCTGACATGTTATGACTAGTTAATACTGTTTCATGGATTTTTAGCGAAATAAGAAATTTAAAGATTGCAAATGTCTGTAAAAATAGTTTTCAAAGGTGCTTCAAAGACACCTAGTCCACCTCTGGTCTCATATATTTACCTATTTTTCAATGGATACTCTTGTGTTGAAGTAAGCTCATTGTGTGTTCACTTTTTAGTACCTTAATTTATTTTAATTTATTTTATACACCATCAATATCAACATCCATCCTCTCCTCCAGTGCCCAAGTTAGGAAATGAGTACTTCCATATGTGACGTTAAGTTTAAAGTGTTCCGTTAAAGGTAGTATGGCTCTGAATGGTCCTTACTCATATAGAATTGTAGTCAACATAACCACACACAGCACTCAAGGCAAGGCATTACAAGTGTGGTGCCCATTAACAACACTAAATCACTTTTTGCTGTTCATTATGTCTTTCCCTTCCACATAGGCCAGTTCAATTTTCGCTTCACATTGTTCAGCTACTTTGAAGTTATACAAAACTCAAATTTAAGATCAATCTCAGTTTGTTGGCCCTAAAAACCTCAAGCCAATTCATATAGTATTCCTCATCTCATAATTTGCAGAATTACTTAGCAGCCACAAGCCTGTATGACAATGAAATTGATTGTCTTTCGTTGCTTTTCATTTTAAATAAGGTGAATTAAAATGGTTTGGTTCATAGTTATTCTGAAACTTTCATAATTTTCTAAAGAGCTGATGATACTTATCATGTATGCTTTTTATTATAAGATAAATATAAAGGTAACATTTTGTGTCTTCAGAAGTATTTTGCATGACATTGCATGTCTCTGGCCTCTGCCGCCCTGATGTTACTTCTGAAACAATGAATAAGATGCACCACCAGGTAGCTCTGGTGCTCCCTCTGCTTTTGAAGAAAGATAGAAATGACAGTGGAGTGAGATTAGGTCATAGGTACACTTCGATCAGTATTGCCTCACTATGGGCCAGATTATGCTTGTCTGACTACCATCGCCTCATCCGATTGCAATTGCCACAGGCTGGTGACTATCCGACAATGAGTCTGCGGTCCCACCTGCCCTATCCTGATAGGACCGCCGTACAGGCGGTTGGAAAATGCCTTTTTCTACTGCAGCTGACACTGCGGCCCAGGCAAAGGGACGCAGCACAAGCAGCAGTAGTAAAAGGCACTTAGTGCACATCCATGCACCATGTGCCAGTCACCATGTGGCACCTAGCACACGGTGCATGGATGTGTGGGGGGCACTTCATGGGCCCACCAGGCCACATATCAGTGACCCACAGGGGACAGGGGCCCTGTTTGGGGTACCCAAAGTCCTTTCTGGCTGCCTTTCCAAGGCAGTGGGACCCCCATGAAAAGGCAGTCAGAAAGGGACATCCTAATCCCTATGGTGGTTTGTACACAGTCACGGTCCTCATGGTAGGGATAGGAGTCCGGCTGCCCGATAAGATCCTTGATCCTGTCGGAGGCAGTGGTCTGTCCCCCAGACTGCTGCAGTCTGACCATCCGCATCATAATGTAGAAAGGCCATCGGATCGATGGCCTTGATGTCAGTGAGACCGCCCCCAACACTGTGTAGGTGGTGGTCCCACCGTCATCATAATGAGGCCCTATATCTCATGCAGTATATTGTATACCGGATATACCGCTCCCCAGGGGTGGCCAGCGTAGCGCCCAGGTAGTGGGGCAGGCGCGGGTGGGGAGGAGGAGGTAGGGGGGTGCATGGGTCACAATAAAAAAAAGCACTTACCTTCCCGCTGGGCCCTCGTCTCTGCTCCTTCTCTCGTTGACTCCAGGAACAGGAACCCCCCAGCACACAGGCTCCCCTTACCAATCACAATGCATTGTGATTGGTCTGGCGCTCATCCAGGGGCTGGAGGGGAGGTCATGCTCTCGATGCAGGCTATAATGCAGCCTGCAAGGAGAACAGGGACAATGCGCATGACAGGTTTGGGTGACCCGAGATGGCGGACCAAACAGTCATTGTACACTTAGGAGGGTAGTACCACACCTTCCCTACTCTTCAGTCCTGCCCCCTCATGCAACCTGCCGCAACCTGCCGCAGCAGGAGGACAAAATAAAATGATAATAACATTACGTTTTTATCATTTTATTTTGTCCTTTCTTTTCCTGCTTGAAGGCAGTGGGGCGACACTACTCCACTTTAGCGGAGGTGTTGCCACTGCTGCTCCCACAACATGGACCCAAACACTGCATCCCAAGGTCAGTCTAGGCACGTGGATGTGGTGTTCAGAATAGCAAACCTGTACTCACCTTGATGATGTAGTGTTGGACAACATAGTAGATGCAAAATGTTTGTAGATTTACATTGTTGACCATAATATTGTGATATAAAAACCTTAATTCCTAATAAGAATTGTTGTCTACTCATTCAAAATTAGTAGCAAAATAGTTATCACAAGGCATTGAACATATCAAATTATTATGGAGTCTTCTTGGGGTTGGAGTTCGGTGAGCTGCTTCAGTTGCTTATCGAGCTTCGGGCTGAAGGGTCACTCCTTTCGTGGGTGAAGAACTTTGCAATAAATATACTTTATTCAACTTAAGAAGTCTCCTGAGTTTCCATCCAGTTGACGACTACAGGCAGGGGTCCCCAGCTTCCAATACTGATACAGTGGGCATGCCCGGATTCCAATAATGATTCACTGGGGGTCCACACAAGTCAAAAAGTTAAGCACCACTGGGCTAGGGCATTTAAGCTCATGCATTTAGCACTGTTCCGAGGTTTTCAGTCTGAACCTTGGCAGTTAGGGTTGTGCAGGGGAATTTTAGACTGCTCCTAGGCAGATGAGGTATGTGTATTGCTATTTGGGCTGGCAGGACACATAATAATTGTGGTGGGATATTAAAGCTGTAATTGGACATATGATATTGTATCTATCTATATAATAGCTACCCCACTGGAATATCAGAGGTGCATGCTGGCCTATCATTGCATCACGAAAACTGGTGTACGTGAGGCAACTCAAACAAACTAGTCTGCTGCAGCCGCGGCCGGTAGTGGGAGTATCGGTCAGGCGGTGACGTGGGGGGGGGGAGGGGCAGGGCGGGGGGTAGTAATGTATGGATTATGGACTTTAGCAGGTAAGCAAACATATAAATAAATAAAATGAATTTTGTTGCGTGCACTGCATCGCATTTGGTGATGCAGTGCATGTAACGAAATTCGATTTATTTATATGTTTACTTACCTGCTAAAGTCTATAATCCATACATTACTACCCCCCACCCTGTCCCTCCCCCTCCCCACGTCACCGCCCGGCCGGTACTCCCACTACCGGCCACGGCTAGTCTGCTGGTAACTGTTTTGTTAATATTATTTTATTATTGTTGCACCACCTGTAGGGTTTTTTAACGTCAGTAACGCCACTTTTCTATAATGGCATTAAGGACAAATGGCACATAAATCGTCTCTTCTGATATCATCTGGGTCAAAGGCGGTGCAATGTCACTTCCTGTCATGCCATTAGGGGTTAAATGAAGCCCGTGTGAAGTCACTCCACCAGGCTTCTGTTGGCTTTTCAGTGAAATGACATCCGTGAATCAGCAACTCACAAAACAATGTTACATAGTATAATGCCAAGTGATAACAATTGAACCTGGGCCCTTACATTGTTAATAAATATACTACTTTACAGTTGAGAGATAAATGCACTTTTTCATTCCCAGCATTGTCGTTGAACGCTTTCTCAGAGTAATAGGTTGTTATACATGGAGATGCATTCTGTATTTTTTATGCTTATTAAATGTTAAATTGTGTCCTTGTGTAATGCAACTGGTGCTATGTAAAGAGCTCTGATACCCGATTCGGGTCAAGTTCGCGCTATATAAAACTCAGTAAGAAAAAATTAAAATGTAGGGTTAGAAAGCTCCTATATGGGACTACTGAAACTTCCACCTCACGTTTCCACGTACAAGGCCTGTCAATTAAAACAAGCACCCTTTCCTGTTAGAGCTCGCGCTGCAGCGTGTTACCGTGCCATCAGGACTGCAACAAGCCTCCTCTGTTGAGCATGTGATGTGCCCACGCTACCTCATTCACATCCCATTCCGACTCTTGCCCCTGTTAACCTGGTGCAAAAGGCGTCTGTGGAACTTGGCACCATTCGGATGTATCAGGATGCAGAGATGGCGCCTTGTATTTCGCTCTCGGCACGCAACAGATTGCACCAAATGTTGCTTATTTTTTCCAAATACTTTTCAGGGGGAGGATAACCCCTGGCGCCATATGCTGCACGTTTCCCGACTGTCTCTAGGGTTGGACAGCCCCTGAGGGCTCTCCGAGGTGCGACCCCCTGGGCTCCTCGCTCGTCTTGTCGTACCTCCACCTCGAGGTCTTTGTGATAAACAGCGGAGAGGCTTCTACCAGAGGCCCACACAAAACAGGGGTGATTCTGAAAGGGACAGATTCCAATTAAGCTAGCAGTCTAGCAGAACAATCTCAAAACATTGTAGAACCTCACAAAGTGAGCACAACAACGCAAGACATTGATAATGAGGCAAGGGGCTTAGGTAAAAAACACATCCGAGGGGCACGGAAGGAGAATACATCTCAGCGAATGTTAACACGTTTTTATTGCGAGAACGCCATTTCACTTGAGGGAGCGCCATTTCACTCTTGCTAAGGGAGGGGGCAGGGCGCATCACAGGTCTGCACGCACTTTCTTCCCCTTGTCGTGGGCTGCATGACAGTGAAAAGCGAACGTGTGAAAAATACCAGCTCACATCTGCCGAAAGAGCAACGCTAATTACAGCAAGGCAGAGAATTATGGACACAGGGAGCGCATTAATTTATGCACGTCATTGTTTGCTTTGTGGAAGATAGTCTCGGGGAGAACGGAGTGGCAGCGTGCGAGAGAAGAAATGCGCACTTCAGGAAAAAGCCTTTACAAGTGCGTATTTTTTAAACGTCTTCATTAGAGGTGCGGCTTAAGTTTGTTGTCGATATGTACTTTTTCCCGAAGCAGATTTCAGCACTGGTGTATCATAAAATAGTGTCGTGCACACACAGGTGCGTACATGTGTGTGTCTGACACAGGCCAAGCTTTTTCTCCTAGACCTTTCAGATATCTTGACACAACCACACGATACCACATTCTGTTTCAATACTGTTTCAATAGGGAATCAATAGAAATCCATCTGCTTTTCTATCGTTTATCAAGGTTTATTTATGTTGCTTTTAAAACAACATTGATGTTTGTGAGATGTACTGTGGTCATTTTTGTTCTACAATACGCCTGTAACAGTGATTTAAAACGACCTTCTGTCACTAACAACTACCACATAAAAATATTACAGCCCTGTCAATCAATATACATATTTAATACCGTTAACCCAGACAGAAAGGTCTTGTCTAGGGAGAATCTCCATTAATAATCGTGTTTTTCATAGAGGGTTTCATACCACAAATCTGCACTGCAAATAGCACATTACTATCACCTAATAAAAATATAGCTATTGTCTGCCAACATATTTGTTTACTATGCTTTTAGGTGAATCTGACAGGCCTGGTCATGGGGAAGGTTTCTCTAGTGCTGTTCAGTAATAATGTGTCTTTCATAGCACTTCATAACCCAGACGTTTGATTTCTGAGCTCCGCAAATAACACAGTTACCATTACATGAAAGTAATGGTACTAAGTAGCAAGATGGAACTCTGCGTCAGCCCGGTCGAGATTCGGACTCATGACCTAATCACTACCATATATGTGAGCGGTGAGTATTCAGCTCACTGAGCCATCGAGTTGATGTGACAAGCCCAGTGAGAGAATGTACAAATGTGTACAGCATGGATCCCGGTGTCCCAGAGAGAGAAAAGGATGACTATGATAGAAGGCCTTAAATACTTCAGAAGCACAAAGGCATGTTATGATAAGCATAGTTATTAGTCACATAGCATCCCTGGGACAAGATTCCAAGGGGTATATTTAGGAGCCCCTTTGCGTCGCTCGTGCACCACGCAGCGTGGTACAAGAGTGACGCAACTAAAAAATGAGATTCACGAATCCACGCAAAGCCATCTTTCATGGCCCTGAGTGGCTTCATAAATCCAGAGTAATGCAACGCATTGCAAATTGTTGCGTTGCATTAATCTGTCCCAGGGCGGCATTTCCATGGGTGTTGTGTGGGTGTTTCCACGCAACATTCATGGATTTTGATGCATTCCAACATTTACCAGAAGTGGTAGACCTGGGAATGCGCCAAAAACCTACACCTCTCCAGGTGAGGCATAACGAGTAGAAATATCTTTATTTCTCCTCGTTTTTCCCTCTTTCTATGTGTGCTGCATTCTACAACACACACACACACACAGAGGAAAAAGCCTTAGGGGGTTGTTTTGTGCAGGAAGGTGCCCCTGCTGCATAAAAACAATCCTACCTGCAACACAGGTACCCTTGTGCCATGGGGTAAGGGTGACTGTGTGGTAAACGAATACTTTTCCTTGCAGGGAATTAGAAACGCATACCATTACTCCGCAAGTCGGAACGACGACTTGTGAAGGGGGCAGAAGGGGTTGGATTTTAAATCCAACCCCTTACCTACTGTTGCACATACTAGAGTTGGAATAGTAAACTATCCTTTTCCATCATCCAGTGCCCCCCCAGAGCAAGTCGTTGTTTCGACTTGCAGGGTAATGTTAAGCGTTGTTACAACGCAGTCGTTGTAACAACCGCGTTGTAATTCTTGCGGGAAAAAAAGCATACCGAAAAAAGAGGTATATTCATGCCTGGGTTGGTGCTAGGAAGCCAAATGTGAACCAGCACAGGTAGAAAGGCAGGACTGCACGGAATTGACTTAAATACGGCTCAGTCCTGCCCTTTCCCTGTCACACAGCTTGGCAAGGTGATTTGCTGCGCTGCACTGTGTGACTTACTTATAAATATGTCCCTATGTTTTCAGGATTGTGCAGTACACCCGATAGGAACTGAAAGAAGTGTATCTTCGCAGGAAGGGTTTATGGACCAACTGTCCTGGATATGGTTCTTGAATATCGAGTAGGGGATATTATTATCCCTTAACCCATAGACTGCAGCGCGAATTCCACCACAGTGCAGGCATTTTAACCAATGGGCGAGGTTAGGATGGCCCCCTGCCATCCCCCGCACACGCCCACTGTCACGTGGGACAGCTGGGGCCCGTCCTCAGCATGGAACGGGTTAATATAAGATATTATATCTAGGACACAGTTATAGACAAGTAAATACGTATAGATTTTCTATACCTAACTCCACATCTAAGCACCTTGACAATATATATATAGCCGCGGTCGGTGGTGGGAGTACCGGACGGGCGGTGACGTGAAGAGGGGGAGGGGCAGGGTGAGGGGTAGTAATGTATGGATTACGGACTTTAAAAGGTAAGTAAACATAGAAATAAATAAAACGAATTTCGTTGCACACACTGCATCACCAAATGCGATGCAGTGTGTGCAACGAAATTCGTTTTCTTTATTTTTATGTTTACTTACCTTTTAAAGTCCGTAATCCATACATTACTACCCCCACCCTGCCCCTCCCCCTCCTCACATCACCGCCCGGCCGGTACTCCCACTACCGGCCGCGGCTGTATATATAGCGTCAAGGTACATAGATGTGGAGGTAAGAATACTAAATATATGCTTCCTTATATGCACCTAACCTTTGGTATTTTTCTCCACGATATTTTGACTGCGATATGTAACGTACAACGATATTCCAGACTGAAACCCTTCTCGGAAGTGTTGGTTTGACAAAATAATGAATGTAAGGATTTTGGGAGTTAAAGGGCAGGCGCGTGTAGAGGCACAGGTAGAAGTTTTGTGACTTGAGTTTTTTTGAGGGGGAGAGGCAAAGGGCAGGGTGGACAGGCGATTTTAATTCCTGTGTTTTAATTGCTGATCTTGTCCATAGGACAACGGTGCATATATAATAATGAATGTGAGGATTTGGGGAGTTAAAGGGCAGGCGCGTGTAGAGGCAAAAGGTAGAAGGTCTGTGACTTGATTTTTTTGGGGGGGAGAGGCAAAGGGCAGGGTGGACAGGCGATTTTAATTCCTGTGTTTTAATTGCTGATCTTGTCCATAGGACAACGGTGCATATATAATAATGAATGTGAGGATTTGGGGAGTTAAAGGGCAGGCGCGTGTAGAGGCAAAAGGTAGGTCTGTGACTTGATTTTTTTGGGGGGAGAGGCAAAGGGCAGGGTGGACAGGCGATTTTAATTCCTGTGTTTTTAATTGCTTAAATTGTCCATAGGACAACTGTGTATATATAATAACTGATATAGAACCACAGTGGTTGCAACACATATGGTTTATGCGACTTATGTAACACCTGTTTATGTCCAGCTATTCCTGGGATCGATGCCATTCCCAATAGTTGCTGATTCTAGCCAATGGGAAGGAGGCTATCATAAAATGGCATGTTATATAAATGTATGTGGACCTGGTCCTGCAAGGCCATCTTATGACTCTTACAAACCTGTCAGCCTATTTATTGCCTTATGGTTTATAAAGTGATTAAAAGCATCAACTGCATTATATATTATTCTTTACAGTATCCGTTATTACGTGTTTGGGTTTTGATATATCCGCAAGCAGCACTGGCCTGCAGTTCATTGCTACGATGATAACGCTGTGAATTAAAGATTTGTTTCACCTATTAAAACCGTTAAATGTGCTTTCATACTTGCGACGGTAATATGAAATAATATGAAGTAATATGAAATAATGAATAGCAGTCATGGTATTGTATTATAATGCCATCTTGGGGTTCTGTTGTCATTATCAACACATTGATTTTTGGATCGTTGTTCAATGTTATCAGAAACCCTCAATGTCATCATAAGACCATATAATATAATGCACTTTCTATATATGAAATTATCGCAGTGTAGTATTTAGTATTTAGCGATGGTTTAGATGTCTGCAAGTCGTACGAATGTCGTCATCTCCACTGGCTTCTGAGAATAAAAACACATCATATTTATGCAACATTCATAACCTTCAATTGTACACTGTGATGCTACAGTGCCCCCTGGGGGTGGAGGTGTGGTAACATTCGAATCGGTTCTATCATAGATCTGCTCTGCATTATGATGTCACCAGAGTTCCTCAATTGCATGTCGTGTGTAAATATTCAAATGTATGCCAAGATGCACACGAGCAGAGCAATCACAGAAAAGCACCTACACAAGTAGGAACCCATACACTAGCACATATCTACACTCTCCGCATACACGAACACATATCTATAGTTTATGGTCAGTGTCTTGTGTTAGCTAAACAAAACATGTATATAATACCAATAATGTATTACTCACGAAAAATTTAAATACATTAATTGATTTGCCTAATTAAGATACCGATTCACTTTTTCCTTCCGATGATTATGTGTGTGTTTGTGTATACACATACGCACAATTTTGTGCGTGAGTCTCTGGGCACAGTTTTGTGCGTGTCTCTGCCTTCGTGCGTGCCTTATGCATTTTCACACATGCGGCTTTTTCTAACATGTATAAAAAGCACATTTTCTCATGAATCATCCCGACTCTTGCCAGCTGCACTTTCGTAAAAAAATGTTGTTATTGTTTTTTTTTTTGCCTCTCTATGTCCAAAGCACAAACGTTATTTTTCTCCTTTTACCTTTTAAACGAGAAGGAAAAGCAGGGAAATATTTTGAAAGTCAATTACAATTTTGTGTACGTTTTCATTTTTTAATGATAAATTAAGTTACTAATTTTGTCCGTGCTCTTTGTAGACACTGCAGGTTTAATTGCTAATTGTTAACTGCGAATGAATACATTTGCATATTAATTAGCTCCCAATTTACATTTTTAATTTGCTTCCTTCAAAAGGTGCAAGATAAAAGGTCGTGTTATTTTAAATAATTTATGCTTTATTGCATGAAATACGCTAATATGAAATGTGCCTACTAATTTTAACCCCTTTTCCAAGAAAGCCAGGAGATGAACATTAAAAAGCAAAAGCAGAATTGGCAGTGCTTAGAAAAACAACATTATGCTATGTCGTTTGCCAGCCTTCGAACCTGCTTTTTAGTAGATGGAAATGGATGCATTCTTCCCTTTGCCACTGGTTTAAAAATGATAGTATGTTTAAGGAATAAGCCAACTGCCGAGGGGTAGTGCAGGATTGTTGTTAGATGTGGCGGATTAACATGAAGGGGTCTCATTTTCCAATAAACTGCTCCAGTAAATTAAATCCAGTATATCATGAAATGCAAAACACGACAAGAGCATCCTGCACTCTCTAAAGATGAGTCCCTTACAGTCATTCGGCATTTTGATTTTTCTTTAAAGCTGCTGGGAAATTGAAACATATGTGCAGTGGGGTATGTATTTTAGATCATAGTACTATGTTTAACAAACATTCGGCACATCTATCTATCGATCGATCTATCTATCTATCGATATATCTATCTATCTATCGATATATCTATCTATCTATCGATATATCTATCTATCTATCGATCTATCAATCTATCTATCTATCTTTCTATCTATCTATCGTCTTCGATCTATCTATCTGTGTCTATCTAACTGTATGTCAGTCAGTCTGTCGGTCTATCTGTCTAAGATGTTTGGGTGCTTTTATTACACAAAATGTACTGGCATAAAAGCCAGTTTTACTGTTCTGTCAAACATGGGTTTCATCATGACAATTAACAGTCCCCAGACCAGTCTGCAGAGATTTACCACTGTCGGGACTACTACTTTATTTAGCATGGAGTACCAACTATGCAGCAAGCAAATCGAAGTTATTCAGCAAAAGGGGCACATTTTCTGACAGTGTTATTTTTATCGATTTAAGCTAGGATTTAAAAAACAATTTCCCTGTCATGTATAACAGAGACAGCAATCACGCCTCTTTAATGATGGTTAAGTCGGCGTTTCTGTTGAAAAGGGATTTGTGTTTTCTTGATAACTTTGATGTCGTTTGATGAATTTGCACAAAACTTAAAAGTACATCTGCTTTTGATTCTTAATTGTGAATATCGTACAAATCCGTCAAATGTGTGCCTAAAAATAGGGGGTCTCAACACAGACATTTCCCATTTTATCTTTCATAAAATTCTTTGCTCCTCAAAAAAATAATGGCTGAATGGAATCGCACAAAACTTGATCGGTTAATATAACTCTAGTCAAAGAAATTCCTTTGGTTGGATTGGTGTAAATCTGTTCAGTAGTTTTATTCTCCTGTCGCCCATCACACATTTGTGAATCTGGATGCAGATTAATGAATCTATAACTGTCCAATCAGTCGGTCATCACAGAGAAATTTCTGTTGTGATCAGTCACCATTACCAAACATGGTACACACTGCATCATGCTGGAAAAAAAAAAAGGTCATAATGGGGTACGGTGAACCTTTTCTCATCTTGATCCTATTGTGGGGTGGCATCAAAGGGAACCCCTTTAATAATAAAATTAATCTTGTTAAAAATGTTTTTTATCGTACAATTTTTGAATCCTATGCTGGATTTGTGAATCGTAGAAATAAACTCGGAAAAAGTATACCATTCACTATGGCTATGTTTGGCCAACAGCCACATGTGGAGGTTGGCCATATGCAGTGTGATGAGACTAGGTTTGGCTGCTGTCCTGCCTTTACCGCCATCCCCTGCCACACAGTGCCAAAGGTGGTAACAGTAGGAATTGGCCATCCACAGCAGCACAGAGCCCTGCAGCCAACCCCAGATGTGCACAGTTAAAGAACTTCTTGCCATCCTCAGCTGCACACTGCCAAAGGTGGTGCACACTGGAAACTGGTCATCCACAGCACCACTGAGCCCTGAAGCCAATCTCTGATGTGCACAGTTAATGAATTTCTTGCCATCCCGTGCTGCACACTGCCAAATGTGGTGCACAGAAGGAACTGGTCATCCACAGCAGCATGGAGCCCTGCAGCCACCCCCTGATGTGCACCGCAGTAGTTGTCCGCAAACGGCAAGTTGGGCTCAGGACCAGACCACCTGCGACTCCACCCCACCATGCCCAGCCAAAGGCTGGATGCAGCAGGGGCTACTGCCGCTGGTGGGTTAGCACAGGGAACTATGGCATGTGGTTTATGATAACAAAGCAAATAAAACACTGAAAAACAAAGAAGAAAGTGAAGTTATCGTTACCCGTAGTTGTAGCACATTAACATATGTGTGAAAATATTCTTAAAAATTCACTGAAAAAGCACACAGTTAAAGTGAAGTTATGGGGGGCGTGGCTTACGCGCCGTAGCAGGATGGCGGCTTCCGTGTGAGTTCCGTCGAGCCACGGGATTCCTTTTATTCTACCGACCTCATTTGTCCTCATTTGAAGCCTATTTTCGGCAGTTCCCTGTGCGCAACATGGTCCGCACCTAACGAACGCCTCATTTGCCGGTTCCCTGCCGGTTTTACGGAATTTTTCTGCAATAGCGGATTTCTGTTGATCCTGGACGCGGGCGGCTGCCATTTTGTGCCGCTGAGCCCGCGTCCATCTCCGACCCGATGTGACGACATCCGCCTGCGAGATGCCTCCATGTCAAGCCTCACCTTCGCGTTGCTACCTGACTCTCAGCACCATCCCAGGTATTGCGTAAATCGCGATATTGTCTTCTCCTTTCTGCCATGTTCTCTTTTGACTGGAGTGATTTTTGTGGATCTATGAGGTGATGTCCGCCATTTTAGATTTTGGCGTGACTCAATTTCTCTACTGTTTTGCTCGGATTCAGTGTTTTTTTTCTGCCATTGCAGCCCTGCTTTGTGCTTATCGATCTTCTACTTGTCAATCTACTCGGTATAATGAAGACACCTTCCTTTTAGAAGCTGTTTTAAAAAAATATATATATATTTTTGTCAAATCTAAACTTACAACGCTTCTCACTTCTGATTCTCTTCAGAGTCATCTCTGCGATCTCTTCCTCAGTATTACTCGGTCCCTGTTCTCAATTTAATTCATTGTGCTTGCTTTTTCTCTCAGTCCCAACATGGCACATGACGCAAGCAACTCAAAGTCCTCACACACAGGAACTAAGCCTAAGCGACTAAAAAATGACCCACCTTCGCCTATTCCTACTTCTCAAAATCCGGTTTTGGACTCAATTCTGGAGGAGGTGAGGGGACTTCAACCCTTCATGATGGCAACCAATGAAAAACTTAAGCAAATAGAGGAAAAATGGGTCGTTATGGAAAGCAAAGTTTTGAACCTTGAACAACGAGTAAGTGACATTCAGGATGTCTCCTCTAAAATTCCTTTGCTGGAGCAAGAGATTTATAGGCTGAAACTCCACACTGAGGACCTTGAAAATCGTAATCGACGAAACAACCTACCCGTTTTTGGTATTCCGGAAAATCTTGAGGGGTCCGACATGGTGTCCTTTATTCGGAAATTTCTGCATGAACTTTTGGACCTCCAGCCAACGTCTCATCCTCTTAATATCCAGAGGGCTCACCGCTTAGGTCGTCTTAATCCCAATGCGTCCAAGCCTCGTGGCATTATTCTGCTTTTCCTTGAATTCACGGAGTTAATGAATGTCTTGAAAGCTGCCAGGCTCAAACGACGCCTCCTTTGGTCTGGTCACAATATTTTCATCTCCCAAGACCTATCTGCTGCAACTAATGCCTGCCGCAAGGAATTTTTGAATCTCCGTCCTCAGATGAGACAATTGAACATCCAGTATGGTATTATGCACCCTTGTTTTTGCAGGATTACCCACAATGAACGCTCCTTCACGTTTGAAGATCCTCAGAAGCTCTGCGCTTATCTGCAGACTGTTTCTCCATCTTCCATGGACACCAATATTTAATATTTCTTTTCTGTGTTAACTTTTTCTCAGCCTCATAGTGTGTTCTATGTGCTGAATTATGGCTTTGTGTTACTCCTCTATCCCTTGTCATCTTTCTTGAGGTTTTGTTAGCTATTCCATCTTTTTTTTTCTCCTAGTTTCTTTCGTCTTTCCGTTTTCTAGCTCTTCTGGTGCTTGTTGGAATCCGTCTCCTCTATGGCTTCCCTACGCCCCTGTTGTCTTGGTTTCTCTTTTTCTCTCAGACCTGGCTTTTATGCCTTGATCTGCCTACTTTTCTTTTTCTCTTTGCTGTCCCCTTCTCCGATCAGACTTTTACGTCTTGACCTATTAGTTCTTTTCTTGTTTCTCTTCCTCTATATCCCCTTTTTCTATCCTTTCTTCTTTTCTTTCTCTAATTGGTCCCTTTTTCTTCTCATCCGTGTTTCCTGTGTTTGTATTATTGAACGATCTCTTCTTCTCTATTTGTTCTATGTGTGTTTATCCTTTTTGTAAGGAGATAGAGAGGAACCCCTTAAAACAATCAAGGGAAATGAGGTTTATCTAACCTGAAGAAAGGAATTGTTCCCTTGAGGTTGGTATAACAAAAAGCTAAAACATAGCCTCAAAATTCACAAAACAGTCAAGAACTGTTGCAATCACACGGATATATAGATTATAACATATTTATTATACACCAAAAAATTAAAAGCAGAAAATTATATGTCTACACATAACATAATCACAACATCAAATGATTAAAAGAGCAAACTGATGATAACATAGTCAATTATGACCTGCACAATTGAAAAGACAGACAAAAATAGTAAAACATAAAAATTGTAAAATACAGTTAGTGCATTTGGGGCTCCCAGATATTATCGCCTATGTATTACCACTATTGATCTTGTATATAAACATAGGTGATGGAGACTAAAATGGTACTATGGAAAAAAGCGTTGACGTGTTTCGGTGGTTCAGTACAAATGGAGTCAACCTTTATCAAGACTTGTCTTTGTAGTCTGTCGTACTGGAGGGTCTGTATACTTTCCCCTCAGGGTTGTATCTTGGGGGACTGCGGCTCTCTGCTGTGAATGTGCTCACGCACTTGTAGTTGCGGTAATCAAGAAACTCGGGGAATCCCAGAAAAGAACCTGTTTCTAGTCTACACCATCAAAGGGACGGATTTCTTGATAATCACGTTCACCAGTTATCTATCTTGTGGACTCATATGTCGGCGCTGGTCTGGGTCTTCTCCTGCTCTTGCCGGGGCTCGCCAGGAGTCTCACAGGATTAAATTGAAGCGGAGCGGTGAAGCTACCCTTCCTTCTCTTCAAAAAAAGAGCCTGCTTTTGCCGGCGCTCACAGAAAATCTCACAGGGTTTAAGAGGGAATTAGAGGGCTTCTTCTCCTTGTAGAGATAAACGCCTGAAAATGAAAGGCTTCAAATAGTCCTCTCCTTAAGCACTTTGGCTAGTTTAACTGTGGCTGTCAATTCGATCAGGACGTGATAGCCTCTGAAAGAAAGCCGCTCCCGCTGCTAGTTGGGATTCCGTATCGAATATTCGTATAGCTCTACTTAAACTGAGGGTGTTCGTTTTCCCAATTTTAAATCCTATCATAACGCTTTCTTGATTAAACAATCTTTCTCCTTAGCATATGATTTTCTTGATATTCCTGTGCCTAAATGGGTTCTCCAAGAACGCTCTCTTTTACATGATTTTTCTTTCCAACATATTGTATTCATGACCAATTGCTCCTTTTTGACCAAATTCCCTATTCTAAAATACACATAGACACTGCTTTATAATGCATTTTTGTCTAACCTATCTCCTCTCCAATGTTTCTTATCCTCTGTTGTGTGGTTTAACAAATTCCTTAAATATAAAGGCAAATCGTTTTACTTCAAATATTGGAAAGAGAAGGGTATTTTGTTTGTTCATCAGTTTTTTGACAATCACTCTATCATCCCTTTTCATGTACTACAAAATGTATATCATCTGCCTTCTTTGTCACTTAATGAATATAATATTATAATGTCTGCCATTCAATCATACTTATCCTCTCTTTCCCTCCCTGATACCTTCCCCGCTTTCACTCCTACCACCCAACTTTACCCATTATTCTCAACTCAACTGCCTAAGGCTGCTCTTATCTATACAATTTTGTTATCTAATGTTTTGGATCGCACTAAATCAAATACAGAGACTGCATGGGAAACTGATCTTGCTTTCTCTCTTCCTGTTTCGTTGTGGGATCGCTTATGGTCCAAACTATTTAAGATATCTATTTCTGCTCGTGTTACTCAATCGTTGTTTTTCATTTACCATAGAGTTGTTATTACTCCTGTTCATATTCACAAGTTTTCCCAAAATGTCTCCCCACTGTGCTGGTCATGCTCTAAAGAACTAGGTACTCTAAAGCATCAGCTATATGAGTGCTCTTCGGTTCTATGTTTTTGGAATGATGTTTGGAATATTTGCATGCCAATGTTTCATTGTTCCACTGCATTGTCACTATTGAATGTTTTTCTGGGTTCCTTACCCACTGATATTGATATCGTGTCTTCCTCTGCTAGACTATTGGACCTCTTTATTGCCCTTGCATTTAAAGTTATTTTATTGTGTTGGAAGGATAACTCGAAACTTTCTGTACATACTTGGTGGAATTTCATATGTGATGAACATAGGATCGCTATTGCTTCCTCCTCTTCTATCTCCCTTAAAATCAAATCTGATCTCCTTTGGCTCCCCTTTACATCGTATCTTTCTTCCAACTCACCTATATGACTTTTCTTCACTTTTCCAAACATGTTTACCCGTTTTGCTCTCATTCTCCTCCTTCTTCCTTCTTTCCTTCTTTCCTCTGCTCTTCTTTCTTTTCTTTTCCTCCTCTGTCTCTTCTCTCCTTTCTCTCTCCCTTTCTTTACTTCTTTCTCTATTATCACATCTGTTTTTCGGCTCCGTGTTGTTTTATGATGTTCACTATTAGTTGTGACATATGTATGGTTTTCTTTGTACAACAAAAACATCAATAAAACTTTCTTAAACAAAAAAAAAAGTGAAGTTATGGTTGCGAATAAAAAAATAATATTAGGCATCTATGCTTCACCACATAGTCCAAATTTGAACCCTACAGATCTCCAACTAATTGACCTAAGGCTAGTTATAGGCACTAAGTTCATCCTCTCCGAATGGTAAAGCTCTGTCAAGCTATCTTATCATGTATGGTGGGCTAGACTGTCTCGTCAGAAGTGCTGATAATACTTTTTTCAGAAAATCCACTCGCTTGGCTCCTCTAGGAAACTTTGGACTACTCTTGATGAATAGGTGCAACACATTGATCCCTCTCGATCATTCAAAGCACAGTCAGGTCATACTTTTGAAATGAGACCCATTTAAAAAATGTCTACTCCCTGTTTACTTATGACGTTATGCGTTCAGGTTCCGCAATTCGCCCATTGCAATATTACCCAGGCTTGTCTCTTCCTATGCTCTCCTCTCTCTCTAATAACTTTATTTCTCAGTTTGAGTTATATAAACTTGTATGCACTTTTATAAGATTGTTAGTACAATTATTGTCAGTATTAATCAATGGGGATACCCAGGATAGTGCAGAACCTGGGGACAATTACATGAAGCGAACAGTGGTTCTGCCACAACGCATTTTACACAGCAAAACAACTTCAAAGTCTTTTATCCCTTTTCTCCATTGGGATGTCAACAAATGTTTCTAGAAAGGCTGTCTAAACACATGCTACAAGCAAATAGAACAAATTAATTGCGTTATTCAGTGATTTATTTTGGTTAAAAAAAAGGTTGTTCATACAAAAGCAAGTCCTACACACAATAATATCTGGTGAAAGGTGTGAAACTAAGTGAAATAACGTGTATAACAGGCATACATCACAACAAAAGCATTAGATACACATATAAATGACAGTAACATTCAGGCACGGAGTAAAAAACAGATATATATTCTCAACGGGATTTAGAATTTTCTTTGATCAATTTGTAATGGTCATAGTGGAATGTGATGCTTCTCATTATTCGTCGACGTTTCGACCCTTGTAAATCTCTGCTATATTTGAAATAAATTATTGAATAAAACAATTGATTTGTGTTATTTGCTTGTAGCATGTGTTCAGACAGACTTTCTAGAAACATATTTTGATATCACAATGGAGAAAAGGGAAAAAAGACTTTGAAGTTGTTTTGCAGTACAAGTTTTTTATCAAGATTTATGTTGATATAACATTGTCCAATGATGATTTCACAACAATAACTGATCCGAATGCTAATCCCGATGTATACACTGTATGAAACTGCCAATCATGATATAAATATTGCTTTGTACACTGGGTTGTTCATTGTACTGAATATCTTTGTTACAATAATAAGAGATTATCTGCTGTCTTCCTCTAGGATGAATTTTGACCCGCTGCACCTATTATCTGTTCAAAATAA
The DNA here is from genome assembly GCF_964261635.1 of Lissotriton helveticus. Lineage (NCBI taxonomy): Eukaryota > Metazoa > Chordata > Amphibia > Caudata > Salamandridae > Lissotriton > Lissotriton helveticus. Next base: position 378,528,938 of record NC_136070.1, on the reverse strand, counting down.
CCAAATAAAATCGTTTTAAATGAAAAAACTCAAACCTCATTGAAATTCCTAAGTTATGCTTAGGTCTTAAAGCCATAACTTGCACAACAGACATTCCAACCATAACTTGCACATCAAACCTAATGCCCAACTTACTGCAGTGTGGCAAACTCCCCACCCCCACTGCAAGTGGCCTTTAGATTTTGGAGAGGTGAGAAATACTATTTCAATTCAAACATAAGCAACAGTAGGGAAAATATTAAACTTTAAAAGCTCAGATTAAATTTATCCTATCAAAAGTAATACAAAATAAATTATATATATATGTATATACATATTAAATAGACATAAAATGCATTTTCATAAACATATAAAAACATATTAAATAATATAAATTACTAAAAACGAAAACTACGAAATTAATATATAGAACTACACATAACAGTATACTAAACACTATTACACAAATTAAACATTTAAAAACATACATTTAAAATACTGACCCTAAAATTGCAGCTGCCACAAAGCTGAACTAAATTAGTAACAAAAAATAAATAAGTGCACACGTTATTCAAAAATATGATACAACTCTAAAAATTATTATTACACAAAAAACAAACATGATCTAATGTAATAAAATCAACATATTAAAAACAATTACATAATTAACATAATCAACTGACCAATCAATTTACAAATACAAAAAATCACCATATTTTAAAAATAATCTGTGATATAGCTTTAAAAAATACATAAGAAAGTCTAATTGTCAAATTTAAAAAATCTAAACAAAAATATAATTAATTTAAAAATAGGTATTTACAACAGTTCCAACCCCATTGTCCCACACACACAACAACCTGCCCCCCAAAATATATAAATATATTTATGTGTATCTGTGTGTACATTAATATTTATATATTAGAAAACAATGCTTGCGTGAACAAATGTAAGCGTACGTTTTGCATTTTTGTATGATATTGCAGTGATGATGAGAATATAACCCATACACGCTTCTACTGTTACAAAGTCTTGCCATTTACTCGTTTACTACTACCATTTAACATTTGCAACATTCCACACAATAAGAAACATGTAACGCAACAGAAGGTTAGGTATCTTACTCCAATATATTTTACTGTTTTATTATGGGAGTGCACAAAGAACAATTGATGGACAGAATGCTGGACAATGATTGTCAAGCATTCCCCCCAGTACAGAGATCTGGGCCTAAATCAATCATTTCTTTGCTCTCCATGCCATCCCAGTTTAAACCCAGCCATATGCAAATCAGTCTTGACCATGCTCCTCATGGGAGCAGTCCAGCCGGAACTGCCAGGGCATGTCCTCCCTGGACCGGAAACAAGCATCCAAGGGCCAGTTTTGGGGTATTACCCCTCATCAGCCAGGCTAGCTTAACTCCAGTGACATGGTGAGCACAGACCCACGTTTGGCATACCGTCCCACTCGGGATGATAAATGCAAAAAAAAAAACACTTGATGGACAGAATGCTGAAATATGTTAAGTATTCACTCCAGTACAGAGATCTGGGACTAAACCCATCGTTTTTTTGCTCCCCATGCCATTCCAGTTTAAACCCAGCCATGTGCAAATCAGTCCTGACCCTGCTCCCCATGGGAACAGTCTAGCCGGAACTGCCAGGCCAGTTCCTCCCTGGACCTGAAAGAAGCAACCTAAGACTGGTTTCAGGGAATTATCCCTCATCAGCCGGGCTAGCTTGACTCCAATGGCATGGAAAGCATGGGACCCATGTCTGGGCATACCCGTCCCACTCTGGGTGACAAATGCAAAAAGAACAATTGATGGACAGAAAATTTGAGAAAATAGTGATAGTACTCGGATTTCAAAACTGCGACTTACAGAACACATACTTACACAAGCGAATAGCGTAAAGGACAGTACATTCTAGGGCAATGAACTCTGATTTCTCAAGCTGTTAAGACTGTGGAACCCTCCCACCCAGACTAGTAAAGTACTTTTGAGTTGTAGATGTGGGTTTGCTGGAGGCTGACACTGGAGACACTGTCAAATCTGGCCTCAGCAATAACATTTTTGATACCACGCTGTGGAGAAATTCCGGTTTCTCTATGGTGCGTCAATGCTTATAATGTGAGCTGGCGGTTGCAGGTGGGGCCCACTGGCACTAATTTTTAGGGACCTGTATTTATTTTTCTACCATTGATTGTGATCTTGAGCAAGTGAGCGAAAACTGCTAAAGGTTAAATGACGAATAAAGATAAAGAAGGAAAAAAGCGATAAACAGAGAAAGTAAAAATGAAAGAAAACCTTCAAGAGGGAGATCAAGAGGCAAGGAGTGTATGGTGGTGGATTAAAGAGGCATGGTGGAATCGAGACTACAAAGCCATGGTATTTGGCAACACGCAGGGCCGGACTGGGAACACCAACTAGCCCTGGCAATTCTGCCGGCCCGGCCCTGAAGGAGGGGGGTGTTGCGGGGGTGTTAGCGAGAAACTGCACTGCTTCCGCTTTAGCATTGCTGTTGGTTTTGTTGCACTGGGCCGATATTGCAGCGCTGCTGCAAAACGGGCCCCAGGAACAAAACTGTCCCCCACCACTTGAAAACCGCCCCCCTCCCTTTCAGGTCACTGGGAAAACGCCCGGTGCCTGCTAAGGCCAGTCCGGCTCTGGCAACACGACCTAAAATAGCGTCAGCTGCAGGTTTCTAAGCAAAACTTTGGGTGCCAGTAATTATTTTCATTTTACAAATTAAGTGTTGGGAGTTTTATGAAACTGAAAGACTGCACTTTCGCAGAGGCCATGTGCACTTTGCTAGTCACACATATAAAATCCTGCAATACGGCAGTACAATGCATGCCAGTTACCTTTAAGTGTTTCCCCGAGAAGCCATAAACCTATTTGATATTACTGTGATAAACAAGATGCGAAACAGGCCTCATTTTTATTCTAATGAATCTTGTAGTTAAGACTTCCTGACTCTTTAAGGGTGCGAATATGATTGTTCCATAATTTGACTTAAGTCTTGGCCCGAAGACTTGAACAGAGAGCACTCCTTTACTCCTTGAGGAAATTCAGCTTAATATTTCTAACACAACTATCTACATGGAGAATGCATTCCACTAGTGGCCTTATATAATTTCAAGAAGGAAGCTTCAGAGGCATACCATAGATCAGTGGATCTTATCCTTTTGACATCTGTGGGCCTCCACCTAATCACTACCTTCATCAAGCGACCCCTGTCTAAGCAATCTCCAGGATTTGCACCTCAAACAAATACTGAAAAATAGAGACATAACTATACATCAAACCATTACACAATCATAAAATGCATTATTTGAATCACAAACTGACAAAATATAAAATCCTCTGAAGTTTAATTTTAATATGAAGTTGGAGCTTTTAAAAATGTGGTTTCATTGCTAAAAAAATAAAGTGATGCTGGACTCTAGCATATCACTTTGTCTTCTTTGCTCTTAATGTATGCTCCTTTTGCTGGCACATGCAAGTGCTTCATTTGAGGTTATCCCGGTTTTTATAAGGCGCAAACTAATCACCACAAAGGGTCTCAAGGTCCTGGCGGCCGTCGGGAAGATTAAGCTAACTATTGCCCAGAATCACATGGTGCTGGGCAGAACTGCCGCCCTGGCCGCTGCGCCACACCTCTCCAATTGTCAATATTCGATTCTGTTTGCTGAACTTGTGCTGCTCACAGGAATCAAGCTAAATAAACCAAAATAATTTCTAGCCTCTGATTTCAAATTGCGCTACATTTAGAGATCACTTACAGATAGTTTTAAAGGTGTCATTGTAACATATTTTTATGTGTACGTACTTTATTATTCTGCTAAAATTATTTGATTTTCTAAACAGTCACAAATCCCCTAATGAGGCATTGTGGACCCCGAGGGGCCCACAGACCAGAGGGTAAGACCCAATGCCCTAAATGTAGGCTTCACAGAGCCGACTTTAGCTCATGGACGGGGAGTGATAGGTCATCAAACGCTACTGGAGAGAAATCAGATCACAACACAAATATGAGGCAAGCAGATACCCTTTGGTGCTTTTATGCTGATGAAATGGACAAAACGGTGGAAAGTTTAATGCATCGAGCCTGTAGGAGTAGGTCCTATTAGGAAAGCCTTAGAACAAGCCGTTTGTGTCCTACGTTTGCATTTAAATGAATATGAGTGAAATGTATTTAAATCAATATGAGTGCAATGGGAAAAAGCCATTACAACATGGCTGTTACAATGCCTATGCCGTTAGCATGCATGCCTTTACAACGAATCACGCTGTAAAGATATGAATGGTAAGGGCATACGCGTGGTACTAAATTGTAAGGGCATATGTGTGGTACCGGTGGCAAAGGTATATGTGTGGTGTCATTAGAGGAACGAAGAGACCCTTCCTCTTCCGGGAAAACATGGCCTGCGCCATGCGTCAGCCTTGAAGAGCTGCCTCGTCATAAGGTAAGGGGGATTGCACAGGAGGACATTGGGTGTTTTGTTTTCAGAGTTGGTGACGCAGCGAGTCCTAGTTTAGGGCCCTGAGCTGGGGTTGGTTTTTTTTAGGGCAGGGAGACGGGGGGTGGGGGGGATAGCGCCAGGGTCCAGTTTAAGGGTTCAGGGCTGGGGCCTGTTTTTTTTTAAGGGCTGAGGGGCTAGGGCCAAGTTTTAGGGCACAATGCTGGGGTGGGTATTTTCTTAAAGAACTGGGGTGTACGGGGAGTTGCGCCATGGTCCAGTTTGAGGGCTCAGGGCGGAGGCCAAGTTTTTTTGGGGGGCTTGGTTGTTGTGCCAGGGCTGGTTTTAGAGATCAGGGAAAACCTTTACCACGCATATGCTTTTAACATTCCTGCTTTTACAACGAAATTCGTTGTAAACACATGCGTGATAAAGGCATAATCTTTGTAAAAATGGGCACAATAAAGTTTATGCGTGGTAAAGGCATAATCATATGCATAGTAAAGGTTATGTGTATTAAAGGCATTTGTGTTGCAACAGCAGCATTGTAACGCCATGCGTTACAACGGAATGCGTGGTTCTGTCATACATACAGTAAAAATGCATCTAGAGCGGTTTCTGCACGTTCTGTGATCATAAGAGGAAGACTCTGGAGCATCCGAGTTTAAGAACAAGCTAAATAAACCGTTTTTTGTAACATCTTTTAACTCAGGAGGAAGTAAATCCCCTTCAGGAAAAAAAACGATGCATCAAAGCGGAATCGAACTGCAAATTGTAGCGGGTTTCAAAGATTGATTTCAAGCACATGAATGAACAAGAGCCCAATGGGGGCTGTAGTGGTGCATTTGTCGCTCTGTGTCCAATAAACCCTTGAAATCTGCCGAAGTCTGCCCCTTCAGCTTGCACCTGTGCTCTAAAGGGGATGCCCTGGACAGCAGTCATTTGCAGCTCAAAAAGTACCTTGCATTTGAATGTATGATTATGCTCTTCTTAGTCTTTACTTGTGGAAAAAAATCGTGTGCGTTTTTAGGTCTCGCCTGTCGATGCGCATGCGCATCGAGCAAGCGAGACTATAGGGGCTCATCCACACTTTATCTAACTTGCAAGGAATCGTGGCGATTCCTCGCAGTGCCCGTGACTTTTAAGCTCAATGCGCATGTGCATTGAGCTTAAAAGCGCGTGCACATGCACCCAGCCGCCTACTCTCTCTCTCAGCCTTCCCACAACTCCGCCCCCTCACTACTTGATTGCACGGCCGCTAGGCCGTGCCTCCCCTACTCTCCTCCCCCCTCCTCCTCTCCTCCCATGCCTGCCTGCCTCAACTCTCCGCCTCCCGCCCCCTCCCCCTAGCACCCCCAGCCCGAGGCAGCTTCCCCTGCACAGACCTGCTCTCGGAGGTTCACGACGAAACCATAATGTTATTTGTTCCTTTACACATACTCTCCTCCCCCCTCCTCCTCTCCTCCCATGCCTGCCTGCCTCAACTCTCCGCCTCCCGCCCCCTCCCCCTAGCACCCCCAGCCCGAGGCAGCTTCCCCTGCACAGACCTGCTCTCGGAGGTTCACGACGAAACTAACACAGGTACGTGAAAAAACCAAACATTTACTTAACGCTACCCATTCGACAATCAGACGGAGCAACTTGGGCATTAGAACGGCAAAAGTATGGATCGCTTCTTCAATTCTCCTCATCCACCCCCACCCTAGCCCCTTGCCTTGATAAAGCGGACTATTTCTGCCAATATTTCTGAAGATGATAGAAGCTGCGGCCAGAGTTCGCCACAGGTCTATTTTCTCCCTTTCTCCTGCCCTCTCTCTCTCTCCCCCTCCCCATCCCCCCCCCCCCCCACCAGCACCACCTGCTGCTCTGTGCTCCGGTAAGGTCACCCCAATGCAATGTAACACCCAATGCAATTTAACAGGTGCGCTCGTCATGCAGACGAATTAATGGCTGCATGCTTATGAACAGCTCTAATGTCTCACACCCCCTATTCTTTCTCCCCCCTCTTATTTTCAACAACCCCCCTTTCCATTGCCCATTACTGCGTACTCCGTGTGGAGAGGCATGTAATGGCTGCAGGTTTATGAATCTCTCTCCTCACCGTATTCCCCTTTGTCACTCCCCCCCCCCCCTGCCCCCAGTAATGCCTCCATGACAGGTGCTCTTGGTGGAATGATTAAAGCGGCGGCTGGTTTAACCAATGCACTTTCCGGATAGTTAAGTTAACGAGCCTTGAGAAGATACATCTCCTGGCCTGAAAGCTTCTATTAAATAAAGAGATTTATGCACATAACATGCAGCTATAAAGGTTTATCATGGGGTGAGCAGTGGAGGGCAGAGATAGACATAGCACTCCAGTGCTCCATGTGGGAGGATTGCACACACTAGCTTCGATTTATTGTGTTTATATTGCACCAAGTTGTAGCCTTATGGTCCCTCTCGTGTACCATGCAAACAGTTGAGTAACAGCCTTGGCAAATACAATAGATCTGGATTGAATTTGCTAACACAAGCAGTGTTCGCATATTAGAGTGAGCCAGCAGGAGAGAACAGAGAGGGCAATAGTTCTAAAGTACTGCCACATGCTGTTAAATGCAAAAACTTGCTTGGAGGTGGAAGGATACACACAAAAACCCAATAGCATCAAGTGAGAGATAATAATTACTGGATTGAGCCAAGAGAGACTGACAAAGAGGCAAACTAATAACTGGGGACGCGCTGCCACCAGATACCTCACCGCTGCCAGTTGGGACTCCAAGTCCCAGGGTGCTGCTTTGCCCAGAGGGAGGAGCCTGCCGTCACCGCCACAGTCCATAGCGCCCTGTAACACCACAGCGCAGGACGCACTGCCACCAGACACCACACAGCTGCCAGTGGGGACTCCAAGTCCCAGGGTGCTGTTTTGCCCAGAGGGAGGAGCCACCCGTCACTGCCGCGCTTAATAGCGCCTTGTAACACTGCAGCGCGGGCCGCACCCTCACTCACCCTCACTCACCCTCACTCACCCTCACTCACCCTCACTCACCTTCACCCTCCCTCACTCACCCTCACCCTCCCTCACACAGTGCAATAGTTCTCAGACCATTTCAGTTACAGCTTTTAGAAATGTTTGTGGCTTTTTTTATTTGTAATACTTTACCATTGGCTACAGGAAACAAAAATGCTAAACATTTACAAAAAAAAACCATAAACAATTCTAAAAGCACTAACTCTAATGGTGCGAGACCTATTGCATTTCCAATGCTTGTTATAAGTTGGTTGCCAGGACAGGATCCAAAACCCTAAGAAAGGGAAAGAGAGGATGGGGCTGCCCAGGATAGCACCCTCCCTAGTATAGGCTGGGTAAGCGGTAGAACCCAAAAAAAGCATCCTAGAGTGGGGTGCAGGTAGTTCAAGCTTTTAGTCTCCCAGGAGTTTTATAAAAACTAATGACAAACACTCACCAACTAACCTAGGTGGCATGCTTCATCATCGGATTGTTACGCCTGCCTTGCAATATTTTTTGCGAGCCGGACGGGCTGTATGTAGTAATAGGAAGCACTTTAATGGTGGTTAGAGTTTACCACCAGATTTGTGCCTAATGCACGTACTACTTGTTGTGGGAGTGATACCCTTCTTGCTTAGAGCTCCTGAAAACAAGACAGGACATACAGACATGAACAACTAGGAAAACTGAAAGAGTTGTCATTACTCTCAGATATCTTCACACTCTCCTTTTGAAATGATAATATGGAAATGAGTAGAATGCAATTTGTACGGGAGTCAGTATACATAACACTGTAAACTCCTGATGGATAGTGACGGTGTTAAAGGTCAGGCTACCAACCGAATTAAAAGAACCTTAAGTATTGCCCGGCGGTGTCGCCTCTTAAACCCACAAGTTATTAACCAATGAAGAGGCAGGCGCTGGAGACTGGAAGGCAGGAAACAAGGGTTTTTATTCTCTCCGGAGGAGAACACATCAGTTCGGACAGCAAGTATCGTCACGAGGTGCTCTACCCGCATCTCTGAGGCCTGGCCTCTTATACACAGGTTTATTGCTTTATTACATACAACACATTCTTGGCAATGCTTTGATGTACGGAAAGACATTCTCGGAACCCCCGCTCCAAGCCCGTTCCCACACACATATACAGCAGAAGTCCCCACCCCGGTCACAACAGGTGATGATTATCGCGCAGCTGGACATTCCGCCGATTCACGGAATGTGGGGGTTTGATCGGATCTCATAGGGTGGGGGCTTTGATCAACTCGAGGGTCCTTTAATGAGGGAAGCTTCCTACTGTACGGGGGGGGGGCAATAAACAGTATCCGCAGAGCTTAGGTGGTGGCCTGGGAACGAGGAAGATAAACGGGCACACAGGAAAAAAGGGGGTTTGCATTAAAGGGCCTGGGACCATGAAAGGAATGAAGGGAAGTGTCGCGCTGGGAACAGGATGGGGTTCCGAGGCAGAGCCGCGCTGAAGAGGGGTTTATGACCCAAGACATGTGAGAGCGGAGGGGGGGGTTGTCAGCGAGGTCGGGAGAGAGAGAGAGAGAGAGACGCTGGCTATCGGCGAGGGGCAGGGAGGCCATGGTGCACAAAATGGCTGCCGCTTACGCACACGAATGGGCCCAAGGAGAGCAAGATGGTGCCGATAACGTTGACATTTTCAGTCTAATCTTTAACAGTCCTCCCTTTTCAACATATCTAGCCAACTTGCCTACTCAATGTCAATCTTCATCAAATTCCCAACCTCGGCATCATATAATGCTCCCATGCGTTCATTTCCAAAGTCCACGGTCTTAGGGCAAATACAGTTTGCACATAATGAACACAGGGGTGGCAGACATTGAATTCCTAAGCATAGGCCACATATTACTACTACAGGAATTAGGATAATGGTGAACAGTCTCCAGCCCCAGTTCTTAACGGTGTTCCAAAACCAACCACCAAGCGACCATTCTTCCTGATCCTGGTAGACTTCTGAAGAGAGTCTGTGAAGATGTTCGATGGCTTTGTACACTGAGGGCGAGTTGTCCGGTATGTATGTACAGCAGCTGGACCCAATAATGCGGCATGCTCCACCACGGTCCGCAAGAACCACATCTAGGACAAGGCGGTTCTGTAGGGCCACCAAGCGGACCGCTTGGAGTTCGGCGGTGTTGTTGGCAAAGATACCAGCTGTGATGTTCATTGTTGTCTCAACTGCCTGAGTCAAATGTCGGATGGCCCGGCTGTTTGCCATCGGGCCCCAAAGAGGAACAAGTCCCTTCATAGCATCGAGGAACTGCGCTCCTGTTGAGTCGGCTTGCTCAATGTCCTTGGCTCGTTTTTGCCTATGATGATTCGCTGGGGCCACATAAGTCGGGGGAAGGACGAAGGAGATGAAACAAGTGCCCCCCCAGCCTTTGGGGAGCCAGGTGTAGGCCTTTGTGCCGCAGACGAAATACATGTTTGGGGACGACACAAAGGAAGGTGGATCCGTAGTGTCCAAAGTTCGGGTAAATCGGCACGCGCTGCGGCCCACCAGCTGTGTCCCATGTCCTTCTATGCACATGTGGCCTGTGACGTTGATGACTGATAGGGCCACAGTCAGAGTGGCAGCCGTTCGTTTTCGCAGGTAGGAGAAGGTGGGTCTGGTTGGATTGTTGAACACCTGCATTTCAATTCGTTCTTTAGCAGGGATGTCCATGTGGATGGAGTCGTTGGAGGTCTGTGGGCAGAAGTGTGTCTTTGTTTTGTTTCGCCGGACCCCGTGGGAGAAAGGCGTTACGGTTTTGCTGGAGGTGGCATTGTCCTAATAGCTTTCTTGCAGGAGGATCAGCCAAGCAAGGCAGGAGCCATGAACCGAGAAGGGTGAGGGGATGAATGGTATCGAGTGTCCAGTGGCGTGGGGTAGCAACCCACAGATCCAACAGTTGGTGGCATTGGTGGCGAGATTGTGCTGGTGAAGGAGCTGTACGAAAGAGTTATTCCAAAACTCCTTTCGCCTCTCTCTGAGTTGGGGAGAGAGCGAAATCAGATAATGTTCCTTCGCGGTGATAGGCTGAGCAGTGGTCAGGAATGTTTCATGAGCAGGTGCATTTTCTTCCACAATCCAGAGTGTGGTCATGAGGAGAAAGCAAAAAAGGATTGCGATGAAGAGTGCAATTGTCTTTGAGCTGTGGAGTCTGTCTGTTCTTGGGTTTCTGTAGTGGGTATTTCCTGTTGTCTCCATCATCTTCTTATTTGGCGCTTCCATCATCTTCTTATCTGGCGCTTCCATCATCTTCATCTTCAAGGTGCTCGGTAGTGGGCAGAACCACAGACTTAGTTTAGCTTCTCTCCAGGCAGCCCTTGATTGCTTTGGGTCACCGTTTTGAGATTCAACTTAGTTTGTGGTCTACTTAGCCGAAGCTCCCTCCTTTCGACGCAGGAAATACCCTTCTCTGGATGGCACAGTGGGATCAGAGAATCTTGAAAGTTCAAGTGCTTCGGTATCAGGATAGCAGGTTAGTGACGGTCGGTCCTTGTTCAGGAGCTCTTCTTGGTCGCCGATGTTTTCTGTCGTGGCCAGGGTCGGGGAGACCTTCTTACAGTGGTGCGCGTGCAGCCAATGCCTTTTCCCCTCCACACGAAGAGCCGTCCGGGTGGTGATTCACACTTGCCAGGGGCCCGTCCACCGGGGTTCCAAACTTTTCGTCCGCTGAAAGTTTCGGATCAGCACGAAATCCCCGGGTTGGATGGCGTGACCCGGACCCCTGGAAGCATCGGGGATGGCCTGCTGCACCTGCTGATGAATGACAGACAGAGTTTCAGTCAATTTATACAGATAATCAGACATTAGGACGTCCGGGACATCATGAATGGAAGTTGGCTTTGGTGCAGACCAGATACTCATGGGTCGGCCGTAAACAACTTCATAAGGGGTTAAGTGATGTCTGGTGGGGGTGGAACGCATCGATAGCAATGCTAGTGGGAGGGCGTCTGGCCATTTCAGACCCGTGGTAGCTACTATCTTGGCCAGTTTAAGTTTTAGTGTGGCATTGTGTCGCTCAATAAGTCCAGCGGACTGGGGGTGAAAGACTGCATGAAATTTCTGCTTGATGCCCAACCCCTTTAAGAGGAACTGGATGACTTCGGCTATGAAGTGGGGGCCATTATCGCTCCATAAAATACGACAAAGGCCGTAACGGGGGAAAAACTCCTTTAACAGTACCTTTGCGGTGGCCATAGCAGTGTTGTCACGGGTTGGGTATGCTTCCACCCATTTGCTAAAGGCGCACACCACGACAAGTACATATTTCAGGCCTTGGCACCTATCTAGCTGGATGTAGTCCATTTGCAGGACCTCAAATGGGTGGTTCGGGACCCCAAATCCTCCCCGGGGCACTACAGTTCCTTTCCCGGGGTTGTGTTGCAGGCATATCAAGCATTGTTGGACCAGACGTTTGGCGGAATCTGTGATTTTATCATTGTGCCAAACCCTGGAGACAAGTTCAATCATGGGGGCTGATCCTATGTGGGCAGGGGAGTGAGCCATAGCCAGTATGGGAATCAAGTATGAATCAGGTAGCAACCACTTGTTTGTGTCTCTTGTCCGCCAGCAGCCTTCATCGTCTTTTAATCCCACCCGTGTCCATTCAGTCAACTCGTGTTGTGTGCTAGCCGTTTGAATGTCTTTAATAGTGTCTCTAGCGTCAGTCCATTTTTCTGCTTGTGACCTGGTCACGTACATATGTGTTGTCGTCCTATTTTCAGCTGTCGTTCGGGCAGTGATGTCGGCTAGCGCATTTCCCTGCCCAATGATGTCTGTCACCTTTTTGTGTGCCTGGCACTTGACGACTGCAAGCTTGTTGGGGAGAAGGACAGCCTCGATCAAGGCGGAGACTAGATCCCCGTGCAAAATGGGGGTGCCGTGTGAGGTCAAGAATCCCCTTTCCCTCCAAAGGAGCCCAAAATGGTGAACCACCCCAAAGGCATACTGGCTGTCGGTGTAAATGTTCGCTGTAGTTCCTGTTGCCAGGATGCAGGCTCGGGTCAGGGCAATCAGTTCCGCTGCCTGGGCAGATCGTTGCGTGATACGGGCTGTCTCAACTACAGTTCGGGCCGTGGTGACTGCATAGGCAGCGGAAGTGGTGCCATCGGGGAGTTTGATACAAGAACCGTCCACCCACAGCTCTCCGTCAGGGTCAGGGAAAGCCGTGTCTCTGAGGTCAACCCTACTTCTAGTCTGTTCGTCCGTAAGAGTCACACAGTCATGTACAGGGTGCACGTTGGGATCGTTCTCTGGCAAGGGTAACAGAGTTGCCGGGTTCAGTGTGGTGCATCTTTTCAGGGCGATATGGGGTGCAAGCAAGGTCAGTTCGTATCCAGTCAGTCGTGCACTCGTCAGGTGTTGCGTCTTGGTTTGGTTCAGGAGGGTGTCGACCGCATGGGGTACCAGTACCGTGAGGGAATTCGAAAGCACGATCCCCTCACTCTGTCGGATAGAGATCGCAGCAGCAGCTACGGCTCGAAGGCAGGCAGGCAGGGCTCTGGCTACAGGGTCAAGAGTGGCAGAGAAGTAAGCGCACGGTCGTTGCTTAGGGCCAATGGCCTGGGTCAGGACAGAAAAAGCGCACCCCTCCCTTTCGTGAGTGTAAAGGGAGAAGGGCTTTTTGTAATCAGGGGTACCTAGGACGGGGGCTGAACAGAGGGCATCTCGTAGTTCCGTGAAGGAGGTTTGACACTCAGGGGTCCAAGGGAGTGGGAAAGGGACATCTTTACCTAGCAGAGAAAGCAGCGGTTTCACAACGAGGCTAAAGTTTGGTAACCACTGTCGGCAGAAGGAGGTGAGGCCTAATAGGGAGCGGACCTGCTTCTGGGTCTTAGGGACAGGAGTATCTAGAATGGTTTGGATTCGATCAGGAGTGAGTTTTCTTCCTTCTTTGGACAAAAGGTGGCCTAGGTAAGTGACCTGGGGTTGGCAGAATTGCAACTTCTTCTTGGAGACCTTGTGGCCATTTTCCGCAAGGAAGTGCAGGAGTTGAATGGTGGCTGTGACTGCTAATGGAGTGGTGTCGGCTGCTAAGAGGATGTCATCGACATATTGCACTAACACCACTCCGTCGGGTAACTGGACTTGATCTAGTTGTCTCTTGAGGGCCTGGCTGTAGATGCTAGGGCTTTCTGTGTAGCCCTGGGGTGCTCGGCAGATCCTATATGAGCGGTTTTTTAGGGTGAAGCCGAAGAGGTATCGGCTGTCTGGGTGGATGGGGATGGAAAAGAATGCATTTTTGAGGTCAATGACAGTGAAGGTGGTGGCAGTAGAAGGAATCAAAGTCAGGATGGTGGTGATGTCTGAGGCCATGGTGCACAAAATGGCTGCCGCTTACGCGCACGAATGGGCCCAAGGAGAGCAAGATGGTGCCGATAACGTTGACATTTTCAGTCTAATCTTTAACAACGGCGATCACAGTTAAATGATTACACTGCACTCAGTTGCCAAAAAAACACACCTGTGAGTCATTCGTATGCTAATATCCGTACCCTAGTTAAGGGTACTCATGGCTTTATTCCCAGTGCCAGCCTGTGGGTGGGATTGTCTTCTTGTGTTGTTTTTCCACTTTATTACTGTTTGCGTGCTGCATAAATACTTTACACATTGCCTCTAAGTTAAGCCTGACTGTTTTTATGCCAAGTTACCAGAGGGTTAAGCACAGATTTATTTAGAAAATGTTGTGGGTCAATCTCATACAGATTGTGTTTACTTTTTGAGTGAGGCTCTCACCCCCCTTGACTAATAACCCAATTTCTTACAGCTACAGCTGCCATGCATACACCAATAATGCGTACCCAAGAGCAAACATGTACATCTTTAAGTGATGTTGTGACCTGCCGTCAGCAGGCACAGGAGATGACTTGGGACTGGAAATGAGTAATTTTGGCCACACCGTTACTGCGGGCTAAGATCGCGGCACTGCCCCTTGCTGAAACAGAGACCTCTGATGTGTCAGTGTATGGTGCTGACAACTGACAAGTAGGGATAAGCTCATAAAAGTGACCATGAGCAGCTGAGCTGAACTTGTGGAATAAGGCCTGTCGCATGGCCTTGCCACTGCGGGGAAACATGCATGGCCTTGTCAATCACAAAGCTCTGGCGGGACTCGTGCTGAGAGGAGTGCATTGTAGTTCCATCATGGACACTGTGACAAAGGCCTGTGGCGCATGTGCATAACAAAGGGAGGAGGTGCAAGATGAGGGGATAGAAGAACTAAGAACAACCACATAGGTGTACAGCTGTGAGGGAGTCACCTGACCAGGTGGCCCTAGTCTGCAGCTGTCCATGATACTGGATTCAGTTAGCGCAGCTATGTCTGTCCTTTTTCCATCTTCCCTTTGGCAACAGATTGTTTGGGGCTTGACTTGGACGGACAGCCCAGATGCCCGAAGAGGATGGAAAACATGACTGTACTGACTACCAGGCTGCTACATAAATCAGAAGTTACACAGATTTTGGGGTGCTATAGTGGCCCCACAGAGGTTGTAGTTGACCCTTTATTCCAGATGGAAGGATATTGGTGATGGAGATTGCATGCCATTGAAGTACACCATTGAAGTCAGCAGCCAAAATAGGTCAACCAGTAGCAATCACATTTCTGTCAGATGACCGGTCATGTAACACACTTGAGACACCCCATGTCTTGGGGTTTTGGTCTTTTTGATTGTAGATGGTGTTCAGTGAGGAGATTGGATCTCTCTTCCTTCTCTGCTAAACAGACAGGGGCCTCCATCCTCTCCTGTCTATGTGCAGGGCACGGCAGCCTGTGGTACATGACTAAGGCCTCTGAGGAATACTGCTGCTTCCTCACTTAGGTGCGACACAATGCAAAGCACAACCAGAGAGGAAACATGTTAATTGCACAGGTGGGATTGTTATAAAGATTTAGTCAGTGATCCTCATCTCTGACATCCCAACTAACTCCTTTGCTTGTGCCTCTGATTACTGGCTGGGCACCTTGACTGCGCATGCCGCCTGCATTGGGGTGGGTGGGGGGCACTGCTTAGAGGTTAATAGGCTACCTCACCACATCATCACTGGAAAGACATCTGCGCACCTGGCGGTCTCCTGGCAAAGATACCTCCAAGCACTTAGTACACTCTGCTGGGATTGGGCTGCACCGGGCACCCACCCTAAGATGGCAAAAGATAAACTGAGGTGACCCCCAAGCAAAGGATAATGAATAAATACATGAAGGCACTTTCTCCCACAATGGTGACGCCACCATACGCCCAACCACTATCAGGTGAGACTGCCGTGCCATCTGCAACACTCCTACTACTACTGCAGAATTAATCCTTTAAGTTATTCACTCTTCTAGGCTGGCACTGGAAACTGAAATTGACTAAGTTGGTGAAGATGTGGCTCTCCTGCTTCAGCTGTGAAGTGGTACAAACCCAAGGGTAGACATTACTGAAACACCGCTTTTGTAGTATTGTTATGGAAACGCATTGACTTTTATTCAAACAGGGTATGTTCGGATGAATGGAAGGGATGTTACACACCATGTTGGCAGCTCTCGTCCATTTATCCAGTGATAGACGCTACATGTTCTTGAAGTGTGGGGTGCGGGAGAGTTATAGAGAGTATAGCTATTTTGGATGTTTTACAGTAGGAGACTAGTCTCAACAAACCACAAGGCTCATCACACATCTGAAGAGAAGGCAAAAATCAACACACTAGACCTGCTTGACCTGGTAACTGTGTGTCCTCATATAGAATGTGAATGGCCTCCATGATAAAATTAAAAAAGGTGCAATCCTCATAACGGCTAAACATTGTAACTCTGATATACTCCTACTGCAAGAGACACACTTAATGGGTTCCAGTTGTCAATTCGTGGCATATTAGGGTTGCACTGGATGTGGCATACAGGGTCCCCCTAAGGCTCCAGGACGAAAGTGGCCCTAATGTGAAGTCATGTCCTCTTCAAGGTAATAAAGATATGACAAGACACTATGTGGAGATTTATCATGATTACTGTTCCACATAAGATGCTATGGATTAAGCTAGCGGCACGGGAAGCGTCACACAAATTTCTTGATTTGATTATCCTCCTTTATGCCAGGACTTGTGGGCGGGAACCAGCTTGATTCGTTGAATTAGCACCTACAGTGGCCTAAAGCAAGTATATGTGCTTGCACCGTGTTTATTCAACCTTTTCATGGCCGATTTACCTCAGTATTGGATATTGTTGATGCACACTCTCTTAAATGTGCACGTTGTAATGTAAAATACCTACAATATGCTGATGGTACCATACTACTCAGCCATACGCCAATAGTCCTTCATTGGTAAATCAAGTCCTTCGATGAATATTTAACAGCTAATCATCTAGAGCTGAATATTGAGAAAATTAAAATAATGTCAATAGAGCGGTTCAGTCTTAAACCCTGCATGTGGCTAGTAAGGGTGAAGTCTACTGAGTAGTCAGGACTTACAAATATCAAGACGTTTTATTTGATGATAGAGTCTCGTTTCAAGGTCATTTTAACCTGTTAAAGGCTAAGAACGCTTCCTCCATCTTTACTTTTAAGACATTGTGAGACAAGGTATTGTGTCTTAGGTATGAGTATTTAGTAAAACTCATGGAGACAAAATTGGTTTCTGCACTAGCTTATGGCTCAGTCATCTTTCGAGATCCGGATGCTAAATTCCTGGACTACCCACAAATTAAGGCTTTTAAATCTGTCTTGAAGATCCCAAAAAACATTGACCATGCGGGACTTTGTTTGGAGTTTTGATTACAAAGTCAAATCCTAGTGTTACAGCCTGCCTTTTTAAAAAGTCTTCACTCCTTGTTTTTATCTGAGCCTGGCTATGTAGCAAATCTGTGCTGGCAGGAACGTAGTGTTTCTGACTATACAGTGTCTGGAGAACTTATTTAACAGTGTGTGTCAATATCTTTGACTATCAGCCATCTGGGCTTTTCGATATGAACAAAGCTTCCTTTAAGAACTTTTTTAATTGAGCAACAAAACGTCTCTGTTTTATAGCGGATAAACATGTTTTGGTAGTAAAAGAGCATGCTTGGACAGTTAATAATTCCTTTTAAAAACTGGAGGTCCAGCATTAACTGCGGTCACATGAGGCATTCCTCAAGCTATGATTTGGCAGGCATTCAACGAAGGACAGTACCCCAAGGTAGGCGCAGCAATCGCCAACAACCTATTGTAGACTTTGTGGTTACATAAAAGAATTCTTATTGCACATAGCTTGTTTCTGCCCACACCTACTGCAAGCATGGCGAACTTTGTTAAAACCACTGTTTTAAGAAGCAGGTGTGAGAACCTGCCGTAAGGCTGTCATGCGTTGTTTCCTCTAATTTGTAGACCTGTCAATTTTTTTATCCTGGCGGATAATATGTTGAAATCTTTATGAGAATGCTTAATCTGTTGGGTCCTGAAAAATAAGGAGAGGAAGTTTAGCCCGTTAGCATTACCATGCACATGCTTTTAATATTGTTATTAATATTATTATTATTATTATTATTATTATTATTATTATTATTATTATTAAGCTGTCTATTGGTTTTGTCCTTATGAACGTAGTATCTACCAGACTTGCTTAGCAATAGATGTAAGTACTAGGTACAATGCCTAGAATGATTTGATAAACTCTAAACACTTTAGTATCTTTTTTTACTAGCTGTAGAACATGATTGGCACTGTTTTTAGGAGCTTTGGCTTATTTAATAATGTCTATAGTCTATATTGTACTGATAACCTAAGCACTTGAGCACCAACTTGCACTAACTCATGAACTCTTGAATCTGCAGCTTACAATGTCTATAATAAGTTGACTCTAAGCTCCTTGCATTTACTGTCGATTATGATTGATACTGTTATAAGAAGCTAATGTTTGTCTTATTTTATAATGCTTCAGAGTATAATGTAAACACAGAATCACATTAACATTATTTTGCTCTAAATGTTGAATAATGATTGATAATGTTTTTAGAGCCAATCTCTGTATACTTGATGGATTTGTAAATTTTTCTTTTTTAGAGGAGATATGGTAGTGGACAAGCACTTAGTTTTATTATGGCTGGATTCTGACTGTGATTGCTGTATTGTTGGTTGTGAAAAGTGCATTATTTATCTTATTTGCACACATCGTAATGAGTTTTATTAATCAAACAATAACATCTACTTACCTGCTCATGATTACTGGAACATTACATGGGAAACCACTTTCCTGGATAAATATCCACAGCCACCTCCCCCATTACGTGCCGACTTTTTGAAGACAAATTATAAGCGATTAATATAACTTCCAGTTTGGTGAGTAGATCTTGGAGAAAAGCTCAATGGTGTTGCTAACTAGAGGATGAACCGCACTGACAGATGTCATCCCCTCAGCAAGTAAACACTAGTCTGGCTAGGTTTTTAGATACCCTGATAATATTGGGTACTTGGAGTGTTTCATCCAACAGAATGTTCTTACTCATTTTTTTCTGTAGCTCACTGCTCCTTCTCGATGCTTGATTTCGGCCTAAAACCGATTGTAACAATTCATAGAGCGTCTGATGTACAAGTATTAGCTAGAGACCTCTTGGATCACTCTCTGGTTGAATTAACACTAAATGTAGCTGTTAAGACTGGGAGGATGGTCTGACGTCTCAACATGTGGAAGTTGTTTGATCCAAACTATAAGCCCCTAATAATAGATGGCACACAAAGATATTTTGTTTAGCTCCATTGTACACTGTAGTCATCTGGAAGATTTTGAGAGGCTTTCAAGGTAACAAGTAGAGAGGAAATCATGAGTTTCACAACAGGGAAAACCTGTCATCAACAAGAGGAGGTGGCACAGTCGATCTGCTTGGAAAAAAAATAAGTAAAATATTTAGATTCACAGATGAACATAATGTCTAACACAATAAAATGATATTACAGCAAACTATCATGAACAAAGCTAAATCAACATGGCTAGCTCTACAGAGACAAATCAACCAATGGGGCAACAAAGCCAGCAAAATCCTCCATTGGCTGCATGCAATTTATTTATTTATTTATTTATTAAGCTTGTAGAGCGTGGCAGCTACCCCAAAAGGGTTTTCCGGCGCTGGCAATGAGGAGGCAAGTCCTGAGAACCTAAGAGGCTTTATAAAGGATCTCCCAGTGAGACATATGTCATTGGTAGAGAGAGAATCCCTTGAAGATAATATCATGGGGATAAACTCTCAAATGCACTTGGCCAGCTACAGTCCGATAAAACTCCTGGTCCATACGGATTTCTGGCCAAATTCTTTTATCTCAGATAAAATAATCGGTCCCTTCCAAGAGATGTTTGAGGATTCTGATGACAAAGGAGAGATGCCGCCTGACCGACGGCTGTCCAAAATATTAGTGAAACATAAACCAGCCAGAGCCATTGATAGTTGTTTTTCCTTTCAGCCTTTATCTCTGCCAAATGAAGGGTTACAATCTTCACCAAGGCTTTTGCCAGCCAACTAACAAACGTGATCCAATCATTGGTCTGACGGGGGCCAATGCGGTTTTAGGCCAGGTCAAGCGACTATACACAATATTTAACACCAGCATATCCTCTTACTCTAGCTGATAGGCCGGAATATCCTATAGCATTCTTTATGGCTGATCTTAAAGAAGCACTTGATAGGTCCCAGGTGTAGTTGACTGATTGTCTATGTATGCTGACAAACTTCTTATACTTCTACAAAGCCTAGAATTTTCTGACCCCAGGACACTCCAAATCCAATTGATCTAGTAGGTGGGGTGCAACAAGAGCTAGGATGGGCAAGAAACTTGAACGTGCCAAAGAGGGGTTTATATTCCAAGGAGTGTGCATGTTTGAAAACAAGGTCGTGGCAGAGAAACATGCAGTCACAATTAAATAAACTGTGAACTGAAATCATGTTCTGGCCCTCTCTGCTTTTAATACTAGATGACAGCCATATTTACGATGATTGCTTTTCTGAGACTATTCTATCAAAGTCATAGTTTCCCCTGAAATCAGAAATTCCCAAGAATAACCTCAATAAAATGTTTTAAGTCCACCTATGAGGGACTGATCTAAGCATCCAATATTATATAATACATGAGAGAGGCAAACCTAATTATAACTAATGAATGCAATTAAGACTCTCAAGCAGACCCCCTGTCCACAACTGAGAGACGGGCCCTGGTGGGTACCCAAGTGCTATACCTACGTTATGAAGGGAGTCTTTAGCCCCCTCTCACTTCCGTTTCCCACACTGACTTCAAAATATGTTACAACACTCTCAAAGATCTAGGTTGTAAGAGCAACTTTACAGGCAAAACTCCTATGTGTCAGGGGAGGGTGCTGGGCCAGTTGTAGACCCTGCTGGTGTTTCAGTCAAGGAACACCATTGGAACAAAGTTGTAGATGTTATGCTAAGAATGGTGATGCGCCATTTGAAGATACTGAGGGGAATAGAAGCTCAATAAATTATTCTGATCCATCCACTTGCACCATAAAATAACCCCACAACCCCTTGAATAAAGAACTAGAACTTACGGAGCTGAACCCATTCAAACCAAAGCTGCCTGTGGGGGAACTGAAAGGCTTAAGATACCCCTGGTGCATCTATCATTAATGCCCCAGACCCCTTTGACAAGTTGAGACAGACATGGGAGGAGGGCCTGGGTGAACTGGCAGATGAAAAGTGGCCGGAGCCAGGAACGGCTCCATGTGAATCAGTATTGTAGCCCAACTTAGACTATTCCAGTTAAACTATATGCTCCAGATTTACCTTAAAAGAAATGGAAAACCTCATACACACATTATGACATGTGATAAAATTAAACCCTTTTGGGAGTAGTGGGGTAGCCGGGTCTGGTGGCTCAGTGGATTAATGTGTCCATTGCAGGGGCCTGTGTTCGACCTCATGGTCACAGGTTCAAATCCCGGTGGGTCCACTCAGCCTTTCATCCACCTGAGGTTGATAAAATGAGTACCATTGAGTTGGGTAACAATAAACATCTGTTATTCAGCGCCAAGACACCTACAGGTAATCGTGCGCTTTACAAATACACCTGTTATGAGTAGTGTAAACTGCATTTGAGGAGGTACTGAAGTAGAAAATGCCATGTGACCCGAACATCGCGTTACTACACACAACAAATGGTATTGATTCAAATCGATATAACTTAGCACTGTTATGGATTGGTTTTCTATTTGCCAAATGGCATATTGCTAAGAAATGGCAGAAAAAATCACTGCCATCTCTAAAGTATGGCGTAAGGAGATAGACTACCGTCTCTCATTGGAGATACCAGGCTAGGGGCTGCCCACATAAACATCAGAAAATATGCAGAGATTGGTGCCAATATGGAGAAATCATACTTGACCTGCCTTTTAGGTCACAGAAAGGTGTTGATTCATTATGAGTGAATGCCATATAATAGAAAAAATATACGTCCGATGAGATTTCTTGTTTATAGTAAGGGACTTGATATCTACGTATCGTTGCTTTGAACCACTTTACATTTTCATGCATCTTCTGTGCGAATGTTCTTATGACTCTCGATAAAGAAAATAAAAAAATAAAAATAAATACCAGGTGATACTAATTCAGAATTTAGTTGTATTCAAATGCGGGCCTCGACAGGCTGGAGAACTCAGGACTTCACTGGCCAAGTACAGTTTATGTTTTTTATGTTTTTGGAATTTTTATTGCGCACAACTACCCTGGGGTGTCTCGGCGCATGTCGGACTTCCTGGGACGGAAAGCAGCCAGATGATCATTGATTAAATAACCAGGTTTTCAGGTAGTGCTTCTGGTACGTGGGACAGAAAGAAGATGGGTGGAGGATGAGCGAAGTGATCTTTTTGGTACATAGATCTGAAAAGCATCCTTAAGAAACCTGGGTCCTGAGTCATGGATGGCTTTATAGGCAATGCAAAGTGCCTTAAATGTTATCCTACTCTGACCCTTAGCCAATGCAGGTGACGTATGGCCGAGGAGGCGGGGCGGTGACTGGGGATGCCAAGCAGAATTCTGGCTGCGGCATTTTGGACTGATTGTAGTTTGGTTAAGACGTGTTCTTGAGTGTTGAGGAAGAGAGCGTTGCCATAATCCATTTTGGAAAAAACGAGGGTGGTGATCAATGTTTTTCCTGCAGCTGGCGGGAGATATGGCAACAGTTTCTTAATCTTCCTCAGTATGTAGAAGGAGGATGAGACCACGGCGTTCATGTGATGCTTAAATAACAGCTTGTCATTGAACATAACACCGAGGTTTCTGACCCTGGCAACCGGAGTGGGAGGGGGGCCCATTTGAATGGGCCACCAGATGGAGGACCATTCTGGTGAAAGGTTGCCAAAGGTCATCACCTCGGTTTTATTCGAATTTAATTTCAAGCAGTTACTTGACATCCATGAACTGATGGCCAACATCCCCTCCTGAAATCTTGCGGCAACGGTAGGTCCATCCTTATGCACTGCCAGCACCAGTTGGGTGTCATTCGCATAGGTGGTTAAGCGCAGCCCGTGTGCTTTTATCACCCTCGCCAAATCCGCCACATATATATTAAATAATGTGGGGCTTAGCGAGGAACCCTGAGGTACCCCGCACGGAAGGGTGAAGGTGGGCGAGTAGAATGAGCCCAGTTTCACCGTCTGCGTGCGGTTGGCCAGAAATGAAGCAATAAGGTCCCTGGCCAGATGGGAGACCCCCAGGGATGTGACACGGTCGATCAAGATGGAATGATCGACCGTGTCAAAGGCAGCGGACAGATCTAGGAGTATTAGGACCGCCGCCCCACCCTGGTCCATTAAAGTCCTAATCTCGTCAGAGGCCTTTATCAGAGCGGTTTCAGTGCTGTGACCCTTCCTGAACCCGAACTGGGTATCATCTAGAAGTTGGTGACTATCGATGAACCCTGAAAGCTGGCTGTTCATAATTGCTTCAAATATTTTGGCCGGGAAAGGGAGACAGGCGATTGGTCTGTAGCTAGCTGAATCCGCGGGGTCCATGGATGGTTTTTTTAACAGGGGCTTGATGACCGCCTTTTTCCAGACTTCAGAAAAATGCCTGTCTGAAAAATGGAATTGCATAAATCCGTGAGCGGGGGAGTAATAACCTCAATGAGAGCGCTCAGTATGGCAGGGGGACAAGGGTCTAAGGGAGATCCAGATTTGATGTAGGTGATGAGTTTGCTGATCAGGTCTGTCGAGACCAGATGGAAGTTGGAAAAAAATAGGTGTGTTTGAAGGGGCCGAGGGAGGTGGGTCAGGGAGAACCGAGCGTTTAGGGAGGGAGAAAGATGAATAGATATTGGTGACCTTGGTGGAAAAGAAAGTAGCAACCTCATTACAAAGGTCTTGAGATGGCTCAATGGGAGGTCCTGTCGGAGGGTTAGAGAGAGTTGTGTGTTTTGATCTAATCCAAAGGCCTAAAATGCGCGATATATGGTGAATAAGTGACAATCAGACACATTGAACGAGGCTGCATATTTACCACAGTTTTATGGTGAGAGGGAGTCTCAGAGTTTTTCATTGTTGCTCCAATAACATTTTGTTAACAAATTTTAAATAGGTTTTCGTCATTGCAGAATTTTATTAAATGAACTATGGAAGCCATGCATTAAAATATTTAAACTGGTGAGGTTATTAACTTCCTTTGGAGCTACGTACTACTTACAATCTCCCCACTTTCAAGAGAAAGTTAAAGACATGGCTCTTTCAACAATCTTCATAGGCCAAACTCTGTGGGGTGCAGAGCAGGAATAACGATGGAGAAATATCGAGAGACATAAATATATTTTAACATCGATATTTTAACATGGATCCCTCTGTGGTTGCTGTTATGCCCATTTAGCGCAGCAGCACTCTCTGAGTAGCTGCTCGCTGTATAAAAGTCTAACCTAAAATTAAACTTCATTCGGATCATTTGTGCGTGGGGTCTCGTTCTAAATAACCTGACCAGAGTCTAAAAAGCAACTCAAACCACTAGACAGCTGACCAAAAGTGCCTTAATTCTGCAGCTTCGAACTATTGGGCACAAGAAGTGAGTCAAGCCTGCCTTTTATTCAAAATCCACCCAGACCCTGATTGTGCAAACCTTGCACTGTTACAATTAAAGTACAGTGAATGTCTTTTTTCCAACCCTTTGCAGCTTCCTTAATAGGGAATGTGCTGTACTCTACTTAATAGTATTAAGGCTCCAAATGTTCAATGTTCACAGATACATACAGACAGAAAACAGTGTATTTCCTGTCTGGATTCGTTTCTTAAAAGTGATAGATACCGATAATTGGGCTTCTTTTGTTATCATTCATGAATTCCGGGGCAACAGCAGTGCAGGTTGACAGCATGGGGGGTTGAACACAGATTGAGATTTCTTTAAATTATCCCATACCTCAACATTTGTTTGTGGTATAATGCTAATATGTTCATGTGGGTGACATGTTTTATTATAATTAATTTTTTATTATGCTAAAACTAGAAATACATCAAAATATGAATGCACATTTATCAGTAAAATAAATGTTAACATATACAAGTTAGACTTCATTTGCTCACAATACTCAGAATAAATGTTGAGAAATACTGATTCGCTGGCCAAAAAATAGACAAGGGTAAATACAGACTGAAATGTTAAAAAAATAAATAAGGACCCTAAATGTTATATAATGATTTTGCACTAGTCAGCTAGTTAAAAATGGATAAAAATACTTTTGAAACCATTGCACAAATATACAGCCATCTCGTGCGTATGAAGAATTTTGATTGTTAAATACGTTTTCAGTGAAGAAAATGATCCATAAATAACATTTGTTAAAAAAGGGACAAATTAATTTTGCATGGCACATAGGGGGTCATTAGGATGGCATCCTTTCGGGGATTGGTACCGCCTGCCGATGCTGCGGGAGTCCCGTCGTTGTCATTAAGATGCGCCCGCCACAGTGGCGGGCGCATCCTGCATTCCTGACATTGTGTCGGGCGGTGCAATCAGCGCCGCCCGCCACAATGCCAGGAAGGCATGTTGTGCACTTCCATGCACAACATGGCAGGCACCACACGGTGCCTGCCATGTTGTGCATGGAACTGCAGGGGGGTACCATAGGTACCCCCCATGTGCACCCCCCACCCCACCGAATCCCAGGGGGCCCGCTACGGGCCCCCAATGGCGAAAACCGCCTGCCTTTCCGTGGCGGCCAACCCACAACCCCACAGACATGCTAATATGGATGGCGATGTCTCCCAGACACCGCCACCATTTTAGCAGCTTTTCCGCCGGGTCGACTCTGCGACCGGGCGGAAAACCGGCGGACGGTCTTTCCGTCCGCCGGGGTCCCCCCTGCCATGGTAATGAGGCGGGCGGTAAATGCAGAGCGGGTGGAGGATTTTCACGGGCGGAAGCCACCACCATACGGGCGGTGACGATCCACCCGCAATCCTAATGGACCCCATGGTGTTTTCATGATAAAAATGGAAGAAACAAATTTTGTCTCAGGCCTGTTTTCATCTTTAACATTTTAGAATTCTACAGCATGTGTTTGTTACTTTTCTTAATACATATAAACAGAAAGAAAAGTAACATGATTTTATATAGCACATTGTGAGTGTTCTAAATTACATACATCACTATTATATAGTTCCATAGTACACAATTTACCGAAACAAAGAGGTAATGGAAGTAATACCTGAATTAATCGTTAGGGTGCTGCATTTCAGACCATCATTTTTCACCCACAATGGCACTAAAGACACACACCTGCCATATTCAAATCAGTTTGGTCCTGCTGCTATATGAGCAGATCAGCTCGAACTGACCCTCCAGATGAGAATACAAGCAGCCCCGGAGCAGTTCTGACCTATTTAGGTCTCGTTAGTGAGGTATACTTGAGTCCTCCGACACAGTGAGCACCCATTTTACCAATTCTAGAAGGATGTGTCTACCTGGCCAGACACTTGACCTTATGACATTCACTTTACTGCAGATGTCAGCAGCAAGCAATAACTTACTGAGTCATATTACAAAAGAAAAAGTATTCAGTTTGTTCTATTCTTAGGTCTGGCTTGATAGCTTAGCTGTTGCTGGATGTTACATGATCAACAAATAGCCTTCAGAGTACAATCGGGAGAGGAACTTAGGCTCCAACCACATGTTGGTTTTCCAAAGTACAGGATTTCATTGGGCCAAAGTTTTGTGCTCTCGTCGAAAAGAATGCTTCTATTACATTTGTGGCTAGTGGCAACGCTTAAACTCAATACAGCAGAACTAGCAGAACTGAGTTGCTTATGGTGACAAGCTATTAATCATGGCTGTAAGCATGATCTGTTTTTTATGATCTGTTATAATAAAGACTGTAGGCCTGACATACTTATTGAGAAAACATGTGTTAACATCAATCAATGTAAGGGTGGATTCATATTAGTCTGCATGAAAGCCCGTAGAGAAGGGTTTTGTTATGTTGAATGTCACAAATTACTATAGTATGCAAGGATTTTGGTTACTATAAGTGACAAACCAGGAATAAAGAATATTTGCTCTGTGAGAATCTTTGTTAGGCTCTCTAAGGAGAGATAGCATTTTGCTTAGCCAGTTATAAAGTTGTATACTTTTGTAAGTTTATGACTGGGTGCCTGATGGCTGCCCTGTAAGAACACATATACTTCGTGCAGTAGGCCTGCAGTGGTATGGGGATAAGCCAGCAATTGCAGCTATGTGCTTGATTGAAATGCTGGTAAAAGGTATGACAGATGCCATAGGTCTTGTCAATTTATTAGGAAAAGTTATGATAATGGCAGAAAGACTGGCTTATTTATTGTGAAAAGCATCCAAAAAGCCACGAGGCCACTAACATTGGAGTGTTGTCCCACTGTGTTACATGTTATAGACAGGTACTTTCTTACATATATTCTCAGAGATTACTTTAGCAGTCAAGGATTTTGGTGTTGATCTCCTACTCTGATAAACACTTGGAGTAGACGATTTTCGCAGTGACGAGTCTCAGTACTCCCTATGGAATGGGGTTATTTATTGTTTTGCCAACTATAATTTTACACAAAATTTACAATTTTATAACTATATACATGAGGCTTGTCCTTTTATCCACACTTCAATAAAACGCCTAGACAGAATTTTGATTACACCCAAGTAATCGCAGTGATTTCAGTAATTCCATGTTACTCGAAGCAGAATTACTGACAATTATGCAATTACTCATATTCCCATAATCAGGAATGATTTAGGGGAAAAAATCCTACCGCAAGAGCACATTTACTGAGCGGGAGCAGTCGCACATGCCTGCTTTTCGTCCTCTGCTTCATTTAGTGCTATTTCTCAGCACAAAAATGCTCCTCTCCCATTCAAAATGGATGCAAGGGTGCACTTAGCGCTAAGAAAATAGCTCTTACTTTAAAAAGTAAGTTGGGGAAAAACCCTACCCCAAGAGTGCACTTAGCAAGTATGAGTGACTGCTCTCACTCTCTATTCATGTTCTTTTGCATGTAGCGCTTTATCTTAGCGCAAAATGAATCCTTGTGTCCATTTTGAATGCAAGAGGCATTTTTGGGCTGAGAAATAGCACTAAACACGGAAATACTCTTCACGCCTAATTCAAGTGTAATCTTGGGGAATTTTTAGGTGATTCCACTGATCAGAAATACTTTGTTATGCTTATCTCTATTCATTAAGCCTGTGCTGGTTATAGTGTTAAGCCAATGGTAAAGGAAATACGCCTTATCCGTTCACTGGGAAAAGCAATGTCAGATTCTTTAGGTGTGATCTGGTCATAGTGAAAAGTTGTGACAAAGCAAGTAGGCCTGACTTACTTATTGGGAAAAGCATGTGTTAAGTTAAATAGGCCTTTAAGGGTAGATTTTGATTACACAGTGATAAAGCCTTTATGCAGTATTGTGTTAAACACAATCTTGCAGATTACAGTAACAGGATAGAATTTTGGTGTTGGTGACCAACCGGAACAAACCATAGGAAAAAAAGATTTGTGCCATAGTCATCTTTATTGAACTCTATTAGGAGTAATTGTATATTATTTTGACAACAGTCATTTTGTACATATTTGTACTTTTTTTTTAAGTTGTCTTTTTATTAAGCATCAAACATGACCAAACAGAAAAGACAGCCATCTTAATGGTACAAAGGGCACTGCATGTAACCGGGTTGCAATATAGGTAGCTATGATGGGTTCAGCTTAGCATAGCCCCCAAGCCAGTCACCGCCCTGTACACAGTGAATGATGCTTGTTTCAAGAACATGTAACTCCCACCCAGAACCAACAGCATCACCCCTCCCCCCTCCCTTCCCATCCGGTGGTGACTGAAAAAAAAAATAAGAGCAATAAAAAAATAATATAACAGAGACAGAAGGGAGCAGTGACCTAGGCATTAGTGGAGATGTACAAACTGGACCATAGGACAATCGGTATCTTCTAAGGCCTACAAGATCAACAGTAAGCCACTATAGCTGAAATAGATGCATAGCCCTCTCCGTTGGCGGACAGACCACAGAGGACAAAACCCGGGATAGATAGGACACAAGAGGCCCCCAATGTAGTGTGAAGTCTTCATAATCAGTCTGAAAAATGTCCGCCAGACGTTCCATGGATATGATCCTCCATAGTCGAGCTTGCCACAACGAAATAGCTGGAGCCTCGGTCTTTTTCCATGCAGCTGCTAAAGTGAGTTTGGCTGCCCCTAAACAAGACCACATGATCGCTTTGTCCGCCTTAGTTTGTCTGATCAAGAGGGGGTCTCGAAGACCAAGGAGAGCGAAGTCTGTGGAAGTTGGAATTGGATAGCCCAATATATCTTTGATATGAGAAAGAATCTCATCCCAAAGAGGACGAATTTTAGGTCAGTCCCACCATATATGTCTAAAGTCCCCCTGAAGCCCACATCCCCGCCAACACAAATCTGAGTGTCTGGAAAGATACGTCGAAGCTTTGTGGGGTATAAGTATCAATCATAGAGGGGCTTATAATGGGCTTCTCGGAGAGCCAATGAGCAATTGTGCTTGGAGATATCCCTCCAGACGTGGGACCATTCCCCATCAACAATATCCCTCCTCAAGACCCCGCTCCCAAAAATACATATAACGTGGCTGTGGGGGAAATGTAGTAGAGAGTAGCATCCCATAAATAGCCGAAATGGCTCCCTTCATGGACCCCGCCCGCAGGGCTACAAACTTCTCCATCTCCGTACGTTCCCTAATAGCCACCTCTCGAAAGGGAGGCATCAAAGCCCAGTGCTTAAGATGTAAGTAGTGGTACTGTTCACTCTGCGGGAGTGCAAATTCCTTCCTGCATTCAGCAAATGTCAAAACCTCCCATCTCGAAACATATCAGCTATTTTGAGACAATCCCCTTTTCTCCAGCAATCAAAGGGTCCCTCACGTAGCGCCGGAGGGAAATCCGGATTAAAATGAATGGGTGTGTACGGGGAAGGGAAAGACGTCCAACCCACCCTCTTGGTAACCTTATCTCAGGTGGTTAGAGTTGTACGAGTGGGAGTACTAAGATAAGCATTGGCAGGGCGATACTGTTTGGGTTTCCATAACACATCCCAAATATATCTCCCCACAACGGTGCGGTCCATGTGAAGCCAATGCTTCTCGGACTCCCTGGCCGACCACTCCATTGCCATCCGTAGCTGAGCAGCCTGATAGTATAAGGTGAAATCAGGGAGTGCCAGACCCCCTTGAAGACAAGGGCACCGGAGTACATCAAGAGGGAGGCAGGCCCTCCCCCCCTGCCAGACGAATTTGGTGATCAACGTGCGAGTGTCGGGAACAAAGAGCCGTGTAGTTCAATGGGGAGTGCCTGAAAAAAGTATAAAAATTTAGGTAATACTGTCATCTTAACAACGTTAATGCGTCCCAGCCATGAAATGTAAAGGGGGACCACCGCTTGCAATCCTGTTGGAGCTGGGCCAAGAGAGGAGGGTAATTCACTTTATATAAGTTGCTCACTTTAGCCGTGAGGCGCACCCCAGATAGAGTAGGGAGTGTTTAGCCCATTGGAAAGGCGTCGTAAGTTTCAAGCGAGACACCTCTGCAGGGGGAAGAGTAAGGTTAAGTATGAAAGATTTCGAGTAATTGACCTTGAATCCGGCCACCTGCTTGAAGCTTCGCAATTCTCCCTGCACCGCTCGCAGCAGTGAGAGGAGGATGCCATCTGTGAACAATGAGGCCTTATGTTCAACCTCGCCAAAAGGAATGCCCCGGATCTCATCATTGGCGCGGAGTCTAATCGCCAGGGGTTCTGTACTTAGGGCAAACAAAAGGGGCGAGAGGGGGCACCCCTGTCGCGTGCCTCGACTCAAAACAAAGGGGGAGGAGGAACAGCCATTAACCATCACGCACGAGGTAGGCTGGTAATGGTGGCCTTCACCATGTTAATAAAAAAGTCCCCAAACCCGAATTTCCGCATGGTTAAGAAAAGAAACACTCGGTTAACCCGGTCGAAGGTCTTTTCCACGTCAAGACCCACCAATACTGCGGGGATCCGAAATCTCGAGGCCTTCTCAATCAGATGAACTGTGCGTCGAATGTTATCATGGGGTTGTCTGCCCTTTATAAATCCCGACTGGTCGGGGTGAATAAGTGTAAGCATCAAGGATTCCAGTTGCGCTGCTAAAACAGCAGAATAGAGCTTGGCGTCCAGATTGAGGAGTGCAATGGACCTATAAGAGCTGCATAATTGCGGATCCTTACCAGGTTTGGGGATTACAGAAATCACAGCTTCTGCCATTGATCTAGAGACCTGCTCATTGGAAGCGACAGCTTGGAACAGGGCCGTGAGGTGGGGAAGAAGCTCTGCCAAAAAACATCTGTAGAAATGGGCCGTAAGGCCATCAGGACCTGGGGCTTTATGCAATTTGAGTCTCGAGATAGCCTCTCCAACCTCCTCTTGGGTGATGGGGGCATCCAATGCTGCAGCCGACGCCTTCAATAGTTGCGGGAGGGCCAGGCTGTCTAGAAATTGCTGTTGCCGTAATGTTTCTGGAGTGCTGCCCTGATACAGCCCTAGAATAGAACTCCCCAAACACATTTGCCTTAACAGTGTCGGAATGTGTGAGTTGTCCCAGACGATCTAAAATCCCCCGATGAAGTCCTTTTCCCTTTGTACCCGAAGCTGGCGAGCTAAGTGTGAACCCACTTCAGCAGGGTGAACTCGCCCGATTAGAATATATAGATCTTAATTTGCCCCTCAGAGCAGTAAGTTGCTCGACGGCTCCCAATTCTGCCTCTAAAGCCTCCCTTTCTCTCGTCCTTTGCTTATTTAGGTTAGAATTAAGCTGAATACATTTCCCTCGAATCACTGCTTTAAAAGCATCCCAATTATTCTGGGGAGTTGTGTCTTGTGGGTCATTATGTAGAAAAAGTCGGTAATGTCCGCTTGTAGCTCCTCTCTGGCCACCGGATCTCGGGTCAAAGCTAGCGGAAAATACCATCTAGGTGTTCTTGGGGAAGACCCCTCCCAATGAAGATCCAACGTAATCAATGTAATCAAGCTATGATCTGACACTGATATCGGTAAAATCTGAGCAGCCTGGAGAGCCCCCAGCAAGGCTTGACTAACAAATATATAGTCAATCCTGGCGTACGTCCTACGGACGTGTGAAAAATGGGTGTAATCCCTGGTAGTGGGATGAAGGGAGCGCCAGGAATCGACGAGCCCCAAGTCAGTGATTTTCTGTTGCACCCTACGCAGGAATGCACTGGTGGCAGCCCTGTTGGAACTCGAGCTATCCAGGGACCCCTGCCAAGTGAGATTAAAATCTCCTAACAACACAATGACGCCTTCAGCAAAACCCCCTATTAAGTCAGGAGCTTGTGAAAGGGAGGCAGATGGCCCCGAATTTGTTGCATACAATGAGACAAACATACAGGGTGCGCCTCTCAAGCGGCCCTTGACTAATAGCAGCCTGCCCTCCTTATCAGATTTAAGAGACTCGAATTGGAAGTTCGTGGAGACAAGGAACAGCAACGCCACCCCATTGTGTTTCGTAGTGGCAGAGGAGGTATAGATCATCGGGTAACTCCTGTGGCGTAACCTAGAAACTTCCGCCCTCTTGAGATAAGTTTCCTGTAAGGCTACCACTTCGATGTTGCGATCATTCAAATACTTCCAAATCTTTTGGCGTTTCTGTGGGGAGTTCAGACCCTTAACATTCTAAGAAGCGATGTTAACCATCAGACAAATGTACCCCAGCTCTCCTGACCGCCCCATTGACCCCCTCCCCTTTGCAGAAGCCCCTTTACACTGGAAACTGGGGCCCCACCACCACCCCAACTCTGCGCCTAATCGTCTCTCCACCGAAAGATTATAAACCTAACAAAAAAGAACCAACCAAATGCAAAAAAAAACCCCACAGTCACCACCGGAATCCCATCCAGCCCCCTGAACCTCCCTCCAACATCCCCAAAACCCCGTTGCCAAAGGACCCGAAGGCCCTCGGCGCAGACTCCCCCCCAACTCCAAGGGAGGAATACTGGGAAATCACAGACAAGGCCCGCACTTCCCGATCGTAAGGCTAAGAAAACTAGGGAACAGCAAAGTAGTAAATATGCAAGAAAATAAAAACCTCAGTGTCCTTGGAATGTTAATACATCCGCTCTGCAGTGAGCATGCCTTTCGTCGAGGTCCGTCGCGGCAACATTCAGAACTTTGGTATCGCAGAGAAGCTGCAAAGTCGCATGACGAGCAAGCAGAGTTCATCCCAATGACCACAAAGGTTAAAGATACCAGCCAGCTCCACGGATGAGGTTCAAGAGCCAAAGGTGTTGTGGAGTCCCAAAGACCAACGAAAGAGCGATGCCTCTAGGAGTCTAGCCAGTCTCAAGTATAAAAAGAGTAACGCAAAAGCCATGAAGAGTGGCATCAACAGGCCGTGTCATTGCCGGGCCCCAGCTAAGGAACCCACCAATCGGGAGGCTATTAACATCTGAGATCGTTTAGTAGGCTCAAGGATCACTCAGCCGACATCCCCAAGGCCAGAAACAGGTCAAGAGATTTCAGTGGCATCTTGTGACTGTGTGCCACACACTCGAGCCACTCCCCGGCTTTCCCGTCGCCTCTGTGGAGCCCGTGTCGGATGACTCTTCAGGGAGCGGGAGCCCCAAGACTCTCAAACCTTCCGTCAGGTTAGAGATGTGGTGAGTTTTGTTGTCATGCTCGAAAATGAGCCCAAAGGGGAAGGACCACCTGTATCGAATCTTATCCTCCTGAAGTTTAGTGGTGATAGGACGCAACGACTGCCTGCGGGCCAGGGTCGCCGCCGCCAGGTCCTGGTAAAGAGAGCACCCATGCCCCTGAAAGGATACCTCTTTCAGCTTTCTAGACGCCGGAAGAATGGCCTCTTTTACCTTGAAGGAATGTAGTTTGACCAGGACATCCCGCGGGTGCCTGCGATTCCCCGTCTGCAGCGCTCCCACCCGATTTACTCTGTCGATCTTGATCTTGAGCTGCTGGGGGGCGAGAATCTCAGCAAAGAGACTCGACACAAAGGCCTCCAACTCTGGCCCTTCTGCCTCTTCTTCCAGATTCCAGATCCGAATGTTCTCCCTGCGCGCCCTGTTCTCCAAGTACTCCGCTTTGAGCTGAACCTGCTGCAGCTGGGCCCATAGGGACTGTTGTGTGTCACGCATCGTGGTCTGGGTCGACGTCAGACTCTGCATTTGCCCTTCCACCTCCAGTAGTCGACATCCCACGGCATCCACATCTTGCCGCAGGGCAGTAAGCTTATCAGTGATGTCAGCCTGCAGGAGATCTACAGAGGTTTGGAGGTCCTGCTTGAATTCCAGACAGAGCTCCACCTTAAATCTCAGAGAGTGGCCACCAGATCCTCCCGAGTGAGTGCCAAATCGTGCGGCGGAGCAGTATCCTCCCGGGAAGACACCCTCTCAGGGGCCTTGAAGTAGGTAGAAACTTTGTTGGTTTGCTTCTTAGGAGGCATATGGCCCCCCCTGGAACCGTGCTTAGCCTGGAGAGTGCCCAAGTCCAACCAGAAATGTGAAGAGTCCAGGGCCACCCCCCTTGGAGTGTTTTCAATGTGCAGTATGCGGGGCTCCTCAACAGCAAAACCTTTAAGCAAAAAAATCATATCAGGCCCCCCCACAAGGCAGGCGAGTGCCGACCAGGGCCTCCGCCACAGAATGGAATCACCTGCAGATCAAGATGCGCCCCCGCTGCTCTGTCCTATATCCAAATGGCTCACCACATCTCCTCCCGCGTTTTGTCAGCGGCTCCACAGGATCCACCACGCTGCTGCCATCCTCGGGACATCAATCGCCGCCATGTTGAAGTCAGGATCTCGGGTGCAGGAGCTCACCGGCGCGGGGAAAGGGCACCAAAGCCCGCCACTCGGGAAATGGCAGGGGAGCGCAGAACCACCACTGTAGCGTATCGGGGGCCCAAGCAACGCCCCCTCCACCGCCGTTCCCCGCCAGCGTCTCCCCTGCTCCCCCCGGCCGATGCGGTGCCAAAACTGGGGCAATCCTCGCGTCCTCCCCCGCCGCGCATCATCTGCTCCCAGCCCGGCACTGGCGGCTCCTCACCAGATGGTCATCTGAAGGGGCCCCTCACAACAGCTGCACAGCCTCCCGGGGCCGTCCAGCGCTCCGCTCCTAGCGCGGGGCGTCCAACGCAGACCCTGGCAAAATGGTGGCTAGGGTCCGCAAGCGCCTCCGGGTCTCCCCTCCAGCCGCCGGTACATCGGTCTCCTGGCTCCGTAAAGATCACCCGTTGGGCAGGCTGCGTCTAGAAGGCATTGGACTGTAGTGTAGTTCCTATTATCCCAATAGGCTCTGCGCATTGGAATAATACCTTCAATAGTATAGGCCTAGACCAGACGTTAACTAGGTCTTCTATTGTCGATATTAGACTTAAAGTTTTGGGTTTGCCAGCTGGCTCAGAGTTCACTAGAAACTTTCTCGAATAGGCAAGGAGGAGTTGAACCTCCCTGGATAGACAAGAAGGGATTTAGTTTCTGACAACCATAGAACATGACAACTTTGCTCTCCCCTAATCAAGAGTGTATCTCTAGAGTCGTGTGAAAACAAAAGACAACTTATTTTACTCAGTCAGTACGTGCATTCTTAGTCTCACCAGATTGTAGAGAAAAGGAAGAGACGGGCGTGTTCAATAAAAGATGTTATTTATTGATCAGTCTCTTTTCTCATACAAGAGAAATGGATCGATATTATCGCAATACTTATGGTTAAGTAAAGTGCATACAATAAAAGCAGAAGTATAAAATAATACTGTAAAAACATTTATATGGTTTCTAAGCCATATGCAGGTTTAAAATGGATAAAATATATATATATACATATACATTTGACTAATCGTACTCAACTGGTGTTTCTAACTACGCCTACCCCGGTGTACCTGACCTAAGCCTAATACGTGGGCGGGAATAGAAAGTAGCAGTTTAAGTTAAGTTTGTTTTGCCAAGTGACTGACTCAAGAATTCTCTGCGAGGGGTTATTCAGTTCTGTACCTGGAATTTAGGATGAATGAGGGATGGTATCTCTCGTCTCTGGTCTCGATATTCCAGGCTGCCTGCGAGGGCTACCCGGAAGCGCCGGAGCTGGATTTCTCGGCAGGAGAAAGCAGCGTCTCGTTCTCAGCGCGTCAGGAAGGCGGGGCTGCGCCAGCGGGGTCTGCTCTGCTCTGGGCTTCGGCAAGTCTGGCTGCTCCGATCTCGTCACCACCGCGTGTGTTTGCTTAAGGCAATACCGGTAATATTTATACCTGTAAGGTGCCGAGATTGACGTAAGGATGGACATAGATACGTCAATAAGGATGTCATACGACTTGGTCGTTAGCACATTCTTTTGCTGAAGTTCTCGATGAAATCAAAACAATGGCCGCAGGGTTTTTCCCAGGTTGTCATAGGTTTGATTTGTTTTGAGAACTCCGTATGCCTTATCAGGGGCTGGAGGAATATCGCTTGTCTAATTAGATTGCAAGCGTTATGACTTAATCAGATAACACGTTCCTGTGCCGTGGTGTGGCATCATCAGATAACGGTTTCTGCATCATGGGATGGCTGCTAGTTAACTTGTTAACCAGGACAGGGTCAGGAATAGGGGGATCGATACAGAACCTATAGGAATACATCACACCCACTCCACGCTAACTATGGCCATGTTTACGAATCTAGGCATAGTAAAACATACTGTAGAGTATCGTGTATACCTTACCACCCCAATATACATATAATGCATTTTGAAATTATCTAATATACGGAAAAAACAGTCACATGTATTATATGTACTCAAGCTGTAGAATAATGCTAAAGTAATCACACATATGTATACATTATTGCTAAATGGTATATGAGAATTTACACATGAAATGGCTCTTAATACAGAAGAAAAAGGTTTGAGACCATTTCATCACAGAATAAAAATAATTATGAACATACCAGCGGGCAGCTAATGTCTATAAAGTTTCTAAAAATAGAAATTTTAGTTCTCTAAGAATAGTTCTTACTTTAAGCAGAAGATAAGTGTCCCGAAAAATCGAAAAAATATTTTGGGGCTGCTGAAAAAATTGCTGTCCGTGAACTGGAGGGGAAATCGTTCATGGTATTCTGTTATTAAAGTTGAAGGCCAAATTCAGGGACCGCCGTGTGCTAGCTTGCTCAAAAGTCTCTATTTCTGCTCTGGAGAGAACATCATATCATTTAGACTGTCGAAAAAGCTGTCAACAGCTTCCTGGGAGAGTTCCACTAACTCGGAAAAGGATGTAACCATGCATTCATGTGCATGATTGTCTCCATTGACGTTTTGATTAGTATTGCTGACAGAAGGTCGTACCTGATCGATGCTGCTTTCATCTTGAACTTCACTACCCCTTAATCGTAGCGGTGAAGTCTCCACGAATGCCGTCATCAGGATTGGCAGCCGTTGAGGGCAGCACAAAGCATGAGTCTTTATTGGGCTCAACAATGTTTCTGCATCCATTGGCGCATCCGATTGTAGCATCAGACAGGTGTCCAACACGCATTCTTCTCCGCACAGCAAGCACCTTAATACAGGTAAAACACATCGATGCCACATTGGTCGAAATGAAAGAAACCAAGTCATGTTCAGGTCTCTAAGCCGGGTTAGTCCCAGGATTTTTGATATCCGGTCCCGGTATCCAATGGCTCGGATTGTTTCTTCCCTTGTCGCAGGTGTTTTGTCTGTGACACGGTTTGCTATAACGAAATATAAGGACCAAGAATAGGATTCCTGCAATTAGTCCTAAAATGAGGGGAAGTCCGCCAAAAATCGAATGGACGAAATCTGGAAAAATAACCAGTATGGCTTTGAATGGTGTTAATGCCATCGAAAATACTGTCTTAAATACTTTTGAGACTCCACTGGTATCAGAAATATTTAAGATTTCATTCAGGATTTCTGCGAAATGTATGGGGGAATTAGTTGATAACAATGAGTGAATCTCTGCAGTCGTCCTTGCGACTAGGAGATCATACGTTTCTTTTGATGACGTGAGTCTGGTCGGCGTCTGAAGAAGCACTGTTTTCATTCTGCTTAAAGTGTCTATTCGAATAGAAGTAATTTTCAAGTTGGGCCATGCCCTTGCCTCCCTGTCTGGAAGGGAGCTGGGGAACAATAAGCGTCCACAGCACTTGACCTTCGCAGTCGTAGTTACGAGATAAGGAGTCCCGGGCATAAGACTACAGCATCTGCGGTCCACAATTAGAATGTAACTCCCATTATAGAGTCTTTGAAAAAATGGTTCTATCTCTGTTGCAGGTGTGCCTAGCTGGTGACATGAAAGGTTATTTGAGTTCCCTTCACAGGCTCCATGCAAGCTAATTCCATTACACAGAAGTGTACCGCTTAGTGACATCGCACAATTATTGCCACTAAGAAACACTTTCTGTCCTTTATTACTGACACATGCATGTGAATAGGGCAAGTTCCATGTTGTCTTAATGTACCCTTTTCCCAATTTTTCGTACATGCCAGCCTGTATATATTTTTGGCAGTATTGAAACCTGAAGGTTGATATCGGAATATTAATTATCCCATGTATTATCCATTCACTGACAGGTCGTTCTGACATTGTCACTGGTAATCTCTCGAGTTTCTCAATGCTCAGGATTGTATAATCAGCACCCTTTTGTGCCATACTGATTTGTTTATCAGTAAGGTTAAAGATATTGAATAGTGACGTTGTGTTGATTAAACGCCAAGGCACATAGCCTGAACGCAGATTTTGTAACGTCCAGCCAAGCTGTACAATAGAACGCAATTGAGACTGACCGTGTTGTAACAACAGTAAGTCTTGCGATAATATGTCGAAAGCTGAAGACACAATGCTGTCCAAAGAAAAAAGTCTGGAGGACAGAGTCATTAACCCATTGTCCACTACAGAAAGTGATTTTTCCAAATTAATACGGTCAATTTCCCGTATACTTTTTGCTGTCTCAATTTGAGTTACCTTCCAGGCCTCGTTGTAAGCTGCATATACAGAGGCTGCTATGAAACGTTTCTGACGCTGTTTGCGCGGTCCCATAATGAAATCACGCAAGTCAGCACCATCAGTAAGTAAAGTTAGGTGTTGCTTAATTTCTGTCAGTGTGGAAGTTTGCAGCCATTGAAGGCATAATTTGCCCACACTGTAGGTGGTTATTATCCCTGGGTGTTGTCTTTGGGAATATCTAGGGTCTGGCCTGGTCAATGTGAACCCCTGTGTTTTGTTCAGGAATCTATCTTGACAGTTATTAGTATCTGTGGGCCAGATCAACCATTGTTTCCAATCAGGATGTGTTCTGTTTTGGTTTAATACATAGTTTACGTCTATCTCTTCATCTGTAGAGCTATTGCTGTTCATTGTTGGCTTTGGAATAGACGGTTTATTTAAGTCTTTGATTTTGGCTAGGCCAAGACAGGTAGTTTGTTGAACAGTGTCATTCAAAAATATCATTTGTTCTGGGATCATGCAGGCTCTAAACAATGATTCTATACCTTGTACTTGCCATTCTTTTGTACCCCAAACACTTTTTACTTCAACATTTTTGTCCCAATAATCAAAACCAAAAGTATTCATGTGTTCAAAAAATGAGTCTGAATATATCAATTTCGTGTTTGTTAGCATGATCTTTGTCCCTGTCTTATTTGACAATTTGAAATAAAATGTTTCAGCATTACTTGTGTTGAACCCTGAAAAGTATGAATATTTGTCGTAAAAGGTTCTTGAGCTTCCTTTTGGAGGGGTCGCACAATGTTCCCATTGATTATAATTTAAAACATTTCTAGGTTGTGCCGATTTATGTAGAAAATGGTTACCATAGTGGTTGTAACAGTACATACTATCATAATTTGTCGAACCCTGCAAATAATCATGTTTGGTAAATTTAGCAGACATCACTAAGTCAGTCATTATATCATTTATGTTTTCAAAGTCCCAATCATTAGCAAATGAGCTTGGTTTTACAAAGTCACTCAACGAGATCTTGATTTGGTGTGGATATTTCAGGATTTCAACCGGACCATAAATTTCGTAGTCAGTGTTGTCCCATGCTACCCCACCTGGTATAGGATTGGCTGTGAAGTTGATTGAAGAAAGTTCTCTTTTCTCGACGTGTGAAGATGTGTGTGGCTTGAGGATCAAGTTGATTTTCTGACTTGCTGTGTCCATTTTAGCATATTTTCCCTCAATGAAGCGTCCCAAAGTTAGTACCATGATGAGCCAAAGTATGAGGATAAATGCACCAAAGCCCACCCAAAATTCAATCCATGGAGAAATTAGATATGTGTCTTTCAGTTGTTTCAAAAGTTCTTTAGCTTTATCTTTAAAGGTTTTTGTTGATAGCTGTGTTTTTGATTCACTTAGGTCTTCAGAGGAATCATCGAAGTTTATGAAGTAGCCGGATGCAGTTCTGTCAATTGTTCCAATTGCTTCAGGATTACTGTTTCTTGCATATTCGTTTGTTACTTCATTGTAGGTCGGTGTGTCTCTACTAAATGTTTTTATTTGGGTTGTTAGAGGTCTGAGTTCCAATGCATTGTTGCATATTCCTTGTTGTTTTTCTGTAGGCGTTTCGAATGTGATTAGCCTCTTAGTTTGGACCTCTGTATTTGTAGCAAACCTTGGTGTTCTGCTACTTATCGGGAGTCCACTTGGCCTACTGTTTGTTATCGGCCACATGATTGTGGTTTTACCAGGTCGATGGATACAACTCGGTTCTCCTTTTTACCAGCAAGCGGCGGTAGTACAACTGATCTTGTCCCGTTGATAGACAAGACAGGAACTGCTTTTCTGTAAGAAGGCCCAAATTCCTTCTTTACCGCGATCTTTTCTCTGACTAGATCCCCGACTTTTGGAATCCAGACAGGTCTTGCTGGGACAGGTGGTGGTTCTTCAGTGGTTGTTGGCTGCTGTTTCAACTTTATGTTGCTCAGGTCTTTTCTTGTTTTGTTTAAGTCCTGTAAAATAGCCAAACGATCTTTGATATCAAAGCTTTTTTCCTTCACCGCTGAAGTGTGACTGTCAAGATCTAAGACTAACATCCTAGTTCCAAACAATAATTCGTACGGACTGAATCCCTTCAGAGAATTTCTTGGCAAGTTATTTAGACTACGTTGGACACTTATTAGATGTTTGACCCACCCAGCTCCCGAACCTAATATCCTTTCCGTTATAGATAGCTTTATGCCTTGGTTTTTTCTTTACACCATCCCGTATCCCTCAGGAAGGAAGTGAGAA
This sequence comes from Lissotriton helveticus, assembly GCF_964261635.1. Taxonomy (NCBI): domain Eukaryota; kingdom Metazoa; phylum Chordata; class Amphibia; order Caudata; family Salamandridae; genus Lissotriton; species Lissotriton helveticus. The sequence goes on along the minus strand of NC_136070.1, from coordinate 378,487,807 downwards.
GAATCCCGCTGTGCTATGCTCATTTGGTCAAGCTTTCCCCCAAGCTTGAGTGCTCAAGTGAAAGCATTGGTCAAACGTAGCATGCTCCTAGCGTATATGCCATTTAGACTCGCAAATCTTTGTATAACAGTCCAGACGTCAGCCGAGTGCTGGGGATCTACATTATAAGTGGAAACTAGCCTGTATATGTTAATCGGACGCTTTGCTTTTTACTGTTGATTCTTTCTGGAGTGAAACGCCACGGTAGTATACCGTTTCTCTCGCCACTGCGATCTCTGTTGCAGTCCGGGCATTTTTTTACAAAAATGTCATGCTGCAGGCTCATGCCTGGCCACCAGTACACTGATTGTAATTCTTCCAGAGAATCTTTTAGTTTGAGGTGTCTGAGACCCTCACCCATATGTGCGTCTGCAATTAACAAAGTTCTCCTGTCCATGTTTGGAATTACTCTATCCCCCACTCCAGGGATTCGAGCAAAAGGGACGGAGTTTGCATCAATTATGTATGTATAATTGAGTGGATAGTTGATCGGTAGCGCTGAGCAGTCGCTTTTTGATGACGTTTTCACCGCCAGCACTGTTTCACCGTCAATGTATTTTATTGTACGCTTTTTTCTAGCTACGGAAGCCGATTTAGTTGCTACCGCTGTGGCTGTCTCAGCCAATGAATTCCCTGCAACGTGAACGCCATCACGCTGATGACTCAGTGAGTGTATCACGTGAGTCTTTGGTAGTTCTTTTTGTAACAGAACTATTTGTTCCCAAAGCAGTTTTTGCTTTATTGTTGCACCTGTGTCATCTTTGTAACCGTTTTGAATCCATTTCTGCAAATCGCTGTTATATGATTTGACGCAGTAATACGAATCGGACACTATAAGTGTCGGGAATTCGCGATCTGCATTATCTAGCGCCATTTTCAATGCTATTATTTCAGTCTGTTGTTCTGAATTGGTTTCTACTGAGTGTGTTTTTGTTAATAGAGGTCTTAGTTTACCTCCGCGCCACACTTCTTTTGTAATCTCACATGTGGGGTTGTATGCTTGTTCTCCCCAAACGGAGGGTTGAGCATGTCCGTCTGTATAGATTACACAAGCGTACTGTCGTAAGGGCAGAATGTCGATTGGCAGAGGGAATGTTCTTTCATATTCTAGATTTTTCAATTCTTTTAATTCTGGATCAAAGTAGTAGTATACTTTGTCCGTTGTAATTGAATTCACCCATTGTATCCACTTTGGATTCAATGCTGTGGTTGGTAAATTACACGGTGTTGTTAATGCCTCAAAGGCTGATTCTGCTGTTATGACTGTAATGTGTCTACCGTCAGCTTTATCTTTTTCTTTAGCTATTGTGGTTTGAACTGTATGAACAATATTTTCTTTAATGCTGAATTTCTTTTCAGCTTCTGTGTATAAGTGTGATTTGAATGCAATTGGTACCTTTTGTCCCTCGTTAGAGGTCAGGTATGTGAATCCGCATCTTCCTGGGATGACTCGAATCATAAGGTTGCGTGTGTTATCACGTGTTTCTAATTTTGTTATAATTAACATGTCTGTTTGTAAGGATCTCAGAATTTCTGTGTGTATTTGAGTCCAATTGGTTTTTTTTAAATCTGGTTTTATTAGATCATAAAGGGGTTTGACCCTTTCTGCGAAATTTGCAATGTATGTTCTTCCGAAATTTAGGAAGCCTAGAATTGACTGTAGGTTTTTTAGTGTTCTAGGTGCTTGGAGTACGGCACATTTCTCTAGGAAATTGTCAGCCAGGCTTTTGCCTTCACTTGATAATTCATATCCTAAGAACAGGACTGTTAGATGGGCAATTCTGGATTTTTTGAAGTTGAATTTGTAACCCTCTGCTGCGAACCCAAGTATTATGGTGTTCACTCTCTTCAAGTGAGTATCCAAGTCATCATCTGTTAGGTATATGTCGTCGACATAAGATAATGCCTCTTCGTCATATCTTTGTAATAATTCTGTTACTCTCGCTGAGAATAATCCTGGGCTGTTCTTGAACCCTTGGGGTAACCGACATAATTGTTTTTGAGCGCCATTTATTGAGAACGCAGACAAGTATCTGCTCTCTGGTGCTATATTTTGACAGAAGAATCCATTAGAGATGTCTAATGTTGTTTTGTATTTTTTGCGCACTATGTTATTCATTAGCGCTGCACTATGCGAATTTTGTACTGCAAAAGTTTTGCAACATGAGTTAAGGTGTCTGTAATCCAAAACTAGACGATATGAATTGTCTGGTTTGGAAACAGGAAACAAAGGGTTGTTCATTTGTGAGGTGCAAGTTTCAATCACCCCCTGGTATTCTAATTGGTCTAGGATTTCTTTTACCTGTTTTGTAGCTTCTTGCTTAATTGGGTACTGTCTTTGTGCAGTAGGTTGTGTTTTTAACTGGATTTTGTGAGGAGGAGAGTCCTCATCCCATCCTACATGATTTTTATATAAAGCAGGAGCTTGAGCTACTGCCCACTTTCTTGCAAGTGTATATTTTTTATGAATTGGGATATGATTTGAGAAGGCAGGCATAATTATTTCTTCGCCATGAGGGCACTCCCTGACAAACTCAGGTGGCCAGTCTTTTTCAGCTAGAAGGATGTCATAGCCCTTGGAGAGATTATCCCAAAATAGTCCCCTTATTTTTCTAGTCTTATCCCCCTCTATACGTAATGTTATTTCATATATTATGTGAGGTTTGCTAACTCTGGTGTCTGCAGTTTCCACTTGAAGGTATTCATTCGTGTCCACTGTCTCCAGATGATTCATAAGGACTTTGCGAGCTATGCTCACTTCTGCTGCGCTGTCTAGCATTGTCTGAGCCCACTCTCCGTTTTTCAGCTGTGTCCTCAATATTCTCGGCATTGTTGAATACTTTAATACTGGCTACCTTCTTTTTTGGAAATTGTAATTTCTTATTTGGAGGAACAGGTTCCTTGTCTTTGGACTTGACGTGCCCTTCCCTGGGTTCCGATCGTCCTCTTCTTTCCGATTTCTGCGAGGAAGTCTGAAAAGATTGAGAGGGACGTGTATCAAAATCTTGATATCTATCCGGTTTCTTTATATTATCCCTATTTCTAAGGTTGTATTTTTTCCCAGAGGGCTCACTTTGGGGAGACCTGTGTCCTTGGTTTGGAGATTTTTCTCTCCGCCGAGGAGACCTTCCTCTGGACTGGAATCTCTTTTCTTTCGGATTGGATTGTTTGTTTCCATCCCAGTTCTTCTTTTGTGATGTTAAATTATTTTTAATAAATATTTTTTCAGGACTTTCAATCAGTTGGGGTTTTACTGGTATTTCACCTAAACTATCTCTACCTAGTTCCTCATAGGATTTTTCTATGATTCTGGCAATTTCAGCTGGTTGGTCTGCTATATCTGTTTCTTTTAACCTCTGGCGGATCGCCACGTTTGCTGCTTCTCCCTTTATATTTGCTAGTAATATAGCCGAGACCTGCTTGAAGTCTTTCAGTAATTTCATACCAAGAGTTAAAGCGGGTTCTGGACCGTATTTGTCTTGAATTTGTTTTAGCACATCTGGTATTACCGAGATGGATGGAACACCATGCGTTTTAGTGTAGATGGAAGCAAAGACTGTACCCCAAGTGTCACAGTCCTCCACGTGTGGTGCGATTCCCATTGGAAGACAGATAGTCAGAATCCTGTGTTTATCCACAGGGGTGGTGTCTGGAAACACCGCCTCTGTTTGGGTGATTTTTTGTGCTAACCAGAATGGTATTTGTTCCCTTTTAGCTGGTACTTTACCTAGGCAGGACTGTATGTTCTGTGGTGTAATTTTATTTGTGTTCCCCTGATGAGGGGTCAGCTGTGGAATTTTAATTGCTGGTTGGATTGTTGAAGTCCGCATTACATATTGGACTAATTGTCTATGTATTTTTATTAATTGTTTTAGTTGTACTAAAACATCTGCTGCAGACATCCTTTCGATGTCTGGATGTGGTGTGTATCCGGCTAGGACCGGCCACGTTGCTCCTGGTCTACCTAATGGACCAAGCCTGGTGATGTGATTGTTGTGTTGTAGGGCGCCATTAAACAAGAGCAGATGCTCTTGAAATTTAAGTGGTACTTCCACCTCCTCGAAAGGAGTGTATTCTTCAGGAGGTTCCTCTGTTTTGTAATGGTGGAAGACCTTTGTTACAGCGTTTGCTGCTGGAAAATTTATCCATGAATAGAACACCTCTGTCTGCCGATATTCGTGTGCCTCTATTACGAATATGACTGTGCCACCTCTAGGTGTCAGTCCATTTTCTATAAGTTTCAAAGTTATAGATTTCCTTATGTTGACCGCGATGAGTATTAAATTCGGGTCTGCTTCTTGCATAGTATTATCAGCTGTTACGAGTTCAGCTGCTACTCTAGTTATCTCTCTTTCTTCTTCAGTTTCTGACATTCTACTGTCAGGAAGGTTATTTTGTTTGTTTGCAGATCAGGTTTCTTATGGAAGCAAAGATTAGATGCACAATATTTTGGAACAGTGTATCCTTCAACGTTGACTAAACCAAGGACCGTACATAGGAGTTTCCTCCTGCGAGGTTTGGCAGATATGACCTTTCACCCACTCCAGACGTCTTTGGAGTATTATGGGGAAAAAAGGGGTCTGAGTGAAAAAGCACGACTGAGTTACTCTAATGTCTTGCGTTAGTTTTATCGCCTTTCCAAACGTTTGGGCGCCATGTAGTGTAGTTCCTATTATCCCAATAGGCTCTGCGCATTGGAATAATACCTTCAATAGTATAGGCCTAGACCAGACGTTAACTAGGTCTTCTATTGTCGATATTAGACTTAAAGTTTTGGGTTTGCCAGCTAGCTCAGAGTTCACTAGAAACTTTCTCGAATAGGCAAGGAGGAGTTGAACCTCCCTGGATAGACAAGAAGGGATTTAGTTTCTGACAACCATAGAACATGACAACTTTGCTCTCCCCTAATCAAGAGTGTATCTCTAGAGTCGTGTGAAAACAAAAGACAACTTATTTTACTCAGTCAGTACGTGCATTCTTAGTCTCACCAGATTGTAGAGAAAAGGAAGAGACGGGCGTGTTCAATAAAAGATGTTATTTATTGATCAGTCTCTTTTCTCATACAAGAGAAATGGATCGATATTATCGCAATACTTATGGTTAAGTAAAGTGCATACAATAAAAGCAGAAGTATAAAATAATACTGTAAAAACATTTATATGGTTTCTAAGCCATATGCAGGTTTAAAATGGATAAAATATATATATATATACATATACATTTGACTAATCGTACTCAACTGGTGTTTCTAACTACGCCTACCCCGGTGTACCTCACCTAAGCCTAATACGTGGGCGGGAATAGAAAGTAGCAGTTTAAGTTAAGTTTGTTTTGCCAAGTGACTGACTCAAGAATTCTCTGCGAGGGGTTCTGTACCTGGAATTTAGGATGAATGAGGGATGGTATCTCTCGTCTCTGGTCTCGATATTCCAGGCTGCCTGCGAGGGCTACCCGGAAGCGCCGGAGCTGGATTTCTCGGCAGGAGAAAGCAGCGTCTCGTTCTCAGCGCGTCAGGAAGGCGGGGCTGCGCCAGCAGGGTCTGCTCTGGGCTTCGGCAAGTCTGGCTGCTCCGATCTCGTCACCACCGCGTGTGTTTGCTTAAGGCAATACCGGTAATATTTATACCTGTAAGGTGCCGAGATTGACGTAAGGATGGACATAGATACGTCAATAAGGATGTCATACGACTTGGTCGTTAGCACATTCTTTTGCTGAAGTTCTCGATGAAATCAAAACAATGGCCGCAGGGTTTTTCCCAGGTTGTCATAGGTTTGATTTGTTTTGAGAACTCCGTATGCCTTATCAGGGGCTGGAGGAATATCGCTTGTCTAATTAGATTGCAAGCGTTATGACTTAATCAGATAACACGTTCCTGTGCCGTGGTGTGGCATCATCAGATAACGGTTTCTGCATCATGGGATGGCTGCTAGTTAACTTGTTAACCAGAACAGGGTCAGGAATAGGGGGATCGATACAGAACCTATAGGACTACATCACAGGACTTCTGAGGATACAAATCAGCCGTCCCTAGAGCTCAAGTAACATCCACTAAACGATCGGGTGAGCGCGGAGCTGAGTGATGTCACGACCGCTCCACCATCTTACTTGGCCACGCCCCCTGTACTTTTTTTATGGTACCCCTTATGATTGCCTTGTGGGAAAGCTTATGCCTAACATAGTAGTTCTGCTTGCCAATGATAAAGATTGTAGGCCTGATTGTTTATTATGTAACGTTATGATAAATTCAGTAGGCCTGAAACTTCATTGTGAGAAGCATATGTTACAGTCAACAGGCCTTCATGGGTGGATTATTATTAATCTTTATTAAAGCCTGCAATTAGGAATTGTGTTACATGGATTCTTGCAGATTACTAAAGTAAGCAGGGGTTGTGGTGTTAGATACACCCTCTGACAAACTATGGGAGTAGAAAATGTGCACTGTGAGGCTCCTTGTTAGACTTTAATAGGAGGGATAGTATTATTTTTAGTCAACTTTAATTTTGTATACTTTGGAAATTTTAAGACTGTATGCCTGATGGTTGCCTTATAGGGAAGTTTAAGCTCAGTACAATAAGTGTGAGCTGATTATGGTGACAAGGTAATGATAACAGACATAGGCCTGATTGATTCAATAGGAAAAGGTACTTTGGATGCCATAGGTCTGGTCTGTTTATTATGAAACAAAATGATAAAAGCAGAAGGGTTGATGTATTTACTGTGTAACACGTCAAAGCCAATATACTGTTAACGGTGGATTGTTTTTGCACTGTGTTAAAGTGTGAAGTCAGGTATTTTGATACATAGAGTCCCACAGATTACCTTTCCAGGGAAGGATTTTGCTGTTGGTTACCTCATTTAACAAAATCCAGTGGCAGAAGATTTGCACTGTAATCATTCTTGCAAAAATCTCTTTTTATAATCTGACATACTGAAATGTCTGCTAGAACCGTGTAATTAAAAAAAACCTCAAGAATGCAAACAATCATATTAAAAAATATATATGGTCAGTCTTTTTCTGCCACTGGTCTGTCTGAGTCTCAGTTACACTCTCCTTCCATCCATGATGGCATAATGGCTCAGTACACAGAAGTCGCTGGATCTCTTGTAAATTACTGCATTTTCTAAAGACATATGGACATCCACCTGAAGATGATTGTGTATTAGTGTCAGTGCTGGTTGGGGTGTATTTTTTGGTTTTACATTTTCTTCTTTCATAGTTCCACTTCCCTTTCTTTGCTTCTCCTTTATTTTAATTTTTCATAAGAAGATATCACAGCACCCCCAATAGTACTAATGAATGCTGCTTATATTATTTGCAGTGTGCTTCACCTCAGTTGGCCCCTCCCCTAAAACAGGCAACCATTATGAAATGCTGTTGTTCATGGTGCATCATTGTTTACCATTCCAAGATAGACATATAGATGTTGAGGCCATGCTGGAACTACAAAACAACAATAGACTAAATACAGTACCACTGCAAGACAAACACCCAACCTTTGTTATTACAAGCATATGCCTATCGTGTTTATACTTTACCCTTTTTTTAACTTGTATTATTTTCATTTATCTTGTATCTGTTGTTGAGTTTGTGTGTGTTTTATTGTGGCTCTGTCAGAGGGTGAATTCAAGAATGAATTATTGTATGGTGAATGGGTGCATGAATGAAAAGATGAGTGCCAGAGTGAATGCATTATGACTTGTTTTTAGTTGATTGACCTGCACATTTTGATAATGGCTTGTATTTTACAATTGTTGATAAATTATTGACTTACATCAATGTAAATGTCATGGCCTTTCAAAATGTATTGTTTGTGTTTTTTAACAAATGCTTATTTCCCTCTGTTTTTAAAATATGTAAATAGAACATGAATTAGAATGTATATAAGTGGAACACAAATGTCTTGAATTTTGATATATGGAAAATAACAAAATCTTAAAAAACGTTAGGTATGTTGTCTGTCTTGTTGCCCTGAAGAAGTCTTATAATAATATGAAACGCGTTGGCTACCCTGTGAAGAAAATAAGAATAAAGGAATATTCGTAAAAGTTCATTCTGCAAAGTTGTTTAGCACTATTAGTGTGTGCTGATCAAATTCTTTTTGAATAATTACTTATTGTTGGACTTGGCCCTTTCTACAGGGTTACTCCCAAACATTTTGGCTTTTCCCCTCCACTTTCTGCTGAATTTGTTTAGTTGGCCATAGGACTATGCACTTTACAACCGCTAACCAGTGCTAAAGTGCTTCTGCTATCTCCTTAAATATTCTAAATTGACTTATACCCAATTGGCATATTTAATTTACTTGTAAGTCCCTTGTATAATGGTATACCATATTCCCAGGGCTTGTAAATTAAATGCTACTAGTGGGCCAGCAACACTTAAGTGGCACCTTAAAACATGTCCCAGCCCTGTCACTGTAGCCAGAATGCAGTTTTTAACTGTCATGGCGACATGGCATTCAAACCCCATTGTCAAGCCTTAAACTCCTCCTTTTTACATACAGGTTACCCTTAAGGTAGGCCCTGAGTATCCCATATAGCAGGGTGCTGTGTAATTAAAATGTTGGACATGTACTCCTAGGTTTTGCATGTTATTTCAGTGAAAAACTCCTAAATTCATTTTTCACTACTGTGAGGTCTACCTTTCCCTTGGGATAACATCGTGGATTCCTTATTACATTTATTAAGCTGTAATTTCCAATTCGAAGCAGGTAGCTATATCATGTTTGGTGTCTTTAGTATTGGGATGAAAAGCCCTATTTGGGGCCCGATTCCGATCTCGCTCGGAAGTGCACCGAAAGCGATCCAGCCGAAAAAAATACGAGCCATACACATGTTTTCCGCCCAACTCGTACGATGCGAGAAACAAAAAAATCACAGACAGAATTGTTTCCCAGTCCAAACTGCTCCGTACGTCTCATACCTAAGCAAACCGTGCCATGCAATGGATGTAATTTATGTCTGAGCCAGTACGATGCACGCATCAGTCAGCCGGTTCGAGTCAAAGTTTCCGGTTTGCAAAACGTCTGGGACGTTGCCTTTGGGGGTCAGCGTCAGACCCCCTGTCACCTGCACCCTTACGGCTCAGACACAGGGCGGGACCCAAGGGTCTCCCCAACACAGGCATGTATGGTGCAGATGGCACCGATGCATGCTCACTGTAGAGGGCGCCTATGTGCGAGCCGCACCCATGTATGTGTCGTGCAACCAGCTCCCATTGACCTCTATGGGAGCCCGACCGAACCGAGCTTTCTGACCTAGATCGGAATGGGGCCCTTAATGGTAAATGTTGGAAAGGGGACCTCAGGGGAGACAGAAGGTGTCTGACTGTCCGCCCCGAGACCCACCTCTCTGTAGGGAGTAGGCCGAGCGCCGTAGGGAGGCCTCCTTGGTGAGGCTCCGCTCCTACAATCGTACCAGCAGAGTAAACACACTACTTACAGATAGACACCACACAGGAAGGATATTCACACGAATCTTTATATACGTAATCGAAGCAAGTTCTTGGCAGGGTAGCGGCACGGATCGAGGGATCCGTAATGTCGTGGTCTCGGGGAAAAGGGGGTAGCGGGACAGTCTTGGCACCCACTGGTGCGTGGATAGTTCAAGGGTTCAGGCCGCGACAGCGTCCGCAGGGCCTCGGAGATAGTTCAGCTAGGACAGGCCGCGACAGCGTCAGCAGGGCCTCGAAGGTGGTTCAGCTTGGTCAGGCCGCGACAGCATCAGCAGGGCCTCGAAGGTGGTTCAGCGTGGTCAGGCCGCGACAGCGTCAGCAGGGCCTCGAAGGTAGTTCAGCTTGGTCAGGCCGCGACAGCGTCGGCAGGGCCTCGAAGGTGGTTCAGCTTGGTCAGGCCGCGACAGCGTCAGCAGGGCCTCGAAGGTGGTTCAGCTTGGTCAGGCCGCGACAGCGTCAGCAGGGCCTCGAAGGTGGTTCAGCTTGGTCAGGCCGCGACAGCGTCAGCAGGGCCTCGAAGGTGGTTCAGCTTGATCAGGCCGCGACAGCGTCAGCAGGGCCTCGAAGGTAGTTCCAGGTGCAAGAGTTCGGATCAGGATCAGCCGCGACGAGGTCAGCAGGGCTTCGACTCCCAGATACAACTGCCGCCCTAATCCAGGGCTGGCCCAGATATAGGACTGGAGGGCTTTGATGTCCGGACCCTCGCGCCTGGGGGTCCGAGGGGACGGGATGAGGGGGTCCAGACACCCAGCAGGGGGGCGGAGCCAGCGCCCAGGGAGCCGGGAGAGCGATTGATACCAGGCGCCCGGGGGCGGTGGAAGGCCCATCGAGACTCTCCTCCTCCGTGATCTGGTCGAGTGGCCACTTTACCACCTAGGAGGATCCTGGTGCCTCAATGTCTGGGCTTTGCTGGGGCCGGGCCCGGGATGGCGGTGGCCACGTGTTCGGGGCATGAGGATCCCAAGATGGAGTCGGGCCGGGAAGGGTGGCCTGGTCAGGGTGCCAGGCTGGCAGCGTTGGCGAAAATGTTCTGTCGGGGTACCAGGGAGGGGGAGAGCTGTAGGTGGCCGGGGAGGCTGCTCGTGCCGATGGTTCGTGAATGTGCGTGTCAGGGGGGTCGCTAGTAGGTAGATGGAGGGCCGATGTCGTCCTGGGCCCTCCATGCGGACGGGGTTGGACCACGCCACAAGGCCGTGTCCAACACACGTCCCCTCCAGCTGAAGGCGGGGAGAGTCACCCATCTTCCTGGGGGCTCTCTTCGTCGAGGCGGAAAAACCGGGACAGGCCGTCCGCGTTGGCGTGGTCACTGCCAGGGCGATGCTCCACAGTGAAATCCATGCCTTGGAGGGAGATGGACCATCGCAGCAGTTTGGGATTCTCGCCACGCATGTGCATCAGCCACCTGAGGGGCCGGTGGTCAGTCTGCACCCGGAAGTGGGTGCCGAAGAGGTAGGGCCTGAGTTTCTTGAGGGCCCACACGACAGCGAAGGCTTCCCTCTCGATGGTGCTCCATCGCTGTTCCCGGGCCAGCAGCCGCCGGCTGATGAAGGCCACCGGATGGTCAGTTCCCGTGGAGTCCAATTGCGATAGGACCGCCCCGATGCCGTGTTCTGAGGCGTCGGTCTGGACCACAAACTCTCGGCTGTAGTCGGGGGCCTGGAGCACAGGGGCGGTACACATGGCTGCTTTCAAGGTCTCGAAGGCCTCCTGACACGAGGGTGTCCACTGCACTTTCTGTGGACGGTTCTTCGAGGTCAGTTCCGTGAGGGGCCCCACAATGCTCCCATAGTTCTTGATAAAACGCCGATAGTACCCCGTAAGCCCCAGGAAGGCTCGGACGGCGGTCTGGTTGACAGGGGGTTCCCAGGCTAGGATGGCGTCGATCTTGGGTTGGAGGGGAGCCACTTGGCCGCTCCCCACTTGGTGTCCCAGATAGGTCACGGACCCTTGGCCTATCTGGCATTTGCTGGCCTTCACAGTTAGCCCGGCCCGGCGGAGAGCTGTCAGGACTTCCCAGAGGTGTTTCAGGTGCTCAGCCCAGTGGAGGCTGTAGACCGCAATGTCGTCTAGGTAGGCGGCACTGAACCCTTCTAGCCCCGCCAGTACTTGGTTTACTAGTCTCTGGAAGGTGGCTGGGGCGTTTTTCATGCCGAAGGGCATCACCTTGAACTGGAAGTGGCCGTCGGGCGTGGAGAAGGCTGAGCGCTCCTGGGCGCCAGGGGTGAGGCCGATCTGCCAATACCCGGCGGTGAGGTCGAAGGTACTGAGGTACTTGGCGGCCCCCAGGCGGTCGATCAGTTCATCGGCCCGGGGGATGGGATGTGCGTCGGTTCTGGTAACAGCATTCAGCCCCCGGTAGTTGACGCAAAACCGGAGTTCTGGCGGGGTGCCAGGCGCGGCGGCCTTGGGGACCAGGACCACTGGGCTGGCCCAGGGACTGTCGGAGGGTTCGACTACCCCCAGGGCCAGCATCTTGGTGACTTCCGTCTGGATGCAGGCCCGAACTCGGTCGGGGACCCGGTAGGCCCGGTGTCGTACTGGCTGACTGTCCCCGGTGTCGACATCGTGGACACACCATTGGGTAACCCCGGGGGTGAGGGAGAACAGGTCTGTGAATTGTCCCAACAGTTCTTGACAGTCTCGGCGCTGTGCGGGGGTCAGGTCGGGGGAGAGAGAGATCCCTTCGACGGAGCCGTCCTTCTCAGTGCACTTTAGGAGGTCGGGCAAGGGCTCGGAGTCGTCTTCGGTCCCATCGTCGGTAGCGAGTAGCAGGCTCAGTTCTGTGCGGGCAAAATGAGGTTTGAGCCGGTTGGCGTGCAGAACCCGGAGGGGGTTCCGGGGAGACTCCATATCCACGAGGTAAGTGACGGGGCTCTTGCGCTCGATCACCTTGAAGGGCCCCGACCATTTGTCCTGGAGGGCACACGGTTCGACCGGGGACATGACCCAGACCCGCTGGCCCGGCTCGAACTCGATGGAGGAGGAGTGCTGGTCGTACCAGCGTTTCATGTCCTCCTGACTGGCCTCCAGGTTGGCCTCTGCAAGGGCCCGGAACTTCCGAGTCTGGTTTCGGAGGGTCAGGAGGTACCGGTAGACGTCCGGTGGTGCGCTTTGGACGGTGGTTTCCCAGCCTTCTTTGACTAGGCTGAGCGGACCTCGGACAGGGTGTCCGTACAAGAGTTCGAAGGGGCTGAACCCCAGGGATTTCTGTGGTACCTCCCGATAGGCAAACAGGAGGCAGGGCAGCAGGACATCCCATTTGCGTCGTAGTGGCTCTTCTAGGCCCTGGATCATTCCCTTGAGTGTCCGGTTGAACCGCTCCACAAGTCCATTCCCTTGGGGATGATACGGGGTGGTGAACTTGTATGTGACCCCGCACTGTTGCCACAGGGACCGCATATACTTAGATATAAAGTTCGTGCCCCGATCGCTCACGACCTCCCGGGGGAATCCTACTCGGGAGAAGATCCCCATCAAGGCTCGCCCCACCACAGGAGCGGTTATGGTTCTGAGGGGGATGGCCTAAGGATAGCGGGTGGCGTGGTCCACCAGGACAAGTATGAAGCGATGCCCTTGCGAGGTTTGAGGGTCCAGGGGCCCCACAATGTCTATTCCCACTCGCTCGAAGGGGGTGGTCACTACTGGAAAAGGTTGGAGCGGGGCCTTCACCTTCCCCCCGCTCTTTCCGCTGGCTTGGCAGGTCGGGCAGGTGCGGCAGTGGTTATGTACATCAGTGCGCATTTTGGGCCAGTAGAAGTGGGTCACCAGGTGGCTGTAAGTTTTGTCCTGCCCCAGGTGCCCTGCGAGGGGCACATCGTGCGCCAGGTTCAAAAGGAAGTCTCTGAATCGCAGGGGAACCACTAACACTCGGCTGGCCCCCAGCTCGGCAATTTTCTGTTCACTATATAGGAGGTCGTGGTCCCAGTAGACCCAGTGGGACCCGGAGGTGTCCCCGGTAGCTTGGGCAGCGGCTTGTTGGCGGGTCCCCTCGAGGGAAGGGCAGGTCTTCTGTTCCTGCCGAAACTGTTCTCGGGTGGGACCACCCTCTTGGCGCCATTGGGCGAGTTCGGGGATGTCGCTGAGCTCGTGGTGGTTTACGGGCTCTGAGGGCCTGGTCTCGGAGTCGCATTCTTCATGGCTGGCCGAGGGTGGTGGCTCGGGCCACTCCGGCTCTTCGGTCGGGGCGGCCTCGATCGCTGCCGTGGCTTGGGCCGCCATAGATCGGGTCGTCGCACATACCCACTCTGGTAATCCCATCATTCCCAGGTGCTCTCTCCGCTTGACTTGGGCCCAGGGAGAGCTCTCGAGGTCGTTCCCAAGGAGGCAGTCCACGGGGGCGTCGTCCCGGACGGTTACCTTGAGGGTGCCCGACACTCCCCCCCATTCGAAGGGAATTCGGGCCATCTGGCATAGAGTTTCGGAGTTGTCGGCGGCCCTCACGGGGCAGCGGAGGTTCGGGATGATCTGTTCGGGGGTCACCAAGTGGCAGCGGACGGCCGTCACACTGGCTCCCGTGTCTCGGCGGGCTTCGGTCCGTCGTCCATTGATGTGGACCCACTGACGGTATTTACGAGTGTTGCTCGGTAGCGGGGCCTGGGGGACCAGGTCTCTACTGCCCAGGCAGGCTAGGGCCATGGCGGCCGGTTTATTACTCGGTCTGATCTTCTTCGTAGCTCTCTACGTCTTCTTCTCCCTCTTCTCCCAGGGCTGCAGCAGCGAACTGGCGGGTCGGAGGCCCAGTGGTGCCGGGACGCTGGTTCATGGGGCAGAGGGGGTCACTGGCATAGTGACCGGTCCGCTGGCACCTGTGGCAAGTAATGTTCGGGTGGGGCCCCGGCCGTGCCGGGGGGTCCCTCTTCAGGGGCGGCAAAGGGTTACTCGGGGGAACCCTGGAGGGGGGCCCCGGCCCGAGGCCGGCAGGAAGCTTCGGCTCTGGTTCTGTCCTCCTCCGCCTCCCCGCTGGCGGGGGTGCCCCCGGCCGCCCGGACCGGTTTCTCCTATCGGTGTTCGGGGGACCCGGGTGTTCACCCATCGATCCGCCTCGACGGCGAGTTTCCGGGGCTCGGTTAGCTTGCTGTCGAGTAGATGCTGTCTGAGCTCGACAAAGCAGTTGTTGGAGAGGTGTTCCCACACGATGAGGTCGAACAGCTGCTCGTAGGTGGACACTTTGCTGCCCTTTATCCATCCTTCCAGGGCCCTGCTATAAAAGTTCACGTACTCGACCCACGTGGTACCGGGGATTTTCTTGCAATCTCTGAATCTCTGCTGGTACATCTCGGGGGTGAGGCCATACCGGACAAGCAGGGCGTCCTTCATGTGGTCATAGGAGGACATTACGTCGTCGGCCAGCTCCAGCAGGGTGTCTCTTCCTTCGCTGACGAATCTCCCCCATAAGCCGGCACCCCAGTCCTTTCGCGGAATGCGGTGCGCGGTCATGGCAACTTCGTACGCCTTGAACCATTGCTGGATATCGTCATTCTTGTAGTACTCCTTGACGATATCTTTCGGGATGTGGACCTTTGGGTCGGCAGGAGGTGGGGGGTTCCGGGCTACTGTGGCGCCAGCCTCTTCGAGTTTGGCTTTGATTTCGAGTTCTTTGAGGCCACGCTCGTGTTCGTATGCGAGTTTTTTCTCTTCCAATTCTCTTTGCCGCCGCCTTTCTTCCAGATCTCCCTCCAATCGCAGTTGTTCAAGGGCCATTTTCTTTTCTGCTAATTGGAGTTCTCCGTCCAGCCGGAGTCGGGCGAGCTCTAGTTCATGGAGCCGACTCCTTTCCCGCTCCCGGGCGTCCTCGTGGGAGAGGCCCGGGTCCCTGTTGGCGGTTCTTTCCTCTATGGGGGCTATGACGGTACTCACGGGTACTTCTCGGACAACGTCATCGTCCGTTTGGGGTGGGGTCTCTCTGGTCTCCACCCAGGTTTGCAGCGCTTCTTTGAAATCGTCCTTTGTGCTTAGTCCGGTGGTAGCGATACCCAGGTCTTTGCAAAATTGTTTAAGTTCTTTATGGGTGTACTCCTCTAACAGGTCTTCCTGGAATTCTGCAGTCGTTCTGGCTTCCTTAGTAGTCATCGTGGCTGTGGGTCTCTGTCAGTCGTGACGTGTTACTCGCTGTACGATTTGCGTGGGCTCGGATCCCGTCGCTTGCCACCAATGTTGGAAAGGGGACCTCAGGGGAGACAGAAGGTGTCTGACTGTCCGCCCCGAGACCCACCTCTCTGTAGGGAGTAGGCCGAGCGCCGTAGGGAGGCCTCCTTGGTGAGGCTCCGCTCCTACAATCGTACCAGCAGAGTAAACACACTACTTACAGATAGACACCACACAGGAAGGATATTCACACGAATCTTTATATACGTAATCGAAGCAAGTTCTTGGCAGGGTAGCGGCACGGATCGAGGGATCCGTAATGTCGTGGTCTCGGGGAAAAGGGGGTAGCGGGACAGTCTTGGCACCCACTGGTGCGTGGATAGTTCAAGGGTTCAGGCCGCGACAGCGTCCGCAGGGCCTCGGAGATAGTTCAGCTAGGACAGGCCGCGACAGTGTCAGCAGGGCCTCGAAGGTGGTTCAGCTTGGTCAGGCCGCGACAGCGTCAGCAGGGCCTCGAAGGTGGTTCAGCCTGGTCAGGCCGCGACAGTGTCAGCAGGGCCTCGATGGTAGTTCAGCTTGGTCAGGCCGCGACAGCGTCAGCAGGGCCTCGAAGGTGGTTCAGCTTGGTCAGGCCGCGACAGCGTCAGCAGGGCCTCGAAGGTGGTTCAGCTTGGTCAGGCCGCGACAGCGTCAGCAGGGCCTCGAAGGTGGTTCAGCTTGGTCAGGCCGCGACAGCGTCAGCAGGGCCTCGAAGGTGGTTCAGCTTGCTCAGGCCGCGACAGCGTTAGCAGGGCCTCGAAGGTAGTTCCAGGTGCAAGAGTTCGGATCAGGATCAGCCGCGACGAGGTCAGCAGGGCTTCGACTCCCAGATACAACTGCCGCCCTAATCCAGGGCTGGCCCAGATATAGGACTGGAGGGCTTTGATGTCCGGACCCTCGCGCCTGGGGGTCCGAGGGGCCGGGATGAAGGGGTTCAGACACCCAGCAGGGGGGCGGAGCCAGCGCCCAGGGAGCCGGGAGAGCGATTGATACCAGGCGCCCGGGGGCGGTGGAAGGCCCATCGAGACTCTCCTCCTCCGGGATCTGGTCGAGTGGCCACTTTACCACCTAGGAGGATCCTGGTGCCTCAATGTCTGGGCTTTGCTGGGGCCGGGCCCGGGATGGCGGTGGCCACGTGTTCGGGGCGTGAGGATCCCAAGATGGAGTCGGGCCGGGAAGGGTGGCCTGGTCAGGGTGCCAGGCTGGCAGCGTTGGCAAACATGTTCTGTCGGGGTACCAGGGAGGGGGAGAGCTGTAGGTGGCCGGGGAGGCTGCTCGTGCCGATGGTTCGTGAATGTGCGTGTCAGGGGGGTCGCTAGTAGGTAGATGGAGGGCCGATGTCGTCCTGGGCCCTCCATGCGGACGGGGTCGGACCACGCCACAAGGCCGTGTCCAACAGTAAAGTTGGGTTTTTCATTACAATTTTGAAAATGACACTTTATGAAGTTGGCCTTTTCTTGCCCTTAGCCCTTCTGTGCCTAAAGCCTGTCTTGGGTCACATGATTGGGTGTAACTGACCGTTAGACTTTGTGACTTACTCTCAGATAGTCACACTATAGAGGGATTAGGTGTGCCTTAATGGGCCATCTGCTGGCAGGAGGAAGGGGTGGAACTGAGCACCACCCCACTTGCACCATAACAAGGAGTGTTCTGCCCTCACACAAAGGACCTAACACCTACCCATTGTCACTTGACTGGTGCCAGAGGGCTGAAGAAACTGTATACAAAAGCATAGGGTGTACCAAGAAATGGGAGAAATTGTGGGGGCCCTGGCGGAAATATAGACAATCAGGGGGGACCCCCGGGACGTGAGGTGATGAAGATATTTAATTGTCCTCGTTGTTCCCAATTACTGATGACATGGTTCACGATTGTGATATCTCCAAACATGCCTCATGTATACTGTATTCTACTGAATGGTCTCTTGCACACTGTTAATAAAAAGATTTCCCCCCCAAAAAAGGCAGCTGTTTCCTTACCTGGGTAACCGTGTAGGGTGATTTTATTCAAGTCCTGGTACAAACATCACATTTTGGCAATGGCCTCAATGGTGCCTAGGATGCTGAGTCTCTCCTGCCCCTTGTTATTTAGAAAAAAATCCCTGGTCATACTCATTTATTCTCAGTTTCCCCTAATAATTTTTTCTCAGCTTCCATAATATTCATATGCTCAGTGCCAACAGGCTTGTTTTTCTTTTGCCTGCATGATGGAGCGAGATAGAAAACAAAATTTTGTTTAAACTCGCGAAGTCACATTTCCATAACATGAATAATAATATTAATAATTTGTGATATGTCGTGCTAATACAACTTAGATTAAACTTTACACATGGGGGGACTAACATGTGTGCTCATAAACGTGCATATTTGTTGCATCTTTTTGTTCGTGCAAAATAATAAAATAATTTATTGTTTTCGTTTTTGTCATTACTAACTGCTGCAAAAATTAAAAGAAGCATGTGCTTATTTTGCTTTCCCTTGTCTACGTGATGTCATTTCTACTATTCTAGGTGCACATAAGTCTTATGGATTGGTAGATATAAACGCTGCTTTATTTGTTTGCATTTGCTAGGTAACATTTGACTAATCGAGTGGGTTAATTAATTAGTAAACCAAGGGGTGGATACAGAATCTACATTATTTCTTACATTAATACTTTTCTTGTGTTTGTTTTATACTAGAAAGCTTAAGTTGCCTGCTTTTGGGCCTAGTTTACTTGAGTCGCAGAAAAGAGCTGACATGTACTTCTGCAAAAGTCACGAGACGCCCATTCTGAAATAAAGCGTTTATCAAAGCTGCATTCACAAAGCAAAAACTGATGTGCTGTCATCATTCTGTCGGACGTGGCCAAGGTCGAAAGTGAACATTTTGTCGGTCTTAACTTGGCATCCGCGGAAGTCAATGGACGCAGAGAGAGAACATTTATATACAAATGTTGCAAACCTAGGAAGCTCCTGGTTGCATTCGGAAGAGACAATGGTCCTTAAGAAGAATGACTTGATGGAAATTTTGTAATGTGGGTGACATGTCACTTGTCACTCTCAGCCAATGGGACGTCGAAGATTTCTGAAAACTTTCCTTTGAGTAGTTTAGTTAGCGTAGAAAGGTATAAAAAGTCATGCCCCTAGGGATGGGCTGGCTGCTGCTTTCTGACTTTCCGATGAGGGTGATGTGCTGTCGGACTTTGCGTGGAGCACGTAAGAATCCTCAAAGAACTTTACTTTAATTTCTATTATTTTAGCTCAGCTAGGGACATAGGTTTTAGAAATGCTAAACTTTTAATAATTCTCTTAAACTTTGAATTAATTGCATAAATTGCTTTTTCTCATGATTCTTTACAAATATGTTTACTTTAATGCTAATAAAATTCATTTATAAAACTATCAACTTATATACCATAATTTAGTAATAAAATCTTACTTTTGACATACAAGCTGGTCTTGGTTATTCAGAAGTGTGGGTTACTATTAGCTAGATCACGTCGCCTATGGTGGTCGTTTAAATAACAAGGATGTGTTATAATGACAATATTCTTTCCGCTAATGTATAATATTGTATATAGTTTGTAAATTAGGTGTATATAGATTTATTCTGACCACCTGATTCAGTAGGCCCAAATATGTCAGGTTTATGGATGGGTCCATGAGTTAGTGTAGAGTTTGTTATTGGGTTATGAAGTTGGGTAGCGTTGTTTATGACATATTTTCTATAGCCCGCTGGATCAATTCTCTGGTAGCAGAAATTGATGGTTGCTAAGGGGTAACCAAGGTAATATGTTGGTTGCTAAGGGTTACTAAGGTGTTATGGTATGGAAATAGGATCGATGTTTTAACACATGTTGAGTCTGTTATTCGTGCTATCTGTAAGCTATACCGGTATAGATTGTGTGGCGAGAAATTAGTCACGCAAATCATCTGTTCTGTTTGTAGTGATATCGCCGAGTATCACAATTGGTATCGCCGTGTACCAGAAGTATTGTCGCCGTGCAATACAGTGTTGTCGCCGAGCAGCACAGTGTTAGGGCTAGGTGTGAATCTTGTATAGTGAGGGTTTTCTAAGAAATTAGAGCAGCATGAGAATAGGGACAAAGTGCCTTCCATAAAACTCACTGTGATAAGAGTATTAGTTATATTCGAGCTTGAGTGAAGGGCAGGGTAGCGTCGGTGCATGATTATCTATAAACAGGTTAGAGTCCTGTACGGGTACATGTTTCATATCTATAAACAGGTGAGAGTCCTGTACGGATAAGGTCGTTATTTTGCTAACGGTGCATGATTTCTATAAACAGGTGAGAGTCCTGTACGGATTTCATGTGTGTTTGAAAATAGGGAATTTTCCGTGTGAAAGTGCGAGTTTGATTTGTATTTTATGTTCAAGCGGAACTCTTAGAACTGTCACTTCGCGGTGCGTTCAGAGCAAAGCGAGTTCATAATTATACGTGTTAGAAGGGTGGGGTAAGGGTTACTCTACTGACAATTGAAAATTATCCTTAGTGTGAATAGCGCCGTCTATTCCGAAGTGTGGATACTTGAATGTGTGTAAACTATCCTAAATAGTGAAACAAACAGATGAGTCTTTATTGTCATTGTTAAGAATTAATTTACACTGAAAAGTGTTCTTAAAATGGCGCTGTGAAAAGATTTTGTGAAGGAGGGGTAAGCGCCGGAGTGAGAAACAAGAAACCGCAGCTGCTGTGTACGTCACAGAGCCGCGCTGGGATTGGGTGACCTACGTCACAAACTGTACTCTGATTGGCTCTTGAGTCTCTGACGATTCGTAAGCTAATTGGTTCTTCAGGAAAACTCTATTTTTATTGGTTGAGCTGAAAAGTGACATAGCTCGACTGTCATTGGTTTGTTGGTGTGTTTCGCGCACAGATTGGTTGTTTTACGGAACATCCCGGAAATATTTTACGAACGATTTTGTGAATTAGATTTAACTCTTAAAAATGAGTTATCATTTTAAACATGTTGAGAAAAAGCCAACATTATTTCAAAAGTTTAAGAATTTACTTTCGCCTGACAAGAAAATCGAAACGCGAGGTGGTAAATTACTTCATAAGTATAAAACACCTGCAGCGTACATGGAAGATGAATATGGATATCATACTGTCTTATGGTTTGATAGTTGGAAACGCTATACTAAGAACGACGGTGTTTTAACTTGGCCTGATGATGGTTCATTTAATGTAAAGGTTTTGAGAAATTTACGAGAGAAAATGAATGCTCTTGTTCCAAAACCGAGACCAACTCAATTTGAAGCTTTAGTTGAGTGGGAAGATGAGATGTATCAGTTACAAAGAGAAGCTAGTGGAATTAAAAGACCTTCTAAAAATCCACCATGGAGAAGAGAAACTCATGAAGATAGATTGAGAATGTGGAGACAGGGAAACATGAGTGAAGGATTGTATTTAATTCAAGAAATGGTAATGGGTACTCCTACAGGGAAATCTATGGAAAGTGAATCTGAAGATGCTGTTATGGAAGAAATTTATACAACAGCTAGAAAGAATCAGCCTTTGAGACCTCCTAGATCATGGTCTACTCCGGTGGTTTCTACTGAAACTTCACCGAGTGCACCTCCAATTAATGAAGCTCCTAAACTTTATCCAAACAATTGTGAAATCATTGAAACTCCTAGAAGACCAGAATTCGATAATGCTCGAAATGAAGGTAGACATTTTACAATGGCTCCTAGAGCAAGAGAAGCTCCAAAAGATTATAACAGAGAGGCAAGAAATGTTGAAGATGTCAATTCTGCTGAATATTTGAGATCTAAAGAAGAATTAATTAGAAGAATGACAAAAGGCATGGAAGCTGTGACAGTTCCAGTAACGATTGGTCCTGTTCAGCCTATATTTGACCAAAAAGAATCAAGCAAAACAGGTTTAATTATTCCACTAAATGCAGAAATTCAAAGGGTTGCTGAAAAATTTTATTCAGATTTATCTGAAATAAACTCTTCTAGATCGAGAATGCCTGATTTAACCTTTAATGAGGATTTATCTCCAAAAACACCAATGGGTGCTGTATCAGATGTAGGGAGTCCTGAAGCCAGGGTAACCACACCAAAACTTGATGTGGCTAAATTAAAAGCAAATATCGAAGAATTAATAATCGGAACAATTGGTCCAGATAGTTTAAATTACTATCGAGATGATGAACTACTGTTCATTTGTAAAAGTATTCAGTGGAAAACGAAAAACAAATATGATCAATTAGAGGATCTAGCAGCGGAACTTGAAATCGATGTGAGCAAACAAAAGAACTTTGCAAAACATTACAGATTAGATTTTTCAGAAAGTGACATTGAGAGTTTGAACTCAATGGGAAGAATAGTACATATAAAAGATTTGATTGTTTACATCAAAAAGCTAGGAGAACTGAATAAGTGGAGAGTAAAATGGACGAAAAAGAAGGAAGATGAAAGATTGGAAAAATTGTCAAAACAATTTCCAATGAGAGAGATTGCAGGTGGAGGATATGTTCATGTCCCTTGGTCGAGACAGGACATTCTGTTATTTACAAATGACTTTCCGAAATTGAGGGAAAAACCAGTTGAATGGTACAGGCAAGTTGATAGATTTATCAAAGTGTCAAAAGTTCTGTGGATTGATTTAGATGGATTTTTCGACATTGTCGTTCCATCAGATCTTTGGACAGAATGTAAAATATCAATTAGTTGGCCAAAAACAGAACCTGAGCGAATCAAAGAAACAGGTGCTCCAAATCCACTTGTAATGGATTTTTACGAAAAAGTAATTGTTTGGATGAAAAACAAAATTCCACCCAAAGAAGTTGATTGGGTTAAAATAGAGAGGACAGAACAGGAAACAAAAGAATCAGTTCATTCTTTTTATGAAAGACTACTGTTAATCTTTAAACAATACAGTGGTTATGAAAAATTAGATGAGAAAGACATGAGTCATTTTGTCTATAGATTTGTTTATGGACTAAAACCTGAAATTGGAGACATGATCAGAAATAGCATTGTAGGATGGCAATCACTTTCTGTGGATGATATTCTGAGAAAAGCTAAGTATTGTAGCGATGAATTAGAAGTGAGACAGAAGAAGCTCAAGGAAAAAGCGATGTGGGCACAGGTGAAAGTAGCTGAGCAACAGGTTGCCAGCATGGGTAATAAGAACACTAATTTTGTTCAAACTGGAAATACGAACCAGATACAAGGAAAGTTTAAAGGTAATAATTTCCAAAAGAAATTTAGCCCAAAGATTGAGGAGTTAAAACAGAGATTACCTTGTTTTAATTGTGGCGAAATTGGACATTGGAGAGACGAGTGTCCTCATCCTCCTAAAAACTTAAAGAGTCCCTTATTGAATCCACAGATGCAGAATGGTGTTGAACTGCAGCAACAGCTACAGATGCAACAGGGGTTAAACGAATTTAACATTCAGCGACAGTTGCAGCAACAGCAACAACAACAGGTGAATAATCGTCAAGATCAATTGCCACAACCACCTTTTCCGAATTGTGGGGGAGTTCAAAAATATAATCCAAATGTGGGATTTCAGGGAAATGAACAGGTAATAAAACCACAAAAGCAGCAAAAGCAGCAAAGAGTTCAAATGCAAAATGCTTCACAACAGTTTCTATTAGCAGAAAGTCAAGACAGTGATTCTGATGATTATTGCTGACGGTGCCCGGGAGAGGAGGAAGAGTGTGTTGTTGGAGCCACTCTTGAAGTTGACCAGTCTGGTCCTTTTGTAAACGGGAAAGTTAATGATGTAGACATCACTTTTCTAGTGGACACTGGTGCTACCCGTTCTACTGTTAGATCAGTGGAAATTGAAAACCTACCTCTCTCTGGGGATACCATCCAAGTTGTTGGAGTAAGTAATCAACAAATTAAAACAGACTTAACTGATCCAGTTCCAGTTGAAATTGGAAATTACAGAGACAAACACAGATTTGTGGTTTGCAATAGTAGTCCAGTGAATCTGTTGGGCAGAGACATCCTATGTAAAATGAATTGCCGAATATATTGTTCTCCTGATGGAGTAGAATTACAAACAATGGAGGAAGATGGTTTGTACAGAATGACAATGATGATGATGGAAGCAGAAGAAACAAAATTGTTTCCTGCATTGGAAAAGAAAGATTTGCCTGAAGAGCTCAGGGAAACAGTAAAATCTGAAATATGGGATTTTAATGGGAAAGAAATGGGTCTAATGAGAAAAATAGATCCAGTAAAAATTACATTGAAGCAGGGAATAGAATTTCCAAACACTCCACAGTATAAAATGAAAGCAGAAACAATTGAAGGGATTACACCAATTATTGAAAATTTCATTAAACAGGGCGTATTAAAGGAAATGGAGAGTAGTCCTTGTAATTCACCAATTATGGGAGTTAAAAAGGCAAATGGAACATTTAGAATCGTACAGGATTTGCGAAAGGTTTATCAAATTGTTGTTCCATGTTGTCCAGTGGTTCCAAATCCAGCAGTAATTCTGTACCAGATTCCGCATGATGCTGAATGGTATACAGTCATTGATCTTTGCAATGCTTTCTTTACGGTTCCTTTACATCCAGACAGTTATGAAATCTTTGCTTTCAGATTCCAAGGTAAGACCCTCGGATGGAGCAGAATCCCTCAGGGCTATACAGAGAGTCCTTCAATCTTTAATGAACTGTTAAAAAGATCATTAGAAAACCTAGACTTACCTGGTAGGTCTACGTTAGTGCAGTATATTGACGATTTGTTAATAGCTGCAAAGACAAGAGAAAATTGTGTGACAGACACAATAATTCTGTTAAATCGCCTTGCAGATGAGGGACATAAAGTGTCTCCAGCTAAGTTACAGTTTTGCAAACAAGAAGTAAAATATCTTGGTCACAGAATTGCAAAGGGAAAAAGACAAGTAACGATTGAGAGAATAAAGATGATTCAAGCAATGTTGCCTCCAAGAACACAGAGACAGGTCAGAATGTTCTTAGGAATGGTTGGTTACTGTCGACAATGGATAAGTGGATTTTCAGTAATTGCAAAACCACTACAAAGACTGACAAAGTCAGATGTAAAAGATCCAATTATTCTCAATGATGCTGAGATGGAATCTTTTGAGAACCTGAAAAAGAGCTTATGCCAAGCTCCTGCTTTAGGTATGCCAAATTATGAGAAAGATTTTGAACTGTATTGCAGTGAAAGAGAAGGATGTGCATTATCTGTATTGATACAGAGACATGGAAATCTAAAGAAACCTATTGCATACTTCTCTGCAGTTCTTGATCCTATTGCAAAAGCATTACCAGGTTGCTTAAAAGCAGTTGCAGCTACAAGTATTAGTCTTGAACAAAGTGAAGGAATCATTATGGGATTTCCTGTGAAAGTTTTTGTGCCTCATTCGGTTGAAATATTGCTGACAAGAGGTAAGACTCAACATTTAACCAGTAGCAGATTGACAAAGTATGAGAAAATCATACTAGGAGCAGATAATGTCTCGATTTCAAGATGTTTGAATCTGAATCCTTCTACATTACTGCCTGATTCTGAAATTGTGGATGACATTGAAACAGAACATGAATGTTTAGATGTCATGGAGTTCTGCACAAAACCAAGAAAAGACATCAAAGACAGACCTTTGTCTGAATCGGATTTTGTCTACTTTGTAGATGGCTCATGCTTAAGATCCGAAGGAGGTGTCTTGAAAGCTTCATATTCAGTTTGTACAGTTAAAGATGTTGAAGAAGCATCATGTCTCGAAGGAGTTCGTTCAGCACAAGTGGCTGAATTGATTGCTTTGATTCGTGCATGTGAAATATCGAAAGATATAAGAGTTACCATCATTACTGATAGTCAGTATGGGTATGGAGTTGTGCATGATTATGGACAACTCTGGTCACAGAGAGGATACATGACATCAGCAGGGTCACCAATTAAAAATGCAGTCTTTATTAAAAGATTAATTGAAGCAATACAATTACCAAAAGAAATTGCCATTGTTAAGTGTGCAGCGCACACTAAAGGAGTTGATTATATCTCCAAGGGCAATGCCTTTGCAGATGAAACTGCTAAGTACTGCGCAAGAAAAGGTTATGCATACAATAGGGAGAGGAGTAAAGAAACTGATTCAAATTCATTAATGCTAACAACAGTTGTAGAAACATGGCATGAGATTAGAGATTTACAAAATGAAGCAGATGATGAGGAAAAAGACCTATGGTTAAGATCAGATTGTAGACCACGAGAAGAGGATGGAGTGTGGGTTTACAAAGATGGCAGAGTGGTCTTACCAAATTGCTTGATTGCTGACATGGCCAGATTATATCATGGTCCAGCACATCTGGGAAGAGATTCTATGGTTAGGCTTTTCAGAGAAACTTGGTTCAACACCAAGTTTAGAACAATTGCAGAATCTTTTTGTCAAAGGTGTTTGTCATGCCAACAAATGAATCCAAACAGAAAATCAGTGGTGGGGACAGGAATAATTGGTCGAGAGGGTGGTCCCTTTACCAGGTTACAAATGGATTTCATTGAAATGCCCTTACACAATTGTTTGAAATATGTGCTTGTAATTGTTTGCTTATTTTCAAGATGGGTAGAGGCTTTCCCTACACGACATTGTGATTCAATTACAGTGGCAAAACTGATGCTCAGAGAAATCATCCCAAGGTACGGTTTTCCAGTCACTATTGAGAGTGATGGAGGAAGCCATTTTGATAACAAACTGATGAAATTAATTTGTGAAGCTTTAAGCATTGAGCAGAAAATACACTGTGCATACAGACCAGAGGCATCTGGAGTGGTTGAACAAATTAATGGAACAATTAAAAACAGAATTGGAAAAATGTGTCTTGAAACAGGTGTAAAGTGGACTGATGCTCTTCCACTTGTTTTGATGTCATTAAGAAGTACACCAGATAAAAAGACAGGTTTGAGTCCTCATGAAATTTTAATGGGAAGAGTTATGAGACAAGCTTTTGTACCTGTAGGTAAACTGTTGAGCATAAATGACAGTGCTATTTTGGATTACTGTAAAAGGTTATCTGATATGGTAACTTCTGTGTCTAATCAGGTGGGAACTGAAGCACAATCAAATGAAAAAGTTTTGACACATGATCTGAGACCTGGCGATTGGGTCAGAACAAAAGTACATCGGAGAAGAAATTGTCTGGCTCCTAGATGGCAGAAGCCTAGGCAAATAATTTTGGTCACTACTAATGCTGTAAAGTGCAGAGGATTGAAACGCTGGATTCATCCTAGTCATACTATTCCAGTACCAACTCCTGAGAGTTCTGATGTTGAAAGTGACACCACAGATGATTCTGATTCCGAAGCAGAAGGTGGAACAGAAGGTGAAATAAATCCAGATTCTGAAGATCGACAAGAAAGTCGACATCTGGAAGCTGTACCAGTGACAAGAAAAGACTTGGAAATCATTGAAATAGATTCTGAAGGTGAAGAGAATCTGTTAAAAGGAAAGATAACTGAGGATTCGGTTGTCTCTGTCAAAGACAAAGAAGCAGAACAAAAAGAAGTTTCAGACCAGGAGAGTATCGAAAGGCAGAGAACAAGCTCTGAAGTAAGGAACAGAAGTCCGAAATCTGGGAAGTTGGGGGTAATTGAAGAGGAGGAGGAAGACGAATTACCGAGTACCAGTGACGGAAAACAAAGTGAAGTTCCTGAAGGAGTGAAATTGCCGAATAGAGAAGTTCCTGAGTCAATTGAAATTTCAGACTACGAAACTGAAGAAAGTGACGTGGAAAGTAGAAACAAAAAGAAAAGGACTTGGAAGTCAGAATCAAATAATTCTGAACCAAAAGAAAAGTACGTGAGAAAAGCAGACTACTGGCCTGGTGGAAGATTGAGAGTCAGGTTAGTCAAGAAACCGAGAGAGCAAGTTGAAGAAATCAGTAGTCAAAAGAGTCCTGGAAAGGAAGTTGGAGTTGGAAGGAGAATTGAAGTAGTGTCGAGAAAAGGAAAAAGAATAATAAGACCAAACCAGAAATACAAGTCTCCTGAGTGGACTTATTTAGTAATTCCACCTTGTTGGAAATGGGATCCCCGGCTGGCCAGGGCTTTCGCCAAAGTCAGTCAGAGACCACCACACCCAAGTCAGGGCAAGGGAGTTACACGCCAAGATAACCCCTACTCACCCTCTAGGTAACGTGGCGCGAGCAGCAAGGCTAAACTTGGAGGCGATGTAAGTTAAGTATTTGCGCATGCACCCCAGCAACAACAACCAAAGGCCCACCACAAAGGAAACTCCACACAAGGTTCTATAAAAATAGCCTTTGTATTACACCAAAACACATTAGATAAAACACACTTTACAATGTGCCAGAGGCACGGGCAGAATTTACAAGGGATTATTTACAAGACAGGGCCACCTGGACCACTGTCAGGAATCAGCACTTTTAGAAGTAACAATACAATACTTGTAGGCCTAAACTTAGAACATAGCCTATCAGACAGTACCTTCCGTCCTGGTTGCACGGGATAATGCGAGTGACCTCCTTAGTAAGCTTGAGCGGGCGACCCAGCGAAGCGGCGCGGCTCCGGGAAGAGCGGCGCTGCTCGAGGCTTGGACGGGCTGCCGGCACGGTACAAGCGTTTCTCTGGGGCGACCAATGTATGCGGCTCAGAAGAGGAGGGGGAGGCAGGATGCGGGCGACCCAGCGAAGCGGCGCCGCTCAGGGGAGAGCGGCGCTGCTCGAGGCTTGGACGGGCTGCCGGCACGAGCTGCCGAGGGGAACGAGCGAGGCACACTTCAGCGAGGCCCCAGGGGCCCAGGGAGATCAGACAAGTCCCATCAATTTGGCAGGGAAGGCACCATAGAGTCCACTGGTCCTGGGACTCTGGTCAGGGGGCAAGCTCAGTATCAAGCCCTTGGGATCACTTATAACAGAAGATCACTGTAACACAAAATAGGACATAAAGCACAAAACCAGTACCCACTGGTAACTGGTAAGTCCCCCCTACGCAATCCTAACCACCCTAGGAACAGGTCACGCAGGGAACCAGGACCTTACTAGCACCACCTGCACTAGCAAGAACAACTACCTCAGTATCACAATACACATAGGGGCATAGACCTGGGGACAAAACACATGATGCAGAACCTACATTCAGCGGTGTAAGGAACACATGACGCATCAACACACGTTCAGCGGTGTAAGGAACAGGGCACATAATGTATCAACAACACATTCAGAGGTGCAGAACACAGGGTGCGCAAAACATACTACACATTGTACATTTCCTAACACCCAAAAGCAATAGGACATAGATCAAAACAGCATCTAAACCTTTAGCGTAGAACTCACAAAGTCCAGGTTGCGCCACTGCGCCAGAACCTAAACGTAGCAGCTGCCCACTACTTGCTGGGCAGCTGAGGGACAGAACAGGGGGCCTAAACGCTGCAGCTGGCACTAAGTGCTGCGCAGCTGGGGAAAGGCCAGGGATGAAGGAGTGCGCCTCACTCCTAAAGTCCAGAGTACATGTCCCTAGGAAGGAAAACCTAAACGGTGCAGCTGCCCACTAATTGCTGGGCAGCTGGAAACAGAACTGCGACAGGGGCCCTCACTGGCCCCTCAGGACAAGGACTGCGCCCAACTGAGCCCTCTGGCTCTACAAACAAATATGCCCCTGGTTGGAGCGACCCACTGCCATCTGGGGCCGCTCTACATATCATCACCACACTGCGCCCAACGTTGGAGCCCTTCACAGGCTGTACATCCATAATGTGTGTAGCACTCTGGCTCCTTGAAGAAAGAAATGGCCCCATCGTTGGAGCCTCTCGGGGCTCGAGACACAACTGGGCACCCGGAGCTTCTGGGCCCTAGGACAAATGCCCCACTCGTTGGAGCGGCCCTCTGCCAACTGGGGCCGCTCAAAAAGGGGGGGGAGGAAACTGCCCTCGTGAAGGTGGAGCCTCACTGGCTCCTACTGCGCCATGCCCCCGGAGCCCTCCGTGGGCGTGAGGACCACAATGCAGGGGCCGCCAGGGAGAACCAACGGAGACAACCCGCACTTACCGGCCAGGGGGGGGCGGCGTCTCCTCTCCAGCGGCGTCTCCTCTGGGCGGCTCTCTCCCTTGGCGGCGGTAGCGCTTTGCGGGGCTCTCTCAGCACATGAGAGCCCCGCCTTCACAATGCGCCCGGCCCGCTACCTGTTTCCCCGGTCCCCCATCTCGGGACCGGGCCGTCAATGGCTCTCTCCATCGGTCGGGCGCCGGCCAATCCCTGCGCGGCGGCAGGCGGGACTTCCTTTCCAGACCGGAAGTCCCGCCCAGCGTCAGGCACTACGGTGCCTGACTTCCTTTTTACCCGCGGTTTGCGGCGGTGAATCTCGGGGCACAGAGAGGGGTAGGCACCCTCGAAATACAACGTGGATAGCGGGGTGAGCACCCGCGAGGCCCTGATAGCGGGGTGGCACCCGTGAATGAATGTAACGAAAATCGGGGCAAAAGTCAAAATAAAGCGCTCCGAGCGCCAAGGAACAACACAGCGCTTTCAAGCGCTATAAGGCAAATAAAGCGCTCGCCCAGCGCTAGGCACACAGACTAAAGCTCTCATGCACCAGGGGTCAAAGGAGAGCGCTCCCAAGCGCTAGGAAGGAAAATATAGCGCTCCCAGCGCTATGAAGGCACAAAAAGCCACAAAGTCCTTCAGGAGGTGGTCATCAGAAGTCCAGGGGCTGGGCAGGGCTCAGGGAGGCAAGCCATCCCTGAGCCCAAGCAGCAGCACGCCCCTGGCAAGATTCAAGCAGTAAACAAGAACATTTTTCAAGAGGTCACAGCCTCTTTTTATACAGAGCAACCCTTTGTCTGTAGGTGCAGGGTGGGGGCAGAACCAGTTGCAGCTGGTTCTGGAGCACTCTTGATGGCCCAACCACCCATTCTATTCACTGGCAGGGCTTGGGTCATCAGTCACACCACAGGGGGGCGGAGCCAGCATTGTGTGGGGAAAACCCAGCCCATCCAGGACACAGGTACACTCCTCCCTCACATCACTCATGCTAATCTCACACTCACCACCGGGCAGACCCATCCAGACTTCCTGGAGCCTGGCATGCCAGCCAGCTCCAGCCAATCACGCTCCAGCACCCTCACAGCACACATATCTCAATGTCCAGAAGTAGTACTTCCCTTCTAGACACATACAAGCCACACATACCGTTGCGCAGCATTCACTCCCACGAGTTCACACATACCAAACTCGAGCCTGCACTCCCCACGCATCAGGAACTACCAGGGACACATACATTCCCCCATGCATTCCTATGGGAGGGCAGGCCTATCTCACACACGCACTCAGGGAGAGCACGCACTTTACACTGCGCCACAGTGTCAAAGTGCGCAAAGACCAGAAATCACTATATTTCAAGGCAAAAAGTTCAGGGGTGACCCTGCCAGAAGGCCCAAGACCAACACACCTGTTATTGACATATATGATAGTAGTGAAGAAGAAAACGAAATTCATGAAATTAGTGACGATGATTGAGGTACAGAAATATTAATTTGGCAGAAGGCTGAAGAAAATTTGTTAGTTGACGTAAGGTCGAAGAAAAACTGTTTAGTTGAAGAAACTTATGTATGACATAAGGTCGAAGAAATCTTGTTTAGGGTTTAAAAAAAAAAAAAAAAAAAAAATTATTTTAAAAGGGGGGTGTAAATATAAATTTAGATTTTAAAATTTTTGTTTTATTTTTGTTTTATTTTGAGGCTAAACTAACCAAAAATGCCTTATGTTAAGGAGAACACTTCAAGGTGTACTGTTTTTAAGAGATGCTGTAAGATGACTCTGGTGTGTCTGCTCATTTTAATTCTGCTCTGGTTGGTTTTAGCTGTGATTATTCCTTTAGAGATGAATAGAGAATTACACAAAGTTAACATAACAAGCAAAGTTTTGGATAGCCAAACTAAACATAGTGCATCTGCAAAAGTTATTGATCATCAACCTAACATTCATCAAGATAAAACAATTAGTGATTTTTCAAGTAATACATTCACAAAGCTTTTGAGTGAATATGTTAAGGTAATGGATGCAAAAGACTGCTATGTCTGCGTTAAGTTACCTGCTTCTGTTTCTGAGGGAGTAACATATAATATGCTTCCTCTCACTTATGGTGTAACATGCAGTGTGTTAACTAGCTTATTTTATCAAACTGGACGCTTAGAATATTATTATTCAGATTTTGACGAGATTTTTGCAAATATCAAGATTGAAAATGTTTTAAATAAGCACAAGAAGGCAAAACAAATGAGAGAATATTTCCTTGTTACTAATGAACTCACATATGAGTATGCTTATAAGAATAATCTAACTTGCAAATTAAGTGCTGAAGGAAAGAAGTTTTTGAATATGGTCGAGGAAAGAAGAGCAATTTATAAAAGGAATGAATTAGTCAAGCAGACTAAGTCAAGCTTCTGGCAAAGAGAGGATGAAAAGTTAAATGGCAAAATGCTTGAAAATGTTGCAATTCACATAGACAAACCAGTTAGTGGAAAGCTTTGCATTAGAAGAGATAACACACTTTTTGATAATTACTTTGTTGGTGCAAGTAACTGTGAAGATACTTATCAGATTATGGGAGGTTGGGGATTCAAAGGTGGAAAGGATCCAATCTTTCCTGGGATTTATTTTGTTTGTGGTGACAAAGCCTACTACAACCTTCCAGACCATTGGTATGGAACTTGTTATGTGGGAATTGTTTTTCCTAAAGTGTTTCATGTTGACAGAGATTCAGAAGGATTGTTTAAAATTCATAATTATGTAAATAGAGTTAAAAGAGAAACTTTTACTGAAGTTCTGGGAGATATTTTTCAAGCAGTGATACCTTTTGTTGGTATAACCCTAAATGCGGGGAGAATCAGAAAATTGTCCACTATAGTTGATAGATTATCAACTGATACTGCTGATGGATTCCAATTAGTAAATGTTGAAGTTATTGCAATTAGATCCATGGTAATTCAAGATCGCCTTGCTTTAGATATACTCTTAGCAAAAGAGGGAGGAGTCTGTGGCATTTTACATGTACAACATTGTTGCACATATATACCCGATGAAAGTAAGAATATTGAAATGTACATTAAGAACATTACACAAATGCATTCTGAAATAATTCCTTTAGAAGAAGAAGATTTTACAGGGAAATTTTCTAAAAGATTCCAAGCAATTAAAAACTGGTTTCATGACATTGGGAGTTCAATTCTTGGCAAGATTCTGGCACCTTTGATTATTATATTATTCATTTTTGTTTTGACCAAATTAGGTTGTTTGTTGCATAAAAGAAAGAAACAGTTGAAAGAAAAGAAGAGGATCTATAAACTTAGAAAAGAAGAAGAAAGGGAGATTGAGTTACAGGAATTACATAGAGAACGTTATGCAGATCGTGAGGATTTTGCAGATACTGGCTTTTAGAATTTACTGACACAAATTAATTTGAATCATTTTCTCGGAAGTTGAAATTACAAAAATTTGAGTGCTGGTGTGGTGATTTGTTAATCACCAGATGAGGGAGTTGATGGAGCGAGATAGAAAACAAAATTTTGTTTAAACTCGCGAAGTCACATTTCCATAACATGAATAATAATATTAATAATTTGTGATATGTCGTGCTAATACAACTTAGATTAAACTTTACACATGGGGGGACTAACATGTGTGCTCATAAACGTGCATATTTGTTGCATCTTTTTGTTCGTGCAAAATAATAAAATAATTTATTGTTTTCGTTTTTGTCATTACTAACTGCTGCAAAAATTAAAAGAAGCATGTGCATATTTTGCTTTCCCTTGTCTACGTGATGTCATTTCTACTATTCTAGGTGCACATAAGTCTTATGGATTGGTAGATATAAACGCTGCTTTATTTGTTTGCATTTGCTAGGTAACATTTGACTAATCGAGTGGGTTAATTAATTAGTAAACCAAGGGGTGGATACAGAATCTACATTATTTCTTACATTAATACTTTTCTTGTGTTTGTTTTATACTAGAAAGCTTAAGTTGCCTGCTTTTGGGCCTAGTTTACTTGAGTCGCAGAAAAGAGCTGACATGTACTTCTGCAAAAGTCACGAGACGCCCATTCTGAAATAAAGCGTTTATCAAAGCTGCATTCACAAAGCAAAAACTGATGTGCTGTCATCATTCTGTCGGACGTGGCCAAGGTCGAAAGTGAACATTTTGTCGGTCTTAACTTGGCATCCGCGGAAGTCAATGGACGCAGAGAGAGAACATTTATATACAAATGTTGCAAACCTAGGAAGCTCCTGGTTGCATTCGGAAGAGACAATGGTCCTTAAGAAGAATGACTTGATGGAAATTTTGTAATGTGGGTGACATGTCACTTGTCACTCTCAGCCAATGGGACGTCGAAGATTTCTGAAAACTTTCCTTTGAGTAGTTTAGTTAGCGTAGAAAGGTATAAAAAGTCATGCCCCTAGGGATGGGCTGGCTGCTGCTTTCTGACTTTCCGATGAGGGTGATGTGCTGTCGGACTTTGCGTGGAGCACGTAAGAATCCTCAAAGAACTTTACTTTAATTTCTATTATTTTAGCTCAGCTAGGGACATAGGTTTTAGAAATGCTAAACTTTTAATAATTCTCTTAAACTTTGAATTAATTGCATAAATTGCTTTTTCTCATGATTCTTTACAAATATGTTTACTTTAATGCTAATAAAATTCATTTATAAAACTATCAACTTATATACCATAATTTAGTAATAAAATCTTACTTTTGACATACAAGCTGGTCTTGGTTATTCAGAAGTGTGGGTTACTATTAGCTAGATCACGTCGCCTATGGTGGTCGTTTAAATAACAAGGATGTGTTATAATGACAATATTCTTTCCGCTAATGTATAATATTGTATATAGTTTGTAAATTAGGTGTATATAGATTTATTCTGACCACCTGATTCAGTAGGCCCAAATATGTCAGGTTTATGGATGGGTCCATGAGTTAGTGTAGAGTTTGTTATTGGGTTATGAAGTTGGGTAGCGTTGTTTATGACATATTTTCTATAGCCCGCTGGATCAGTGCCCGAGGTCAGAAGCTGTGGAGTCACCACTTCAGCCACTGGGCCCCATGTTTTCCCAGGAATCAGGATATGTGCATACTGGACTAACATACCAGTTTGTGTTTTGGTATGCTTCACAAATCATCCTGTGCTGGGTTTTCTGGGCACCTCGATTATTTGGATAGGAGCCACAACCCTTTTATGAGCTCATGAATGGATTTTGTAATTGAATGGATTCTTCTATAATGGAAAATCTTTATTTGTGCTTTTAAATGGTGTGGTAATGCTGAATATACCTGTGGTTCCTAAAATAGTTCAAATGGGATGTAAAATATCTAAAGAATATTTTTTGCTGAGACTCTTATGAACTACAAACTTGGATTAAGAACACAGAGACTCATTCTGGATTGATGACCTCATGAAAATGTTGGACTGAATGCTATGATATCCTGAATAAATGTTATTGGTCCTGAAAAAGGTGGTTTCAAGTTGCATATAAACCAATGTAGAGTGTGTTAAACATTTTTTGGTGAATGTTCACTGTTAAAAGACTGAATGTTAAGCGAGGAAATAGATAATCAATCACCTGCTGGTTAGGATACAGTGGTACACAGGAACTCTGTTTTTAATGTCTGTCAAATGGTGTGAAGTACAGTATAAGAGAGTGAGACGTTATTTTTATTGTATTGTGCACTTCTGTATAAGGTTGCGAATAATTTCCAAAACTGATTTTCAATCCATTTGTAGATGGTGGATATTTTCTTATCTACATCTGAGAGGAGCCACAATAAAGATGGACTCTGACGCTTTAGCTGAATGAAACATTTTGCTCTAATTATGCGTGGTGGAAAATTAGCTGGAGAAATAAATCTGGGTGTAATTTCACCACCCTAAATTCTCAGTATCATTGGGGCCACAAGTTGTGGATTGCAAACTCTGGGCCTGATAATTCCCAACCCGGAGACATCGGACCTCTCCTTCATTTTACAGGAGCCAGCTATGTTCCTACCTGCAGCATGCAGGTAGGAACATAGCTGGCCCTGCTCAAAACCCTACAGCAGCATGGGGGTAATCGTCTCCCACTGACACCTTCCACCTGCTCAGAGCAATCAGAAAATGTCCGCGTTTTTCTCCTCAAATTTTTTAGTAATAGGATGGTGGGTTAATAGAGGATAATGATGGAGAGATTAAAAAATGTGTATTATTATTTTTTTTTTTTTCACAACCAATTTTATTGAGCAAAGGAGCATCAGGAATGTGGCATCTTCACACACCAAGAACACCACAACAATATCAAAGCAGCAATGATATAGGCAGCAAGTGATAGAGCAGACTCAGTATAGGCTCAGCATAGACACTCCCCAGCAACTTACCCTAACCCACAACACTACCCCCCCCCGCACTGAACGCCCCCCCAACCCCCCTTACCACACGTGTATAGAAGCAACAGAGAAAAAATAAAAAAAAATAAAAAAATTAAAAATACATAAAGGCAGGTGCAATGCCACCAGGGCGTCGCTGCATCAGGCCAAGATTGTCACCGTAATCAAATGTCCTCCTCCTGCTCCGCCGGGGGGTCCAAGGACAGACCACGATAGTCGGCCCAACGCTTCCAGATTTTGTAGTGTTTGCGCGGGCAGCCCCTCGCTTCAAAGATCGGCCTCTCCAGACCCATAAAATAATCCAGCCCAGCCTTCCATGCAGACAGAGGGGGAGCCCTCACCGACTTCCACGCCCGGGCCAGGTCCCGCTTGGCCACGACCAGCCCCAAGAGCAACAAGTGGCGCTTATACACATTGCCCCCAATCCCTTCCATAATATGCAGTAGGCCCAGCCGGTGGGTACGAGGAAGGTCCCAGCCCAGGACCTCGGCCAGGCAACACCACACACCCCTCCAGAACCCAGTCAGCCGACCACACGACCACACTGTGTGCATCAAGGAGCCAGGCATCGCCCCACATCGCAGACACTCCGAGGATGCAATCAAACCAGCCTTCCACAACCGCTCACGCGTATAATAAGCACGATGTAAGTATTTGAATTGGATGAGCCGGAGCCGGACCGCAATGGCGGTTCCACGTGGGGATTCCAGCGCCTCCCTCCAATCGTCCTCATCCAGGGGGCCCACGTCCGCCTCCCACGCCTCCCGAAGAGAGTGAAGGGTGGAGGAGCAATGAATAACAAGAGTCTGGTAAATCCTGGAGACCTTCTTGTCCCCCAGGTCCCCCATAAACACTTTAGCCTCGACTGGGCTAAACTCCGGCAAAGAGTCAAGACCGGCGATGCTCGGAGTGAGGGCATGCCGCAGCTGGAGGTAGCGGAAGAACTGGGACTGAGGCATTTGGAACTCTGTGCGGAGCTCCTCGAAGGATTTGAGGGTGGCGCCGGACATGACCTGGCCCAGTTGTGTAATCCCAATGGCTTCCCAACCCTCAAACCCGGACAGGGCCGCCAGCTCCGGGAGCAGGCCGTTATGCCAAAGCGGCGTCTCAGCCGTCAATCTGCCCCACCATCCCATGCGGCGTAGGGACTGTCGCCACACCGCAAAGACCACCCCGGTGACCGATGGCAACCCACGGCGCAGGCGAGCCGAATAAAGAATGGTGTGGAGCGTGTGATCACCCATGAGCAGTCGTTCCAGAGCATACGCCGGGTCGCCCCTATCCCCATACCACCATTCATTAAGGACAAGTAGTTGGGAAGCTTGGTAGTAGGAGAGTAAATCCGAGGTGGCCAGGCCACCACAATATGTGGACAGAAAGCACGTCTTCAAGGCCACTCTGGCTGCACCGCCACCCCACAAGAAGCGGCCCAACACGGAATTCACCTGACGGAACCACTCCAGACCAATGGGGTGTGGGAAATTCTGGATTTGGTATAGGAGCCGCGGAAGCGCCACCATCTTGAATATAGCCGATCTCCCAAAAATAGTGAGCGGCATTCTGGACCAAGTTTTGACATCAGCCTGGACCCGTTCCCACACCGGCAAGACCCCACGTGCCCAGGCCACCGCCCGTGACTCTGAGAGAAAAACGCCTAGGTATTTTAGGCCATCCGACGCCACTCGCAACTCCGCAGCCCAGGGGTCGGTCACCACCCCGCCACCTAGCACCCACAGGGTCGACTTATTCAGGTTGAGATGAAGACCCGAGACCTCGCCGAACTCCCGCATGATCTCTAGGACCCGGGGACCCGATCGCCGCAGATCCGTAAGGAAGAGGAGGACATCGTCCGCATACAGTGCAATCCTATCCACCAGGTCCTCATTCCAGAAGAAACCACGCAACTGGGCATCCGCTCTTATTCGCGACGCCAGGGGTTCCATGGCGAGGGCAAACAGGTACGGGGACAGCGGGCAACCCTGCCGAGTACCGCGACCTATACAGAAGCGCCCAGAGGTAGCACCGGCCACACGGACCGAGGCCGTTACATTAGTGTAGAGGAGACGAACGTACGACAAGAAAACCGGCCCCAGGTTGAGTCGGGCCAACAGCGCGAACAGATATGCCCAACTCACCGAATCAAAGGCTCGGTCCATGTCCGCCAGAAGGAGTGCCGCCTGTTCATCTCTAGCACCCATGGCATCCACCGCTGCCTGCGCCCGCCGAATATTATGCCGGGTGGCCCTGCGAGGCATGAATCCAGCCTGGTCGGGGTGGACTAGATCAGCAATATGGGGCAAGAGGCGGTTCGCCAAGGCCTTAGCCAGAATCTTGGCCTCGATGTTAAGAAGGGAAATCGGCCTGTAGGAATCGTGCCTGTCCGGTGCCCTGCCCGGCTTTAAGAAGACCACAAGTTCGGCATGACGCCAATCCGGTGGCAGCTCTCCCCGAACCCGTGCCGCCTCCAGGGCGCGGCGATAGTGGGGCCCCAGCTGGACGTGAAACTTTTTATAGAATTCACTTGGGTAGCCACTCGGGCCGGGCGCCTTACCCGTATTCAATTGACCAAGGGCTTCCCCGAGTTCCTCGGCCGTAAGTGGGGCATCCAGGGCGATCCTGGTCTCATCGGGGATGGCCTGCGGTAGCAGGTCATCAAGATACGTGGATATCTCGCACGTCTCCAAATGATCACGAGGAGCGTATTGTGCCTCGTAATAACGGGCAAAACTAGCCACCAGCGAACCCGGGTCGGTCATGACCGAGCCGTCATCCGCCGTAAGGCCCGGCAACACTAGGGGCTGGAAGGTCGCCTGGCATAACCTATGCAGCATAGAACAGGACTTGTCGCCCCACTGATACACCCTGCTGCGCGTGGCGAGCCACGCCTGCCGGGCTTCCTCGTAGAGGACTGAGGCGTACGACTGTTGGGCCTGCAGGAGCTGCCTCACAATACCTTCGTCGCCCCCGAGCCGACCACGCTGTTCCAGCTCCTCAACGCGGGCCGCGGCGGTCACAATGGCCTCCCGATGTTTTCGCCGAGCAGCCACGCACCAAGCTATATCAATGCCCCGAAGCGTAGGTTTCAGCGCCTCCCACACCACCATCGCGTCCACGTCCCCCACCAGATTCTCGCGCCAGAAGTGATCGATCGCCTCGCGCAGGTGATGCACATACTCAGGCCGCTGCAGCTGCCATGAGGACATCCGCCACCGAAACGGCTGTTTTGTGGAGGGGAGGGACACAGTAGCTAGGACAGGGGAGTGGTCAGACAGGCCTCTGGGAAGTATCACAGCATCACTGACTCGACTCAGACAGGCACCCGGCACGAACAGATAATCTAGTCTCGAAAAGGACCCATGCACCGCCGACACATATGTGAATTCACGTGCAGCAGGATGAAAGTGTCGCCACACATCAACCCAGCCCAGACCACTCGCAGTCGCACACAGTTTGGTGGGAGCAGCAGCAGGGGGGGGATCCGAAACAACAGGCACCCGCCTCAGGCGATCCAGGCCCACATCCATAACCTCGTTCCAATCGCCTCCCACCATGGTCAGTACCTCCGGAATCTCATCCCACAGCGCAAACAGCCGCTCAGACAAGGCCCACTGCAGAGGGGGGGGGGCGTATATGCTACCAAAAACCACCTGCTCGGTACCCAACAGGCCTTTGATGAAAATATACCGGCCCTGAGGATCAATCCATTGCTTTTCATGCACATAGGCCACCCTGCGGTGCACCAAGATAGCCACTCCCCGCGAGCCCCTCGTGAAGCCCGCATGGTACACTTGCTGAAATCCAAACCTCTGGAGGCTAAGGGCCTTAGAGCCCAGCATGTGGGTCTCCTGAAGCAGCAGCACATCTACCAATTCTCTTTTCCCCCAACGCAACACAGCCCCACGCTTGATTTTATCTAGCATACCCCTCACATTCCACGTCACAACCCGCAGGGACTTTGGAGGAGACAGAGTCGTATTATCAGCCATTATCAATACAGTGTCCAGTATCCGGCCCTCCGCCCCACCCTGGCGCACCCCACAAAGCAACAAAATCAAAAGCCACATACACGTGCGGTCCCACCCCCCCAGCCCAAACACTCAGTACCCCAACACCCACCAGGCTACCCCCAGCCCAAACTTCCCCAAACGCCAACAGCAAGGCAACCCCCCCCTGCGCCCCACTCCCCCAACCCCAATACCTCAGAAAACAGTGAAGTATCTGTCGCGGCATGGAGAGATCCGGGTCCAGAACAGAGAACCCAGGACTCGCCATACCAATGGATCCCAACACCCCCATTAGCACACACACACCACCCCCCCAACAACACCCACTACTCGTGTGGGTCTAAGGCCCATAGAAACCGCCACCCGAGCCCCGCAGTGGCTCAACCCAGAGCCTCAGAGTGGTTCAGGAGCATAGAGATAAGCACGACTAGAGTCATAAGGAACAGTCTCACCAGCCGATCCATTCCAGCACAGAGCAACACCAATGTCCAGGCTCCACCAGGGTTCAACTGCCAGCATCGGAGTGTTCAGAGTCCAGAGTTCCGGTCGTCCGCGTCGTACTAGCGGAGGCTGACCTTTTCTTAGATCTGGACCGTCGATGCCGTCCCCTCCGGTTAGGACGGTCCGTCCGCTCCGGTGATGACCTTTGGGACCCGCCAGGGTTCAGTCCCGGTTGGGCATGTGGCCGAAGCCGCACCGTCTCGTCGGTCCAGCGGAATACCTCCTCGGGTGTATCGAAGAAGTGTGTCCGGGATTGGTGTACCACCCGCAAGCGGGCCGGATACAGAAGAGAGTATTGGAGCTTCAGGCCGCGCAATTTAGCCTTGGCGGCCACAAAGGATTGTCGCTGCTGCTGAACCATTTTCGTGTAGTCCGGGAAGATCATTATGGTGTGATTTTCATAAGTAAGCGAACCCTTGTTCCTCGCCTCCCGCAATATGGCGTCGCGGTCATGATAGTTCAGCAGCCGGGCAATGACCGGCCGAGGACGCTCCCCCTCAGGCGGCCGTTGAGTCAGGGCCCTGTGTGCCCGTTCAATCACAAAGCACGCTGACAGTGTCTCCTCGGGGACCCAGCTCTCCAGCCAGCGGGTCAGGAACCGCTCCATACCATCCTTCTCACACCGCTCCGGAAAGCCGATAAAACGGAGGTTGTTTCTCCGTGCGCGCCCTTCAGCATCTTCCACACGGGCCGCAAGGGTCTTCTGGACACATTCCACCTCCGCCATTCTTTTCTTTAGGGCACCGATATCCGTTTCAGTCACCGAGATGCGAGATTCAGTTTCAGCGATCCGCGCCACCGCGTTCCGGAGGTCCTGACGAAGCAGTGTAACATCCGCTCCCACTGCCCCAATCTTGGCATCAAGCATGTCCCGGGATTGGGTAATGGCCGCCAGGATAGCCGCGTTGTCAGGTCCCGATCCACCTCCGCCGCCAGATGCCCCGGCGCCGCCACTGGGCCCGGCAAACTTGTCCATGGGGCCCTGCTTAGGCGGGCCCCCTCCACCACCCCTGGTCATGGCCGCTCACGGACACCGCAGGTCCTCACACTGAACGGGACGGGCGCCGCCCGCGGCAGGTCCAGCAGGCCTTGGGCAGCAAGTCCACTGCAATGGGCACAGGAGGTCTCCGGCCCCGCCCCCGGACGCCGGGGCTAGTGACCGTGTAGGAAACTGTGGCAGGCCAATGCGCCCCCGGCGTGACGAAGCTCGAGGCCCCGGCTTCACAGGACCGGACAGGCCCCCACTACACCGTGACACCCACAAATGCTCTCAGGAACAGAGGAGGTAGGGCACCTCCGTAATCCTCCAGTAACCAATGCTGCCAGGCACGGCCAAGGTCTGCGCCGCCGACGCCACACGGCCGCCCCTCGGTGGTCCCAAAATCAAGGTCCCCAGCCTCCAGCCAGCCGCCAGGCCGCAGACCGCCGTCGGCGCCTCAGGGTCTCAGAGGGGACGGAGCCGCCAGATCCAGGCACCGGAGAAGACAGGGCCTACCTCAGGGCCGGCGGCGCTCGTCAGGCTCCACCCACGGGCCCGGGGTCCGATTGTTGCAAGGCCGTCCGGGGTCCGCACTGCTGACGTCACCCCCGGCAGCGCTCCGGCAGTTGCCACTCGGCGTCTCCAAAATCGAGGTCCGCGGCTCACGGCCAGTCGCTGGGCCGCAAACCGCTGTCGGCGCCACAGGGTCCCGGTGGAGCCAAACTTGCGGGATCGCAGCACCGGAGAGAGCAGGACACACTCCCGGATCGATGGCAAGAGCTAGGAATCCCCTGCGGGCTCGGGGGCCAGGATAAATGAAGAAGGTAAGTTCGGGCCGGCGGGAGCTCTACCAAGCTGCGACCGCCATCATCGCCCGCCAAGCATGTGTATTATTATTTTTAATTTTAAAATAATACTTTTTTATATGCAAATTACATTATTAATATTGAAATGTCTTTTATTTTATATATTTTAAGAAATGAATGTGAAATATGATACTTATATTTAAATATAATAGTATAAACATTTAAAATTATTAAAAATGTTTTAGAAATGTTTACGAAATATTATAATTGCATTTATTTGTGTTGTAATTAAGATTTTTACTTGTTTGTATGATATTGTTATACATGTTTAAGAAAAGTTTAAAAAAAGGTTTGAATGGAACATTTAAAAAAATTGTTCTACTGTTCAATATTTTTTTTAAATGATAAAATTATTTATAAAATGTGTTTATGTGCAAAAACTGTTGTAGTTTTTAAAAATGTATGAATGGTAGAAAATATTAATGACATTTTAATACTACAGTTCCTACAATGCACTAGACCATCTAGATTTTGGCGCTCCCTTGGAGGGCCTGATGGCCAGCGATTCTTCAGATCCAGAGAATTGTTTTACCAGCAGTTTGCAGGGGACTAGTGCCACTTGTCCAGGGAAGTCTGAGGGTGCTTCAGGCTATCACAGGGGTCCCTCTGTCTGAGGAAACTGAAAGTTTGCCTAAGATGAGTCTTGATCAGACAGTTCCAGGAGCATTTCCACAGATGCAGAGCATCGCTCTTTTGGTTTGTGGTCTGTTGCCGCAGACACTGGTCTCCTCTTTGTCCTCTTCGATGCAGGTTGATTCAGAACTGAGGTCTGCTGTCGGGGTCCCTTAAATCCTAGCTGTAAGGGAGGCAGATGTGTGGGAGCAAGTAGCCAATGGGCTGCTGGTCCCTGCAGCTAGTCGCCCATGAGGTGACCACAACTAGGGGTATAGGTCATCTTTTTCACCCAGAACCCACTATTTCTACTACTAACCCTTGAGGGGTGTACACCTCCTGCATACCCAACTTCCCGCCTGTCCAGAAGCAGGGGGAGGGCTGTTTTCTTCTTTGGTAGTCAGCTCTGATGCATATCAGAGGCGGTGTAGTCTTTGAAGCTCACCAACTTGATGTGGCACTTCACTAACCTTCCTGGGAAGGAAAAGGTGTGACCTCCTTCCTGCCCAGGCTTTTGTACTTGCCACCAGGGAGTGTTCAAACTGCCTGTCAGGAGGTCAGAATTCTGTCTTGGCGGCAGCAAGCGTGGGCACCTGCTAGAGCACAGAGAAGCTAGGGCAAACCGTAAGGTAGCCACCTGGGTGCATGCCATATGACCCTTAACACAAGGTTTGTGTCAGGAGTAAGAAGGAACATTATTTGATACCAAACTCTACAGCCACCTGGGTGCATGCCATATGACCCTTAGCACAAGGTTTGTGTCAGGAGTGAGAAGGCACATTATTTGATACCAAACTCTACATATTTAGGTGGTACCATAACGGAACTAGCGATCCCTGGTCTACCCGGGTGCAAGCTTATGTTATCCTTTGGACCACCTATCACTTATAGTGTTCTTTGATGGTAAAACCACTATAGTGACATACAAGCTAGTACTTGCATGCCCATACCTTTAATATAAGGCACCCTGCCTCTGTGGCTCAAGAGGCCTTCCGTAGGGGTGACTGACATATATTAAAAGCAGTGCATTGCGTTTGCCACACATGGTGAGGGCAAAGTGGAAATGAATCAGTTTACACTGTTCCTCCTGAAGTCTGCAATGTCAGACCTGCTGTCAGCAGTCTACCTGGGTTACGTAGGGTGACACAAACAATGCTTTAAGCCCCTGGGAACCCTTTACCACCCATGCCCTGGGTACCAGAGTTACCATATACTAGGAACTTATAAGGCGGGTAAAGCCCTTGTCAATTGGGAATGCCAATTTACACCTAACAGTTTTAGGGAGAGAGCACTGGCACTGGGGCCTGGGCAGCAGGCTCCAGTGCACTTCCAGAGTCATAACCATCAGCATTGGAGCAAAAGGTGGAGGGCGCTGAACATACAAAAAGGGCACTGTCCTACAAACTTATTTCAGGTGGACCTTTATCCCTTTCTTCCCTCACACAGTATCATTGTTTGATTGTTTAGTTACACACAACTCATAGACTTTTTCTTTGCCTTG
This sequence comes from Lissotriton helveticus, assembly GCF_964261635.1. Classification (NCBI taxonomy): domain Eukaryota; kingdom Metazoa; phylum Chordata; class Amphibia; order Caudata; family Salamandridae; genus Lissotriton; species Lissotriton helveticus. The sequence goes on along the minus strand of NC_136070.1, from coordinate 378,443,362 downwards.
CGGCTCAGTCCAAGCTATCCAAGGTAAGCCAAAGATCTCTACAATGCGATGCAAAAGCTCAGCTAATCAGACATAAAAATGTAATCCTCTTTTTGCCATGGGATGCCAGTAAATGTTCTTACAGTCACAGACAGCAGTGTTATGGCGTGCATTGTCAGGGTGAGCAGTGTCGGGGTCCACAGTGTGAGTTGGCAGTATCAGGATGTGCAATAGCATGATGCGCCATATCATGGAGTTTTATGTCAGAATACTTAGTGCCAGCGTGTAGTGTTGGAGTGACCAATATCAATGTATATAGTGTCAGGGTGGGCTGCGTCATGGTGGGAAATGTTAGAATGTGCAATGTCATGGTGAGCGATTTTAGGCCAGGCAATGCCAACGTGGGAAGTGTGGAGGTGGGCAGTTCCAATGTGTATCGGTGTGTATGGACTGTGTGTGTTTGTGTCTGTGTGTGTGTGCGGGAGCTTCTATGTGTATCAGTTCACAATGCATTGTACCAACGGGAAACACAAGAACACTATTCCACATACATTCTTGACAGTCTCTTGTGTGTTTTAAGACAGTAAATATGGGCTGCATACCTCTAACACACAATAAAAGCTCAAATTAAAAAATGGCCTGTAATAATACCCCATTTTATGCTAGTGAAAATGGCAACAACATAATTGCTTATATTTATTTGTGATGTGTCCTTTAATCTTGTCAGTTCTGCACAGCTAATAGTCAGTGAAACGCTCTGAAAATGAATTCAATCGGGTTTCAAGTTTTATATTTATCAGTATCTAAATGAAGGAATGTTTCCTTGTTTTAGCACTCCAGGATTCATACTTTTCAATTACTTTCTTTTTATTCCTGTCTACGGATGGGCGGCTGATCCATGGGCCTCAGATGCAGCAACAATGACATTCTCACAATACCCCTTTTGTCATCACTCATCAAAGTATTTTAATTGGTCACCATGACCCACAAAAATTGTAGTGTCCTCAGCTGCTGGCCCGTGAGAGAGATTTTGTGCATATGGCAGCAGTAAAGAAAACGTTGCATTCTTAGAAATGCAGGCTTCAAGCTTCAATTACCATATTTAAAATGCTTCAAAATAAACAGGGGCATGTGGTGTTTTTATTCGCATGACTCATTTAAATCGAGGCACTATTTAAAGCAAAATGATTAAAATGTAAGCTAGAATCATGAAAAATCGCCGGTGCGTTTACTTATTGAGTATACGCCGAACGCGCTTTCATATCCATGGGGTTGGGTGAGTGCACAGAAAAGGGTGAATGTCGGGGGACCAGCGGGGGAAGGGATTGTATTCAGCAAGTCTGGGTGCGGAGAACCCCACTATAGTGAAATCACAAAATTTACCCCAACAGATTGCCTGCAATTTTGATAAATCATGGATGATGTTAAAGTCATATTTCATGAGGAAATGTCTCCCTGAGGTAAGGCGCACGGCAGTGCATAAAAGTGTCAGAAATGCAGTAAATTACAATAAAAGGCCCACTCAATGACTGAGTTCTAGATTAGCAGAATAGTTTAAAGATTTATTACAAAAATTCAAAGGAAATGCAAAATCGAAGTCAACATTTTAAGTCCCAAGTGGGCAGCAAAATCAGGAGCAAAACAAACAGCATCCCTAGTAGTACACCCCCAAAACTGAGGGTTTTTATACATTATTTTCACATACGAAATTGACAGAACTGCAGAACCACTGTGGTGTGAGTAAATGTATCATTTCATCAGCAAATCAGATCACAGAACTGTTAACATAAAGTTGGCTTAGTAGCGAACTACTACTTCACTACATGAATAATTATTCTGCCCATTCTATGCTAATATTATCCGGAGATGGTAGAACAAACTAGATAAATAAACAACAGCTTGTTATTTGAATGAATAGGGTGCAATTATCTAACGTAAAGACCTTGAAATGTACTTACAGTTTGTGAATGAGCTAAGTAAAGCTCATCGGAAACAGCATTGACAATGGAAATAAAGAAATAATACTTGACTACGTGCAGCATGAATGAAAGACAGTGACGTGCATGGAGATGACAAAGGTGACATCCATTTTAGAAAACATGGCTGCTGCTAGGCGCAAATAGAGACCTAGTTGACAAGAGTTCGGAAAATGCATTTTATAATCATAAGAAATGTATTTAAAAGATAACAGGATTATATTAGTGTATACAAGTGTGAAACTGTATTCTGCACAATGTATATGATGTACAATAATAAACTCAGAAAATCAATTATACAAGGAAGGGACCAAAAATACATTAGGGGTAATACAAAATTGGGAATAGTGGAATCACCTCCTTTACTCTACTTTTTTCGATTAAAAATAAACATTAAAAGTACAATAAAAACATCAGGTTAAAACATTTAGACATAGGTAGCACTGCATGCAAACCCACATCACGTAGTACAATGCAATGTGGTAGATAATTAATACAACGTAATAATTTAATGGCTAAAGCAATAATGTTTTCCTGCGCTAAGGGGGCAAATTTAATAAAAATTATAACACCTACGCCGAATGTGAGAAGCATCTGTAGGTATATACTTGCCGAGATATGTCTGGTCACTGAGGCGCCTCTAAGAACGGGATTAAAAACCGTCACAGACGCAGACAAGAATAGTCATAGGGTCAAACTAGTCTAAGGGAAATGAGATCTGACTCCTCATCTGACCAAACCTAAATCTAGTCAGTATCACCCTGATTCAGCACAAACCCAATAAATTGATCAGGGATTAATACTCAATATCTTCACACTACTTTGGCCCGTACACATTCACCCAAATCCCTGATGCGCTGGGGTCAAGTTTATATATCCTTCTCAAACCTACCTTATTACTCAAACTTATATCTAAACATCCAGTATTTTATGTATAATTAACATATGTTAATCGACTTTTCATCTACTTGGTCGATGAACCAATAGCTGAAGAGTTGATGGCAATGGAAATTCTAAGAAACATTAATAATCAATAATTGACTAAAAGAACCACAGACTCTCAGTAAATGTTAGTAATTTTATTTAGTAATATTAAATGCTCATAGCAAAAATGTTGCAATCTCAAACACTGGAAACCTCATGAGAGAGTAATAAACTAATCATCGTAATAACGGAAATAACATCTCAAAAATACGTTGCAAGGAGTGGATAGATGAAGAGATATTAGATGCAAATAAAATATATTGACTTTAACCATAAATTTCGGAGGAATAGAGGAAATATATTTCTTGCAATGTTGAATAATACAAACATAATGGATCTGTAAAGGGGAAACCACCACCCTGGCCTAGGCAGTAGTGAGGGACACCCGAGCTAAGAGTCAGGGACCAAAGACTCAAGAACCACGATAGGGACAGGACAGAAACAGCTAGGCCTCCAAGCAAACCGACAAACAGCGCCACACCCCTCTCTCGGACTCCTCAGCCCACAATCTCTCTCCAGACAGCATCTAACAACCACATCCCCAAAGCAAGCATTCTTATACCTTAAGAATACGTGACCGTCCATAATAGTTAAGTCCATATTTTCTAAGCAAGGAATTGGTTAGTTTTTAGGGGTGAGATGTCATCCCACCATTAAAATCATTCTTCTTTCAATCATACCATTGTTCAAAACAATTTTCCCAGAGACATCAATAAGGCCTCTCTCTCATGAGTACACATGTTACAAATGTGTATACAATTTATTAAATTCAGCGACTACTGGTACAGTTTCACATGATGACATTGGCTTTGGCTGGCAGTCTATCAGCTGTGTCCTTCATCAGGTCATGCTTTTTCAGCTTAGCACAGCAGTTTAGTTACGTGGTCACGTGATCCCTGCTCGCATGCAAATCCACCCGCCCTCTAGTTTGCACAACTTTAAAACATGGAAGACTCATCCATTACTAAAAGAATAGGAAATAGACATTTATTAGTGAAACAATAATACAATTCTCACTGTTTACCACCCAATTTAGCACAACTTTATTAACAGTTATTCTAGCATAGCATAAGCAGAAAACAGCGTTATTTGTGAGTTTAAAGCATCACCCAACATGCATTTTACGAATTCCATACGCGGCCTTGCCATGAAAATCCTTTAAATCCATTCTAAACACAAGATTATTCAATTTCTGGTTATTTACGCATTAACTCGGGTTAGTTTGTGCATATTGCAACGTAAGCTTCCCACGTGTAGTATAAATGTGCACATTAGTCATTCAAACACTACTTACTGTTAGTATGTATTATGGGGTGTTCGGTCGAGCAGGTTTCTTTTTGCAAAATCCTGTTCCATCAATCCCACCTCTGATGGCTTTTAGGAACCATCATAAATACTCACCATACCGTGTGTCACCTTTTTATCTAAAATTTACTTTCACTTTCTTCTTTTATGGCACCCTCATCTAACTTTTTCATCATATCATAGATTTATTTTTTTACATTGTATTTATTAACTGTACAATTAATTAACATCATTACAGTAAAAGCAATCGACCTATTAAAGCTAAAACAATGATAAAACTTCAATTTGTAGTAACATTTTTGTTGATAAATGGGATTTGCCGTCCCTCCCTTGTTCCACCACGATCAGCCTTCCCCAAGGTTTGTGATCATGTATGTGTAGCCTTGTTCACAATCCATAATCCCACATTGTTCTATGAAAATGGGTTGTATTACAAAGCTGTGACTCGTTCCCCTTAACCTCTAGTCAGTTATCCTATAAGGTACTATCCTAGAGGGGGTACTGGAAGTGCGAAAAGGCATCAGTGCTCAATAAAGACCTCCTCTTCCACTGGATTTACAGTGCTCTTCTCCGGAGTTTTATTGCGTTCGCTAGCAGCTTTTAAGGCAGTCCTGATGTAGTGGATAAAGTTCCCCGGTCTTGCCAGGGTCGTCGTGGTAAAAGTAGAAAAGCTCATGGCTGTCGCTTCACTGCAAGATTTTATTCCATTTTTGGTACAAATCAGGTGCAGTAGTCGCAGAAGTTTGTCGATGAGATTGGGGCAATAGCATAGGAGGTGCAGCCACGATTCCCTCTTGCAGTGGCACAGTCTACAGTTAGTGGCTTCCCCCCTTTGGGCCCATGCAGGTTTGAAATCCGCAATTCCTAGAGTGATTAATCTCATAGACAGAATTTTACTTCGGGCCAATGGAGTGAGAGCCTCGTTTAGGTAAGGCTGGGCTTTGCCTGCCGTATAAGAGCTGTTCAGCTGATCTAAGTGTGAACTTGAATGGAGAGATTTGCGGTCGAGATCAAATGAGGTTTCATGCACTTGTTTGTTTATGGCTCTTTTCCAAGCATTTAGGAGGATGTCCGGCCGCGGTATGCTCTCTTCCACAATCTTCAATGTTTCGATCTCTTTTTCAAGGGAGGTGTGCCAGGTCGTACATGGCTCTTCAAAAATAGATCTCAGTTGGTGTTTTAGTGTGTTAGCTGGGGCCCTTAATATCCTGAGATAGAGCTTTATAATCTCCCCCTGGCACATCAAGTCCGGCCTCACCAACCCTAGTTCCAGCCTCAGCCTTGCTTTCCTTGCTGACCTCGGAATATGAAGCACTGTTTTTTATGCGTTAGTTTGGGCTGAGTTGAGGAAGGCGTGCTGTGACCCAGGGAAGGCTAGATGGCCATAGCTTATTGCTGGTAGAAGTTTCGCTTTTAAAACTTTCAGCATTGGACCGGCAGTTGGACTGATCAGGTGGTATCTTAATTGCTTTAGTAGATGCCCGACCTTATTTGCCTTGATGCTCTGATGTTTCAAATGGGCGTTCACCTTAGCCTGTTCTGTCAGCCAAACCACTAGGTAATTGTATGACGCCTCTGTCTTAATTAGCAAATTGCCCATTTGCCATTGTGCTTTCTTTTTCAGGTAGAAAGTCCCAAAAATAACGACCTTGGTCTTTCCTTGATTTACTGTCAAGTTATTGATATTATTAAAGCGATTTAGTGCATTTAGGGCTCTTTGCAAGCCCACCTTCGCATGGTCCATTATGGCTGTATCATCAGCGTATTAGAGCACCAGAAGCCTCATGTTTCCTAGTCTTGGTGCTACTAGGCAGGCTCCTTAGAGGGCATCCCCCAGATCCACCGTGTATAAGTTAAAAAGGATGAGAGCCAGCACACATCCTTGCTTCTGCCCATTCTCCGTGGTTATTTTAGGGTACACTGTGCTGTGCTGGTTTTAAGCTGTACCCAAGTGACTTCATATAGCGATCTGAATGCCTTCAGTAGGTTTGGTGGAATGCCCCAGTTTTCCAACTTCCACCATAGTCTTCTACGAACAACTTTATCAAAGGCTGTGCTATAATCCACGAAGCAGCAGAAAAGTGGAGGGTGGTTCTTCAGGGTTGCCTGGGCTGATAAGTACCATAGAGCCAGTACATTGTCCATGGCCGATGCCTTTGACCTGAAGCCAGTCTGGTAAAAACGTATGATGCTGATCTCTTTCACCTACATCTCCAAGTCCTTTATTAGTAGGCGGGCATAGGCCTTGGCCTCAAGAACAAGTAGGCCAATGAGCCTGTAATTTGATGGCTTTGAACGGTCTCCTTTTTTGAAAATATGGACCAAGATGGAGCCCCTCCAAGAATCAGGGGTTATGGCTGTCAGGAAAGTGTAGTTGTATAATGGAGTTAGCATTGCTGCCCAGAAGTCGGGGGCCTTTTTGAAAACCAGTGCTGGAATCCCATTAGACCCAGGGGCCCCATCGTTCTTCATGTTCTTGAAGGTCTTGATTGACCAATTGGGGGGTTTATCTGGGCTGGTGGTGTACAGTATGTTTCCGCCGGAGTTCTGTTACCCACAGACAAATTGCTTTGGCTAGTGATCGTATATCTTCTGGATTGGAGTTTGATTGCCCGTCTCAGCCCACCCACCACTGGCCCCTTCTGTGCTATCTTTGTATGGGGGGCCAATTTCCTAGAGCTGCTTGACATGGGTCAGCCAGTCTTTTTCTGCTACTCTGTTTTCTCTTGAGAGTCCTTTGCTACCCAGCTGGTTTATATGACCCCCACAGTTGCACTGGGTTCTTCTGCCTAATCAGGGAGAAGACTTTGAGACATTCCCTTTCCATGGTGGCATTTTTATGTTCCCATATTTTCTTCCTTAGTGCTGCCCTGAATGAAGCGACCGACGGTCCCTCCAATGGTCCGCCCCCTCTTTTCTTTTTTGTGAGGGCCTTACGCAGGAGCCGTTTGCAATCTTGTATGTCTTTGTTTGGCCCTGTACTGCCACATCTTGGATGCCCTTTGGGCCTGGGTCGTGTGGCTGGGAGTTCCCAAGCTTTGCTTGTAGGTCCTCCATGGTATCTTCCCAGTCCTTTTTGGGTGAGAGCAACAAAGACAGACTGCCTTCCTGTTTCTCAACCAGCCACGTTTGGAGCGTGTTGCCTATCTTTTCTGACCATTTGATCCTCCTCAAGACACTATGTTTTTCATCCTCTCTTGACACACCGATGGTTTGATAGCAGATAGCTGACAGAACTGTCATCTGAAAGACCCCTCTCAATATCCTGTGATCCCTTTCCATACTGTCTTCAACTTCAAAGCCATCCAATCTGGCCGCCATCGCTTCGCTGGCCATAATGTAATGGATTCTTGAGATGTCTCTGAAGGTAGGGAGAGGATCCCATGAGTTCGAGTCGGCTTTTTTCAGTACGTGAGTTGAGATCAGTTTATGGTTGTTGAGGAGGTTGGAAAAGGGTGCTGCCCTGCCTGATCCCGGGAGGGGGGTGTTAGTTGTATCAAGATCCTTCAGGTTAAAGTCCCCAGCTAGGATAACCTGGTGAGATTTGTATTTGCATAAGAGGTCTTCTTCCCTAACAATCCCTCCAAGTTCTCTTTCATGGTGAACTACACCGGATTGATGTAACAGTTAATTATTAGAAGGAGCATTGGATGTGAGTTAAGGTTCAGGCCTCTGATGTGTGTCGTTTGCAATCCAGGTGAGTTTAAATTGATAACTGTAGATTCGAGGGTGCTTTTGTGCGTTATAAAGACCTATAGACTGCCGGCCGTATGGCCAAATAGATTCATTTTTGTAGCTGGAATAAAGTGTTTGTAGTACCCTGCCAGTGGAGTGCTGGACAAGGTCCTGGTCTCTTGGAGACAGAGTATGTCGTCAGTTTCCAGAAACTGCTTCAAATTTTCATTTCCACTGATTTTGCTAATCCCTGATATATTCCAGGAGATTAAAATTAATTGCTCACCTGGCTGGCTGGGTTTCTCCACAATTAGGAATACTGGTGCCCCCACTTTGGATTCTGAGTGAGTTCGAAGAAAAGGGGCCTGCACAAATGTCCCGATGGTTATTTTGGCATGAGATCCTGTTGAACATTGGGGCCCTGGGGCCTATCTGAGTTTTACCCGGAGAGCCTGAACTGTTTGTCCCGTGCAGGATCCCATGCAGGATCAACCAAGGGGCCTTTCCCCTGTTATCCAGTGCCAGAACATGTGGGTATTTTGGATGTGGCAGCGTCTGGACATCAATGCCCCACTCGGCAAGTTGTATAGAGTTGTTCATAATGGCTTGTATTTTTATGTGATTCAAACCCACCACTGTTGAGTCGCCGTGTGCCCCCCCTCATGCTCAGTAATTTCCCCCATTCTATCTCACCCATTTGTATCTGTTATGGGGTGGCCAGATGTTTGACGTGGCGGAGTATATTGCTCCTGTTCAAGATGTTGTGCTTTCCAGTACTGGGATACCTTGGGGTAAGGATTACCTCTTGGACCACTATTGGTGAGCCCGAGGTTAGGGCCGCTTTGCCCTTTGTGAGGCGGGCACTGCCGAGATTAATCCTGAGCTTTGGCTTCCTTGTTTGGTCATAGAGTGTCCTGCTTGGGGCCGCTTATTGTGGCCTTGGGTACCCCCCAGCACCAGGCTCTTGTCCAGGTTCTAGTTGAAGTGGAACTAGATCCATCGGTTGTGTCTGTCGCTGATTGGGGGCTTGCTTCACGAGGTGCCAAGTGTATTCCGGCTGTTGAAACGTTGCCAATCGGCTGGTATGGCCTTGCTATAGGTTTTTAGTCCTTCACCGTTAGGGTGCTCAGTGAAATCGATTGTATTTGCTCCTCAGCCGGAGAATGAGCAGCTGGGGAGACCCTTTTGCCTCAGTTTTGTCAAATAAAAATTGGGTAGGACTGAGATGGATTGGTGACCCCTTGCAGGGGTGGATGGTTACTCTTTGTCAGCTGCAGTTGTCTCCCTATTGACCCTTTTTTCAGTTGTTTCTTCAACTTCTTTTTTGCTCTCCTCGAGAGAGTAGGATCTTGTGCGGCCGTTGTGCTGAGGGTATGTTCCTGCAAGTCTGGTGCTGGGGCATCGCTCCCCCCACTGCACCCATGGTTTATGCTAGGTGTACCTTGAGCTGTTTTAGAGCTGTCCTGTTCGACTGGAGTCTTCGGTTCCAATCCCAGTCGAGGTCCTACTAGCTGTCTTGCCACCTGGCAATTGCAGTTAGACAACGCCCTGTCATCTGTGTTGTTTGTCTCAATTCCTCCCTGCATACTTTGGCTATCTCTACTATGTCCATTAGGACCTCGGAGAGAGAGGCCCATTTCTCCATGATGATTGTGCAGTCCCCCAGGTTGAAGACCAGGTACTGGGAGAACCTGTTGTCTGATTCCTCCACCTTGGACCTTTGGTTGACTAAACGGGCTGCAATGGCTTGGAGGAGGTCTACTTGAACTTCCATTTTAGATGATTGCCACAAAAGAGCTTTATTGATGATGAAGTTTGCCTCAGTTGAGGGAGTTTTCTCCAAATCCGCATCTGTACTGCCATTGCAGAGTTTGTAGTCTACTTTTAAATTGGTACCCCATGAGGATGTTGATGGCAGCAACAGATTTGGGGTTAATTCTAAAGTTTCTTCGAACTTTTGACCAAGATTGTGGAGGAATGAAGCTGTAGGGTACCCTCCCGCAGGGGAATCTAGTCCTTCAGTAACTGAGTGGGACCACAGGCTTTTGGATTTTACTTCGATCTCCGTGCTCTGAGTGTCTGCACTGTGGGCTTTAAAATGATGAATTTTCGCCTTCGCCACTGCAGTTGGAACATCCTTGATCAAAACTGTTTTGTGGGTCTTGGTGGTTGTGGTCTCTCGCTCGTGTCTAAGATTTGATGGGGGTTTGACATATGGCTAGACCATTAAGCTGCATTTGGCCGGGTTGCCCATGGGCTCCATCTGCCATTTCCTTCTGATTCCTGGACTGCTCGCAGGGGGGTAGGCCCTCCCGGCATATACAGGTGTGCCCGGGGGTAATCTGCCCAGCCCTTTGGGACTACTGTCTTGGGGCAGGCTCAGGCCGTGAGATAGTGCGCCATGGGTTGTCCCATGGTCAATGTTGGGGTCCCTGTTCGAGCTTCTCACTAACTCCACGCTTGACAGAGATTCAGTCTCTCCACACCGATCACTGCCGGATCGGCTCCGAGGCTTTTGTCCTTCGTGGGCCCCCTTGTGATGCGTGTTTTGATCCGCAGCCCCTGATGACCTTGACTTCCATACCTCCATGGACTCCGCTCCCCCACATCAGCTGATTCCTCGCTGATACCGCACTGCCTTCGACTCAACCCAGTCCTGATGAAGATCCCGATTTATGGGGATCGAAATGCCGTCGACCATCCAGCGCGATCATAGGCACGTTACACAAAGTGGTTCACGAACTGAACATTGAACCGAAGTAGAAACAAACTCCTCAAGTTAACTTAAACCACATTGTGCTAATTATTCACTGTATATTTATGCACCAGTTACTTTGCGCCGCCCACGCTGATCACATTGTCACCTGCGTCACTACCTTGGTTCTCACTCACACACCTCGAGCACCACGTGCAATTTGGGTTGTTTCCAATTATTTTATTTGTGTACTGCAGTGCTGTCACAACTGCTAATTGCCTTTCTTTGCCTTTTCCCCAAAATGTTTATATAAATGATGCCATGAGCACATGCTATAATCAAATAGAGTCTCCTTGCCTCCCTGTGGATAATGTTGTACTCATAACCCCACTATTTGCCTTTGAATAATACCAGTTGGGATACCATATGTTCTTATCACATTATACCCCAATCCCAAAACGGTTGACGGGTTTTTGCTCCTGTTGTTGATACACGAGGACACTACATGACACACCATATGTGAATGAAAGGTGGTGATAGGGTACACCTTCCGAGACAAACAAAGGTAATTTCATGCAGACGTAAAAATCACTCACATTCATTGTGTTAGTATATTCATATAACAACTTAGTAAATATATTTAATGAAAAATCACTAAAAGATTTGTCATGATGGCGAGTTCTTCCATCCAATTGTTCTATAATAATATTCGTATTAGTTTTAAAAACATCTTTCATACCTTCAAATGACACTTGAGTAGTATTATTTCCATTGGTATTCACATTAAGGATTGGTATGACAACAATTAACAATATCAATATAAGTGATAATAGCAAAACACTACATGCGCAAGTTTTAATACATCTACCTTTAAGATTAGAATTTGGATGTCCAGTTACTTCTGCTTCTGTCATTTTTATATATTACAAAAATACAAAAGTCAAAAAAATTGCTGATCTATAATCAAAAAGTGTGAAAGCGATTTAGCCTCTATTCTTATGCAAAAATAAAAATTGCTGAAAAAGATATATATTTTTTTGTAATCCTTCACCTAATGACTTTCTTCTTCACCCCTTTTCTTCATTTCAGTCTCTTGACCTTGGTTGAGAATTTAATTCAACTTCAAATGATTGTTTTCATCTTCAATTTCTATAGTTCATTTTAAGGTGGTCTTAGTTTGTTCTCATCTTGCTTCTCAGTATCACTACTGCTGTGTTGTTCACATAAGACCAAACTTTCAAATTCTTCTAGAATAGCATAGGTCATTCAGGAGTTTTGTACTTTCTACATGGAATTCTTGTTCCTTTAATTTTTTTGTTGCCTTTCTTCTTGTTTTTACTAATTCCGTTTGGCTTGAGATTTCGTTACTTTGCTCTGGTTTTCTACTCAATCTTCTCCTCACTATTCTATACTTTAGTCTTCTTGCTCCACTTGACCAATCGTCTCCTTTTCTAGGTCTCTTTTTCAGTTCTACTTTTCGCCTTCTGTCTTTTGTACACCATTCCTTTTATTCAATCTTCTTTGTATCTGGCCCTCACTGTATCTTTGTATATCTTGATCTACAGTTTCAGTACTTGTTTCAGATTCCACGGTGAGTTCACCTTCTTCCGTCTCATCAGCTGTTTCTACTTTTTCTGCCTCGGCAGCTGCTTCACTTCCCTCTGGCTCATTGGTGACCTCTCCTTCTTCTGACTCAACAGCGGTTTCTCTGGTCCCAGTGTCTGGTCCCCAATTCACTTGACTTGTGCTTGGCTGATCATCATCCAAACGTTCATCAGAATCTATCACTTCAGCTGGTGGTTCTTGGTTTTGATTTACCAGTTGCTGTTCTTCAGGTCTTTCAATTGGACTTGGGACTCTGCGGGATGGCTTGCATGTATCCCGTTTGGCAAGCCAAAATATTTCACTGCTGTGGTCGTCACCAATATAATCTGGTAAGGGCACCTCCAACGGGGTTCTAGGCATGTTTTCCTTATGTGCTTCTTAACTAGGACCCACTCACCAGGATTCAGATCATGAGCTTGATCCCACTGTGTTGTTGTGGCATCTCCTCCAACCTGAAGGGACACAGAACGCACCAGGTCAGCCAGTCATTTACAATAGTCTAGCACACGATCATCAGACATATTTATCAGTTTGTTTGCATGTTTGTATGCTTATCTAATGGCTCTCCCCATTAACACTTCATCCAGTCTTTTTGTCAGGAATACTTCTAAGACTCATCAATACAAGGGGTAAAACTTCAGGCCACTTCAGTGCTGTGAATGCACATACCTTCCCTAATCTTGATTTTATTTTGCCATTTATCTGTTCAACAAAACCAGATGCCTCTGGTCGGTAAGCACAATGCAGCTTCTGTTCATTTTGTAATGCTGCACAAATCATTCAAATTATTTGATTATTAAAATGTAATAATCTAACTGATTCCAAAGTGACTGGAAAACCAAACCTAGGGATCAGTTCACTCAAAAAAAAATTCGCCACAGTTGAGGCTGTCATTCCTTCTCTTTGGATATGCTTCTACCCACTGAGAAAACAAACAGACAATGACAAGAACGTATTTCAGCCCATTACATGGTGGTAGTTCGATAAAATCAACCTGAAGACTGGTGAAAGGACCTTCTGCTTTCCCAATTACACCCTAGCCTACAACTGTCTTTCTTCCTAGATTTTGTTTTTGACACATGGCACATCTTTGACATAAACTTTCTGCAATGACCCTGAATTTTGGATTGTAACATATCTGCCTGAAGAGTCTAACCATAGCATCTCTTCCAATATGAGTGATTCCATGGTACATCCTGGCCATGTGAGAAAGTAAAGAATCTGGTAGTACGGGTCTTCCATCTAGGTAAACCCTTACCGCTTCCTATGCATTTTCAAACAACCTGTTCTCCTCCCTTCTTCTTTCTCCTTATCACTGACCTCTGCCTGCATTTGTCTTACCTCATCCCAAGTCTAAAATGTGGTTGTGAACATACGGTGGCATTCGGTAATTACTTTTTCTATTGATCTGTTTATGGGCAATGTATTCTGTGTATAGTAATGCGCTAATTGATCCGCGTATCTGTTGCCTTTTGTCACATTGTCATCTCCTGATTGATGTGCACCACATTTTACAATTGCAATTCTTTTGGGTAACTGCAAAGCTTCCGATAATTCCTTCACAGTTTTTCCATTCCGAATTGGTTAACCAGAGGAAGTGAAAAATCCTTTTTGCATCCAAAGCTGGCCGAAGTCATGTACGACTCCAAAGCCATACTGACTATCGGTGTAAATTGTTACTTTTAGACCTTTTGCCAATTTACATGCTCTTGCCAGAGCCATTAATTCTGCAACTTGAGCAGACTTTACTCCTTTCAGACAGGATGCTTCTAGTGTTCCGGATAAGGTACAGACAGCAAAACCAGCACACAATTTACCCTTTTCATTCCTCAAGCATGATCCATCCACAAATAATTCACAATCTGGATTATCCAAGGGCTCGTCCACAATGTCAGGACGAAGCTTAGTCCAGAGTTCTGTCACCTCCAAACCGTCATGCTCTGCTTCCTCTCTCACTTCTTCACAGCTTGAATTTGGTAACAAAGAAGCTGGGTTTACAGTAGTACACCTCACTATAGTCACATTTTCAGCTACGAGAATCACTCTCTCATATTTAGTCAGCTGACTAGAGGTCATGTGTTGAGTCTGAGTGCGGGTTAAAAGGATCTCAACAGAATGTGGCATGTATACCTACACTGGACATCCCATCACAATTTCTCCACTTTGGTCCAAACTTACACAAGTGGCGGCTACTGCTTTGAAGCAGCCTGGCAATGCTGCAGTCACTGAGTCCAAAGTAGCAGAAAAATATGCCACTGGATGTCGTGCCATTCCATGTTTCTGAGTTAAAACTGCAAGTGGGCATTCGTCTCTCTCACAACAGTACAATGCAAACTCTTTAGAATAATCTGTCATTCCCAAAGCAGGTGCTTGACAAAGACTTTTTCGCAATATCGAAAAAGATTCCATGCTTTCTTCATCCAAGACATTTGGATCCTTTACATCCTTTCAAGTCAATGTCTGGGGAGGCTTTGCAATCAATATGAAACCACAAATCCACTGTCTACAGTATCCAACCACTCCCAAAAACACTTGCACTTCTTTCTGATTTCTGGGTGGATACATTCTCTTGATTACACTGATTCTTTCTGGGATCACTTTTCTGACTCCTTTCTTAATTTTGTGACCTAAGTACTGAACTTCCTATCTACAGCATTGCAATTTAGATAGTCACACTTTGCTAAATGGTTCACTAAAGCAATTGTGTCTGTTACACATTCTCTAGTTTTTGATGCCACCAGTAGGTCATCAATGTACTGAACCAAAACCGAATTGCCAGGCATGACCAAAGTCTCCAAACATTTTTTCAAAATCTGATTAAAGATCGAAGGACTCTCAGTGTACCCTTGAGGAACTTGGCAGCACCATGCCAAGACATGGTTTCCGAACAGGAAAGCAAACAAATATTGACTTTCCAGGTGCAAAGGAATGGAGAAAAATGCTTGACACAAATCATTAATGGTGTACCATTATACATCACAAGGAATTTGATACAGGATTAATGCTGGATTTGGAACTACTGGACAACATGGCACTACAACTGTATTCACCTTTATCAATTCTTGCACTATTCTATATTTTCTGTTGGGCTTTTTAATTTCAATAATGGGTGAGTTACAGGGACTGCTCATTATTTCTTTTAGAATTCCTTGTTCGATCATTTGATCAATCACATATGGCCACCTACAAGGGGGTCTAGTAACCTACGTCTCAACTGAAAGTGTCTATGATATCAAGGAATTGGGATCTAACACTCCTGACCTAAATATAATAAATTTATCAACCACCAAATTAGGCAATAAGGGGACACATCTCACACTGATTAACGTCTATATACACCCAAAAAGGAAAGGAAAAGTGGTGAAAGACCTATGTAAAAGCCTAGAGAAAATTATGAACGATACTGTCACAACGGACGTTATGATCACTGGGGACTTTAATCTTAATCTGATGGGAGGCTCAACAAGCGATGAGAATCATACCCATAATACAGCCTGGAAAATACCAGATCAAGAGGCTCCACAAACTTCCAAATATTCAAAGTTAGGAGAGGAGGTATTAGAGAACCCAGAGTGCTACAATATTAGAGGACTAAATGGGAGATTTAAGGGAGATATTCCACCAGTATGTACATTTCACACAGCTAGATTTAGCAAAATATTGGATTATACTTTTGTATCACTATCCTTATTTCGCCATATTGACTCATTCCAAATAGGGGAAAAAGCTGACAGTGATCACTGTCCCCAGGAAATCACACTTAACATCAACAAACCAAAATTCGAGCAATCGCTGGTACCGAATGATCTAATTTACACTATCAACTATAAAAGGATCAAGTATTCGGCAGTCATTGACGGAGACCTTCAAGAATTGGCAAAACGACATTTCGACGAGAGAACTGGAGCAAGTGAGGTGGAAAAATGGGAGAGCTTTACAACCACCATGGCATGTTACAATACAACCCCAAAATTTCAATATGCATTGAAGAATAGTAATATGACTTCTTTCACAAATGATCACAGATCAAAGATAAAAAGCATAAAAAAATGCATTGCTCAGACCATGCGCCAACTTAGGCATCTCCCAAAAAACACGGCGAGAAACAACAATCTGCAAGAACTAAAGGCATCTCTGAAAAAAACTTAATGGGAAGCAAACAGAGCATTGGAGGATAATCTGTGGGCAAAATTATATTCAGATACTAAGCAGAATGACGGGGCAACATTTTGGAAAACAATTAATTCCTTTAAAAACCCCAGGCACAACGGAATCTCTTCTTATATCTCCGAACAAAAATAGGTAAACCATCTTAAAGATCACTTCACACAACATACAATCGACAACCTGGCGACAGAAATCGATGACAACGAACTAATACCATTGCGTGATTCTCAACACAAACAAACAGGCCAAATTACGAGCACAGGCGCGACAAAATTACAAAAGACAATTGGGCTCCAAATTAAAAAAGGAAGGAGAAAATCGAATGAAAAGGAATGGACTGAAGCCCTCGAGCCACTGTTTTTGGAAATCAAACACTTTAATGTATTACCTGCCTCCTGGAAGGGCTCTATTATTTCCCCAATCTTTAAGGCAGGGGACAAATCGCTACCATGCAACTACAGGCTGGTTGCCCTTATGGATAACGAAGCAAAGTATTTTGCTGGGATCCTATTGGAGGAATTGCAGGCCTGGGCTACAGAGAACTCGCTAATTCCTGCGAATCAGACTGGCTTTTCCAAATCTGTCGGGACATCAACAAACATCCTGGCTATGGGTCTGCTAATTGACAAATTAAAAACAACAAAAATGCCAATCCACTTGTGCTTCATAGACTACAAGGCAGCCTTTGACCATATCAATCGGAATCTTCTATGGTCAAAACTGAAGAGTTGGGGAATACCAAAGCACTTGCTAGACCTATTGATTAACTTACATAGCAAAACATGGGTACAGGTAAAGCTGGGCGACGGCTCCCATTTGTCAAGACGCATTCCAACAAACAAAGGCCTCAAACAAGGATGTGTTCTGGCCCCAACGCATTTCAACCTGTTCTTGGGAGATCTTGTTCCTGTGCTTATCAATTGTAATTCTCATGCACCCAAACTGGGAGGCCAAGTATTGCCCACGCTATTATATGCGAATGACTTGGTTTTAACCAGTCACACAAAAATAGGGATGCAAAATCTTGTGGATGCAACAAAAAGATACTCTGATGAGAATTACCTGACAATAAACTTGGAAAAGACCAAAACAATGTCAATCAATAAGAAAGGAAAAACACCACATAGCTGGTTTTGGAATAACAACCGCATAGAAGACACAACACTGTATAAGTACCTAGGGGTCAAAATTGATAGCAGTGGCCAGTTTATCATTCAAAAAGAAAGCATCAGAGGAAAAGGCATCGCTAAAGCAGTCTCGCTGAAAAAACTAAATGGCAAACTCACCAGCCCATCTCTTCTTCCTTTGGCGCAAGTTATACGAGCCAAACTTTTGCCCGCAATTACTTACGGCAGCGAAGTACAAAGAGGTAGAGATGCAGTATCTCTGGACAAGGCTGTGACATCAGCATACAGAATCATCTTCGCCTTGCCAAAATATACCTCCCCGGCTCAACTTAGATTAGAGATCGGTGGTCAGAAGCAGTCTCTTGCAAGACAGGGGGCGTATATAATCACATGGGACAAAATCAGGAAAGCAAAACAGGGGACCTTAAATAGTTTACTATGGTCGGAACTGCAGCGAAACCCAGCCTCGCAAGCTGCTAAGTATTTGGAAAAAAGCCTGTCGAACCTAGGCATCCAGGAGCTGTGGAACACCCCAACTAATCACACCACAGTCAAAAGGCTTATAAAGAGAACAACAAAGTACCTTTCATGGATTGAGGTCACACGGTTGGTTTGTCTTAAACTCCTATTCTCAACAAGGACAACAGAGTTATCTCGATCTGGGATACTCAAGGACCATGAAATTGAAGTTTTTAAAATTCAGATTGGGCCTGTTACCTTGTAGAACCCACCTTCCACATTGGCTGAGGGATAAAGGGGGCCACATCTGTCGTTTATGTAGCAAGGCAAAGGAGGATATGCCACATTTGTTGTGTTCCTGTGACAAATTATTAGAGGAAAGAAAACGCTTGCTGAAATTTTTGTTCAACCAACGAGGAATACGCACTTGAAGGAATGCAGTTCTTGCCTGCTTCACACCCGACGATCTGCAGCTAAACTGCCACCTTGTGAAGTATATGAAGGAGGTGGAGAAAAAGATGCAGAAACTTGACTCTTAACTTAACTTGCTGTTTCTTGTTTAGGTTGAACCATATGTAAAATGTTGTCTAACATTATCAAATCAATGAAGGCGGCGGAAAGAGGACACTGGAACCCAACCTTTTTTTAGGCTCACAAAGAAAATCGATGCTAAGATGAACATCATTGCAAATTTGTATTTAATTTAGAAGATTTAAAAAAATGAATTATATCGTTTTATATGCAATATTAAGTTTACTGTGAAAATGTACAGTACGTATATGTATTTTAAAATTGAGATACTGCAATGGTTTTTACTAACAATGCAAAATAAATTAAATTCAAATTCAAATTCAATCACTTGTACGACTCCAGCAATTACATCTGGACTCATTTTGGACTGTGGTGTATTTGGATATATAGCACCATCTTTGACTGTAATCTGAATGGGGTCTACATTTTACATCAACCCAACTTCTTTTCCTGTGAAATCCCACACTTCTGATCTCACTGTACTTTTTAATTCTTAAGGGAAATCCTCCTCAGTCAATAGTGAATATAATTCGCTCACTTCGATTTCTCGTTGTGCCATCATCATTTTATACTCAACATCCTCATCAGGAGTCATAAATACAACACCATCTGGTGTGCAATAAATGGTGCAATTCATTTTGCACAACAAATTTCTGCCCAGGAGATTAACCGGACTGGAATTGCATGCCACAAACCGATGCATATCTTTAAAATTTCCAATAGGAACTTCGATCGGGCTGTGACAGGAGTGCTTATATGTTTATTTGAAACACCTACAACTTGGATAGTTTCTCCCGAGAGGGATAGGTGTGGGATTTCTGCTGCTCTTACAGTAGAACAGGTAGCACCAGTGTACAACAAGAAGGTGATATCTTTACCTTCTACCTTTCCATCAACAAATGGACCTGACTGATCTACCACTAAAGAAGCGCCAAGTACACGCTTTTCCTCCCCCATCAGGCACTGTCATTGAGATGAATCCGAATCACTCTCATTGCACCACACCAAATACTATGAAACTAATGGATTCTTACCAAGCAGTTCTTCTCCGTGGAATACAGAACTTGCACTGTAGAATCTGCATATGAGCATTCAAATTACGAGGTATAGGAAGCTGTTGCACCTATAACTGTGGAGTAACTACCTGTTGCTGTTGATTTCCCACCACCTCGTTCTGCATCTGTGGATTTAAATTTGTATTTACTTCATTACCCTTTTGACCAGATCTAAACTCATTCTTCCAATGTCCAAGCTTTCCGCACGCATGATAAGCAAATTTCTTTTTAGCTTCTTCCTTACTCATTTAAAATTTTCCTTTACCTCCACTGTTTACCTGACCAACCAGATTCTGACAGTGTTGCACATTACTATTTTCTTGTTGCTGTTCTGCCATCTTCACTTGTGCCCACATAATTTTCTCCTTTAACTTTTTAAGCCTTGAATCAATGTCATCACTACAGTACTATGCATACCTCAAAATTTCATCTATTGATTTGCTCTGTCAACAGAGCATATGCTGCTGTATCATTGCACTAATCTCAGGTCTCAATCCATATACAAATCGTTACACAAAATGTCCCATATCTTTATCTCCAATAATCTCAAATCCAATGTACTTTTTAAACACTTGTAGTAACCTCTCATAATATGTGTGCACTGACTCTTTGGGCTCCTGGGTCGTCCTTTCAATCTTAACCCAATCTGTTCCTTTAGAGAACATTTTTCCTTTCAGGAAAGTAATGACCTGATGATACTTTTTCATCACTTCTTCAGATGGTGCACCTGTTTTTGCATCTCAGGGATGTTCATCCTTAGGCCAGTTGACAGTAATTTTACACTCTGTCCACAAATCAGCCGGAACTACTATTTCAAAAAGACCATCTAAGTGTTTCAACAACACCTTCAAAACTTTTACAAATCTGTCCACTTGTTTATACCATTCAACAGGTTTCTCTCGCAATCTGGGGAAATCATTTGTTAATGACAATTTGACTGTTTTAAAAGCAGCTAAACTTAAACGTCGTCTCATTTGGTCTGGACACAATATTTTCATATCACAGGATATTTCTAATGCAACCAGCACGCGTCGTAAGGAATTTCTTGCCCTGCATCCTCAAATGAGAAATCTCCATATTCAGTATGGAATACTGCATCCTTGTCTTTGCAAGATCACCCATGATGGCCGTACACGCTCCTTTGAAGATCCAGTGAAACTTAGACTTTTTCTTCACAATCTTTCTTCTGCTGGAATGGACACTAATATCTGATTTGTATTGTATTTCAGTCATGTTCTCTTGAAATGTAGATTCTCTCTCTTTTGCTTCTTCAAGTTTCTCTTTCTTGTTTTGCCATTTCTCATCTCTTTCTTTACCTACCTATGAGACTCTCTATCTATTTTCTCTTTTATCTTTTTTTCTTCTGAGATCCGCTATCTCCTGAGTCAACATGCTCCCTCTTCTTCTTCTTCCTCTTTTCTTACAGGTGTGGCTGTTTTGCTTTGATCTGTTTCTTGGTTATTACCTTTCCCGCCCTTTCTGCTTTCCGTTTTTTTTCTCTTCTCTTTTCTTTCTTTCCCTTCCTTTCCTTTCTTTTCTTCCCTTTTCTTTTTCCTATTACTTTTTCTTCGATTTGTAATCTTTTCATTATTTAATTCTTTCTTTCCTTTTTGTGGTCCGTCCTTTTTTGTAGATTTATCTTTGAAGTGTTTCCGCTCTAAGTGTTTTGTGGTACTGTATGTCATTTCTTTCATTGCATTATTTTTCTTGTTTTTATCTCATGAGTGTTGTTTAATTTTTTGTAGCTGTGCTCCTGCTGTATCTCGATTCCACATGTATTTTACCCTTCTAACTCTCCACCATGTGTAAATTCGTTGCGTGGAACGTCCGTGGTCTTGGACACCCCGTCAAAAGTCAGAAGGTATTATCTCATTTATCCAAACTTGAATCTCAGGTTTCTTTTCTTCAAGAAACTCACTGTACTGATGCAGAATCGCTTAAGTTGAAGAGAAATTGGGTGGGACAAATTGTTTATTCTCCTGCTTTACATAAAAAAGGGGGTGTTGCCATTGTATTTCATAAATCGTTATCAGTGCAAATTTTATCTACGCAATGTGATGATGCTGGATGTTGGGTGATGGCAAAGGTTGTTATACACAACAAAACTCTAGTTTTATTGAACATTTATGGCCCTGTCAAGCCAGACCTCAAATTTTGGGATGAAATCAAAATTTTAATTTCTTCCATTGATTGCCCCGATATTGCTGTTGCTGGTGATCTTAACCAATGGTTAGACCCTTTTTCAGATAGATTATCTAAATGCAAGTTTAACCAGCTAAAACTCATAAAGCATTTCAATCTTCCATCACCTCCATATATGATGTTTGGAAAACTTGTCATCCTGATTTGCTTGAATATACTTTTTTTTCTAATGTCCATCACACCCGCTCCAGGATTGATTATATTCTCGTCAGTAAATCTTTACTCCCTTCTATTCAATCCTCAGAAATTGGTTCCATTTTCCTTTCTGACCATGCCCCCGTCCATGCTGTTCTTGATCTCTCATTCACTTTACCCCAATTCTGTAGGTGAAAGCGCAATGGTTTTTTACTGTCTGATACTAATTACATTACAGAAGCCACCACTTTCATTATTTAATGTTTACATTTTAATAACCCTATGGATACCTCTATATCCAACAATTGGGATGCCTTTAAAGCCTCTTTTCGTGCTTTTACTATTTCTTATGTCTCCAATAAAAAGAAGACTATGCGGAAAAAGTATACTGAACAATTACATCATCTCAAATTGCTGAACCATCCATATTACACCTCTAAATCACCTTCTACTCTCCATGAATTAATTAAGGCCAAGTCTGAACTTAATAAACTTGCTACTATTGAAGCTTGTAATATTCTTCTCAAAATTAAATCCAAATATCATGGTGGTCAAAATAAAGCAGGTAAAATGCTTGCCAATTATTTGAAAGTTAAATCTGAACGTAAAAACATTGGCCCCATTTATAACAATTCTACTAAAAAAATGGTATCATCAGATGAAGACAATGCAGAAGTCTTTCATGAATTTTATAAATCCCTCTACTCTGATTTTTTTATTTTTTGGGGGTTTTTAGAAGACCTTTATTGTGCATAAGTTTGTCATCATACAGTTTACATTTTACGGCTCACAGGGGTCAGCCGAGCAGAGAACAATCAAGTAAATCTTTAACTGGATGACACAGCCATTTAGCCGGCAACCCGGGGGTCCGGCGGCGAATCTTATGAAAATGCGTTGGCAGTCACCTGGTATCTAGCTGTATAAGCGATAGATCTTATGATTTTGTCTTTCGTTGTGAAGATTAGCATTGCAGTTTTCACCCAGCATTAGTGCCAGTATGGTAATCCCCCAAATCCCCACAGATAGCGTAGGAAGCAGCTGAGGTTAGCCAATAGTGGGGGGGGATTATCGATAGATGTTTCACCAAATTCGTGTTCATAATGCTTTCTGGGGAGTGGCAAAATGTATATTGGTATAGCTCACTGAGGCATAGGAGCAAGCGGTTATGTTCGACGGGGCTAGTCTGCAGTTGTTTCGATCAAGGCCCGGATATCCAGCAGTGTGGCGCCTGTGTGTTTCCTCAGTGTTGTTATAGTGAGGTCGCGAAGGATGAGGCGGTGGTCAATATACGGCACATCACATCCTTAGCTAGCGTGTGTGAGGTGGATTACAAGTCCGTATCTCTCGTAGTGTGTAAGCGTCATCGTGTCTCCGCAGTTAGTGGGTAGCATGAGGTCAATAAGGTATCGCTTCCTGTTAGTGACATGTTGCATCTAGTGTCCTCGTTTGAAATAAGAAAGGGGGCCTGGTCGGGGAACATGACCAGTGAACAAACTGTTCCCATGTCCATACCTTGGCAGGGAAAACCTGGGGTCGGGAAGGGAGCGAGGTCAAAAGTGGGGGGAGATCAACATGGGGTCTCATGTGCTGCAGCAATCGCGAGGCGGGGCATGGGAGGGTATCTTGCCGTGTGAATGGAGAAATGGGGGGGGGTTGTTCCCGGGTTGGGGCTGTTAGGCGTTGCCTGTGGTGCATAGTCTGAGCGCGAGCTAGTGTTCCGCAGGGTGTTGGTGCAGTCCGTAGGTGTGGTGTTCGTCCTCCTGCATGGGGGAGGGTGTGTTTTCCTGTCAGTATCTACAATCGGCGTGGGTAGGCTGTGGCAAGAGCAGTGGTGTGCGCGCAGCGCAGCGAGGGCGTCTGGTATATGGCGGAGAAGTGTAAGGACCTGTATCCGTTAGTGTAGGGCGTAAGGCCGGAAGAGGTGAGGGGGTGGGGGAGAGGGGTACAGTGCCGTGTTCGCTCTCGGTACTGGTTGGCATCATAAGGGCGAGGATGCCTGTTATCTCAAGTGATCCCCCGCTCCCGGCAGGCGTGTTGGAATGCCTTAAGGAGGTCATCCCAGAGCTGAGCAAAAGGGAATTTTCGGAGTCCCGCAGTTTCCTCTCGGAGGAGCACCGTGCCTTCCGCTCGTGCCCAGTTGGTAAAGGAGGCGCGCCAGTGCCGAGTGTGTGGGGGGGTCGCGGCTTTCCAATGCTTAGTAAGCAGGCGTTTGGCCGTTATAAGTCCCACGTCCCAGAAGCGCGTCCGCACTTTGTTAAGTCTCGTGCGCTTATACAGCCCCAAGATACATGCTTCCCACGTGCTTGGTATCTGCTCGTCAGTGCTACGTGTGAGCAGCGTTACGACTTCGTCCCAGTATGTGTGTATGTCAGGACAGTGCCACAGCATGTGTAAAAGGTCTGCTCCGGTCAGAGAGCAGCGTGGAGAGGCGGCATCAGTGGTTGAAAAGTATCTATTTATTTTGTCGGGCGTGAGATAGGCACGGTGCAAGATGTAGAATTGAATAATTTTGAAGCGGGGGTTGCGTGGGATATATGTCGGTCCGGCTAAGATCATCGCCCATTCTTTGTCAGTCCATTCCCTTCCCCTATCTGTCGCCCACTTTTCCCGTAGCGGCGACGTGGATGGTTGCGAGTGTGTCTGTAGGGCCTGCGCCAGCCAGTGGATGACGTGCGAGCCGTTACCCATAAAATGCAGATACTGCATGAAGCTGTGCATCGGCAATTCCTCAGTCACGTCGCCCCAGGAGGCAGTAACTGTACGTAAGAGAGTCGCGTGCAGCTGGAACTGACCAGCTGGGAGTTCCGTGCTAGCAGCCAGGTCCACAAAGGTGAGCAGTGTCCCGTCAGCATACAGGTCACCCAGAGTGTCCACCTCTGCACGCGTCCAGCTAGCCAATCAAGTCACAGTCAGCGCGCCCGTTGGTCCTGGAGTGCCCAGAAGGGGTAGGATCGGGGCATATGGTTTCGTTGCCTGGGTGAGTCGCAGACATCGCAGGAAGCATTTGCGCGCCACTGCCAGGTGTAACTGGGAGGGGCAGGGAGTTCGGGTTATCGGGTGGAACAGCGTGCAGATTTGTGTTTGTGTCCAGGCAGCAGTGTCCGAGGCAGTATCTTCGAGAAGTTTGCCGCTGAGCCACCCTGTCACCCACTGCATCTGCGCCGAGAGGTAGTACAGCTCCATGTTGGGAACCGCCAGGCCTCCCGACTCAGTTGGCATGTATAGCTTGGTCAGCGCCACGCGGGGCCGGCCCGTATTCCAGATGAGATTACGCAGCAGTATCTCCAGGTCACGAAATATTTTATTGGGCACATACGTGGGTATATTGGCGAAATAGTACAGCAGTCTAGGCAGCACTATCATTTTGGTAAGTGCTATACGACTCGGCACGTTGAGGGGTAGGGTGTTCCAGAATCCGATCTGCGCCCGAACCGAGGCAATCGCCCGCAGGAGATTCCCCTCCAGGACGTCTGTTGGATTCCGATATATTCGTATCCCCAGGTAGCGGAACGTAGTGGGATGCCACTGCAATCTACCTCCGCCCAGGTGCATTCGGGCGTTTCCGGGCTAAAGGAATAAGCCCCCGATTTGGACCAATTAACTCGCAGTCCTGACATCTCTTCGAAGGTTCGAAAGATGTCGGTTAGGGAGGCAGGGATGTCGGTTATGTCTCGGACATACAGCAGTAGATCGTCTGCGTACAGCGACACTGTGTGTAGGCCATCCGCCAGTGGAATCCCCCATTCAGGTCCCCGGGTTCTGAGGATTGTGGCCAGGGGTTCCATGGCCAAGGAGAACAATAAAGGCGACAAGGGGCAGCCCTGTCTAGTGCCTCTTCGCACCCGGATGGTATCTGAGAGCAATGTGCCCGTGCGGACTCGGACTGTCAGTTTGTCATACAGCAGGCCAACCATGGCTTCATAGCCTCCTCCCAGTTGGTATTTTTCCATAACTGCTCCCAAGTACGGCCACTCAACCGAGTCAAAGGCCTTCTCCAGGTCCACTATCAGGCATCCTGCTCTGGGCCACTGCCGGGTAGCATACTCTTGTATTCGGAAAAGGCGGCGGATATTATGGGAGGTGTGGCGTGTCGGGACAAAGCCGTTCTGGTCCTGGTGTACCAAACGGGGCACATAGGGGGCCAGTCTCCGGGCTAGCGTGGAGGCCAGTATTTTGTAGTCCGTATTTAACAGTGCCAGGGGGCGGTAAGAGCCCATCCGTGTGCTGTCCTTGTCAGGTTTGGGGATGGAGATCAGGGTCGTCTCGTTTAACGTTGAGGGTAAGGCTGCATCCTCCGCTGCTGCAGCGTACATTTTCAGAAGCTCTGGGATGAGTACATCCGAGCCTGCCTTGTAAAACTCGGCTGGGAGCCCATCTGGGCCCAGGGATTTGCCGTTAGACAGGTTAAATATCGCTTCGCGTACCTCGTCAGGCTCAAGTGAGGCTCCCAGTTCGTCTTGTTGCGCAGTAGTCAACTGTGGCATTTGCAGAGGGGAGAGGTATTCAACAATGTCCGGGTGGGGGTGTGGCAATCGGGAGCGATATAGTGCATCATAGTGAGCGGTGAACGCGTCATGTATCTGGCGCTGCGAGTACAATAGGCCCCTCCCCTCTACGTGTATTGCTACCACTGGGGTCGAGCGAGTCTCTTGTGAAATCAGCCAGGCCAGTAACTTGCCAGGCCTGTCACTCAGGTGATGCGTCCTCGCCGAATGTGCAGCATAGTTGATGTTGCGGAGTCGCTCCAGTAGGCCCGCGTGTTCTGCGTGCGCCCCCTGCAGCGAGTCAGCACCGCCCTCAATAGCCTCCCCCTCCCTGTCGAGCAGGTCAGATTCCAGCCTAGTCAATGCGCTCTCTAGTTGTTGTCTCATATGGCCCTGTGTCATCAAACAGTGTCCTCGGATCACTACCTTGAAGGCGTCCCATTCTACCTGGGGGGAGGACGCCGTGCCAGTGTTGTCTTCAAAGTACTGAGCAGCGCGTGTGAGAAGGGAGTCGCGGAATGTCGCATCAAGTAGCAGCGCTGGTTGTAGTCGCCAGGTGGGGATGGGGGGGCGCGGATGGTCCCAGGCTATGGATAAAAAGTGTGGGTTATGGTCTGAGTGTGTGCGGCCCATGTATAGTGTATCTGTCACAAGGGGTAGGAGTTCAGTAGATGCCATAAATCTGTCTAGGCGGACATGCAAGTCGTGAGCGCCTGAGTAATAGGAGTAGACCCGCGTCCCAGGGTTGTGTCATCTCCAAACATCATGGAGGTCCCACTGCTCGGCCCACTCCAGCAGCGCCTTGGTAGCACCGCGCGTCGGAGCGCCGATGGGGGGCGGGGAGGAGCGGTCTAGCGTTGTATCTAGTGTGCAGTTGTAATCTCCACCCAGTAACCATGGGGCCGCGTGCCAGGTCGCCATCGTCGTGGAGAGGCGCGCCAGGAATCCTCCCTGATCAGTGTTTGGGGCGTACAGGGACACCAGCACTATCAGTTGCCCATCTAGCCTGCCTTGTACAGCAACAAACCTGCCCTCCTGGTCTATTGTAGTGTCTGTAACCGTCCAGGGGGGTCCCAGGGCGGACCCATATCAGTGTGCCGCGAGCATATGAAGAGTAGGCTGTGGCATAGAGTTGTCCGCGCCATTTACGGTGTAGTGCTAGAACCTCTGCCTTGTTCAAGTGTGTTTCCTGGAGTAGTGCTATGCCTATCTTGTGTCGCTTTAAGTACGAGTAAATTTGGTAATGCCTAGCTGGTGTGTGCATTCCCCTGATGTTCCAAGTGCATATTCGTATCTTAGACATAGCTTTCGTGGGTGTAAGCTCCCCCAGCCCCCCCGCGTGTCGGGTCTGCAAGCATAACTCCCCACCGGGCCCAGGGTTCCATCCCCATCGCAAAACTGCTCCAATTTCTCAGGCCAATATGTGGTGATCTCCAGTGGTGTAGAAGGGTAGGGAAAGGGGGGGGAACATATAGCTTCCACATGGCAACATAACCTAAAATGCCAAAAGGTCGGCTGCACAACATGTCGCCGTCCAAACACTCGAATGAGCTCGTAAACTATACAGTTCTATGGGGTATCGTGTGGCTTATGTTGTAACAATAGAAATTACAGTGTAGACCATAGGAAGTGCGGCATCCCTCCCAGGTGGGGTAGAGAGGCCGCTGCTGTCTGGCAGATGCCCAGGACCTGTCGCTCAGTGCGATGCCAGTGGCTCTCTCAAGCATCAAGTGGTGGGGGCAAGGCTCCCGGGGGAGATCCCCCTCCTCGGACGGCCTAGGCAGTGTCAGTTGGCTTGTACAATGCTACAATTCAAGTGATCATTTTGTGGCAGTGGGTGGCTGAGCCGTGTGTGTATAGTATTCACAGTACCTGGCTGGAGTCCAGTGTCCCAATGTGAGCGGGATCTAGCAGTATAAAGCTGTGCTGATCGCTTCCTGCAAGGGGGGTCTGTGGGGCACTTGTGCGTCCTTTTCTTCTTCGTGTCACAGGGGCAGGAATCTGCTCGGTCCAGGTCAGCCAACTAGGTCAGCAGTTTGCGGTGTGACGTCTGGGAGACCGTCAGTGTGCTGGGAATCCGGTAAGCCATAGATTGCCTCATCATCGCTCGGGAGAGGCGCCGGGCTAGTGTCCGGGGCAGGGGACTGGGCCGGAGAGCTGCTGATTTCCGCCACTCTGCGGAGAGCATCTTGCTGTTCTTGTATCATTTCATTTGTGGATGGAGAGTGAGCCGGTGTTTCTCGAGCGCGGGGAGGTGTGGGAGCCCTGCGGCGGCGGCGCCTCCGTGCTCCCCGCGTACGTTCCATGGTTGCAGTCCCTTGCGCTCGCCTAGGTACGTCAGGCATGTTCTCATCAAGCCAGGCCTCGACTTCGTCAGGGTTCATGAAGAAGTGCGTCCTATCTTTTGCCACCACCCGTAGCTTGGCAGGGAAGAGCAGTGAGTATGTAAGGCCGGCTTGTCGCAGTCTTCTTTTCACCGCCAAGAAGGAGTGCCTCTGTCTTTGTACTTGCACGGTGTAGTCTGGAAAGAACATTACTGTGGCGTTGTCAATCCGGATCTCGCCTAGCTTCCTGGCTTCTCGTAAGACCGCATCGCGGTCTCTGTAGTTTAGCACTCGTAGGATGAGAGGCCTGGGGTTCGAGCCAGCGGAGACAGGTTTCGTGGGCACTCGGTGGGCGCGTTCCACCAAAAAGTGGGGCGACAGCGTGCCATCAGGCAGTAGTTCTCGTAGCCAGTCTTCCACTCTCTGCGAGGGGTCCATCCCCTCCCATTTTTCCGGAATGCCCACCAGGCGGATATGGTTTCTCCATGCCCGCCCTTCGGCATCCTCCGCGCGGTCTTCCAAGAATTCTACCCGGTTAAGGAGATCTTGTATGTGCTTGTCCGACTGGGTCACCTTTGGCTCCAGCGTTGCCATCGTGCCTTCTAGTGCTGTGGTGCGTTCTTGCAGCTTTTTGTGGTCAGCCCTGAGGTGAGTTAGGTCTATTGCCACACTGTCTATTCTGGTTTCCAGGGAGGTGTGTGTCTGTTGAAGGGACTCCTCCATTCTTTCCATGGCTGCCAGGACAGAGTCTAGCTTCGACGCCACGTGGTCAGCATCCATCTTGGATGATGTCTTCGTCGTCTTCCCCTTCGCCGATGCACTCCCCGTTCCGGTGCGTGTCATCACCCCTCCAGACATGGGGCAGGCGGCGTGCATAGGCAGTGCCAGCATCAAGGTCTGCGTCTGTCCGAGAGAGCACAGGGGTGCAGATGTATTGCGGGATTACGCCCGTGGTGTGTCAGGCAGGTCGAATCACCAGTGCGTCATCTACGGTGCCGAACCGTCAGAGGCGCCGCCCCAGCTTGAGGCACGGTGTAATGTAGAGATAGGGTTCTCTCCAGTGATTTTCAGGTGCCCTCGGGGCGGGGGGGAGTACCCCGTTCAATTATGCAGATGCCACCTTGGGTTGCTCCCGTGCTGCCTGCAATTGATGCCTGTCCGTTGCAGTGCCAGCCGTGTCAGTCAGGAAGAGAGTAGCGCCTCCCGGACAGGAGGTGGGCACGCTCCGCTAGGCCTCGTGGTCTCTCCAACTCCCTCAGTTCCCACGAGGCGGCCCGCAATGTATTTGGCACTCTGGTGTACTGGGCCTGCAGTGCAGCGGATCGTAAGTTGCAGCAGGCCGGGGCGTCAGTCCGGCCCAGGGGGCAGGAGATCTCTTACAGCCCCTGATAGTAATCTGGGTCCCACCAGGGCTGTCGTCGCCGCCAAGGCGTCTCTCGGGGCAGCGCCACCACAGGCGCGTGGAGGCGCGGGTGGCTACTGTGGGCGGCCGTGCCCCGCCGGTGTCCCCGCGGCCGTGGAGGTCCTCAGCGCGCAGCTCCCTTCATGGGGGGGAGGGGGTCCCCCGGCCCAATAACTCACCGCGTTACTGCGGGGTCCTGCAGGCCTCGGTGTCCCCCAGTCGGTGATGTCGGCGGGAGATAGCGTGCAGCGAGGGGGGGGAGAAAGAAGAAGGCTCCACTCGCTCCTCGGCGCCACCGCACCACCCTCGTGTCCCAGCTCAGGCAGTGTCTCTAGGAGTCGGGTGCTCGCCCCCTCGCCTCCGCGCCTCCTCAGGTCCGCCTCCGTTAGACCCGGCCTCCGGCCCGTCATCTCTCCCTCAGGCATTCTCCGGGACCAGGGATACAGGCGCATCGACCTGCGTAGCAGGTAGGGCCGATTCTGGTTCTTCTGGGGTCGATGTACCCGCTGCCGTCCGTTCCCACCAGTCTCCGAGTTATTTCCGGCAGGCCACAGCGCGAGGCCCAGTAGCCCAAAGAAGCCGCGGCCTCGCGTGATCGCGTCCCCAGCAGCGTCGCAGGCAGGCCGGCCCCGGCGGCGCCACAGGCCCCGGTGCGGAGCTCCGCAACCGATCCTCGCAGAAACCAGCCTGTGCGTGGGCAAGGGTTGCGGGCAGGTCCGCCAGCAGTTTCAGGCCATAGAGGATAGTCCTGACCGGAGAAATGACCCAGGGTAGGGGAGCTCAGGCAGGAGCTCTACCCAGGCACGTCCTTCTCCATTGCGTGCTAAGCCACACCCCCCATAAATCCCTCTACTCTGATGATACATTTCCTTCTAATCAAAATTTACATACTTTTTTTTCAGGCCTTCCTTCTCCCCCTTCTATACCTGATACATTTACCAAATTAGAGAGAAAGATTAGTTCTCAAGAAATAATCAATGCCATTACTTCTTTAAAAAAATCCAAAGCTCCTGGTCCTGATGGTTTGCCCGTTGAATTTTATGCCACCTTCTCCTCTATTTTTGTTCTCACCTTCTAACACTTTTTAACTCCTTTATTAAAGATGCCAAAGCTTCTGGCTCCTTTATGGATGCCTTAATCGTTATCATCCCCAAACCAGACAAAGATCATACTCAATCTAAAAATTTTCGGCCTATATCTTTAATAAACTATGACTGTAAAATATTTGCCAAGATTCTTGCGTCAAGACTTGAAACGATTGTTCCTTTATTAATTAAAACTGATCAAGTCGGATTTGTCAAGGGTAGGTTGGCATCAGACAATGCACGAATGTTCACAAATATTATCTCCTATGCTAAAAAATACAAGTCTCCCCTTGCAGCATTATCTCTGGATGCCGAAAAAGCATTTGACCGCATTAATTGGCAATTCATGTTTAAAACTCTCCAAGGGTTCGGCTTTGGCCCTACTTTTATATCTTATGTTAAATTATTATATTCCTGCCCCAGGGCTAGCATTTTTGTTGATAATCATTTCCCAAAATGTTTCTCTTTGACCAGAGGTACAAGACAGGGGGTGTCCTCTCTCACCTTTACTTTTTGTTCTATGCCTTGAACCTTTCCTGGAGCGTGTAAATTCTCATATATCTGGCTATATTCATAATTTCATCGAGACCAAAATATCTGCCTATGCAGACGATATTTTAATTTATATGTCAACCCCTACTGACTCACTCCCGCCCTTCATGGAAGAGGTCCACCTATATTGCAGTATCTCTGGGTATAAATTAAATCTATCAAAAACAGAAGTTTTACCGTTAAATTCCATCTGTTATCAATATATGTTTAATGATACTGATTTTACTTGGTGCCCTTCTAAAATTAAGTACCTTGGTATTTGTTCTCTTCCTCTTTGCATACTACTCTTAAATACACGTTTAATTCCTTACTTACAAAAATTCAATCACTTCTACGCACTTGGTCTCCTCTATTCCTTTCTTGGTGGGGTAGATTAGATACTATAAAAATTACGTTTGTTCCCCATGTCCTTTACACATTATCCATGCTATCCATTTGAATTCCTCTCTCCTATTTTTTCAAATTACTTCCACATGTATAATATTTTTATGGAACAAAAAGCACCCACGTATTTCCCTTACTAGACTTATTTGCCCTAAATCTGAGGGTGGTGTCCGTTTCCCTAATTTTAGAACTTATCACTCTGCCTTTCTAATCAAACAAGCCTTTGCTTTATCATATGATTTTACTGATTCCCCTATCCCTAAATGGATTGTTTATGAACGTTCCTTATTAAAAGACTTTTCTTTTCCAAATGTACTTTTTATGTCTAATAGCACTTTCCTGTCATATAACCCCATTTTAAAATACTCTCAGAGTCTGCTTTATAACATATTTTCTAAGGATCTCACCCCTTTCCAATGTTTCCTATCCTCCACAATATGGTATAATAAATATCTTAGATACAAAGGTAAATCATTTTACTACACATTTTGGAAAGAAAAGGGTATTATATATGTTTATCAACTGATTTCCCAGAACTCTGTTCTCCCCTTCTCTTCTCTGCAGCTACAATTTCACTTACCTGATTCATGTACTCAATAATATACTATAATTTCCAGTGCCCTACGATCACAGTTACATACTTTTGTTCTCCCAGACGTTACACCCTCTCTTACTCCATCCTCTCCTTTATATCTCTTATTTCCCACACACAGACCGAAAGCTGCTCTTGTATATAAGTTATTGTTATCTCGTGTTATTGAGAGACCGAAATCTTCTGTTGAGACTGCATGGGAAACTGATTTATCTGTTTCTTTTTCCGTTGCAACCTATGACAAATTATGGTCCAAATTGTTTAAAGTTTCTTTTGCTGCTCGTATTACTCAGTCCTTATATTTCATTTATAATAGAGCTATTTTGACTCCAGTTGGAATTTCTAAGATTTTTCCCTCTTCCTCTTCTCTGTGTTGGTCCTGTTCTACTAATACTGGCACATTGAAGCACCAACTTTATGAATGTTCTAATGTTTTTATATTTTGGAAATCTATTTGGTCAACATGCATGAAAATTTTTAAGTGCAACCTTACTTTATCTTTACAAAATGTATTTGTAGGTTCCTTATCGCCTGATGTAGATTGCTCATCTCCTGTTTCCTTGTTATTTGACCTTTTTATTGCCCTAGCTTTTAAAGTTATCTTACTTTCCTGGAAAGATAATTCTACATTATCATCTGTCACTTGGTGGCATTTTATCTGTGACGAACATAGAATTGCTAATGCTTCCTCTCTTTCTGTCTCTCAAAAAATCAAATCTGATCTTCTATGGCTTCCTTTTTCATCTTACCTATCCACACACAGTCCTGTACATTAAACTTTTATCTCCTTTTCCTTTTCTGTCATATTATTCCCCTTCATTTGTTGGCCCCCTTATATATATTCACCTCTCTCCTTTTTCTATCCTCCTCTCCCCTCTTTTTCTTTTTCCTTTTCTTTCCCTTATTTTTCTTTTCTGATTATGCCTATAATAATTCATCATGGTATTTTGCTTTTTCGTATTTTATACATATTATGATATATGTATTATACCTCTATTGTTTTATTGCTTTTGTTTTTCTCCTTGTACCCCTTGTATTGAAAACTCAATAAAAATCTCTTAAACAAAAAAAAAAAAAGCATACCACACCATTTTACGAATTCCATATTCGGCCTTGCCATGAAAATCCTTTAAATCCATTCTAAACACAAGATTATTACATTTCCGGTTATTTACGCTTTACGGGTTAGTTTGTGCATATTGCAAAGTAAGCTTCCCACGTGTAGTTTAAATGTGCACATTAGTGGATCAAACACTACTCACTTTTAGAATGTATTATAGGGGTGTTCGGTCGAGCAGGTTTCTTTTCACGTAATCCTGCTCCATCAGCCCTATCCAAAAAATTGGGCCCAATCTCCAGTGGAGGTTCCTCCGCTAAGGCGGAGGAGCATAACCCCACTTCTTCACAGCAGTGAAGTAAAGGAAACATAAAATGATAATAACTCAAGTTATTATCATTTTAAGTTTCCATTTGCTGCAGCAGCTGTCGGGCGGGGAGGGCCTGCTCTGACTACAGAGGAGTGGTTTGCACACTCCAAAGTGCACATGACTGTTTAGTCATGCGCACTTCGCATCTTCTCCATGTAGGCTGCATTACAGCCTGCGTGGAGAACATGCCCAGGCCCTCAATCCCTGGCTGAGCGCCGATCACGGAGCTCAGACCAATCACAACGCTGCATTGCAGTGTTGTGATTGCCTATCGGGAGGCTGGGAGGATGTTTCCTGCATCCTGCTGCTGACCGAAGACAAGAAAAAGAGGACAGAGGTGAGGCGTCACTGGTGAGTTTTTTTTTAAAGCTTTTTTCGTCCACCCACCACCCGGGTCCAGTAGCAGCCGTTACTGACAATCTCCAGATACGGGTCCATCCTTAGTCAGGTACTATTGGCAGACTTCCTCAATTAAGACAGCTCTCTTTCCTCTCTCCTGTGTTCCCAAAAGCTATATTTAACCCAACTTTTATCCCTCATGGATAAATTGGCAGGCATAGAAAAAATATCAGGCCTACCTAACTTGACACAGGTAACCTTAACAAACTTTAACTATGGGATGTAATGACCCTTGTAACATTGGAGGCAGTCCATGATAATCTCCCTGGTCAGAGAGACTTCAGGATTACACCATAAAGAGCACCATAACATTAAATCGCTAGTGGTCCAGTTCTGCTGAGCTCACGATTCTACCACTCCATATAGAAGTGGAGGAAAAGTCTCAGCTGGATCTACCATCTAAAACGACTCCAAAGTTCTGTCTGCCACTGTGGCAGTTGAACTAGATTTCTCTGCCCGTTACTGCCATGCATGCATCCATGCATGTCAAAACAGGGAAATAAGTGACCTCAATGCACAGGGAGAAAGCTCCCTGCACATCAAGAACATTGCATTGGTTTCCAAAAACAAATTTGTGCTTTGGAAGTATGTTTCATGAAAACAAAATAAAAACTATGGTGAGTGGGTGCACCAAATATGGTGGTCACTCTCAAAAGTTCAGTGCCTTCGGTGGAGCGGGTATGGTATCAGAATATTGACTATCATAAATATCTATTCATAAGTATTGTTTATAAAAATATCATATCATTGGAGTTAAGAAAAGAAAAGCGATACCAATGGGATGATATTTTGTTAACAATATTTATGGAGCGATATTTATGGTAGACAATACATTTAAATATGACATGCTGACACACAACCATACCATGAATCTGCCACATCTGCAGCTCCTCTGAAGGATAAAAGATTCCTGCTTGTTTATTGGAGATCCCTAAAATTGGTGGTTGGACCTCAGCCAGTGGAGAGTAGACCGTGACCTCTGCAGCTCTGTTTGGCCGGGGGGACACCAATCAGGATGTTAATAGTCATGGCTATAATTTGCTTTATTTATTCGTTCATCCATTTACACAGCACATCTGGACAGGTTGGTGTGAGACCAATTTACATTGAAACGAAATTAACATAACCAGGACTACATCGAAATGAAGAAGGGATGTAACAGTTTCATAACATTAATTCATCATATTTGATGTAGACTTCAGGAATGTGAAAAAAATAGTGTACAGATACAAAGTGACAAGGCCAGAGACATAGAAATAGAAGTCCGGCCTTTAAAAACGTAATGCTAGAATATCATTTGAGCTTCCCAACGAACACAATCGAAATTAGGAGGATGAGGTATGTATATGACTCTCTGTGATGAACTAAAACAAACCAGTTTTTCATGTGAAGAACATCAATACAAGCTCATGTATATTAGATTCAGGTAGGGAGTTCCAGACTTTTTGTACTTGAAATGCGGAGTGCTGAAACAATTGCAGCAAAATTGCATCTTTTTTGGCAGCATTTAGTTATAGTGAGTATGAAGCAATTCAATATTCCAGCCTAGAAAAAAAGAATTCAGCTTTACGCTATCACTTTGGGAGCCATTCTTGGGTATAGCTAGGCTCTGCATATTGCTGAATGCCCCAATACCTTACCAGTTATCTGCATTAGTCCAAATTTTGCCTTTGATGTCCAGAGTCAGGAAAAGACAGGCAATAGGTCCAGGCACAGGGGTTCAACGCAGGCCCCTGTAGCCCCTGCAATACAGTGGGGGCCCTAAATATTCTTGGCACTCCTTAACATTTCAGGGGGGGCCATTCAGTCCAAAGCATATGAATATTTGTGAGGTGAGGTATAGGCTAGTCGGGCCTCTTAGAACATTCCGCAGGGGGACACCGTTATGTTGCGTTATGCCACTGTCTAGACACCCAAACAAAAGTGATCCCCATTCGGAATCAAATAGCTAAGAAAGTGGCTCATATTCTGCAACTTGGGGCAGTTCTGAACTTGCAAAGACACACTGTGTAGGTGTTTTGCAAGGTACAGGAGAAGGCATGTATTTGCACCTTCTACAGGCAATATTTGTGATATTAACAGGGAAATCTACAGTACAAAACGAACTACATGACCACAAAACAGGGTCACAAACAACCAAAACAACTGCCCCTCACACTAACCTGCCAGACCAGCCCTTCTGGCACTAGCAGATTTCCCTACAAGCCAATTCGACCCTGTCAATGTCACAGTCCTAACGTGCGAGGTGAGTGTGTTTCCTTCAGAGTAGCAACTATCATGCACATACATTAGAAATATTTTGTAATCCTTGCCCCTACTCCCACCCTACTATCTACCTTTATGAAGCGTCTTCTTCAGGGTCTCTCTTCCAGGCAGAGCGTGCGGGTCCTTCTTCGCCACCTTCATTGGCTCCCTGTTGAGGCCCGCTTGAAATTTTAAATGCTAGCGATTGTCCATCGGGCCTTGTATGGATTGGGCCCACTATATCTACAGAAGCGCTTTTCATTCTATATTCCTTGTAGGACTTTGCGGTCTTCGAACCAACTTCTTATTCAGAGCCCGCGCTTTTTACGCCAGAGGCTAGGGGGCTGCTCTTTCACTCATAAGTCTGGTTTAGCTTGGAATGAGCTTCCTCTTGCTCTTAGGAGGATTGCGGATCCGGCTGTCTCTAAAAAGAACCTAAAAACATTATTATTTTAAGAACATCTTCCTGTTCAGCTGGTGGGGGGTTTAGGGTAGCAGCGCCTGGATACTCTGAGTAGCTGAGCGCTTTAGAAATGTAGTATAACATAACATATGTTTATAGAGCTCAGAGAGACACCGTGGTGTGAATCAAGGGCAGTAAAGACTGCAAGGCCTTCATCATTAAAGGACGATGGAGGAGATTGTTTACCAATGTGAGTTCTAAAATGAGTTATACATCGCTGTTGGGCTTCCCAGTGAGAAATAGGATGTAACATATGCCCAAATCTTCCTCCTCGAATAGGTAGTAGACTGATGGCACTCTGATCAAGTAGGGACGAACTCACCTGTTAAAGAGTGGCAAGGCACTCAGGAGAATGGAGCAGGGGCATTGAATGAAAGTGATCTTTTAAAAGTCTATACCTGAATTCCCAGCAATAACCTAGATCCAAGACTTGGAGAATCTGCTGGCTGGAAACAGCTTTGACTACTCATGGAGTAACACGAGATTCACCCAGTGGTACACTCACTGGATGGGGGACGGGGTGGATAGACATTCCTTGGGAAGGGTGAGAGGGACTGAGGGAAGCTGATGAGGTTGGAATCAATTTGTCTACAATAACCCCAGCCATGGACCCTGTGCACTTCCATGAAAGAGCTGGTAGATCTGCAGCTGCTGACCTTGATCCACATACCTATATACCACATAGACCCACGCACCAGGTAAACGTTGATGGAATGGAAGAAGAATTTGAAATATCTTAAGATGTTTAATGGACTTTTGGCCAGAGTTTTAATCTGAGGACCACCAACCACGGGGCAAGGAATAAAGAAAATGTATATGGAGCAATGGATTGTGTTGGACCCCTTCCAGCATCCAAGAATAAATAAAAAATCAGCATCTCCCAGATATAGTAACCCCAGAAGCAACCACAGAACAAAGTTCATTGAAGATGGCGTCTGAAAGAAAATGGATTTGCTTACCACCACTGATAGCAATGGTACTGGACCCTTCCTCTTCTGCACGATGTGAAAGAGAGTCTTGAGATCTTTCGATAGACACTTAGCAGTGCATTTGGAATAGGCATCAATCCTGTAGGATTAGCAGGAGAGGGATCATCAGAAGCCAGAACTAACTGCAACACAACAAATAATCTGCCTTGATCATGGAAAGCACTCGTGCATCTTTGCCCAGAACCTGCAAAATGCATACTTCTCAATGTCTTTCAATTCTTTTTCCAAATTCAAAACAAGCTAAGAAACTTTCCTGAACCTCAGAAACAGCAAGAGGTTGAAATCCCAGATTCTCTTGGAGATGAGAATTCTTGTACAGTTAGTCCACACCCTTCAGTCATCGCCTTGCTCTAAGACAGCTTCTTGGTTATCATGCTCACGTGCTCACCACAACCCATGCTCAGCGGCAGCAGGTCACAGAAGCACAGGTGCCAATGCACCATCAACCAAAGTCAACCGTTCAGTAGGTACCAAAGTTATTAAATGAACAGGATCTTCCAAATCATTCTCAGGCAAAACACGGGTATTTCAGCTTGCAGAATGTTTACCCCGTCAGACTCTATCCTCATCCAGACCAGCCCTGAAATCCAATGTCCAGGAGACAGGAAAAGAGGGCACAGTTTGGGCATCCTTCCAGGTACCAGGAATCCTCCAATCAGGGCTCTCTTGTGCTCACAAGGGTGCTCATCATGGAGTCCTGTGCTCAGGTGGCATCCCAGCTCCATTCCTCCACACGGGGGCTTGCAAAGTGTCCTGCTCATCCTAAAGTCCCAACAGCGAGCAAGACTAATGCAGAGGGAGAAGGCTACAAGGAGCAAGCACTGGTACAATGATTGGCCGCTCTAAGTAAGTAGAGTAAGTATCCACTGTGCGTGTGGTGCAAACGGAGACTGCTGGATCTTGATACTCTGGCAACAGTTATCACGCAGGTGGGTGTAAATGGTAAAAAGAAAAAAACCACCAGCAAAGAGAACCACCTTTGAGAAGTAAAAGGAAATCACAACAAAGAAAGACAACAATGAACAAGTAAGCATTGTACAGATCCATTAACAAAAATGGAACACAGCAAAGAACAGTCGCCAATGAAATCAGATTAAAAAGGAAATTGGTTTGCACAATTATAGCTGAAATAAGAGTGGCAGGGTTGGAAAAAAATAATGGTGGTAATTCAATTGCCTATCTACAGGTTTCTCAGGACTCTAATGTAGACATTATCTATTTGATGACAATGCTGAGCCCTGATGCACCTCATAAGTGATGGGCAAAGCAGTCAGTCCAAAAGATATATTTAGTATGACAAGGTCCCTAAATGAAAAGAATTATAAGAAGCAGTTCAGCACTGCAAGGCCTAATCTATTCTGGCAGAAAGCTTGGTGAGGGAGATCTTATAGCCAATGGTATCAAAGATAGGACACCGAGTGAGTAGTATCACAAGACAGGCCTCACCTTCAGTCACAAGATGCAGTGCTTCATTTAGAATCAGGAGATCAGTTGTCTCTTTGCTTCATTGTGGTCTATCATTTGACTGCCACAAGAAAAGTAAATTATGTACTAAAATATGATCTTGCATTAGGGCAGGTACGTGTTTTTTGCACATGATCTTTTTCTCAAAATGGGAGTTTAGATAGTTGTCTTAAATTTTGTAATTTCTCAGGTCCCGAATAGCTATTTTTTTAAGTGTAGAGCGTTGTGCATTTTTAAACACTCGAGAATATATATGGCACTTTAGGGAGGCATTGACAATTTTCAGAATGATATGTACTGTGGAAATGGAGCAGTCTTTTGTCCATTTTGCAGGCAACGGGGCATTTGGCAAGGAAAAAATTCACATATACTTCAGAATTTTGCTTCGTGGGATTAGGCCAATTTTTTTACGTCTAACTCAGTAATAGATTTGTCTGCATTGAATAGCTGTGGCACGAATCAAGGGGCATATTATCAAGACAGGCGATAAAATTATCGCCGCTTTAGCGGCAGAAAACTGCCGCTAAAACGGCAATAATGGGCTTGATAATATGCTTGGTTCCCAAACTTTTGACTCCTGAGGACCCCCATTGAGTCCGCACTGGAAGCCGGGGACCCCCAAGCAATCTGTATGATTTAAATTGCTAACATTAAAACAGTAATTCGAAAAAAAAACCAGAGGTGTGCACACAAAACAAATAGTCGAATTACGAAGGATTTTAGTATTTTATATTGAAAGAATCTGCAAAAAACTAAGGGGCAGATTTATGTTGGGAATGTGCCACGTTTGCGTCACGCAACTGCGGCATAAACGTGGCGCATCCCTATGGCCCATTTACAACGTGACGTATCTAGGCAGATGCGTCACGTTGTAAAGCTGATCCTTCCACCCAGTCCTGAGGCAAAATAGCCGGGAGCTGGAGGTACTCTTCAAGCAGACAATTTGCACTTTGATTTTAGAAATTGCATTTTAACCTGTAAACTTGCACTTTGATTTTAAAAATTGCATTTTAAATTTGTGTATTGCTCACTCACCCTTCTCTGTGTTTCACGCGCGTCTCACACCAAATCCTAAGCGCACAGCCGATCTTAACGCTGCTCGCGCTCTTACCAAAACAGCGGCCGCCATCAGCACAGGCGTGCGCGCAGGCCACGCCCATTCAGGCCACGCCCACTTAGGCCACGCCCCCGGACCGAGCTATAAATACACCGCTTCCTCTAGCGCCTGACTGATCCTTCCACCCAGTCCTGAGGCAAAATAGCCGGGAGCTGGAGGTACTCTTCAAGCAAACAATTTGCACTTTGATTTTAGAAATTGCATTTTAACCTGTAAACTTGCACTTTGATTTTAAAAATTGCATTTTAAATTTGTGTATTGCTCACTCACCCTTCTCTGTGTTTCACGCGCGTCTCACACCAAATCCTAAGCGCACAGCCGATCTTAACGCTGCTCGCGCTCTTACCAAAACAGCGGCCGCCATCAGCACAGGCGTGCGCGCAGGCCACGCCCATTCAGGCCACGCCCACTTAGGCCACGCCCCCGGACCGAGCTATAAATACACCGCTTCCTCTAGCGCCTGACTGATCCTTCCACCCAGTCCTGAGGCAAAATAGCCGGGAGCTGGAGGTACTCTTCAAGCAGACAATTTGCACTTTGATTTTAGAAATTGCATTTTAACCTGTAAACTTGCACTTTGATTTTAAAAATTGCATTTTAAATTTGTGTATTGCTCACTCACCCTTCTCTGTGTTTCACGCGCTTCTCACACCAAATCCTAAGCGCACAGCCGATCTTAACGCTGCTCGCGCTCTTACCAAAACAGTGGCCGCCATCAGCACAGGTGTGCGCGCAGGCCACGCCCATTCAGCCAACGCCCACTTAGGCCACGCCCCCGGACCGAGCTATAAATACACCGCTTCCTCTAGCGCCTGACTGATCCTTCCACCCAGTCCTGAGGCAAAATAGCCGGGAGCTGGAGGTACTCTTCAAGCAGACAATTTGCACTTTGATTTTAGAAATTGCATTTTAACCTGTAAACTTGCACTTTGATTTTAAAAATTGCATTTTAAATTTGTGTATTGCTCACTCACCCTTCTCTGTGTTTCACGCGCTTCTCACACCAAATCCTAAGCGCACAGCCGATCTTAACGCTGCTCGCGCTCTTACCAAAACAGCGGCCGCCATCAGCACAGGTGTGCGCGCAGGCCACGCCCATTCAGGCCACGCCCACTTAGGCCACGCCCCCGGACCGAGCTATAAATACACCGCTTCCTCTAGCGCCTGACTGATCTTTCCACCCAGTCCTGAGGCAAAATAGCCGGGAGCTGGAGGTACTCTTCAAGCAGACAATTTGCACTTTGATTTTAGAAATTGCATTTTAACCTGTAAACTTGCACTTTGATTTTAAAAATTGCATTTTAAATTTGTGTATTGCTCACTCACCCTTCTCTGTGTTTCACGCGCGTCTCACACCAAATCCTAAGCGCACAGCCGATCTTAACGCTGCTCGCGCTCTTACCAAAACAGCGGCCGCCATCAGCACAGGCGTGCGCGCAGGCCACGCCCATTCAGGCCACGCCCACTT
The DNA here is from genome assembly GCF_964261635.1 of Lissotriton helveticus. Lineage (NCBI taxonomy): Eukaryota > Metazoa > Chordata > Amphibia > Caudata > Salamandridae > Lissotriton > Lissotriton helveticus. The sequence continues at coordinate 378,401,073 of NC_136070.1, read as the reverse complement.
AGGCCACGCCCCCGGACCGAGCTATAAATACACCGCTTCCTCTAGCGCCTGACTGATCCTTCCACCCAGTCCTGAGGCAAAATAGCCGGGAGCTGGAGGTACTCTTCAAGCAAACAATTTGCACTTTGATTTTAGAAATTGCATTTTAACCTGTAAACTTGCACTTTGATTTTAAAAATTGCATTTTAAATTTGTGTATTGCTCACTCACCCTTCTCTGTGTTTCACGCGCGTCTCACACCAAATCCTAAGCGCACAGCCGATCTTAACGCTGCTCGCGCTCTTACCAAAACAGCGGCCGCCATCAGCACAGGCGTGCGCGCAGGCCACGCCCATTCAGGCCACGCCCACTTAGGCCACGCCCCCGGACCGAGCTATAAATACACCGCTTCCTCTAGCGCCTGACTGATCCTTCCACCCAGTCCTGAGGCAAAATAGCCGGGAGCTGGAGGTACTCTTCAAGCAGACAATTTGCACTTTGATTTTAGAAATTGCATTTTAACCTGTAAACTTGCACTTTGATTTTAAAAATTGCATTTTAAATTTGTGTATTGCTCACTCACCCTTCTCTGTGTTTCACGCGCTTCTCACACCAAATCCTAAGCGCACAGCCGATCTTAACGCTGCTCGCGCTCTTACCAAAACAGTGGCCGCCATCAGCACAGGTGTGCGCGCAGGCCACGCCCATTCAGCCAACGCCCACTTAGGCCACGCCCCCGGACCGAGCTATAAATACACCGCTTCCTCTAGCGCCTGACTGATCCTTCCACCCAGTCCTGAGGCAAAATAGCCGGGAGCTGGAGGTACTCTTCAAGCAGACAATTTGCACTTTGATTTTAGAAATTGCATTTTAACCTGTAAACTTGCACTTTGATTTTAAAAATTGCATTTTAAATTTGTGTATTGCTCACTCACCCTTCTCTGTGTTTCACGCGCTTCTCACACCAAATCCTAAGCGCACAGCCGATCTTAACGCTGCTCGCGCTCTTACCAAAACAGCGGCCGCCATCAGCACAGGTGTGCGCGCAGGCCACGCCCATTCAGGCCACGCCCACTTAGGCCACGCCCCCGGACCGAGCTATAAATACACCGCTTCCTCTAGCGCCTGACTGATCTTTCCACCCAGTCCTGAGGCAAAATAGCCGGGAGCTGGAGGTACTCTTCAAGCAGACAATTTGCACTTTGATTTTAGAAATTGCATTTTAACCTGTAAACTTGCACTTTGATTTTAAAAATTGCATTTTAAATTTGTGTATTGCTCACTCACCCTTCTCTGTGTTTCACGCGCGTCTCACACCAAATCCTAAGCGCACAGCCGATCTTAACGCTGCTCGCGCTCTTACCAAAACAGCGGCCGCCATCAGCACAGGCGTGCGCGCAGGCCACGCCCATTCAGGCCACGTCCACTTAGGCCACGCCCCCGGACCGAGCTATAAATACACCGCTTCCTCTAGCGCCTGACTGATCCTTCCACCCAGTCCTGAGGCAAAATAGCCGGGAGCTGGAGGTACTCTTCAAGCATACAATTTGCACTTTGATTTTAGAAATTGCATTTTAACCTGTAAACTTGCACTTTGATTTTAAAAATTGCATTTTAAATTTGTGTATTGCTCACTCACCCTTCTCTGTGTTTCACGCGCTTCTCACACCAAATCCTAAGCGAACAGCCGATCTTAACGCTGCTCGCGCTCTTACCAAAACAGCGGCCGCCATCAGCACAGGCGTGCGCGCAGGCCACGCCCATTCAGGCCACGCCCACTTAGGCCACGCCCCCGGACGGAGCTATAAATACACTGCTTCCTCTAGCGCCTGACTGATCCTTCCACCCAGTCCTGAGGCAAAATAGCCGGGAGCTGGAGGTACTCTTCAAGCAGACAATTTGCACTTTGATTTTAGAAATTGCATTTTAACCTGTAAACTTGCACTTTGATTTTAAAAATTGCATTTTAAATTTGTGTATTGCTCACTCACCCTTCTCTGTGTTTCACGCGCGTCTCACACCAAATCCTAAGCGCACAGCCAATCTTAACGCTGCTCGCGCTCTTACCAAAACAGCGGCCGCCATCAGCACAGGCGTGCGCGCTGGCCACGCCCATTCAGGCCACGCCCCCTCTCTACAATCATGTGCATGCACAGGAAGCGCAGCGGACGAGCGCAGCGGGAGCGCCGTTTGCGCGCCGAAGGCGCGCCTAAGGCAAGCCCGTCTGCGCCCGTCCGCGCCAAGACCGCGACAGGCGCAGGTAACTCTGCCCAACCCACCCCCCGTACCTCCTACCAACCTAGCGACCTTCGTCAACTACAGGCCACTAAACATTGTCCATGCAGATTCGATCCATCCACTTTTACAGGCCCACTTAGGTGCAAACTCTGCCACTGGTCCGCCGAGCTCAACTCAGCCGCCCCATCGGCCAACATTCTTCAGGCCCCCCTACCCTCCTTCAAAGGCGGCCTGATCAACGCTCGCTCCATGTGCAAGCACAACCAAGATATACACGACCTCATCTTGGAGTCCGACCTCGACTGCCTCATGATAACTGAGACATGGCTCACAGCAGATAGCAACCCTGACATCGCCGTTGCTCTTCCCCTGGGCTACTCACTTTTTAGGGAAGACAGAGCCAAAGGCCGAGGCGGCGGTGTGGCAATCATCCTTAAAGATTCCTTCCCTTGCCATACCTTTAGTCTCGAGTTTTTGAAAAAGACTGAAGGACTAGGCTTCTCTATCAAATTGAACGAACACACCTCGTTCTCCGGCGGACTCATCTACCGCCCACCCGGCAATGCATCAGAGTTCCTCGACTCGCTGTACGACTCGCTAGGACATCTCTCCCTTAGATACCCTTCTTTCACCCTCCTTGGTGACTTTAACCTCCATCTTGAATCGAAAATCGATACTCATACCATCAACTTCATACAATCGCTCGAGATGTTCAATTTTAGGCAACTCGTCACCTCACCCACCCACTCTCTGGGTCATACCCTTGATGGAATTTGCACAAACTTCCCTTCCTTGATCACTCTTTCCCCCTTACCCCAGATTTGGTCCGATCACTCCCTGATCCCATTCCACATCCTTAGTAAAAACCCACCCAATCGTGACAAAGCTACCTTTCACCCCGACAATCATATCAATTGGAAAAAGGTTCAAGAGAACATCACTCACAATCCTTCAATGCAAACTCAAACGCCCATCCTCTCCGGCAATGTTGACACTGACGCCGATCTTTTCCATAACTGGATCTCTCAAGAAATCAAATCCAGAATCCCGCCCTCACGCCCCCGTATCTCCCGGGGCAAAACTAAAACCAAAACCAATGCCCCCTGGTTCACACCAGAACTTGCAAAAGCACATCTGCTATGTAAAAGGGCAGAAAGAAAATGGCGTAAGACATACGAGGCTACCAATCGCTCCTCCTATATCGCAACAAGGAAAAACTACCTTTTGGAAATTAAACAGGCCAAAAAGAACTACTATGTCAATGCCATAAAAAACGCGGGCCAAAAACAAAAGGCCCTGTTCACGATTGTCAAATCATTCACGCATCCAAAGGTACTTCAGCCAGTTATCCCCCCTTCCCAGAAATTTTGCGATCAAATTTCTGATTATTTCGAGGAAAAAATAGCCTCGCTCCAAATTAACTTCCCCCCCCTCACTATTCCCCCAGTGTCCCTCTCACCGGCTTCCCTAGGCATCACGCTAAGCCGTTTCTCCCCGGTCACCCTTGAGCAGTCGAAAAAAGCCATTCTGGCCTGCAAATCTGGCGCCCCGTCCGATCCCTGTCCCCCCATGATACTTCACCAATTAATCGATAAGGTCAACCCGACCATCAACAACCTAATCAACTCCTCGCTCAGCTCAGGCTCAGTACCCAGCTGCTGGAAAAAAGGGATCGTCAAACCCCTTATGAAGAAAGCAAATAAACCCTTGACTGATCTCACCAATCTCCGCCCTATTTCGCTACTCCCGGCCTTAGGTAAAATCACGGAACATCTAGTCCACAGCGAACTGAAACGCTATCTGGACGATAACAACCTTCTTCACCCCCAACAATCCGGATTCCGCCCCAAACATTCGACAGAAACTGCTCTCATTGAACTGTCAGACACCATTAAAACTCTACAAGATCAGAGAAAAAACTCCATCCTAATCCTTCTCGACCTAACGGCGGCGTTTGACACCGTCTCCCACACCATCCTCATCAATAGACTCAGGGACATCGGGATCTCCGACTCCGCCCTATCCTGGATTACGTCTTTTCTCTCCGACCGTTCGCAAACTGTCACGCTTGGCCCGTTCCATTCCAAAGACAAACTGGTCTCCTCAGGTGTCCCACAAGGATCTATCCTAAGCCCTCTCCTTTTTAACGTTTACCTCATTCCTCTCCTTAATCTGATAGAATCATTCGGCATACCTGTCACTTCGTATGCCGATGACACACAGCTCATTGTGCCACTGGACAAACTTTCTACCAAAGCTGAACTCAACCTGAAACATTGCCTGACTGAAGTATTTCGATGGATGGACACGAACCACCTGAAATGCAATTCAAACAAAACAGAGATCCTCCCTATTGGCACAAATATCTCCTTTTGTCCAGCATTATGGTGGCCGGAAAATTCTGTTGCCCCCCCCCAGACTGTGTCGTTGGCCAGGAACCTCGGCGTAATCTTTGACTCTGACCTTTCCTTTGATCAGCATGTCAGAACCGTCGCAGGCAAATGCTTCGGAATGATCAGATCCCTGAGAAAGTTCTTCGACTTCCTCCCCATCGATGCCAGAAAGACGGTGACAGTCGCGCTCATAATCTCGCGACTAGACTACTGCAACGGTTTACTTGCAGGAGTCAAAAAGAGCACCCTCCTAAAAATGCAAAGCGTACTTCACACTGCTGCCCATCTCGTCCTGGGCCTACCCCGCAGATCCTCCATCTCCGCAGCGCTTCATTCACTTCACCGGCTCCCCCTTCACAAAAGGATTTTATTCAAAATGCTGATTATAGCCTTTCGTGCCTACAATAAGACAGGCCCTAAATACCTCACCAGGCGCTTTCCCCACTATGTGCCCAGCCGTCACCTTCGTTCAACCAATGACAACCTCATCCTCATCCCGAAATACAATCTGAAAACGAAAGGTGAAAAGACCCTCAGCTTCCTTGCATCTAAAGCCTGGAACAAACTGCCCAAAACCCTCAGACAACAAACCCAGGAAAAATCTTTTAGAAAGCTGCTAAAAACATGGATCTTCAACCTCCCGGACGTTTATTCCAAAACTTCCATCTAATCCTCCTGGACTGGTTCATTTAGGTTCCAAGCGCCAAGATGCTCCCTCCGGAGCGAACGTCGCGCTCTAGAAATACCACACAAAATATCACAAAATAAAGCCCTGCGCCACTTGTGGGCGTTCCGGCGCAGGGTGGGCGTTCCGGGGCAGGTGCGCCTCGCAAAAGTGGCTGAGTGAAATCTATAAGATTTCACTCAGTCACTTTCAGGCCAATGCTGCGTCAAAACCCTGCGCCTGCTTGAAGCAGGCGTAGGTCTTGACGCAGCATTGTAAATATGGGGCACCCCCGAGCCTTGCTGGAGCTGCGCCGCGCTTGCGACGCAACTCCAGAAATGCGCCACCTTTACGGCACAGATGCGTCACGCATCTGTGCCGTTTTTGCCCCAGCGGCGCAAAATAACTGGCGCATCCCTGGGGATGTGCCACTTATCATAAATCTGCCCCAAAAAGCTTTATTGGGAAGGGTGGTGCTGCATCTCCGTGACTAACTTTTAAATGGTTGGATTTATTTCACAGTATGAGGCTCCTGCTCCTGCCAGGGCCAGACTGGAAACCCAAGGCAGCCCTGGCACATGTTTTCAGACCAGTCTCCATACGGTGCACACCAAGTGCAGTGAGTGAGTCTAAACACTACAAAGGGGGCTTTGGGAGGCTCTCCCCCCAAGAAAATTTAGGAAACATTAGTGCATTCTACAACACATTTATCATTATATATTGAATTGTATTAGCTTTTAAAGAATAGTAAATGATGACCTTACTGTGCACCAGGATACGACAATCTTTGTTGGGGTTCTTCAATGATTCCCTTATTATCACCCTCTAACAGTGCCTCTCATCTCTCCATAGTCCCTCTGTCACATGTATTTCATTTGTTTTATAGCATCTCTCATACCATTGTAGGATGTCAGAGCACTTTACAACACACACATATAGGGCAGATTTACAAGCCCCTTGTGCAACCGGTGCGTCCCAAAAGTGATGCTCCGGCGGTGCATTTTAGTGCCCCATATTTACAAGGACCGGAAAAGCCACCACTGTTTTTGTAAATATGGCCCCTTTGCACGCAGAACTTTGTGTGAAAGGTGCATTCCATGGGTTTTGCTGTGGGTGTTCCCACGCAACACCCATGAAACCACACACATATCCAGATTTACGAGAAATCGTAAATCTGGAAATGCGGCTGAATGCTACACCTCCTCAAGGGAGGCACAACAAGAAGAAATATATTCTTTTCTCCTCGTTTTTTAGGAAGATGAAATTCCCTCTAGTGATCGTTTATGTGCAGAAAGGGAATCCTACCTGCACATAAACAATCTCCCCACAACGCATCCATCCTTGCACCATGGTGCAACGGTGCCTGTGCCGGCGCATGCTAACAGTTTGTGCGCCAGAGCAGGGAGAGCACTGAGATGCAACATACTGTGCTAAATATGTTGCATACCTGTGCTTTAAAAGTGACTAAGTGCGGCCCAGCCAAATGGCTTGCAGCACTCACTGAGTCAGTTTCCTTGTAAATCTGCCCCATAGAGACAATGAATCATACATGTAAACCAGTGTATAGAAAATGTTACATAAGGCAAAGGCGACTACAAGTTGTAGGATTCACATGTCATTCATACTAGTAGGCATAACACAGTGTTTAGCATTGACTTTAACAATAAAACTTTATTTCCATTCAAATAAACCTTTTAAGCAGCATCAGGATAATGAAAGATTGCGAAAAAACATAAGTTACTATCTTGTACCATGCAATTTGCAAACATCTTTTTGATGCCAGTTTATACGTCACTGTGCTAGATCACCTTTGTCACTTATAAACTGCACAGTACCTAAAGAATCTCTGTGACAAAAGCAGTAACCCATTGACCTATGCAGATAAAACACAGTTTAAAAACAAAATGCAGGTACACTTTCCTTGCAATAGGCATATTAACCCTCTGTGCTACATTAGATAAGTCAAGCTGCCACTGGACAAAACTCTCATCTCTCTCCAGCAGGAACATTAATCACTGGTGTTATCTTGACACTTTCATTGTTGCTCGAAAACGTCTAATTATACTTGGAACTTTGCAGTGCTTTTAAAACTGCAGCCTGAGGACCCCCTGGGAATGTGTCACGGACCCCTAGGGGTCCGCGGACCACAGTTTGGGAAACACTGCACTATGGTATTCCAATTGAAACTCAGGTTAGATGTCCTTCACATCTAAAATGGGTTTCAATTGGAATTCCATAGAGCATATTATCAAGCCCATTATCGCCGTTTTAGCGGCAGTTTTCTCCCGCTAACGCGGCGATAATTGTATCGCCTGTCTTGATAATATACCTCCAAGTCTTTTTTGTGCAGAATTGGCGGTCTTCACTTCAGTTTTCTTCGTAAAGAACGTTGAGATGTTTATTACAATTTTTCTAAGGTGGAGATCGGTGGAAGGAGGTTTGGGGTAAGTACGGTGTTTCGTCATGGCATATAGTTGTGGGAAATTTTGTATTCAATGTGTTCAGTAAATGCATGTTTTTGTAAACAAGTTTTGTGCCTTTTCCTAGGTGCTTTAAGGCTCGTATTTCTTTTTACTTTTTTTTACTGTTTGAATTTAGCTTTGCTACCTATCAGGCCGTCCCCATCTTTGCACCTAATATCTGGAATGGCATCCCCCAGCCGCCAGGAATAGTCAAACACTAGTATTATAAGGAAAGAGTTGAAGATACCACTACAACTTGATGCAGTAACAGTCAGCTTCCTCTCTCAGAACCCAGCAATCCCACCAGCCACTTGCTGGCTGTATATTTGATTGGGCTCTGTGCAGTGCTATCCGAAAAATACCACATACACACATGCATGCATACAAACGTGAACATGAAACACAGTTCAAAAAACATTGCAGAGGATTACAATTTGCAAAAATGCACTAAACCAATTTAAACAACCAATCTCTTTAAGTGAAGAACACAATACTGATTACTAAATTCCTATTTTTTTTAGAACAGTAATTATAACAGGTTTTTATTCTACTATGGTCTTATATATTGTATACTATTTTTGTAGTTTTACTACAATTGTTGCTGTAAACTGTACCCTTTGTTTTTACTTACTTCAATAACACTCTTTTAAACTAAAAACATATATTAAAGCCAGGCTTAAAATTCTAATAAGAGAAAGAATAAGTCAAAACATGCTGTTAGTGTCTTGGTTGAGAACTGTAATCTTATTTATTCACTTGTATTTGTAAATTTTGGCACTAAACAGCCTATAGCTAAAGGTTAGAACTATAGTCGATGAAATGCTGTAAGGCTTATGTATCGTATACATTTATAGCTCTGTTAATTATATTTATCATTGATGATGAAGAATATTTTTTTCTGATGAAATGAGGACCTAAAGTGTTATAATCATCAAGAGTTTGTATGAATATATACATTTTTATTCTTATGCTGCTAGAATTAATGAAGTTGCACTTTTGTTTGTTTGCGAATGTTAGGTAATTGCACTTCACCTACCAATGTTTACATTGCTAAATATTGTACTTTATGTACATTGTCTTTTATCCTATTTGTGTACTCTTTTTAATGGAAATGATGGTTTTTTTACTGCTTTGATGATTCTGTGAATCGAATAAAGATGCTTAAAAAAACATATATATCATTTGTGCATCACCATGTAAAGTGTTTGATTTGGTTTGATCTCACTAACATCTTTGTTTCCATAACACCCCAGAATTTACCAAAAATGTGCTTCATTGTTTCTTCCCTAACTGCTGAATGCGTAATGTTCATTTACAGGTATTTACATCTTGTGTGTTACAAAACAATTGCATCCTACAGCCTTTCCTTTAACACCTTTCTACACCAGTAAGGTTGTCTCATGATTCACTTTTCTTAATCTAACTGCAAAGTGAGAGGAGTTTGTAAACAACACGCCCCATTTTTAAAAAGCAACAATTTGTCAGCAGACAAAGCCTTACATTTGACCTTTGTCTTTAAAGCACAGCAAATGTGACAAGATAAATACTGAATTTAAAGACATCTTTATTTATTGCTTGGAGCTCCTCAACCCATCCCAAATCTGCTCATGACCCACCAGTGAGTTAAGACCCGCAGTTTGGGAAGCTCTGGTCTAAAATCAAACAAGAGTGGTATCTGTGTCCTAAGATATCCCTTTGCAAAAAAAAGGTGGGACCCTCAACAACTATTTACTGTCAGTACTGTATGCTTTGCAACTAGCGTACTGATAGTTTATAGCATCATCATCAGGTCTTCTTTCCTCAAACCAGGAGGTCATCTCTTTCCTTCAGAGAGATTTTTTGTGGGGATCCACAACAGAGTAGATGGTTGAAAATGACCTCTTGTCTAGAATCAGATTTTTATTAAATGTTAGACAAGCACAAAGTTAAAAGAAAAGTAGATGAGTATGATGGACGTGTAATGTATCCATCAAATCTTGTAGTGAGGTCAAGGTCTACATGTTTCAGCCCTCCTTTGCCCATGAATGGTTGACAGCTTTCATCAGGACCAATCAGAACATTTAATTTGGAGGATCCCGTAGTCTTAATGAGGTCAGGTGGGACGTTGTCCCCTGAGTTCTGAGGAGGCAGGGGAAACCTACCCTGACCGTCCCCCAGCCCATAGGGTGGGGAATAGAATAAAAAAATAAATGTTAAAAAATGTTTTTATCTCTAACTCTGGACAATCCTAGCTCCTGTAGACAATCCTGGGGTCTCAATATTTGGAAATATTGTAAAAATGTGTAAATCCTAACAAAAAATGTTGCAGTAAGTGTACACTTTGCCAATGGCCACATGGGGGAATTAGTTACCAGTGGGAACTGGGTCCTGCTGCTGTCTGCCACTGCTCACAGCCTTTGGTTGTGTGCAACTGGGGTCGACTGTCACTACAAGTTGAGCTCAAGGACAGGCCCTCCTTCTGTTTGCAGTCGGGATAGGTCACCCATTGCAGATCGGCCACATGCAGCAGATTGGCAGCAAGGTGTGGCCATGCACAGAAAGGTTTAGCTGCCCACAGGGGGTTCAGTGTAGGATATTGTTGCACAAGGTATATGTTGAGATAACCCCAAAAATAATGGAAAGAGCTAAGGTTAAAGTGAAGTTAGGGGTATCCTTAGTTATAACACACTGATGAATGGTAAAAAAAGTCTTAGAAATTCACTTAAAAAACACAAAACGTGAAGTGTGAGTAGAGATATGTTTGGAAATTACCATTACAAAACTACTGAAATTCACAAATATAGGTAGCACTGCATTCCCCACAAATGCTAAACCTCACATCAGCTAGACCCTCTGTGAGGACTACCAGCCTTTCTTCATTGGGATGGACTCAGTGTGAGTGGTTTTGGAGTATCTCTCCACTGTGCCTGCCAAGTCTTAAGCAGTAATCCGTACCTCCAGACATACACTCTGACAAAATGTAACAACATAAAGTCGTTGGAAATCAATTCCAGATTGTTTCTGCAGTACCTTTGAAGGACTGAGTTCTTCATCCTGTTAAAATGATTGACTTCTAGAATTTCGAGTACCTCTAGACATTAATGTTTAATTGTGAAGGACACTCAATTTCCTAGGTGCACAGAATTCATCATGGAGCACACTATTTTAATGAAAGCCATGATTCCAGCAGCAGCTTGGCTTCTAAAGAGACAATGTCACCTAGAATAACAACAGTTTAAGACTCCTTCACTTCACTGTAACAGTTGGTCTTTGATCTCAGTCCTTGAGTCTGGTCCCAACTTACCAGGTGGTCAGCTAATTTCCTTCCGATCACCCAGTCCTTTTTCTTGGCTGGTGCAAAGAGATCCTGCTTGAAACCAAATCTGTACATAAATATCACAACGCCAGGTTGTCAGAACAGTGTGTCATTTTCAGAATGACCAAAAGCGAACATCTATTTCACAGAGCCTGCTTCTATACGAAGCCAGTGTCATTTTCAGTCAGATGAACAAACTCTCAGAACTAGTGAAAGCGTTGACATTTTGGGAGATCAACTGGGTTCAAGTACGTTCTTGATCAGATACAGTTCATGCTACAGATAAACATCTTTTGATCTTCTTATTGCCTCTGTTTCTATGATAATCGCATGGATCCCATAATGCCAAAGGGGAACGTGTGTGTCTCTCAGAAAGTCCTCCAGTTAATAAGAGGCTGTTACTGGATACCAGCTCTCTTCTGTCAGAGGTTACCTAAGGGGGGGGATGGGAAGCAACACTAGTATTCTGCTAAGGTAACAACTTGCCACAGTCATTATCAAGCTGTTTTTTCTTTGCAGAGCATTGGCTAAACCATCCAGAATGCTCTGATCATGTGAGGTGAGCACAGGGACATTGCCTTTTCAAAGAATATCTTATTAATCCAACCCAGACCCAAAAAACCTCACTACAATGCCTTGTGCTGGAAGGAAAAGAGATATGAGCAGTTATATTGCCAGTTAGCAGGAAAGGGAAGCAGCTACTTTAACCCCTTGCATGCTGGTGACGAACCCCAGCCGTCACGCTCCGTGGTGCTCATGTGCGGATGACGGCTGGGGTTCGTCACGGCCCCGCCCTGTTAGTTTGTTTACCGCACAGCGGCGGAAACGGGCCAGCATCGAAGGGGTTAAAGCCTAAGCTGTTTAACGTTGCAACCCATCTTCTTGAAGTCAAAAATACACTTGTGTTTCCCCCATTCTAAAGTAATCCAACCTCTTATGTATTACATGCCATGTCACACACACATCTCACATTCTGGGGGAAACAAGAGTCCCTGTTATGAAAGATTGGCTGCATGCCCTACTTGACATACAAGCAAGTAGGCTACAATAAACTAATATGAAATAAACTAGAAGATAGACCATGGTGCACAACAGAAGTATGTTGTGAAAAAGAAGGGGAAAAGGCAGTGAATAGAGGAGTCTCCAGCAGGATGTAGATGTGGAAATTGGCAAGAGGGGAGAGGTGAAGGGTACAAAAAAGGCTCTGAAGACCCTAAGACGAAGATGGAAAAGGAAGTGTACAGCAGTAAGAGAGAGGGAGATGGGTGGCATGCTCTCCAAACTGTAAAGTGAATTATAATAAAGGGGGAAATAAAGAGAAAACAGTGGAAATTAACTTGCTGTTTAAAATGAAGTATCTGAGAAAATACAATCCAAAAACAAAAAGAATCATTTTTATCTTGTTAACATTATGTTCTTTTTCCACTTGAACATTTTTCAAACAAAGGAGCCGATTAGGATGGCAGACGGACTTTGTCCGTCCGCCATCCTGTCGTGGCAAGGGACCACCTGCCATAAGGGCGGAGGTCCCGTGTGTCGAATTAGGATGTACCCGTCACAATGGCGGGTGCATCCCACATTTTTAACAATGTGCCGGGAAGTGCTGAAAGCACCGCCCGCCGCATTGCTAAAAATGCATGTTGTGTGTTTCAAAGCACAACATGACAGGCACCGCGCGGTGCCTGCCATGTTGTACTTTGAAACGCATGGGGGTACCATAGGTACCCCCTAAGTGCACCTCCCCTTCACCCTGGGGGCCCGCAATGGGCCCCCAAAGCAAGGACCGTATGCCTTTCTGTGGCAGCATTGCCGCCACGGAAAGACATTCCCCAGAGCCCATCCTAATATGGCTGGTGGTGTCTGATAGACACCGCCACCATATTAGACCTTTTCCGCCACGGTTGCAAGGCGTCCGCGGCGGAAAAGTGGCGGACGGTCTTCCAGTCCGCCGCGGACCCCCAGCCATCCTAATGTGGTGGGGGTCATTTCAGAGAGGATGGCGGATGGATTGCCCCCGCTGGGCCGGCGGTGGCTACCGCCAGCCCGGCCGGGGCAATCCGTCCGCCATCCTAATCAGCCCCTATGATAGAAATGGGTGTCCCTAGTTGTCAGGTTGTTACCCTGTCCAAGTAGAGACCCTTCTTCCTATCCTAGTTAGGACAAGGGAGTTACACTTCTAAAATAACCCCAGTTCACCCCCTTGGTAGCTTGGCACAAACAGTCAGGCTTATCTCAGAGGCAGTGTGTAAAGCATTTCTACATAACATACAGCAATACAGTGAAAACACTAAAAAAGGATACCACACCAGTTTTATAAAAAAACAGGCAATATGTATCTCTGTAAAACAAGATTAAAATAATAAGAATCCAACATACAGTCATCAAAAATACTCAGAAAGGAAAAATAGACTTTAAAAAAAGTTCCTTGAAGTTGATAGTTCCGTCCGGGGTTTTCATCGCTTTGTGAACACACAAATGCAACAGTTCTGGCTGACCGCGGCATCGCAAGCAAGCTACAGTGTTGGGAAGACCCGCAAAACAGTACCTTTAGAAATGCAGGCTTCCAGGGACCTTGCGATGAGCTCCGAAGAGCTGGCATCGGCAGGCGTTGGTTCGGGAGGTCGGTGCAGGAGTCGGCAGGCCCTTGAAGTCACACGCGTTGTGGGTCAAACTCTGTGCAGTCAGGAGCACTGGCATTGGAGAGCGTTGGGAATGTGGTCCGGAGTGCAGTGGGCAGCGTGCAGTGCCCGCAGGCCGTGGTGCATGCAGCGGCTCCGTGACGGTCATCCAGTGTTGTCGGTGAGACCAGAGCTGTGGTCAAAGTCAGACAGTGCCTGTCGTGGTGCTGGCAGGTCACGTGCAGGCAGTGGCAGCGTTGTTGTTGCAGCTCTGTGGTCAGCTGACAAACGGGAGTCAATGGTACCGATATTGGTGAGCCAAGGCTGTAGTGTAGGCCAAACCACAGTGCAGGCAGCGTTGTCAATGTCGGCAAGGAGTGGTGTCGTCAGGGATACCATGGCGGCAGAGTGAAGCGAGGCGGTGCGGAGGGTGGTGCCCACAGGTCAAGGTGCAAGCAGCAGCTCAGAGGCTGCGGCGGCGCTGGTGAGACCAGGGTTGCGGTGCAAGATGCGGCGGTGCCCTCTGCCGTGCCTTTAGGACATGAAACCTGCATTGTTGACTGCCTCAGGTTGCTTTTTCTTCTGTTGCAGCCCAAAACATACAGTTACTGGAGCTGGTAGCAGATGAGCTTGAGGTCTTTGATCTTCCTGAGACTTCCTGAACAGGGGGCCCGCTCTAACTCAAGCCCTTGGAGAAACTCAGGAAAATAAGATCCAGAAATTCCAGTTCAGTCCTTTCACTGCCCAAGACAGAAACAGCAACTGTAGGCCAACACAGCAAAGCACACAGCAAAGTGATATTCTTTCCTCACAGCTTCTCTAGCTCTTGTTCTTTGCAGGTTTCTTGATCCAAAAGAGTTGTAAAGAGCTGGGGTCAGGTCCCGGAAATGTATACCACATTTTCCTTTGAAGTTGGTACAAACAAAGTTCCTCTGGCATGCATAAACCAGTTCAGCCTGGCTCAGGCTACGTTCACCACAGGAGGTGGAGACAGCTTTGAGAGTGGCAGCCACAGTCCATTCAGGAACCAGCAACAACTGCTCCCTCTACTCTAGATGCAGCCACCCAGGAAAGGCAGAACACACCTCAACCTCCCCTTGTGTCTGTGTAGTGTGAATGCACATTCCCTTCTCCTGTCACTTAAAACCCAGACAAGGAATACACAAAAATCAGAGCCCACAGCATGGTTAAACAAGATAATGCCCACTTTCTAAAAGTGACATTTTCAAAATCACAACATAAAAATCATCTTCACTAAAATATGTATTTTTAAATTCTGAGTTCAGGCATACTAAAGTCAATTTCTCTATTTTATCCCAATGGAGAGTTATGCTTGTAAAAATGTTACAAGGCAACTCCCATGTTATGCCTATGGGACAGACAGCCTTTCAACACATAAAAACGAAATACACAGTATTTCACTATAAGGACATGTCCCACACACAGTACATGTCCTACCTTTCACAAACACGGCAACCTGCTGGTGGAGAAACTTGGGGCCTACCCTAGGGGTGTCTTACATGTAAGAAAAGTGAAGTTTGGGACCTGGCAAGTGGGTGCACTTGTGTGGTGGAAATGTCAATAAAACCTGTGCACAGATACTGCAGTGGCAGGTCTGAGATACCCTGAAAAAACTACTTCTGTTGGTGGTACAATCAGTGCTGCAGGCCCACTAGTAGCATTTGGTTTACAGGCCCTGGGCACACTTGTGCACATTATCGGGGTCTTACTAGTAAATCAAATGAAACATGCCAATCATGGATATACCAATCAGTAACACAATACCTGGAGCACTTGAATTTTAATACTGATCAGCAGTATTAAAGTACAGAGAAACACTAAAGCAGCAAAAACAATATCCAAAGTACCATTAAGACCAGGAGGTCGAAAGCAGAAAGACAGGGAAAGCACGCAAAACAATGCCAGGTCTATCATGCTACTATACCTATTCCATTCAATTCTTGGTCACTGAATCTAAAACAGTGGAAAATATATATTTTATGCCTATCGTCCATGATGTCCATTTAGGAGATAGTTGCTGCATGTACAGTTACATTAAGAAGGTAGGATGTGCACGCTGCAATGTGTATAATCACCATCTAATCATATTCAACATTAATTTTGGGTAGTGCAAGTTGCTTTAAATGAACAAACTTGGTTATCAAGTAAGGAATGTACAGTGATTTGCCAATGGACTTATTTGGGTTGACAGTGTGATGGTTCAATGACTTAGGTAGTTGTACAAAGAAGTGTGTATGTTTTGCACACGTTTCTGGAAGCTGTGCATTTTAGGGAGGACTACATAATGGAGGAGTGTAAAACATTCCGCAACCAAATGCAACAAGCAGATTACATCCTGCCTCCCTTCGCAAGTTGAATTTATGCAATTACTGGATAGTTATAGACATTATATCCAATCATTTTGGCTGAAATCATGTAACGCTTCAACTAATAGGACTGCACAAAACGATAATTGTGTAAATGTTTAATGTTTTGAGTTCATAGAAGCATAGTTGGTCAAAAGATCGGGCTCCAGCAGTGATGAGGCAGTATGTAAAATAGGATCCATGAACTGCTCTTGAGATGTTCCTTCACGTCGTGGCTGTTTCATGTAGGAAGCCGTCCCTGCTGAATGGGGTTTTTCCATTAGCTGTACCTACGTTCCAAATGTTGATTGCCAGACCATTCATGAAAGCTGTAAGTCTACGTATAAATCCCACAGATGGCTCTAGCGCATTCCAGACACCGAAACTAGTGCATTCATGGTTTTGCCTCCTTATGTGATCTGATTCATTTTAGTATATTTATTCCACCAGGAAGGACTGGATCTCAGGTTTCTGCATGTAACGTTGTGCAGCAACCAGTAGGTCAGCTAGACAGGGTATTTTCCTCAGTATACTTTATGCATGGTTCAGGTCTAGAGGCTTAAGTGCGTGGTCTAAGGTGCTCAAATCCAGCAAAGCCCTTGCTGCTTTCTTTTGAATTCGGTGCAGGTTTGATTGTCCATTTCTAGATTTGAAGGTTTATGCTAAATAGGATCATAGCTCGCTTGGTAATTGGTTGTTGGCTTTTACCTGGTAGGCGGGGGGGGGGGGGGGGGGCGTGCTTCTTTGACTTTTGAATCCAAATTCCTCTTCTGTATTCTTATCCTTAAATGTGTTGATTGATCAAGATCGACCCATAGTATGTATTTATTTAAAAAATTGCTTTTTGGTCCACAAGTAAACCCGTAAGGACAGTATTAGGATCATCTTTGTCACATTTGTCCTTGTTTATAATTTCTAGCAAGATACGTCTACATGTTGGATTGTATCAACATGTTATGCTTGAGGTGTGAATCATAAGGTTGTTGGCAACACAGATTTCCTTTTGCAACAGAATGAAAATAATGTTATTCATGTGCTAGAACATTGGAAATGTCCCCCTACTATCTAGAGAAAAGCAATATCATTCCAGTGAAACCCTAGCTAATTGTGTTCTAAACAGTACCGTCCTAAATAGTAATAAATGCTAAATGCAACACACTTTAACTCGACATTTAACGGCACAAAATCTGGATTAGGCGGATAATAAAATATTCTTTTATACAAATGTTATATGCTTTCTTTTGACATGGAATATTCCTGCTCACCTTAGTCACTTCAGTACATCGTGAGGTTTTAGACATGCATTCCTTATGGCAAAGGAACTTCTCCGCCACATATACTGATTTTGCTGAAACAGGAACACTTAATTTACATGTAGATCACCTTATTTATATGTTTTACTCGATTGCCAGATGTGTATTCGCTTTCCTAGTTAAGGCTTGTTCTCGAAAACATCTAACATATCGACCAGAAAACAGCATAATCTGATGGCAAACTCAATAAATGTTTCCTTGCAAAGTAGAATTGGACTCTTTCCTTGTAAATATCTCATTGTGTGTGGTTATTGTTGCCTTTAAATTAATGTTTATTTATCTCTCAGGTTTATAGCTGTAATTTAACACTATGGTTAGGTACTTCATCATTTAGAGTAAGCAATTGCTTGCTGAGTCTCTCAGTTTTACCCATTTGTATCTATCGTTTATAGTGTATTTAAATGTGTTTGTTATGGTAAAGAGCTAGCGGGAACAGCTACACTCTCTTCACCCCAATTTAGATTAAAACGCATTATGTTAATTTGTATCGCTACATGGTCAAATTGTTTATTGGTCCTTGGTTTACTCGATTAAATTACCTTCAGATAGAACTCTAAATAGAGACTAAATGCACCGTGTATTCAGCTGCATGGGGCTGTGTTTTCGAAGTGCACCAGGATTACAACGATGGTGTATGCCATTTTTAGAACTTGTGGAGCACTTTAGTATTACAGAAAGGGTTGCAGATGTTTGTGCATCCGCTTATGCAGTAGCCATTTTGTTCTGGTACAATGTGGAGTTCCCTCATTTGTATTCAGATCAACCACATGTATATCAACATGCACATGAGGGAATGTCTTTATCTATGCACTTGCTCCCTTTTAAAGAAGCAAGCGGCCTAGCAAATAGCCCTGGAGGAACGAGCTATATGCCAGTAGTGCCATGGTGGAGCACAGTCAGTAGGCCATCCCTGGCCACCATTTGTTAGGAGACTTGGAAGGTCCCAATGATCCACTAAGAGCTGAGGGATATGCGTCCCACTTTAAAGGAAGACTACAGGTGCCCAAGCACTTTCTGCACAATGGCCCCAGATAGGGAACTTGGAAGCCCCGACAAGGGTGATTTCATTGATTGACTTCACTAACCCTTGTTGAGGGCCTTCAGAGCCTCCCTCAATGGCTCGTGGCAAGAAAGTGAAACAGACAAGGGCAAGGGTTTCTTTTCAGTCGTAACCATAATTGCGACAGACTGCACAATATATTATGGGTGAATATGCTCAAAGGCTCAGACAAGGGGTGTGTGCCTATATGGTAAAGTGGTCCAGAAATTTGCTACCCGAAAAACAGTGGCCAAGGAAGCCTTGTGTCAGAAAGACAATTTCTCAATATGGGGCAGATCATGAGTGGCATGTATATTTCAGGGCGACTGCTCCCAGAATTACTGGTGCTGTGTGGTATCTCCCCCACCATTACCATGTTATTGCTAGAAAATGGCTCGGAAATGGGAACTAATATGCAGGAGCAGAATCACCACATGTGTTTCCGCAAGTCTTTGCGTGCTACAGGGCCATTTTCTGTCTTTTCTTATGCAGGTGCAACTTTGGCCTGGTTTCACTATACCTAGGGCCTCATTTATGAGGCCGTATCGCCACAGTTGCGCCACCCTAACTTCACTTTTTTGACGTCCCAGTGGTGCAATGTGCCACAGCATATTTAGAATGTCATGTAAAGCCACTTTGCGTGGCTTTTCATGGCCTCACAAGTATGTGCCCCTTTAATGCAGAAAAACTGTGTGAAAGGGGCGTTCGATGGGTGTTGTGGGTGTTCCCACGCAACACCCATGAAAACTGACACATTACCAGATTTACGAAAAATCGTAAACCTGGGAATGCGTTAGAACCTAACGCCACCCAAAGGGTGCAACGTGGAGAAATGGTTTAACTTCTCCTCTTGCTTACCTTTTTCTATGTGTGCTGCATTCTGCCGCACAGATAGAAAAAGGAAATTGCCTGAATTGATTGATTTTGTGCCGAAAACTGTCCCTTCCTGCACAAAGTCAATCTGCCCCGCAACACAGGCACCCATGCAAGCTGGTGCAAGGGTGCCTGTGTTGGCCCCCAGGAGCCCATTGTGCACCGGTGTTGGGGAAAAGGGCAGGAATGCGCTGTATCACGTAGATACAGCGCATTCCTGCCCTTTTGTTTTGAGGTAGGGCAGCGCTGCAAGACTTCTTGTGGTGCTGCCCTACATTAAAACCTCATAAGTGAGGCCCCCAGTATTTACGGCTGCAGTGAAGCAAAGGACTTGGAATCAGTTCATAGTGGTATTCTCTAAAGAGAATCCACTTAATTCAACTCGTGATTGAGCCCTTTTGAATAATGAAAAAGTCAAAATGTCACAATGCCATTTACACTAACCAGCGCAAAGAGTTAAACACAACTGGGTGAACAAGGAAAACATGCCATTCAATAGCCAACCAGGACTCCAACATGTCTCCTCCATTTTTCACACAGTGCCCTACAGCAAACACGTTAAGGCATCATGTTATGTACAAATGTAGGTCTCCGTTGTATCAATAAGACAATCATTTTTGTAGAAAAATTGCTCTTATTTACGGGAGATCCCCAAGAAATGGAAAATCAACCTTAAAATGATGGGCCTCGTTTAGGACTGGTTGATAACGGAACCTTGGGCAAACACATGTGTAATTCTGTCAGCCCTCCTTTTGTAGGTCTCAGCTCGAAGATGGCGTGCATGCGCTGTCTAGACAGAGACATGGTGTCTCTACATCGCCCGCCCATAGTCTTGCCATTGGCTGAAATCATCGTCGCTCCCTTTTGCGGGTTTCCGATTTCCCAAGGGCATGCATGGGTCATGTCTCTTCTGGTTTTACACTTTTTAGCCCTGCCCCAGTGACTGTCCCATCATATGCAGTGGTCATTGAGGGGCATTGTTTCAGGACTACCTTTTTACTCGCACTGCACTGATGCAGCTGGGTGGCATGGGGCATTACAAAATACGTACGGAGTGGGCAGTAATATATATTGTCGCTGCATTGATTTTATTATATGAGGCTCACAATCAAGATACTTTTATGGGATACTTTTGAGGTAAACTGCATGAGTCTATTTGTAGTGTGCAGCGTTACAACACAACCGCTGGTGGCAAAAAAGGACAAAAAAAACCCTACTTATTGTATTAGTACATTGCATGTTGACTTTGATGTATGCTGTGGACGCAGGAGGTTCGACCAGCATTTTCACTTGACCACATTGAGTGATCGTCATACGGTTTCTTTTTAGGTCTCGCCGATTATATCCCGCAGGGATAAATAGGCGAGATTATAGTAAGCGGAAAAGAAAGTCTACCTAGCCTGCGGATCGCATACAGTTCATGTGAGCTATGCGCGTGCACACCATCACCAGCCACATCACCATTTGTCTGTGCCTCGGCCCCAGACTTCAAAGGCTGCCGCTCGCCCGCACCCCCCCACTGCGTGCACATCACACACCACCATTTGTCTGAGCCTTGGCATCAGACTTCAAAGGAATGCGCTCCCGCCCCAACCCCACATCAATGCAGAGAGCTTGGTTTCTTTGCATCCATTTCGTGGGGAAGCCGTGTTTTGTTCAGCGTTCTCGGCACCATTCTCGTTTTTTTCCTGGACGAAAGTGAAAGCCTACCGGGCTTGTTTACAGTAGCCATGCTCCTCAAATGCTGTTGCTTTGTTGCCATCTCTCTAGGGACACAGCTTGAAAACACTCGACTTGCTATCTGCAATGCTACATCCACTATGCTTTGCCTCTAGACAAGTTTATCCCTCGCAGACTCTGCTGACTCTGCCCCTCCTGATTCTAAAACTGACCAACGCAGTCACCACGCAGTCTCTTCTCTCTATCTTATGATGTCTGCCCTGCCACCATTTACTTCGGACCCTCACCCTCACCCTCACACCTCCTCACCCTCACACACCCTCACACCCTCTCACCCTCACACACCCTCACCCACCCTCACACACCCTCACACACCCTCACACACCCTCACACTCTCACACCCTCACACCCTCATTCTCACAACCCTCTCACCCTCACCCCCCAAAAAACCCTCATACCCCCTCACCCTCACACTCCTCCTCACCCTTACACCCCCTCACTCTCACACTCCTCACACCCCCTCATCCTCACCCTCACACACCCTCAACCTCACACACCCTCAACCTCACACACCCTCACCCTCACACACACTCACCCTCACTTTGTGATGTATTCATATAGGTTCTGTATCGATCCCCCTATTCCTGACCCTATTCTGGTTAACGAGTTAACTAGCAGCCATCCCATGATGCAGAAACCGTTATCTGATTACGCCAGACCACGGCACAGGAGCGCGTTATCTGATTAGGTCATAACGCTTGCCATCTAATTAGGCAAAGCAATATTCCTCCAGCCCCTGATAAGGCATACGGAGTCCTCAAAACAAATCAAACCTATGACAACCTGGGAAAAACCCTGCGGCCATTGTTTTGATTTCACCAAGAACTTCAGTAAAAGAATGTGCTAACGACCAGCTCGTATGACATCCTTATTGACGTATTTATGTCCATCCTTACGTCAATCTCGGCACCTTACAGGTATAAATATTACCGACATTGCCTTAAGCAAACACACGCGGTGGTGACGAGATCGGAGCAGCGAGACTTGCCGAAGCCCAGCAGAGAGCGAAGCCCCCGGCGCTGCCCCGCCTTCCTGACGCGCTGAGAACGAGACGCTGCTTTCTCCTGCCGAGAAATCCAGCTCCGGCGCTTCCGAGCAGCCCTCGCAGGCAGCTTTGGAATATCGAGACCTCAGACGAGAGATACTATCCCTCAACCATCCTAGACCTCAGGTACGGAGCTGAATAACCCCTTACAGAGAATTCTTGAATCAGTCACTTGGCAAAACAAACTTAACTTAAACTGCTACTTTCTATCCCCGCCCACGTATTAGGCTTAGGTCAGGTACACTGGGGTAGGCGTAGTTAGAAGCACCAGTTGAGTACGATTAGTCAAATGTTTATATGTATGTATCTATTTTATCCATTTTAAATAACGTATGGCTTAGAAACCATATCAATGTTTTTACAGTATTATTTTATAATTCTGCTTTTATTGTATGCACTTTACTTAACCATAAGTATTGCAATAATATCGATCCATTTCTCTTGTACGAGAAAAGAGACTGATCAATAAATAACATCTTTTATTGAACACGCCCGTCTCTTCCTTTTCTCTACAATCTGGTGAAACTAAGAATGCACGTACTGACTGAGTAAAATAAGTTGTCTTTTGTTTTCACACGACTCTAGAGATACACTCTTGATTAGGGGAGAGCAAAGTTGTCATGTTCTATGGTTGTCAGAAACTAAATCCCTTCTTGTCTATCCAGGGAGGTTCAACTCCTCCTTGTCTATTCGAGAAAGTTTCTAGTGAACTCTGAGCTAGCTGGCAAACCCAAAACTTTAAGTCTAATATCGACAGTAGAAGACCTAGTTAACGTCTGGTCTAGGTCTATACTATTGGAGGTATTATTCCAATGCGCAGAGCCTATTGGGATAATAGGAACTACACTACATGGCGCCCAACGTGTTTGGATAGGCGATAAAACTAACGCAAGACTTTAGAGTAACTCAGTCGTGCTTTTTCACTCAGACCCCTTTTTCCCATAATACTCCAAAGACGTCTGGAGTGGGTGAGAGGTAAAATCCGCCAAACCTCGCAGGAGGGAACTCCTATGTATGGTTCTTGGTTCAATCAACGTTGAAGGATACACTGTTCCAAAATATTGTGCATCTAAATCTTTGTTTCCATAAGGAACCTGATCTGCAAACAAACAGAATAACCTTCCTGACAGTAAAATGCCAGAAAGTGATGATGAAAGAGAGAGAGCTAGAGTAGCAGCTGAAATAATAGAAGCTGATAATACTATGCAAGGAGCAGACCCGGATATAACACTCATCCCAGTCAACATAAGAAGATCTATAACGTTAAAACTTATAGACAATGGACTGACACCAAGAGGTGGTACAGTCATATTCGTAATTGAGGCACACGAATATCGGCAGACAGAGGTATTCTATTCATGGATACACTTTCCAGCAGCAAATGCTGTAACAAAGGAGTTCCACTATTATAAAATAGAGGAACCACCGGATACATACACTCCTTTCGAGGAAGTGGAAGTACCACTCAAATTCCAAGAGCACCTGCTCTTGTTTAATGGCGCCCTAAAACATAATAATCACATCACCAGGCTCGGTCCACTAGGTAGACCAGGAGCAACGTGGCCGGTCCTAGCCGGATACACACCACATCCAGACATCGAAAGGATGTCTGCAGCAGATGTTTTAGTACAACTAAAACAATTAATTAAAATATATAGACAACTAGTCCAATATGTAATGCGGACTTCAACCATCCAACCTGTAGTTAAAATTCCACAGCTGACCCCACATCAGGGGAACACAAATAAAATTACACCACAGAACATACAGTCCTGCCTAGGTAAAGTACCAGCTAAACGGGAACAAATACCATTCTGGTTAGCACAAAAAATCACCCAAATAGAGGCGGTGTTTCCAGACACCACCCCTGTGGATAAACACAGGATTCTGACTATCTGTCTTCCAATGGGAATCGCACCACACGTGGAGGACTGTGACACTTGGGGTACAGTCTTTGCTTCCATTTACACAAAAACACATGGTGTACCATCCATGTCGGTAATACCAGGTGTGCTAAAACAAATTCAAGATGAATACGGTCCAGAACCCGCTTTAACTCTTGGTATGAAATTACTAAAAGACTTCAAGCAGGTCTCGGCAATATTACTAGCCAACATAAAAGGAGAAGCAGCGAATGTGGCGATCCGCCAGAGGTTAAAAGAGACAGATATAGCAGACCAACCAGCTGAAATTGCCAGAATTATAGAAAAATCCTATGAAGAACTAGGTAGAGATAGTTTGGGTGGAATACCAGTGAAGCCCCAACTAATTGAAAGTCCTGAAAAAATATTTATTAAAAATAATCTAAACAGTCAAAAGAAGAACTGGGATGGAAACAAACAATCCAATCCAAAAGAAAAGAGATTCCAGTCCAGAGGAAGGTCTCCTCGGCGGAGAGAAAGATCTCCGGACCAAGGACCCAAGTCTCCCCAAAGGGAGCCCTCTGTGAAAAAATACAACCTTAGAAATAGGGATAACATAAAGAAACCGGATAGATATCAAGATTTTGATTCACGTCCCTCTCAATCTTTTCAGACTTCCTCTCAGAAATCGGAAAGAAGAGGATGATCGGAACCCAGGGATGGGCACGTCAAGTCCAAAGACAAGGAACCTGCTCATCCAAATAAAAAATTACAGTTTCCAAAAAAGAAGGTAGCCAGTATTAAAGTATTCAACAATGCCGAGAATACTGAGGACACAGCTGAAAAACGGAGAGTGGGCTCAGACAATGCTAGACAGCGCAGCAGAAGTGAGCATAGCACGCAAAGTCCTTATGAATCATCTGGAGACAGTGGACACGAATGAATACATTCAGGTGGAAACTGCAGACACCAGAGTTAGCAAACCTCACAAAATATATGAAATAACTTTACGTATAGAAGGGGATAAGACTAGAAAAATAAGGGGCCTTTTTTGGGATAATCTCTCCAAGGGCTATGACATCCTTCTAGCTGAAAAAGACTGGCCACCAGAGTTTGTCAGGGAGTGCCCACACGGCGAAGAAATAATTATGCCTGCCTTCTCAAATCATATTCCAATTCATAAAAAATATACACTTGCAAGAAAGTGGGCAGTAGCTCAAGCTCCTGCTTTATATAAAAATCATGTAGGATGGGATGAGGACTCTCCTCCTCACAAAATCCAGTTAAAATCACAACCTACTGCACAAAGGCAGTATCCAATCAAGCAAGAAGCTAAAAAACAGGTAAAAGAAATTCTAGATCAACTAGAATACCAGGGGGTGATTGAAACTTGCACCTCACAAATGAACAACCCTCTGTTTCCTGTCTCCAAACCAGACAATTCATATCGTCTAGTTTTGGATTACAGACACCTTAACTCATGTTGCAAAACTTTTGCAGTACAAAACTCGCATAGTGCTGCACTAATGAATAACATAGTGCGCAAAAAATATAAAACAACATTAGACATCTCTAATGGATTCTTTTGTCAAAATATAGCACCAGAGAGCAGATACTTATCAGCGTTCTCAATTAATGGCGCTCAAAAAGAATTCTGTCGGTTACCCCAGGGGTACAAGAACAGCCCAGGAGTATTCTCAGCGAGGGTAACAGAGTTACTACAAACATATGATGACGAAGCATTATCTTATGTCGATGACATATACCTAACAGATGATGACTTGGATACTCACTTGAAGAGAGTGAACACCATAATACTTGGGTTCGCGGCAGAGGGTTACAAATTCAACTTTAAAAAATCTAGAATTGCCCATCTAACAGTCCTGTTCTTAGGATATGAATTATCAAGTGAAGGCAAAAGCCTGGCTGACAATTTCCTAGAGAATGTGCCATACTCCAAGCACCTAGAACACTAAAAAACCTACAGTCAATTCTAGGTTTCCTAAATTTCGGAAGAACATACATTGCAAATTACGCAGAAAGGGTCAAACCCCTTTATGATCTAATAAAACCAGATTTAAAAAAAACCAATTGGACTCAAATACACACAGAAATTCTGAGATCCTTACAAACAGATATGTTAATTAAAACAAAATTAGAAACACGTGATAACACACGCAACCTTGTGATTCGAGTCATCCCAGGAAGATGCGGATTCACATACCTGACCTCTAACGAGGGAGAAAAGGTACCAATTGCATTCAAATCGCACTTGTACACAGAAGCTGAAAAGAAATTCAGCATTAAAGAAAACATTGTTCATGCAGTTCAGACCGCAATAGCTAGAGAAAAAGATAAAGCTGACGGTAGACACATCACAGTCAGAACAGCGGAATCAGCCTTTGAGGCATTAACAACCCCGTGTAATTTACCAACAACAGCATTGAATCCGGAATGGATACAATGGGTGAATTCCATTACAATGGACAAAGTAAAATACTACTTCGATCCAGAACTAGAGGAACTAAAATATCTAGAATATGAAAGAATATTCCCTCTGCCAATCGACATTCTGCCATTACGACAGTACGCTTGTGTAATCTATACAGATGGACATGCTCAACCATCCGTTTGGGGAGAACAAGCATACAACCCCACATGTGAGATTACAAAAGAAGTGTGGCGCGGAGGTATACTAAGACCTCTATTAACAAAAACACACTCAGTAGAAACTAATTCAGAACAACTGACTGAAATAATAGCATTGAAAATGGCGCTAGATAATACAGATCGCGAATTCCCGACACTCATAGTGTCCGATTCGTATTACTGCGTCAAATCATATAACAGCGATTTACAGAAATGGATTCAAAACGGTTACAAAGATGACAAAGGTGCAACAATAAAGCAAAAACTGCTTTGGGAACAAATAGTTCTGTTAAAAAAAGAACTACCAAAAACTCACGTGATACACTCACTGAGTTATTGTTATTGTTATTGTTAGATGTACTTGTAAAGCGCGACATTCATCCTACAAGGATATCACGGCGCTGCAAAAAATAACAGTAAAAACCGGGGCATTAACCTGGGAGCCTATTGATTATTCTGAAGTAGGAAATAGTGCGGTTTTAAGTTTTTTCTTAAAGGTGGGATAGGAGTCCGTGAGTCTGAGGCTGATCGGTAGTTCATTCCAACATTTCGCAGCAATGTGTGAAAAAGCACATCCGCCCATTCTGGAAAGCTTAATCCGAATAGTGGCTGCTTTGGCTGAGGCTTGCGAACGTAAGTTCCGCGCTGGAGCATAAAACTTAATTCTATTTCGTAGAATGTAAGGGCCTGTATTGTGAATTGTTTTATAGGCAATACATAGCATTTTGAACATGGCTCTTTGTCTCATGGGCAGCCAGTGTAAAGCTTTTAGACAGCTTGTGGCAGAATCGAACTTTCTCTTGTTACAGACTGCTTTTGCTGCGGCATTCTGGACCAGTTGTAATTTTCTAAATAAGTAGTCCGACATTCCTACAAATAGTGAGTTGCCATAATCCAGCCTGCTAACTAGTAACGACTGGACTAGGATCTGTCTACATTCAAGTGGGATCCAGGGGAAAACCCTTTTCAATCTTTTTAATATGGCAAATCCTTTGCCACATATTGAGGAGACATGGCATTTCATTGATAGAATGTTGTCCATCTGAATTCCTAAATTTCTAGCAGACGATGTGGGAATTGGTGGGGAGCCTAAGGAAGTTGGCCACCAGGTGTTATCCCAAAGCTGTTTGGCCCCACCAAAAAGTAGAATTTCTGATTTGTCAGCGTTCAGTTTTAAATAATGACCGTGCATCCAATTGGATAGCTCTGACAGGCAGTTGTGTAATCTACTTTTGGCGTCATTATCTCCATTTAGGGTAACCATCAGCTGAGTATCGTCAGCGTAGGAGCAGATATTAATGCCCCATTTCTTGCCAATCGATGCCAAAGAGGAGACATATACATTGAACAGTGTTGGGCTCAATGTAGCTCCTTGGGGAACTCCATATTTAATCTTACGGGGGGTAGAGGTAAAGTTGCCCAAACAAATAGACTGGGATCTGTTTGATAAAAAAGACTCCAGCCAGTTTAGGGCTTTACCTTGTATTCCTTTAGCGGCAAGTATGTGGATTAACAGTTTATGGGACACGGTATCAAATGCCGCTGATAAATCGAGAAGTATCAGGGCAACCGTTTTACCTTTATCGACCTGCATACGAATGTCGTCCATTACGGCCAGAAGCGTTGTTTCTGTGCTGTTATTAGATCTAAAACCTGTTTGGGAGACATCGAGAAGTTTGTTGATCTCTAAATAACTTGACAGTTGTTTTGTCACCAGTCTTTCTAAAACCTTCGATAAAAAGGGGAGCTGTGAGATGGGGCGGTAGTTGGCTGGGTCGTTTATATCCGCACCTACCTTTTTTAGTAATGGAATTACGGCCGATTTTTTCCAAACTTCTGGAAAAACAGCTTGCTCCAGAGACTGGTTAAGAACTTCTGTGACTGCGGGGCCGATTATGGGAGTCAGTTGGGAAAAAATAAAGTGTGGGCAAACTTCCCATGGTGAGCCAGATTTAATTTCTGACATGGCTTTAGTGATCTCATCTTCTGAGAATGGGCCAAAGGTAGAGCAGTTGGTTTGCAAAGTAGGGTCAATCTGATACTCCACAGGGGTCAGAGCGGTGTTTGTGAAAGAGGCATATATTTTATCAATTTTATCACAAAAGAAATCACTAATCTTAGAGCAGTTCTCTTGTGATGGAGTCAGATTGGATGTAAGACAAGGAGGATTACAAAATTCTTTTACAATTTTAAAAAGCTCCTTGGACGAATTTTTTTACTCTAGAATTTTTTGAGAAAGGTAGTCTTTCTTTGCTTTGCGTATGGCAGTGTGGTATATTTTCAACTGATGTTTGTAAATGGCTCTATCTTCGACATTTCTACTTATTCTCCATTTATGCTCCAGTGAGGTGCATTTTCTTTTTTCAATTTTTAAGTCTGGGCCATACCATTTCTCGGAGATTTTTGATTTCAATCGATTGGTTGCGCGAGTCTGTGAACAGTGGTCAAGTGCTTTCTCTGTTTCCTCGTAAGAGGCAAATTTTTTCATCGCATGTCATTTCAGAGCTAGAAAAAAAGGAAAAATCTTCCTTGAATTTTTCCAAAGAGAATTTACTCCAACATTTAGTGGAGTTGGCCGACTGGGCTAGCGGTCTGTTGGTTTTTAGAGGTAGGTTTAAAGTAAAATCTATCCTATAGTGGTCTGTCCATGTCAAAGGGGTTATATCCGTAATGTTGGTCTTCAATATGTTTGTAAATATTAGATCCAACATGTGCCCCGCTCTGTGTGTGGGGCAAGCTATTTTCTGTGATAATTGTAGGATTTCCATGTCTATGGTAAGTTGTTTAGTTAGGAAATTATCGGCTAAATGGAAATGAACATTGAAGTCACCAATGACTATAATGTTATTATGGTTGAGACAGAACGGAAGGATTTGTTCGAGAAGTTGGGTGCTGAAGTCAGTTGTACTGTTAGGAGGATTGTAGATGATTGCACATCCGAAGATAACTTGAGTATTGATGGAGATGGAGATGGTTAACACATCATGTTTGCCTAATTGAGTGACTGTTTCTTGGTGACATGAAAAACTATCTTTAAATATCATGGCCACTCCGCCTCCTCTCTTAATTTGTCGATTTAGATTAATGATTTTGTACCCAGTGGGAAGAGCTGCGGTGATATCCGGGGTATTGTGCTCACCGAGCCAAGTCTCCGAAATGAAGGCAAAATCAGGTCTGCTATCATGTAACATGTCCCATATCTCAGTCGAATGTTTGGGGAGGGACCTAGCATTAACATAGATGCATGTGTAGTCCTGTGTAGGTGTGACTTCCAATGAGGGTGGCTCCGAATGGTTACAAGTCCATCTACAATGGCGGCAGCTAAAGGGGCCCATGGTGTGGGAAGGTCCAACTTTGGCACAAAGGGGGGCTGTTAGAGGAGTATTGAACATAAGCAGCTCACCTCGCGAGTGAACCAACGGAGGTTTGCCTGATCTGCCTATAGTTGGGGAGACAGGGGTTGTGGCCCCTGGTCCCGGCCTGTCGCGGACGGGCGCAGACGGGCTCGCCTTTGGCGCGCATTCGACGCGCCCGCTGCGCTCGTCCGCTGCGCTTCCTGTCGGGACACATCTTTCATATGGGAAATAGAGGAAGGGGCGTGTCTCAGAGCAGGGGGCGTGGCCTTCAATCGGTCAATGGCGTTCCCGTTTTTGCTCCAATCACCCTCCCGCGTCAGCTGTCAGGGCGCTGAGCGCAGAGCGAAGGCAATGCTCGTTTGTTTAAAACAGTGAAAAGTCACAAATAATATACAATTTTAAAAAAGGAACAGAGGATCCTACTCCCGGCTGTGCCTCAGGAGGAACTGCAATTTAAAGCGCAGCGCTCGTGATCAGCGCGCGCTTTTGTAGTGCAGAGGGGCGAGTCTCAGAGCAGGGGGCGTGGCCTTCAATTGGTCAATGGCGTTCCCGTTTTTGCTCCAATCACCCTCCCGCGTCAGCTGTCAGGGCGCTGAGCGCAGAGCGAAGGCAATGCTCGTTTGTTTAAAACAGTGAAAAGTCACAAATAATATACAATTTTAAAAAAGGAACAGAGGATCCTACTCCCGGCTGTGCCTCAGGAGGAACTGCAATTTAAATTGCGTGATGGCGTTCACGTTGCAGGGAATTCATTGGCTGAGAAAGCCACAGCGGTAGCAACTGAATCGGCTTCCGTAGCTAGAAAAAAGCGTGCAGTAAAATACATTGACGGTGAAACAATGCTGGCGGTGAAAACGTCATCAAAAGGCGACTGCTCAGCGTTACCGATCAGTTATCCACTCAAATATACATACATAATCGATGCGAACTCCGTTCCTTTTGCTCGAATCCCTGGAGTGGGGGATAGAGTAATTCCAAACAAGGACAGGAGAACTTTGTTAATAGCAGACGCACATATGGGCGAGGGTCTCAGACACCTCAAACTAAAAGATTCTCTGGAAGAACTACAATCAGTGTACTGGTGGCCAGGCATGAGCCTGCATCATCACATTTTTGTAAAAAAAATGCCCGGGCTGCAACAGAGATCGCAGCGGCGAGAGGAACGGGGTAATACCATGGCGTTTCACTCAATAAGGGTTAAACAATAATCAGTGAAACAAGTGTAAATAATGCGTCCCATTAACAAATAAAGACTAGTTTCCACTTATAAATGTAGACCCCAGCACTCGGCTGACGTCGGGACTGTTATACAAAGATTTGCGAGTCTAAATGGCATATACGCTAGGAGCATGCTACGTTTGACCAATGTTTTCACTTTAGCCCTCAAGCTTGTGGGAAAGCACGGCCAAATGAGCATAGCGAAGCGGGATTCTTCTCACTTCCTTCCTGAGGGATACGGGATGGTGTAAAGAAAAAACCAAGGCATAAAGCAATCTATAACAGCAAAGGTATTAGGTTCGGGAGCTGGGTGGGTCAAACATCTAATAAGTGTCCAACGTAGTCTAAACAACTTGCCAAGAAATTCTCTGAGGGGATTCAGTCCGTACGAATTACTGTTTGGGACTAGGATGCTAGTCTTAGATCTTGACAGTCAGACTTCAGTGGTGAAAGAAAAAAGCTTTGATATCAAAGATCGTTTGGCTATTTTACAGGACTTAAACGAAACAAGAAAAGACCTGAGCAACATAAAGTTGAAACAGCAGCCAACAACCACTGAAGAACCACCACCTGTCCCAGCAAGACCTGTCTGGATTCCAAAAATCGGGGATCTAGTCAGAGAAAAGATCGCGGTAAAGAAGGAATTTGGGCCTTCTTACAGAAAAGCAGTTCCTGTCTTGTCCATCAACGGGAACAGAATTGTAGGAGCACTCCGAGTTTAACTAGTTTTCCAATCTCGTACACTGGTGCCGTGATTGTGAAGGGTTGTCAATCCTGGTACTTAAGTAGTTATGGTGAAAATTGAATTTCCACCCAATCACGCACTGTTCACTTGGCGCTGCTGCGCTTTCTGTAATTTATTCTTTTTTAATCCAGTTGAAACCACTCCTGTGTTTATTTTCATGAATTTCCCTTTTATTTGTTTAGTATACTCTTTTGTTGATAAATTGTCAATTCATTTTACAACAAACATATAACTTTTTACTTGCAAACACAGATTCGCAGTACATATTTACATTGCAATTATTCATTTTTGTTCGGCACTTATATTACATTTCATTTAATCAACTTTTCTTGAATGAGCCCAATGCATTTCGGCACTTGTGTGTGCCTTCATCAGGGGCAATCTCTATGAAAAAAGATAAGAAACATGGTGTAAGTGTCTTTTGTTTAAGTGGGGGGTTGCCTTTCTATGAGAACTGAATATGCGCCTACCTGATTGTGCTGGCTGTGTCCCTTTTATTATGTTGTATCTCGTGATAACCTTTACTCTTCTGTTGACAAACACAAATAAAAATACAGAACCACCTGTAACTTAACCACTTGAACTGATATGAATAATAATTTAATTCCACTGAATTTCCAACATACCTCCAGTACTCTCACGTGTTGCTAGTGAGAAAATGTAAAAGAACAACCTTAGTTTTAACTGCTGTATTCAATGCACTGCTTCCTTATTCATAACTTAAGTATTGAAAACATACCTCCAATGAAAATGCCTTGGTTCTCTGTAACACACAAATCACAACTTAGCCTTAGTCACCACTGCAAATGACACTCAACAAAGAAAAACGGGTCGCAGTAGCTCTCCGTGTTTTTACCTTGTCTTGCTCTTTATCTTCTTTGTCTACAAAACCGAAGGGTAACGTTATCAATGGCCAACAGTGCCCGTTTTCTACCGCTTATTCCCCAGATTAGCCGCGCTGCCTACATACCTGTGCCAACTGCTTATGCCGTGATGTACAAATTCCGACCGACAGCTACCTTGCTTGTCTGTCCCGCTTCGTTGAAAACGCCGCTTAAACCCAAAACAACTGCACGATGATAACAATCGACGACGGACTGAAACGACAGTCCTCGTCTTCAAACAGTCTTGGTAGACGCCATCTTAACACTGTAATGATCAGCCTTATTAACATGGCCCACTGCGCCATAAACATTATATAATGCTACGTGTCACGGCTTTATCTTTACACTACCTATAATTTGAGTGTCCCACTGTAAGGGTATGTCTGATGTATATTTAAAACCCTATTTGCTATGTTAAAGCTTTCGTGTTTAGCTCAAGACTGTCCGCCACTCATGTTGGCAAATGCTTTGACTGCTTCCTATCTTCAACTAAGGAAATGTGGTCTAATATTGGAAATACCAGGAACCTATTCAATAGTATTTTCGTGGTTTGTGATACAATGTTTAAGTTACTTGTTTTGAGAACCTTATTTCAAATGTTATGTGTACCTAAACACCTCATCAATGTATATGCTATTTGTGTGCTGGACTTTCAATGAATGATATCAGGTCTCATATCACGTGGTTATTCAGGTCATTACTCATGATTCAGGGTACTCAATTTTTGGACTACATCTTCAGCAACTATACATTTTTTTCTTTTGCGCTTAGTGACATTGCTATTAAGAAATACAATCTCCTGTGTTTTAGTGATTATCATTCACCATTATCTCTACAAAAAACACGCTAAGTCATATTTATCGTTAAGCCCAGTTGGCGTCATGGTCTGTAGATGTTTGATCCAGAAAAGTTCTCGTTGCAGTAATTTCTGGTGATTATTGACTCCTTGTTTCAATGGGACTTGTTCCAGAATTTGAAATCTTAATTGCGAAATGCTATGTTTCTCTTGGATCCAATGTAGTACCAGTGGCGAGGTTAAGGAGTTATTACGGATTCGGCTTTTGTGTTCTGATATTCGCACTTTTATCTTGCGCTCTGTCTTGCCGATATACATGCGACCACAGGGGCACTTGATTCCGTACACCACGTTTTGCGTGTTGCAATCGCTTGTGTGTCTTAATCGTATCTGTTTGCCTGTCGTAGGATGGGTGCATATATCTCCTGTTATTACGTTGTTACAATTGATACAATTATGACACCGGATCGTTCCTTTGTCAGTGTGACCTGTCTCTGATTGTTGTTTGAGTTTCAATTTTTCTTTCAAATTTAGCCCTCTGGTATAGGCATGTAATGGTAATTCTTTGAATAATCCGTGAAAATCTGGTTCCTGAGTTAATAACTCCCACCTTTTGTTGATGATACTCTTTATTTTATTTGATTGGGTCGTGTATTTTGTTACGAATACCATTCTGTCCTTTTGTGATTTGGGTCGTGTTTGTAGTAGTTTCGATCTATCCATAGCGGTTACCTTTTCAATCTGTTCTTGAAGTATGGTGTTGGGATATCCCCTGTCCTCATATTTCTTCATTTGTCTCTTCAGGGTTTCCTCGCATGTTTGAGTGTTGGAACATATTCGTTTTATGCGAATGAATTGAGATAATGGTAAATTTTTGATTAGACTCCTCGGGTGGAAACTTGAGTAGCTTAGAGCACTGTTTCGGTCTGTAGGTTTTGTGTATAGTTGTGTTTCAAATCCATCTGTAGTCTTGATAACTCTGACATCAAGGAAGTCAATCATTTCATTGCTAATCTTGTGTGTGAATTGTATTCTTGTCTCCACCTGATTGAGGGTTCTTATTAGGTGTTCCAATTTGTCTTGAGTGTCGTCCCAAATTAAAAAAATGTCATCTATGAAACGACAGTAGAACTTTACATGTGACCATTCTTGCCAGCTCATCAGATTTTGTGACTCAAATTGGGCCATAAAGGTATTCGCGTATGCTGGGGCCCCAGCAAAGCCCATGGATGTTCCAGTCAATTGAGCAAAAAATGTGTCTTTCCATGTGAAATAACTATTGTGGAGACTGAATTTTAATAACTGTAACAAAAAAATTTTTTTGTCTGTCGGTATGTCATCCAATCTGAGCAGTGCCCATTCCACAGCTTCTAGGCCTGCTGTATGTGGTATCGATGTATAGAGTGCCACCACGTCAATGGTGCACAGTATCCAGTGATTTTGGTAGCCTTCCTCTATCCAGGATAATTTGTTCAGGAAATCTGTTGTGTCTCTGATATATGAACCCCATTGTTGAACAAATTTTTGTAAATGATGATCAATGTATTTTCCTACGGGGTCAAAGATGGATCCGCACCCCGACACTATGGGTCTAAACGGTGGATTGGTAGGGTGTTTATGTATCTTTGGAATCATGTATATATGTGGTCTTTTTGGATTTTTGACTGTTAGAAATGCCACTGTTTGATCATCCACTATGTCATTGAGTTTGGCTGTTTGTAGTATTCCTTCCAACATTTTCTGAAGTGTTATAGTTGGATCCGAGGGCAATTGAAGGTATGTATCTTGGTGGGAAACATGTTCGTGTACTTTGTGTTCGTAATACCAGGTGTCCATTAGCACCAATGCTCCCCCCTTGTCAGCTGTTTGTATTGTTAATCTCTCATCATTGGCCAGATTATTAATTGTGTGATGTTCGTTTTTCGTCATGTTATTATATCTTTTCCTCTTGTAATCAAGTGTCTTTAAATCGTTCTTCACCATGATCTCAAAGGTGTCGAGCATTTTATGCGACGTTGGAGCTTGAAAGACACTTTTTGGTCTAAATAGTTTGTCTGATGTTTCCATTTGAACATCTGTTGGTTCAACCACATTGGCAAAATAATGTCTTAGTTTGAGTGTTCTCATGAACCTGAAAAATGCACCTTCAGTTTCCAATTCATTCGCTGGAGTGGTAGGCACAAAAGATAATCCTTTGTTCAACGTTGTTATTTGTTGTGATGTTAGCGATGTTGACGAAATATTTATTATTAGACTACTGTCCGTCCGCTTCTTAAAGCCTTGCCGGCCACTTCCTCGCCTTGTTTTGCGCTTGATATGGATGATGTTATTGGTGTCGTTGGTGGTTGTCCTTGATCCTGGTCCTGTGACAAAAAAGCTGTGTGTCTACTTGTTGTTGCATGTTGACTGCTGATAGTGGATAATATCTCTCCTTCCTGTGTGGCTCTCACTGGTCCTCTCTGTATAGATGTCTCCTTATCAGTGACCAGACTCTCTTCTGATGAATGTTGGGCCGGTGTTGTTCTTTTTGATGGAACAAACTTACGACGAGCGTAGATGTCTGCCCAAGTGTACACCTCGTTGAGCTTGTAATCTATGGTGTCACGTTTGTACTTGCGCAGCTTTCCCTCTTGTAGTTCCTTCTCATATGTCTCTAGTTTAAGATTAATGCCATCCAAACTAATTTTCCAAGAGTCCGCTTCCATCCTAGACTCCAATTCTGTTTTCAATGTGATTATTTCCTCCTCAAGTTCCCTTATGGTTTTAGCAAGTTCCTCTATAATGAGTAATATTAGATCTAATGAGCATTTGTTGAGGATACAATACCACTTGTCCATAAACTTCGTGTTTAGATTGAATCGGAACAACATTGGTTTTATTGACAGACGTAGACCCCTCGGTATCCGTTTCGCTTTGTGATATGGATTAAGGTTGATGCATGCATCCTTTGATTTAATTGTCTGCGTGTAATGTACTCCAGTTGTCTTAGTTGCTGACTTACGGACCCCCCGTGTGCTTCCATATTTCTGACTTCCTTAATAAGAGAATAGATTTGGTCTGCTTGATCATTAGAAAAAGCCAATGTGTTGGCTCTATTGTCCGTAATTGCTGTAATTGTTTCGAATTGCATCTTGATGGTTTGGGTGCCTCCTTACTTGTGACTGAATAGTAACTAGAACAGAATTGTAGGAGCACTCCGAGTTTAACTAGTTTTCCAATCTCGTACACTGGTGCCGTGATTGTGAAGGGTTGTCAATCCTGGTACTTAAGTAGTTATGGTGAAAATTGAATTTCCACCCAATCACGCACTGTTCACTTGGCGCTGCTGCGCTTTCTGTAATTTATTCTTTTTTAATCCAGTTGAAACCACTCCTGTGTTTATTTTCATGAATTTCCCTTTTATTTGTTTAGTATACTCTTTTGTTGATAAATTGTCAATTCATTTTACAACAAACATATAACTTTTTACTTGCAAACACAGATTCGCAGTACATATTTACATTGCAATTATTCATTTTTGTTCGGCACTTATATTACATTTCATTTAATCAACTTTTCTTGAATGAGCCCAATGCATTTCGGCACTTGTGTGTGCCTTCATCAGGGGCAATCTCTATGAAAAAAGATAAGAAACATGGTGTAAGTGTCTTTTGTTTAAGTGGGGGGTTGCCTTTCTATGAGAACTGAATATGCGCCTACCTGATTGTGCTGGCTGTGTCCCTTTTATTATGTTGTATCTCGTGATAACCTTTACTCTTCTGTTGACAAACACAAATAAAAATACAGAACCACCTGTAACTTAACCACTTGAACTGATATGAATAATAATTTAATTCCACTGAATTTCCAACATACCTCCAGTACTCTCACGTGTTGCTAGTGAGAAAATGTAAAAGAACAACCTTAGTTTTAACTGCTGTATTCAATGCACTGCTTCCTTATTCATAACTTAAGTATTGAAAACATACCTCCAATGAAAATGCCTTGGTTCTCTGTAACACACAAATCACAACTTAGCCTTAGTCACCACTGCAAATGACACTCAACAAAGAAAAACGGGTCGCAGTAGCTCTCCGTGTTTTTACCTTGTCTTGCTCTTTATCTTCTTTGTCTACAAAACCGAAGGGTAACGTTATCAATGGCCAACAGTGCCCGTTTTCTACCGCTTATTCCCCAGATTAGCCGCGCTGCCTACATACCTGTGCCAACTGCTTATGCCGTGATGTACAAATTCCGACCGACAGCTACCTTGCTTGTCTGTCCCGCTTCGTTGAAAACGCCGCTTAAACCCAAAACAACTGCACGATGATAACAATCGACGACGGACTGAAACGACAGTCCTCGTCTTCAAACAGTCTTGGTAGACGCCATCTTAACACTGTAATGATCAGCCTTATTAACATGGCCCACTGCGCCATAAACATTATATAATGCTACGTGTCACGGCTTTATCTTTACACTACCTATAATTTGAGTGTCCCACTGTAAGGGTATGTCTGATGTATATTTAAAACCCTATTTGCTATGTTAAAGCTTTCGTGTTTAGCTCAAGACTGTCCGCCACTCATGTTGGCAAATGCTTTGACTGCTTCCTATCTTCAACTAAGGAAATGTGGTCTAATATTGGAAATACCAGGAACCTATTCAATAGTATTTTCGTGGTTTGTGATACAATGTTTAAGTTACTTGTTTTGAGAACCTTATTTCAAATGTTATGTGTACCTAAACACCTCATCAATGTATATGCTATTTGTGTGCTGGACTTTCAATGAATGATATCAGGTCTCATATCACGTGGTTATTCAGGTCATTACTCATGATTCAGGGTACTCAATTTTTGGACTACATCTTCAGCAACTATACATTTTTTTCTTTTGCGCTTAGTGACATTGCTATTAAGAAATACAATCTCCTGTGTTTTAGTGATTATCATTCACCATTATCTCTACAAAAAACACGCTAAGTCATATTTATCGTTAAGCCCAGTTGGCGTCATGGTCTGTAGATGTTTGATCCAGAAAAGTTCTCGTTGCAGTAATTTCTGGTGATTATTGACTCCTTGTTTCAATGGGACTTGTTCCAGAATTTGAAATCTTAATTGCGAAATGCTATGTTTCTCTTGGATCCAATGTAGTACCAGTGGCGAGGTTAAGGAGTTATTACGGATTCGGCTTTTGTGTTCTGATATTCGCACTTTTATCTTGCGCTCTGTCTTGCCGATATACATGCGACCACAGGTCAATTGGTCAATGGCGTTCCCGTTTTTGCTCCAATCACCCTCCCGCGTCAGCTGTCAGGGCGCTGAGCGCAGAGCGAAGGCAATGCTCGTTTGTTTAAAACAGTGAAAAGTCACAAATAATATACAATTTTAAAAAAGGAACAGAGGATCCTACTCCCGGCTGTGCCTCAGGAGGAACTGCAATTTAAATTGCGTGATGGCGTTCACGTTGCAGGGAATTCATTGGCTGAGAAAGCCACAGCGGTAGCAACTGAATCGGCTTCCGTAGCTAGAAAAAAGCGTGCAGTAAAATACATTGACGGTGAAACAATGCTGGCGGTGAAAACGTCATCAAAAGGCGACTGCTCAGCGTTACCGATCAGTTATCCACTCAAATATACATACATAATCGATGCGAACTCCGTTCCTTTTGCTCGAATCCCTGGAGTGGGGGATAGAGTAATTCCAAACAAGGACAGGAGAACTTTGTTAATAGCAGACGCACATATGGGCGAGGGTCTCAGACACCTCAAACTAAAAGATTCTCTGGAAGAACTACAATCAGTGTACTGGTGGCCAGGCATGAGCCTGCATCATCACATTTTTGTAAAAAAAATGCCCGGGCTGCAACAGAGATCGCAGCGGCGAGAGGAACGGGGTAATACCATGGCGTTTCACTCAATAAGGGTTAAACAATAATCAGTGAAACAAGTGTAAATAATGCGTCCCATTAACAAATAAAGACTAGTTTCCACTTATAAATGTAGACCCCAGCACTCGGCTGACGTCGGGACTGTTATACAAAGATTTGCGAGTCTAAATGGCATATACGCTAGGAGCATGCTACGTTTGACCAATGTTTTCACTTTAGCCCTCAAGCTTGTGGGAAAGCACGGCCAAATGAGCATAGCGAAGCGGGATTCTTCTCACTTCCTTCCTGAGGGATACGGGATGGTGTAAAGAAAAAACCAAGGCATAAAGCAATCTATAACAGCAAAGGTATTAGGTTCGGGAGCTGGGTGGGTCAAACATCTAATAAGTGTCCAACGTAGTCTAAACAACTTGCCAAGAAATTCTCTGAGGGGATTCAGTCCGTACGAATTACTGTTTGGGACTAGGATGCTAGTCTTAGATCTTGACAGTCAGACTTCAGTGGTGAAAGAAAAAAGCTTTGATATCAAAGATCGTTTGGCTATTTTACAGGACTTAAACGAAACAAGAAAAGACCTGAGCAACATAAAGTTGAAACAGCAGCCAACAACCACTGAAGAACCACCACCTGTCCCAGCAAGACCTGTCTGGATTCCAAAAATCGGGGATCTAGTCAGAGAAAAGATCGCGGTAAAGAAGGAATTTGGGCCTTCTTACAGAAAAGCAGTTCCTGTCTTGTCCATCAACGGGACAAGATCAGTTGTATTACCGCCACTTGCTGGTAAAAAGGAGAACCGAGTTGTATCCATCGACCTGGTAAAACCACAATCATGTGGCCGATAACAAACAGTAGGCCAAGTGGACTCCCGATAAGTAGTAGAACACCAAGGTTTGCTACAAGTACAGAGGTGCTAACTAAAAGGCTAATCACATTCGAAACGCCTACAGAACAACAACAAGGACTATGCAACAATGCAATGGAACTCACACCTCTGAAAACCCAAATAAAAACATTTAGTAGAGACACACCAACCTACAATGAAGTAACAAATGAATATGCTGAAGCTGCAAGAAACAGTAATCCTGAAGCAATTGGAACAATAGACAGAACAGCATCCGGCTACTTCATCAACTTTGATGATTCTTCTGAAGATCTAAGTGAATCAAAGACACAGCCATCACCAAAAACTTTTAAAGACAAAGCTAAGGAACTTTTGAAACAGCTGAAAGAAACCTATCTGATTTCTCCGTGGATTGAATTTTGGGTGTCCTTTGGTGTATTTATCCTGATACTTTGGCTCATCATGATACTATGTTTGGGACGCTTCATTGAGGGAAAATATGCTAAAATGGACACAGCAAGCCAGAAAATCAACTTGATCCTCAAGCCACACACGTCTTCACACGTCAAGAAAAGAGAACTTTCTTCAGTCAATTTCACAGCCAATCCTATACCGGGTGGGGTAGCATGGGACAA
Organism: Lissotriton helveticus; assembly: GCF_964261635.1. NCBI lineage: Eukaryota > Metazoa > Chordata > Amphibia > Caudata > Salamandridae > Lissotriton > Lissotriton helveticus. The sequence continues at coordinate 378,360,192 of NC_136070.1, read as the reverse complement.
TACTGACTATGAAATTTATGGTCCGGTTGAGATCCTCAAATATCCACACCAAATCAAGATCTCGTTGAGTGACTTTGTAAAACCAAACTCATTTGCTGATGATTGGGACTTTGAAAGTATTAATAACATGATGTCTGATCTAGTGATGTCTGCTAAATTTACCAAACATGATTATTTGCAGGGTTCATCTAATTATGATAGTATGTACTGCTACAACCACTATGGTAACCATTTTTTACATAAATCAGCACAACCTAGAAATGTTTTAAATTATAATCAATGGGAACATTGTGCAACCCCTCCAAAAGGAAGCTCAAGAACCTTCTATGACAAATATTCATACTTTTCAGGGTTCAACACAAGTAATGCTGAAACATTTTATTTCAAATTGTCAAATAAGACAGGAACAAAAACCATGCTTACAAACACGAAATTGATATATTCGGACTCATTTTTTGAACAAATGAATACATTTGGTTTTGATTATTGGGACAAAAATGTAGAAGTAAAAAGTGTTTGGGGTACAAAAGAATGGCAAGTACAAGGTATAGAATCATTGTTTAGAGCCTGCATGATCCCAGAACAAATTATATTCTTGAATGAAAGTATTCAACAAACTACCTGTCTTGGATTAGCCAAAATCAAAGACTTAAATAAACCGTCTATTCCAAAACCAACAATGAACAGCAATAACTCTGCAGATGAAGAGATAGACGTAAACTATGTATTAAACCAAAACAGAACAAATCCTGATTGGAAACAATGGTTGATCTGGCCCACAGATACTAATAACTGTCAAGACAGATTCCTGAACAAAACACAGGGGTTCACATTGACCAGGCCAGACCCTAGATATTCCCAAAGACAACACCCAGGGATAATCACCACCTACAGTGTGGGCAAACTCTGCCTTCAATGGCTAAAAACTTCCACACTGACAGAAATTAAGCAACACCTAACTTTACTTACTGATGGTGCTGACTTGCGTGATTTCATTATGGGACCACGCAAACAGCGTCAAAAACGCTTCATAGCAACCTCCATATATGCAGCTTACAACGAGGCCTGGAAGATAACTCAAATTGAGACAGCAGAAAGTATACGGGAAATTGACCGTATTAATTTGGAAAAATCGCTTTCTGTAGTGGACAATGGGTTAATGACTCTGTCCTCCAGAATCTTTTCATTGGACAGCATTGTGTCATCAGCAATCGACATAATATCGCAAGACTTACTGTTGTTACAACACGGTCAGTCTCAATTGCGTTCTATTGTACAGCTTGGCTGGACGTTACAAAACCTGCGTTCAGGCTATGTGCCTTGGCGTTTAATCAACACAACGTCACTATTCAATATCTTTAACCTTACTGATAAACAGATCAGTATGGCACAGAAGGGTGCTGATTATACAATCCTGAGCATTGAGAAACTCGAGAGATTACCATTGACAATGTCAGAACGACCTGTCATTGAACGGATAATACATGGGATAATTAATATTCCGATATCTACTTTCAGGTTTCAATACTGTCAAAAATATATACAGGCTGGCATGTACGAAAAATTGGGAAAAGGGTACATTAAGACAACTTGGAACTTGCCCTATTCACATGCATGTGTCAGTAATAAAGGACAGAAAGTGTTTCTTAGTGGCAATAATTGTGCAATGTCACTGTTGGAAAGGCGACCCCAGGGGAGACAGAAGGTGTCTGACTGTCCGCCCCGAGTCCCACCTCTCTCTGGGGAATAGGCCGAGCGCCGTAGGGAGGCCTCCTTGGCGAGGCTCCGCTCCTACAATCGTACCAGCAGAGCAATCACACTACTTACAGATAGACACCACACAGGAAGGATATTCACACGAATCTTTATATAAGTAATCAAAGCAAGTTCTTGGCAGGGTAGCGGCAAGGATCGAGGGATCCGTAATGTCGTGGTCTCGGGGAAAGGGGGTAGCGGGACAGTCTTGGCACCCACTGGTGCGGGGATAGTTCAAGGGTTCAGGCCGCGACAGCGTCAGCAGGGCCTCGGAGATAGTTTAGCTTGGTCAGGCCGCGACAGCGTCAGCAGGGCCTCGAAGGTGGTTCAGCTTGGTCAGGCCGCGACAGCGTCAGCAGGGCCTCGAAGGTGGTTCAGCTTGGTCAGGCCGCGACAGCGTCAGCAGGGCCTCGAAGGTGGTTCAGCTTGGTCAGGCCGCGACAGCGTCAGCAGGGCCTCGAAGGTGGTTCAGCTTGGTCAGGCCGCGACAGCGTCAGCAGGGCCTCGAAGATAGTTCCAGGTGCAAGAGTTCGGATCAGGATCAGCCGCGACGGGGTCAGCAGGGCTTCGACTCCAGATACAACTGCCGTCTTGATCCGGGCTGGCCCAGATATAGGACGGGAGGGCTTTGATGTCCGGACCCTCGCGCCTGGGGGTCAGAGGGTCCGGGATGAAGGTGTCCAGACACCCAGCAGGGGGGCGGAGCCAGCGCCCAGGGAGCCGGGAGAGCGATCGATACCAGGCGTCCGGGGGCGGTGGAAGGCCCATCGAGACTTTCCTCCTCCGGGATCTGGTCGAGTGGCCACTTTACCACCTAGGAGGATCCTGGTGCCTCAAGGTCTGGGCTTCGCTGGGGCCGGGCCCGGGATGGCTGCGGCCACGTGTTCGGGGCGTGAGGGTCCCAAGATGGAGTCGGGCCGGAAAGGGTGGCCTGGTCAGGGTGCCAGGCTGGCAGCGTTGGCGAGCAGGTTCTGCCGGGGTACCAGGGAGGGGGAGAGCTGTAGGTGGCCGGGGAGGCTGCTCGCGCCGATGGTTCGTGAATGTGCGTGTCAGGGGGGTCGATAGTAGGTAAATGGAGGGCCGATGTCGTCCGGGGCCCTCCATGCGGACGGGGTCGGACCACGCCACGAGGCCGTGTCCAACACACGTCCCCTCCAGCTGAAGGCGGGGAGAGTCACCCATCTTCCTGGGGGCTCTCTTCGTCGAGGCGGAAAAATCGGGACAGGCCGTCCGCGTTGGCGTGGTCACTGCCAGGGCGATGCTCCACAGTGAAATCCATGCCTTGGAGGGAGATGGACCATCGCAGCAGTTTGGGATTTTCGCCACGCATGTGCATCAGCCACCTTAGGGGCCGGTGGTCAGTCTGCACCCGGAAGTGGGTGCCGAAGAGGTAGGGCCTGAGTTTCTTGAGGGCCCACACGACAGCGAAGGCTTCTCTCTCGATGGTGCTCCATCGCTGTTCTCGGGCCAGCAGCCGCCGGCTGATGAAGGCCACAGGATGGTCAGTTCCCGCGGAGTCCAATTGCGATAGGACCGCACCGATGCCGTGTTCCGAGGCGTCGGTCTGGACCACAAACTCTCGGCTGTAGTCGGGGGCCTGGAGCACAGGGGCGGTACACATGGCTGCTTTGAAGGTCTCGAAGGCCACCTGACACGAGGGTGTCCACTGCACTTTCTGTGGCCGGTTCTTCGAGGTCAGTTCCGTGAGGGGCCCCACAATGCTCCCATAGTTCTTGATAAAACGCCGATAGTACCCCGTGAGCCCCAGGAAGGCTCGGACGGCGGTCTGGTTGACCGGAGGTTCCTAGGCTAGGATGGCGTCGATCTTGGGTTGGAGGGGAGCCACTTGGCCGCTCCCCACTTGGTGTCCCAGATAGGTCACGGACCCTTGGCCTATCTGGCATTTGCTGGCCTTCACAGTTAGCCCGGCCCGGCGGAGGGCTGTCAGGACTTCCCAGAGGTGTTTCAGGTGCTCAGCCCAGTGGAGGCTGTAGACCGCAATGTCGTCTAGGTAGGCGGCACTGAACTCTTCTAGCCCCGCCAGTACTTTGTTTACTAGTCTCTGGAAGGTGGCCGGGGCGTTTTTCATGCCGAAGGGCATCACCTTGAACTCCGTCGAGCGTGGAGAAGGCTGAGCGCTCATGGGCGCCAGGGGTGAGGCCGATCTGCCAATACCCGGCGGTGAGGTCGAAGGTACTGAGGTACTTGGCGGCCCCCAGGCGGTCGATCAGTTCATCGGCCCGGGGGATGGGATGTGCGTCGGTTCTTGTAACAGCATTCAGCCCCCGGTAGTCGACGCAAAACCGGAGTTCTGGCGGGGTGCCAGGCGCGGCGGCCTTGGGGACCAGGACCACTGGGCTGGCCCAGGGACTGTCGGAGGGTTCGACTACCCCCAGGGCCAGCATCTTGGTGACTTCCGTCTGGATGCAGGCCCGAACTCGGTCGGGGACCCGGTAGGCCCGGTGTCGTACTGGCTGACTGTCCCCGGTGTCGACATCGTGGACACACCATTGGGTAACCCCGGGGGTGAGGGAGAACAGATCTGTGAATTGACCCAACAGTTCTTGACAGTCTCGGCGCTGTGCGGGGGTCAGGTCGGGGGAGAGAGAGATCCCTTCGACGGAGCCGTCCTTCTCAGTGCACTTTAGGAGGTCGGGCAAGGGCTCGGAGTCGTCTTCGGACCCATCGTCGGTAGCGAGTAGCAGGCTCAGTTCGGTGCGGGCAAAATGAGGTTTGAGCCGGTTGGCGTGCAGAACCCGGAGGGGGTTCCGGGGAGACTCCATATCCACGAGGTAAGTGACGGGGCTCTTGCGCTCGATCACCTTGAAGGGCCCCGACCATTTGTCCTGGAGGGCACATGGTTCGACCGGGGACATGACCCAGACCCACTGGCCCGGCTCGAACTCGATGGAGGAGGAGTGCTGGTCGTACCAGCGTTTCATGTCCTCCTGACTGGCCTCCAGGTTGGCCTCTGCAAGGGCCCGGAACTTCCGAGTCTGGTTTCGGAGGGTCAGGAGGTACCGGTAGACATCCGGTGGTGCGCCTTGGACGGTAGTTTCCCAGCCTTCTTTGACTAGGCTGAGCGGACCTCGGACAGGGTGTCCGTACAAGAGTTCAAAGGGGCTGAACCCCAGGGATTTCTGTGGTACCTCCCGATAGGCAAACAGGAGGCAGGGCAGCAGGACATCCCATTTGCGTCGTAGTGGCTCTTCTAGGCCCTGGATCATTCCCTTGAGTGTCCGGTTGAACCGCTCCACAAGTCCATTCCCTTGGGGATGATACGGGGTGGTGAACTTGTATGTGACCCCGCACTGTTGCCACAGGGACCGCATATACTTAGATATAAAGTTCGTGCCCCGATCGCTCACGACCTCCTGGGGGAATCCTACTCGGGAGAAGATCCCCATCAAGGCTCGCCCCACCACGGGAGCGGTGATGGTTCTGAGGGGGATGGCCTCAGGATAGCGGGTGGCGTGGTCCACCAGGACAAGTATGAAGCGATGCCCTTGTGAGGTTTGAGGGTCCAGGGGCCCCACAATGTCTATTCCCACTCGCTCGAAGGGGGTGGTCACTACTGGAAAAGGTTGGAGCGGGGCCTTCACCTTCCCCCCGCTCTTTCCGCTGGCTTGGCATGTCGGGCAGGTGCGGCAGTGGTTATGTACATCAGTGCGCATTTTGGGCCAGTAGAAATGGGTCACCAGGCGGCTGTAAGTTTTGTCCTGCCCCAGGTGCCCTGCGAGGGGCACATCATGCGCCAGGTTCAAAAGGAAGTCTCTGAATCGCAGGAAACCACTAGCACTCGGCTGGCCCCCAGCTCGGCAATTTTCTGTTCACTATATAGGAGGTCGTGGTCCCAGTAGACCCAGTGGGACCCTGAGGTGTCCCCGGTAGCTTGGGCAGCGGCTTGTTGGCGGGTCCCCTCGAGGGAAGGGCAGGTCTTCTGTTCCTGCCGAAACTGTTCTCGGGTGGGACCACCCTCTTGGCGCCATTGGGCGAGTTCGGGGATGTCGCTGAGCTCGTGGTGGTTTCCGGGCTCCGAGGGCCTGGTCTCGGAGTCGCATTCTTCATGGATGGCAGAGGGGGGTGGCTCGGGCCACTCCGGCTCTTCGGTCGGGGCGGCCTCGGTCGCTGCCGGGGCTCAGGCCGCCATAGATCGGGTCATCGCACAGACCCACTCTGGTAATCCCATCATTCCTAGGTGCTCTCTCCGCTCGACTTGGGCCCAGGGAGAGCTCTCGAGGTCGTTTCCAAGGAGGCAGTCCACGGGGGCGTCGTCCCGGACGGTCACCTTGAGGGTGCCCCACACTCCCCCCCATTCGAAGGGAATTCGGGCCATCTGGCATAGAGTTTCGGAGTTGTCGGCGGCCCTCACGGGGCAGCGTACGTTCGGGATGATCTGTTCGGGGGTCACCAAGTGGCAGCGGACGGCCGTCACACTGGCTCCCGTGTCTCGGAGGGCTTCGGTCCGTCGTCTATTGATGTGGACCCACTGACGGTATTTACGAGTGTTGCTCGGTAGCGGGGCCTGGGGGACCAGGTCTCTACTGCCCAGGCAGGCTAGGGCCATGGCGGCCGGTTCATACTCGATTTGATCTTCCTCGTAGACCTCTGCGTCTTCTTCTCCCTCTTCTCCCAGAGCTGCAGCAGCGAACTGGCGGGTCGGAGGCCCAGTGGTGCCGGGACGCTGGTTCATGGGGCAGAGGGGGTCACTGGCATAGTGACCGGTCCGCTGGCATCTGTGGCAAGTAATGTTCGGGTGGGGCCCCGGCCGTGCTGGGGGGTCCCTCTTCAGGGACGGCGAAGTGTTACTCGGGGGGGACCCTGGAGGGGGGCCCCGGCCCGAGGCCGGCGGGAAGCTTCGGCTCTGGTTCTGTCCTCCTCCGCCTCCCCGCTGGCGGGGGTGCCCCCGGCCGCCCTGACCGGTTTCTCCTATCGGTGTTCGGGGGACCCGGGTGTTCACCCATCGATCCGCCTCGACGGCGAGTTTCCGGGGCTCGGTTAGCTTGCTGTCGAGTAGATGCTGTCTGAGCTCGACAAAGCAGTTGTTGGAGAGGTGCTCCCAAACGATGAGGTCGAACAGCTGCTCGTAGGTGGACACTTTGCTGCCCTTTATCCATCCTTCCAGGGCCCTGCTATAAAAGTTCACGTACTCGACCCACGTGGTACCGGGGATTTTCTTGCAATCTCTGAATCTCTGCCGGTACATCTCGGGGGTGAGGCCATACCGGACAAGCAGGGCGTCCTTCATGTGGTCATAGGAGGACATTACGTCGTCGGCCAGCTCCAGCAGGGTGTCCCTTCCTTCGCTGACGAATCTCCCCCATAAGCCGGCACCCCAGTCCTTTCGCGGAATGCGCTGCGCGGTCATGGCAACTTCGTACGCCTTGAACCATTGCTGGATATCGTCATTCTTGTAGTACTCCTTGATGATATCCTTCGGGATGTGGACCTTTGGGTCGGCAGGAGGTGGGGGGTTCCGGGCTACCGTGGCGCCAGCCTCTTCGAGTTTGGCTTTGATTTCGAGTTCTTTGAGGCCACGCTCGTGTTCGTATGCTAGTTTTTTTTCTTCTAATTCTCTTTGCCGCCGCCTCTCTTCCAGATCTCCCTCTAATCGCAGTTGTTCAAGGGCCATTTTCTTTTCTGCTAATTGGAGTTCTCCGTCCAGCCGGAGTCGGGCGAGCTCTAGTTCATGGAGCCGACTCCTCTCTCGCTCCCGGGCGTCTTCGTGGGAGAGGCCCGGGTCCCTGTTGGCGGTTCTTTCCTCTATGGGGGCTATGACGGTACTCACGGGTACTTCTCGGACAATGTCATTGTTCGTTTGGGGTGGGGTCTCTCTGGCCTCCACCCAGGTTTGCAGCGCTTCTTTGAAATCGTCCTTTGTGCTTAGTCCGGTGGTAGCGATACCCAAGTCTTTGCAAAATTGTTTAAGTTCTTTATGGGTATACTCCTCTAACAGGTCTTTCTGGAATTCTGCAGTCGTTCCGGCTTCCTTAGTAGTCATCGTGGCTGTGGGTCTCTGTCAGTAGTGACGTGTTACTCGCTGTACGATTTGCGTGGGCTCGGATCCCGTCGCTTGCCACCAATGTTGGAAAGGTGACCCCAGGGGAGACAGAAGGTGTCTGACTGTCCGCCCCGAGTCCCACCTCTTTCTGGGGAATAGGCCGAGCGCCGTAGGGAGGCCTCCTTGGCGAGGCTCCGCTCCTACAATCGTACCAGCAGAGCAATCACACTACTTACAGATAGACACCACACAGGAAGGATATTCACACGAATCTTTATATAAGTAATCAAAGCAAGTTCTTGGCAGGGTAGCGGCAAGGATCGAGGGATCCGTAATGTCGTGGTCTCGGGGAAAGGGGGTAGCGGGACAGTCTTGGCACCCACTGGTGCGGGGATAGTTCAAGGGTTCAGGCCGCGTCAGCGTCAGCAGGGCCTCGGAGATAGTTTAGCTTGGTCAGGCCGCGACAGCGTCAGCAGGGCCTCGAAGGTGGTTCAGCTTGGTCAGGCCGCGACAGCGTCAGCAGGGCCTCGAAGGTGGTTCAGCTTGGTCAGGCCGCGACAGCGTCAGCAGGGCCTCGAAGGTGGTTCAGCTTGGTCAGGCCGCGACAGCGTCAGCAGGGCCTCGAAGGTGGTTCAGCTTGGTCAGGCCGCGACAGCGTCAGCAGGGCCTCGAAGATAGTTCCTGGTGCAAGAGTTCGGATCAGGATCAGCCGCGACGGGGTCAGCAGGGCTTCGACTCCAGATACAACTGCCGTCTTGATCCGGGCTGGCCCAGATATAGGACGGGAGGGCTTTGATGTCCGGACCCTCGCGCCTGGGGGTCAGACGGGCCGGGATGAAGGTGTCCAGACACCCAGCAGGGGGGCGGAGCCAGCGCCCAGGGAGCCGGGAGAGCGATCGATACCAGGCGTCCGGGGGCGGTGGAAGGCCCATCGAGACTCTCCTCCTCCGGGATCTGGTCGAGTGGCCACTTTACCACCTAGGAGGATCCTGGTGCCTCAAGGTCTGGGCTTCGCTGGGGCCGGGCCCGGGATGGCTGCGGCCACGTGTTCGGGGCATGAGGGTCCCAAGATGGAGTCGGGCCGGAAAGGGTGGCCTGGTCAGGGTGCCAGGCTGGCAGCGTTGGCGAGCAGGTTCTGCCGGGGTACCAGGGAGGGGGAGAGCTGTAGGTGGCCGGGGAGGCTGCTCGCGCCGATGGTTCGTGAATGTGCGTGTCAGGGGGGTCGATAGTAGGTAAATGGAGGACCGATGTCGTCCGGGGCCCTCCATGCGGACTGGGTCGGACCACGCCACGAGGCCGTGTCCAACAGTCACTAAGCGGTACACTTCTGTGTAATGGAATTAGTTTGCATGGAGCCTGTGAAGGGAACTCAAATAACCTTTCATGTCACCAGCTAGGCGCACCTGCAACAGAGATAGAACCATTCTTTAAAAGACTCTATAACGGGAGTTACATTCTAATTGTGGATCGCAGATGTTGTAGTCTACTGCCCGGGGTTCCTTATCTCGTTAGTACGACTGCGAAGGTCATGTGCTGTGGACGCTTATTGTTCCCCAGCTCCTTTCCAGACAGGGAGGCAAGGGCATGGCCTAACTTGAAAATTACTTCTATTCGAGTTGATACTTTAAGCAGAATGAAAACAGTGCTTCTTCAGACGCCGACCAGGCTCACGTCATCAAAAGAAACGTATGATCTCCTAGTCGCAAGGACGACTGCAGAGATTCACTCATTGTTATCAACTAATTCCCCCATACATTTCGCAGAAATCCTGAATGAAATCTTAAATATTTCTGATACCAGTGGAGTCTCAAATGTATTTAAGACAGTATTTTCGATGGCACTAACACCATTCAAAGCCATACTGGGTATTTTTCCAGACTTCGTCCATTCGATTTTTGGAGGAGTTCCCCTCATTTTGGGACTAATTGCAGGAATCCTATTCTTAGTCCTTATATTTCGTTATGGCAAACCATGTCACAGACAAAACACCTGCGACAAGGGAAGAAAAAATCCGAGCCATTGGATACCGGGACCGGATATCAAAAATCCTGGGACTAACCCGGCTTAGAGACCTGAACATGACTTGGTTTCTTTCATTTCGACCGATATGGCAAAGATGTGTTTTACCTGTATTAAGGTGCATGCTGTGCGGAGAAGAATGCGTGTTGGACACCTGTCTGACGCTACAATCGGATGCGCCAATGGATGCAGAAACACTGTTGGGTCCGGTAAAGGCTCATGCATTGTGCTGCCCTCAACGGCTGCCAATCCTGATGACGGCATTCGTGGAAACTTCACCACTACGATTAAGGGGTAGTGAAGATCAAGATGAAAGCAGCATCGATCAGGTACAACCGTCTGTCAGCAATACTACTCAAAACGTCAATGGAGACAATCATGCACATGAATGCATGGTTACATCCTTTTCCGAGTTAGTGGAACTCTCACAGGAAGCTGTTGACAGCTTTTTCAGCAGTCTCAATGATATGATGTTCTCACCAGAGCGGAAATAATGACTCTTGAACAAGCTAGCACACGGCGTTCCCGACACCTTGAATTTGGCCTTCAACTTTAATAATAAAGTAGCAAGATCAACTTTTCCTCCAGTCCACGGACAGCAATTTTTTTAGCAGCCCCAAAATGTTTTACATTTTACGGGACACTTTTCTTCTGCTTAAAGTAAGAACTATTCTTAGAGAACTAATTTCTGTTTTTAGAAACTTCATAGACATTAGCTGCCCGCTGGTATGTTCATAAATATTTTTTTTTCTCTTGAACTGTGATGAAGTGGTCTCGAACTTTTCTTCTGTATTAAGAGCCATTTCATGTGTAATTCTCATATTCGATTACTAATAATGTATACATGCGTGATTAATTTAGCATTAGTCTACTGCTTAAGTGCATATAGTACATATGGCTATTTTATTTTTCCCGTACATTACATAATTTCGAAATGCATTATATGTATTTTGGGGTGGTAAGGTATACACGATACTCTACAGTATGTTTTACTATGCCTAGATTCGTAAATATGGCCATAGTTAGCGTGGAGTGGGTGTGATGTATTCCTATAGGTTCTGTATCGATCCCCCTATTCCTGACCCTATTCTGGTTAACGAGTTAACTAGCAGCCATCCCATGATGCAGAAACCGTTATCTGATTACGCCAGACCACGGCACAGGAGCGCGTTATCTGATTAGGTCATAACGCTTGCCATCTAATTAGGCAAAGCAATATTCCTCCAGCCCCTGATAAGGCATACGGAGTCCTCAAAACAAATCAAACCTATGACAACCTGGGAAAAACCCTGCGGCCATTGTTTTGATTTCACCGAGAACTTCAGTAAAAGAATGTGCTAACGACCAGCTCGTATGACATCCTTATTGACGTATCTATGTCCATCCTTACGTCAATCTCGGCACCTTACAGGTATAAATATTACCGACATTGCCTTAAGCAAACACACGCGGTGGTGACGAGATCGGAGCAGCGAGACTTGCCGAAGCCCAGCAGAGAGCGAAGCCCCCGGCGCTGCCCCGCCTTCCTGATGCGCTGAGAACGAGACGCTGCTTTCTCCTGCCGAGAAATCCAGCTCCGGCGCTTCCGAGCAGCCCTCGCAGGCAGCTTGGAATATCGAGACCTCAGACGAGAGATACTATCCCTCAACCATCCTAGACCTCAGGTACGGAGCTGAATAACCCCTTACAGAGAATTCTTGAATCAGTCACTTGGCAAAACAAACTTAACTTAAACTGCTACTTTCTATCCCCGCCCACGTATTAGGCTTAGGTCAGGTACACTGGGGTAGGCGTAGTTAGAAGCACCAGTTGAGTACGATTAGTCAAATGTTTATATGTATGTATCTATTTTATCCATTTTAAATAACGTATGGCTTAGAAACCATATCAATGTTTTTACAGTATTATTTTATAATTCTGCTTTTATTGTATGCACTTTACTTAACCATAAGTATTGCAATAATATCGGTCCATTTCTCTTGTACGAGAAAAGAGACTGATCAATAAATAACATCTTTTATTGAACACGCCCGTCTCTTCCTTTTCTCTACAATCTGGTGAAACTAAGAATGCACGTACTGACTGAGTAAAATAAGTTGTCTTTTGTTTTCACACGACTCTAGAGATACACTCTTGATTAGGGGAGAGCAAAGTTGTCATGTTCTATGGTTGTCAGAAACTAAATCCCTTCTTGTCTATCCAGGGAGGTTCAACTCCTCCTTGTCTATTCGAGAAAGTTTCTAGTGAACTCTGAGCTAGCTGGCAAACCCAAAACTTTAAGTCTAATATCGACAGTAGAAGACCTAGTTAACGTCTGGTCTAGGTCTATACTATTGGAGGTATTATTCCAATGCGCAGAGCCTATTGGGATAATAGGAACTACACTACAACTTACCTCTTACCCTAACTCACCCTCTCACCCTCACACACCCTCACCCTCACAACCCTCTCACCCTCACACATCCTCACACCCACACCCACCCTCACACACCCTCACTCACCCTCCCACCCTCACCCACCCTCACTCACCCTCACCCTCACACCCTCCTCACCCTTACCCCCTCACACCCCACACACCCCCTCACCCTCACCCTCACACCCCTAACCCCCTCACCCTCACACACCTCCTCACCCTCACACCCCCTCACTCTCACACCCCCTCACCCTCACACCCCCTCATCCTCACCCTCACACACCCTCACACACACTTACCCTCACTCACCCTCTCACCCTCACACACCCTCTCACCCTCACACCCCCTCACCCTCACATCCCCTCACACTCCCTCACACCCTAACCCTCACACCCCCTCACCCTCACACACCCCCTCACCCTCACTCACCCTCACCCTCACCTACCCTCTCACCCTCACACACCCTTTCACCCTCTCACCCTCACCCTCACACACCCTCCCACCCACCCTCACCCACCCCCACCCTCACTCACCCTCACACACCCTCACACACACTCACCCTCACCCCCTCACACCCCAACACACCCTCACACCAACACACCCCCTCACCCTCACTCCCTCACATGCCCCCTCACAACCCCTTACACTCACACCCCACCCTCACACCCCCTCACACAATCTCACCATCACACACCCTCACCCTCACACCCCCTCACCCTTACCCTCACACCCCCACACCCCCACACCCTCACACACCCGACTAGCTAGCTGCAATGCTACATCCACTATGCTTTGCCTCTAGACACGTTGATCCCTCGCAGACTGTGCTGACTCTGCCCCTCCTGATTCTGAAACTGACCAACGCAGTCACCACGCAGTCTCTTCTCTCTGTCTTATGATGTCTGCCCTGCCACCATTTACTTCGGACCCTCACCCTCACACCTCCTCACCCTCACACACCCTCACACACTCTCACCCTCACACACCCTCACACACCCTCACTCACCCTCACACCCTCACCCACCCTCATAACACACTCACTCACCCTCACCCTAAGCCCCTCACCCTCACAACCCTCTCACCCTCACCCCCTCACACACCCACACATCCAAACCCACTCACCTCACCCTCACACCCCCTCACCCACCTCCTCACCCTCACAAACCCTCACTCTCACACCCCCTCACCCTCACACACCCTCACCCTCACACACCCTCTCACCCTCACTCACCCTCTCACCCTCTCACCCTCACACACCCTCTCACCCTCACACCCTCTCACACTCACCCACCCTCACACACCCTCACTAACCCACACACCCTCACTGACCCTCATATCCTCACCCTAACACTCTCACCCCTCACCCTCACAACCCTCTCACCCTCACTCAGCCTCACCCCCTTACCCCCCACACACCTTCAGACCCCTCACCCTCACACCCCCTCACCCTCACACCCTCACCCTCACACAACTCCTCACCCTCACACCCCCTCACTCTCACACCCCCTAATCCTCACACACCCTCACCATCACACACCCAAACCCTCACATACCCTCTCACCCTCACACATCCTCTTACCCTCACACCCCCTCCCCCTCACATCCCCTCACCCCCTCACCCTCTCACCCTCACACACACCCTCACCAGCCACACCCACTAACCCTCACTAACCCTCTCACCCACCCTTTCACCCTCACCCACCCTCTCACCCTCACACACCCTCAATCCCACCCTCACCCACCCTCACTCTTGCTCACCCTCTCACCCTCACACACCCTCACATCCCCTCACCCTCACCCCCTCACACCCCCACACACCCTCACCCTCACACCCTCACCCTCACACACCCTTTCACCCTCTCATCCTCACCCTCACACACTCTCCCACTCACCCTCACCCACCCCCACTCACCCTCACACACCCTCACACAACCTCACACCCCCTCACCCCCTCACACCCCAACACACCCTCACAGCAACACACCCTCACACCCCACCCTCACACACTCTCACCGTCACACACCCTCACACACCCTCACACCCCCTCACCCTCACACCCCCACACCCTCACCCTCACACACCCGACTTGCTAGCTGCAATGCTACATCCACTATGCTTTGCCTCTAGACACATTGATCCCTCCCAGACTGTGCTGACTCTGCACCTCCTGATTCTGAAACTGACCAACGCAGTCACCACACAGTCTCATCTCTCTGTCTTATGATGTCTGCCCTGCCACCATTTACTTCAGACCCTCACCCTCACACCTCCTCACCCTCACACACCCTCACACACTCTCACCCTCACACACCCTCACACACCCTCACTCGCCCTCACCCTCACACCCACTCACCCTCACCCCCTCACACACCTCCTCACCCTCAAACACCTTCACTCTCACACCCCCTCACCCTCACACACCCTCACCCTCACACACTCTCAAACACCCTCACCCTCACACACCCTCTCACCCTCACTCACCCTCTCACCCTCTCATCCTCACACCCTCTCACCCTCACCCACCCTCACACCCTCACCCTCACCCCCTCACCACCCTCTCACCCTCACTCAGCCTCACCCCCTCAAACCCCACCTTACCCTCACCCTCACCCTCACACCCCTCACCCTCACACCCTCACACACCTCCTAATCCTCACACACCCTCACCCTCACACACCCAAACCCTCACACACCCTCACCCTCACTCACCCTCTCACCCTCTCACCCTCACACATCCTCTCACCCTCACACCCCCTCACCCTCACATCCCCTCACCCCCACCCTCACACACCCTTCCCTCACACCCCCTCACCCTCACACACACCCACACCAGCACACACACCCTCACTCACCCTCACACCCACCCTTTCACCCTCGCCCACCCTCTCACACTCACACACCCTTTCACCCTCACACACCCTCTCACCCTCACCCTCACACACCCTCTCACCCACCCTCACCCTCACTCACCCTCTCACCCTCACACACCCTCTCACCCTCACACACCCTCACCCTCACACACCCTCACCCCCTCACACCCCCACACACCCTCACCCCCCCACACACCCTCACCCTCACACCCCCTCACTCTAACACCCCCTCACCATCACACCCCTTTACCCTCACACACCCTCACACACCCTCACCCTCACACACCCTCACCCATCCTCTCACCCTCACACACCCTCTGACCCTCACATCCCCTCTCACCTCACATCCCCTCACCGTCACACCCCCACACCCTCACCCTCACACACCCTCTCACCCTCACACACCCTCTCACCCTCACACACCCTCTCACCCTCACACCCCCTCACCCTCACACCCTCACCCTCACAACCCTTCACCCTCACCCTCACACACCCTCACACCCCCTCACTCTCAAACCCCCTCACACCCTCACCCTCACACACCCTCACACACCCTCACCCTCACCACGTCACCCTCACCCTCCCTCACCCTCACACCCCCTCACCCTCACACCCTCTCACCCTCATACCCTCACCCTCACACCCCTTCACCCTCACCCTCACAACCCCACACCCTCCCCCTCACACACCCTCACACCCCCTCACCCTCACACCCCCTCACACATCCTCTCACCCTCACACACTCTCACCCTCACACACCCTCAACCTCACACTCCCTCACCCTCACCCCTGTCACCCTCACACCGTCACCCTCACCATTCCTCACCCTCACACCCCCTCACCCTCACACCCTCTCACCCTCACACCCTCACCCTCACAACCCTTCACCCTCACCCTCACACACCCTCACACCCCCTCACTCTCAAACCCCCTTACCCTCACACCACCTCACCCTCGCACCCCTCACCCTCACACACCCTCTATCCCTCACATCCCTCACCCTCACACCCCCTCACACCCTTACCCTCACACACCCCCTCACCCTCACACACACCCTCTTACCCTCACACACACTCACCCTCATATCCCCCACCCTCACACCCCCTCACCCTCACACACCCTCACCCTCACCCCTGTCACCCTCACCCATCACCCTCACCATCCCTCACCCTCACCCCCCTTCACCCCCACACCCTCTCACCCTCACACCCTCACACCCCTTCACCCTCACACTCACAACCCCACACCCTCCCCATCACACCCCCTCACCCTCACACACCCCCACCCTCACACCCCCTCACCCTTGCACCCCTCACCCTCACACACACCCTCACCCTCACACACCCTCACCCTCTCACCCCCTCACACCCCCTCACCCTCACACCCTCACACCCCTCACCCTCACACCCCCTCACACTCACACACCCTCACCCTCACACACCCTCACCATCATACACCCTCACCCTCACATCCACACCCCCTCACACCCCCTCACCCTCACACCCCCTCACAATCACACCCCCTCACCCTCACACACCCTCACCCTCACACATCCTCACCCACACACCCTCACTGACCCTCCCACCCTCACCATCACACCCTCACCCCCTCACCCTCACAACCCTCTCACCCTCACTCAGCCTCACCCCCTCACACCCCCACCCCCTCACCCTCACACTCCCTCACACACCTCCTAATCCTCACACACCCTCACCCTCACACACCCAAACTGTTAGAAAGGCGATCCCAGGGGAGACAGAAGTTGTCTGACTGACCCCCCCAAGACCCACCACTTCGTATGGAATTGGCCGAGCGTCGCCGAGGGGCCTCCTTGGCGGGGCTCCTCTCCTACAATCGTAACAGCCGAGCAATCACACCACTACAAAGGGACACCACACGAGAGTAGATTCTTAAGAGTCTTTATATAAAGAATAAAGGCAAGTTCCTGCAGCAATATGTACAGGGGGATCGAGGGATCCGTAAAGTCTCGGTATCAGGGGAAAGGGGGTAGCGGGACAGTCTGGGTACCCACTGGTACCAGGATACCCGGCGCACAGCTCTCAATCCTCGAGCTGGGGGGTGCAAGGAGCCGCGACGTCGTCAGCAGGGCTCTTGGAATGGTTCAGCGAGGTCGGGCCGCGACAGCGTCAGCAGGGCCACGAGGATGGTTCAGCGAGGTCGGGCCGCGACAGCGTCAGCAGGGCTCCGAAGATGGTCCAGCGAGGTCGGGCCGCGACAGCGTCAGCAGGGCTCCAAAGATGGTTCAGCGAGGTCGGGCCGCGACAGCGTCAGCAGGGCTCCGAGGTTCCAGGTTCCAAGCACAAGAGTTCTCACACACCCTCACACCCCCTCACTCTCAAACCCCCTTACCCTCACACCACCTCACCCTCGCACCCCTCACCCTCACACACCCTCTATCCCTCACATCCCTCACCCTCACACCCCCTCACACCCTTACCCTCACACACCCCCTCACCCTCACACACACCGTCTTACCCTCACACACACTCACCCTCACACCCCCTCACCCTCACACACCCTCACCCTCACCCCTGTCACCCTCACCCATCACCCTCACCATCCCTCACCCTCACCCCCCTTCACCCCCACACCCTGGAGTTCTGGACTTTTTCTCTCGTCCAGAGGTGTCAGGGACAACACCCGAAGACCCCGGAGTTCAACCTGTCTTGGTACACAAACAAACAGAAACACGGGCTTCTCGATGGTGGCGTCAAAGACCAAAGGTTTATTACTGCAGGGACACAGAAGTCACAGAAACTACACATGGGCAGTATCTAGGAGCCTGTTCGATTTGTACAAAGAGGATTGCTCCTTATATACTAAATATTGGGCTTCAGGCAATTCTTTACATGTTACCACAGTTCTAAACATTCGTGTCTTAAACAATAAATATTTGGCGTTGCACAGGAATCGTCAACAGTATCTGATGTCAAAACATTACGAATGAGGGGTTCCCACTAGTCCATCATAATCCCATGTCAATTCTTCATTCAAGACCCGGACCGCCTCATCG
The DNA here is from genome assembly GCF_964261635.1 of Lissotriton helveticus. Classification (NCBI taxonomy): domain Eukaryota; kingdom Metazoa; phylum Chordata; class Amphibia; order Caudata; family Salamandridae; genus Lissotriton; species Lissotriton helveticus. Next base: position 378,342,100 of record NC_136070.1, on the reverse strand, counting down.
TAAATTTCGTTACCTCCCCCTAATAAAGGCCCAGAAGGAAAGGAGTAGAGCCAGGTGTGGGAGATAGAAAGACAGGATAAGAAATGTTTGTGGGTCGTAAATGGGCACGGTTACCAGCTTCGGCCGCTTAATCATGATCAGGCCAACGAACACAAGAACCAGTATAGCAGGACTGGCCTCAGGCTGGGGAGGCAGTTCTTGCCGAGTCATGCTGCCACAGCGTTGCTGGCCTAAGGTGCACGTGTCACTAGCAAGGTGAATTGCCGGTTAAAGCCTACGTGTCCTTAATGAAAAAGAGGTCAGTGTGTGTCCATTGACTATGTGAGGGCAAGGAATACAAAATGGCTTCCGTGATCTAAGATGGATGCCATGGGTAAATCACAAATGTGTTGGTAACAGGAGTGCTCTTGCTCGTAGCATAGCGAAAATACCAGGATATACTAAATGGACCATTTGCGGTTCACTGATACCAAAATTATGTATTTACGACAATGTTACAAACACGAGCAAAAATGATTACGGAACCTCAGACCCTCCTTTTGCCCTTACTTAGGCAATTACTCAGTCTATATCAGAGTCAGAGTCCATTTCTATGCTCATTAGGTCAGCGACATGTCGTTGTGTCATCATCCTGCCTCGTGCCCTTTCTCCAAATGCAGGTGGTTTTCTGAAACAGGTTGCAGCACAGAGACTACACAGAGCGGGACCACACTGGATAATAAGACAGCACGAGAACAGAAATACTAGGATGACACCAATAACCATTAGAACCTTCCATCCCCACGCTGATACCAGAGTCCAAAACCACTCCATGAAGGACCAGTTTCCCTTATCTATGTGTATAGAGTCGGAAATCTTATGTAACTTAGAGATTGCTTCATAGACTGTTGGAGCGTTATTAGGAATAAAGACACAGCAGCTCGATTGGATCACTCTGCATACCCCACCTCGATCTGCAAGTATTACATCTAGAACCATACGGTTCTGCAACGTCATGAGACGATCCGCCTGAAGCTCAGCTGTTAAGTTACTAAGGGCACCAGCAGTTTCTGTAATAGTAGATTCAACTACCCGTGTTAGTTGGCGTAGATTTCTACTATTGGCCATAGGCCCCCAAAACGGAAGGAAACCTTTGAAAAAGTCTCCAGCTTCTTGACCAGCGGTATCTTCCTTGCTGAAGACACCTCTTGCTACTCTGGATTTGTGATAATCTGAAGGAGCAGTGTATGTCGGAGGTAACAATCGAGCAATATAACATGAACCTGAAAAGTCAGCAGGCAGCCATGTATATGCTCTGTCCTGACAAATGAAGTAGGTACCCCTAGCAGTCAGAAAGGCAGGGGAGGAGTCAGACGGAAATACGTAAGTCTCAACGCACTCGCTGCTCCCTAGCTGAGCTCTCGGATTTCTCCCATTTCCTTGCAAACAGACCTGACCTCGGTGAGGCACGACCCAAACTGAAGTGGAGCTTTTACGCTTGCTTTCTCCCAAACTAAGGCGGTACTCTGTAGAGTTCCAAGTCAAATACACCAGCAATTCATCTTTAGGATAAGATGGAGTATTATTGACGTCTTTAATCATATCAATAATTCCCTGGACTAAAGCTTTGTTGGCTGAGTTGTATTTAGTGGACCGTGGTGGACGCGGAGGATAGGTCTCAAGGGCGTATGAAAAAATGGTCTGAAAGGCCTGAAATGATCCATTATAGCTAAAAGGCAAGACTAGATAGGGAATGCCTTTATCCATAGTGTGAGGTATCAACCCACACACCCAGCAGTCTGTAGTATTAACTATCAGTTGGTGTTGATGCAAGAGCTGTACAAATGTATTGTTCATAAATTCTGAGCGTCGAGCTTGTTCGTGTTCAGGAAATGAGTGAAAAGAATGCATAGAAGAAACTGTAGAAGTAACAGGATTAAGGGGAGGCACTGTAGTTACTGGCATAAAAATCAAATGTATGCAAAAGATGATTCCACCCACCAACGTTATTAAAACAATTAAAAATGTAACTGCACATTGTATTAGAAAGCATTTGCTGTGAAGTATTCTGTACAGTCTATTTCTGCGAACATAAATTACATTTTCTCGTTGTAGCTCAGGAAGCTCCATCTTCTACGACCGTTCGCGACCACTGATGATGTGTACGTAGATGAAAATGCCTCTATCAGCCCTGGGAGTTCCCAGAACTAACAGAAAGGTCGACCTTGTGTCGGACCCCCGCAGATTCAACTAGGCACACAGCCACGACCCTACGGCTACCCAGACGGCAAGGCAATTTTTTAAAACAAAAAGAAACAATACAAAGTATTAGCAAACTTCCTGGCTGGAGGCAATGTATAGCAAATTCAAATATGAAAATAGGCAGTTTCCTGCTTTATTTGTCCATATTGCGAGAACGTAAGTTGTATCTCAGTTTTGCAGGAGCTGTCTGATCTGGAAACAATGTATTTTCAGCTGACGTTGCAATGTTCACGTTCGCAGATGGCAAATGTTCTTTTGGTACAGATGGCAAATGTTCATTGGGTGTGGATGACAAATGTTTAGGGTTCAAAAGAGCAGTTTCAGGAGGAGAGTCAGACTTTGGTGAATCCGTGATCAGTTCTGCATCGCTGAAAGGTATGAACCTGGGGACTTGTTCCGTTTCAGAGGCACCGATTCCTTTCTTTACCCAGTTGTCGTAAGGAAGTGGCAGAGGCACACGTTTAGCGTGTGTTGTATGGATCCAATTTCTTCTTCCGGCCACACGAATAGCAGTTCTCGTTGCTAGCAGGACTTGGAACGGGCCAATAAATCTGGGCTGAAGATTTTTCGTTCTTGCAAAATTTCGGATGACCACCTGATCACCCGGTTTCAGCTGATGGCCTGGACTCTCTGATGGCTTTGGCAATGCATCGAAAACCTGTTGGTGAATAAGACTTAATTTAGCAGTCAAGTCGAAAAGGTAATCAATTAACATTGGGTATTCCAGCTGCTTAAATTCTTTCGGTCTAGGTACCCCCCAAACATTTGCAGGACGACCGAAAACTATTTCGTAGGGACTAAGCCCTACTCTAGAATGTACAGTTGCTCTTGTTGATAGCAAAGCCAAAGGCAATGCGTCTGGCCAGGACAAACCCGTGGATGCTTGTATCTTAGCGAGTTTCAGTTTAAGGGTGCCATTGTAACCCTCGACTAAACCCGCGGACTGGGGATGATTTGCACTATGGAATTTTTGCCTAATCCCTAGGCCGGCACACACACTCTGCATAACTTTCCCTACGAACTCACTTCCGTTATCTGACCATACAATCCGTGGCATTCCGTATCTGGGGAAGTATTCTTTAAGAAGAATTTTGGCAGTGGATAAGGCAGTATTGTCCTTGAGTGGGTATGCTTCGATCCATCTGGAAAAAGCACAAACTACCACTAGGACGTATTTCAGGTTATTACAACGGTCCATGTGAATGAAGTCTAGCTGGATCACTTCAAAAGGGCAGGAAGGAGGAGCGAAGTGACCTGCAGGTGTGGGGATTCCCTTGCCAGGATTATGCATCAAGCATACCATACAATTTCTCACCACTCTCTCTGCACACTTACTAATCCCGTCATTCTTCCAGACCGGAGCCAACATCTTACAAATCCCTTTTGAACTGATGTGCGCTGATCCATGCGCCATCGTTACTACTGCAAGCACATACGCATCAGGCAACATCCAACGCTGTTGTTCCGACAAGTCAATCCAACACCCACTCGAGTCCAATTTACCCGTGCTCTCTCTCCATGCACGTTTTTCCTCCTCAGTCGCCTCTTTCTGAATTTCTTTCACGCTTTCCACTGTGTCTTCACACATTCCAGACTCAGAAATCCATCTTGCAGACGTTGCAACATACATTCTACTCATCATATTTCTAGCTGTCTGTTTTGCAATCTCATCAGCAAAAGCATTCCCACGACCAACATCATCCGTGATTGCTTTATGAGCACTGCATTTCACAATCGCAACTTCAGTCGGTAAGGTTAGAGATTCCAACAAGTCATTAACTAGCTGACCATGTTGAATCTTAGTCCCATGGGACGTAATGAAACCTCTCTCTTTCCACAAACGGCCAAAACTATGGGCCACGCCGAACGCGTACTGACTATCTGTGAACACATTCACTCTCTTTCCCTTAGCTAAAACGCACGCTCTTGTTAGCGCGATCAATTCTGCAGCCTGGGCAGAATTCTGACTCACTCTTGCAGTCTCCACAATCGTACTCAAAGTCGTTACTGCATAAGCAGCAGTCACATCACCATTCTCCAATTTGAAGCAAGACCCGTCAACATACAACGTGCCATCTGGTTCTGACAATGGAGTGTCTTTTAGGTCGATTCGTCCTTTTGTTTCTTCCTCAGTTCTGAAACAACAGTCGTGTGGTTCGGAATCACTCGACTCTTGACTAGTCGGCAACAATGTTGCTGGATTCAATACATTGCATCTTTTGATCTGAATATGACTAGCTAATAGTGTCAGTTCATAGCCTGATAATCTAGCACTGGTAAGGTGTTGTGTCTTGGTTCGGTTCATGAGTGTATCCACGGCATGAGGAACCATGACTACTAGCATGTTGTTCATTACTAAACCAGCAGATTGTCGAATGGAAGCTGCAGCTGCGGCTGTAGCTCTCAAGCAACTAGGCAATGCTCTAGCTACTGGATCTAATGTTGATGAAAAATACGCACAAGGGCGTTGTTTATCACCAAATTTCTGCGTCAAAACACTCAATGCACAACCTTCTCTCTCGTGGACATAGAGCGTAAATGGCTTACTGTAGTCGGGTGTACCCAATACAGGTGCTGAACACAGTGCATTTCGTAACTCAGAAAAACTCTGCTGACATTCAGCAGACCATGGTACCGGACTTGGAACACCTTTCCCAGTCAAGGCTACCAATGGTTTTGCTAAAAGAGAAAAATTTGGGATCCATTGCCTACAATATGAGGTAATACCTAAAAAGGCACGTACTTCTCTCTGTGTGCTAGGAACGTTCATCTGTGTAATTGCTTTTATTCTCTCTGGGGTCAGCTTCCTTCCCTCCTTTGACAAGAGATGACCTAGGTAGGTCACTTCTTGGCAGCAGTATTGCATTTTTGAAGGTGACACCTTGTGATTCAAATCCGACAAGTGATGCAATAAAGAAATCGTAGCTGTTTTGCAAGTTTCCTTGTCATCGGCAGCCACTAGAAGATCATCGACATACTGTACTAGAGCAGAACCACGAGGTAGTACGAAGGAATCTAACTGACTTTTTAATGCTTGACTGTAAATGGATGGGCTTTCACAATAACCTTGTGGAGCGCGTTTAAATCTAAAACTTCGTCCTCCCAGAGAAAAACCGAAAATATCTCTGCTTTCCTCGGCTATCGGAATGCTGAAAAAGGCATTTTTCAAGTCGACAACCGAAAACCATGCTGCTGTAGCAGGAATCAATGTTAGCAATGCAGTAATGTCTGGTACTACTGGAAACTGTGGGATCACAATTTTATTAACCTCTCTAAGATCAATTACGAACCTATATACTGGAGGCTTTGTAGGGTCAGTTCGTTTCAAAATAGGCAGTACCGGACTATTACAGACATTACCTCTGGTTTCTTCTACAACATCTTTCTTGATCAGGTCTTGTACTATTAGTAGGAGCGCACGCTCACCTTCACTAGAGATTCTGTATTGTGGAATTCGTGGAAGTTTGACATTTGCTTTCAAAGTTACTACATAGGGTGGAATTTCCAATAGACCTACATCATTAGGACCAGTCGCCCAAAGAGTATCAGGGAGTGAACGCAGCTCTGGTGGGAGCGCATCCATCGATAAGTACATCGGAGAGATTATTCTTTTACCCAACGTAAGCTGTACTCCTGCTGGAGAACAGTACAATGTCGCGTACAGGCGTTTTAACAAGTCTAAACCAAGCAGATTTTCGTTACAACCTGTCGTCAAAATCAGGGGTGCTTTCAATTGACGGGGTCCAACAGAAATAGACAAAGGACCAGAAACAGGGTTGTGAACAGGGGCGCCCGAAAAACCTACTGAAACGTTTGTTGAGCCAGACAAAGGTGCGCCAGGGAGTTTAGCATGTATGATAGAACTTTTTGCTGCACCAGTATCCAACAGAAACGGTTCGACTATACCTGATGTTGCTACTGCGACATAAGGTCCACTCTGATCTACTGGTACTGATACTACTCCCTCTCTTTGTCCATGGCTGTCCTAGTATTCACTTTGCTGAATTTCCTCACTAGTTTCATAATAGTCTTCGACATGATACTGTGGAGACCTATTCTGTTGGGCAGATTGTCCATTTCGCTGATCGAAATAATTAGAGGGGCGATCACTTGTCTGTGGAGGCATAGCACCTCGTCCTCGACCTCTAGAGTTTTGCATAGAACTACCACGACCTCTCTGAGCTGCCGCATCATTATTTTGCGCCCGAACTGGACAATCACTCTTGTAATGACCTTCTTTTTTGCAATAAGCACATTGATTCCATTGGTATTGTGGCCTTTGAAAATTATAATCTGTTCTTTGATATGACCCTTGCTGCATATTAGTTTGATTCGTGCGAGGCGGATAAGCTTGCTGTAAAAGTACTTTAGTTTTTAAATCTTTCGTCTTTTTATCTAATTTTTCCTTCTCTTCTTTATCCCTATTTTCGTAGTACTGAGCAGTCGCAAGTATTTGCGCAGTCGTAGAGACAGCCCACGCACTTTCAGAATTCTTTAATTTACTACTAAGTTCTGGCAACAGATTGTGCACAAATTTATCGACAAATAATCTCTGGCCTCCTTCTGTGCTCATATCCTGACCACTATGATCCACGAAAGTCTCTTCGAATCTTGTGAAAAAGTCGGAGACACTTTCGTCTTTCTTTTGTTTGCACGCGGACAATTTATCCCAGTTAACGCGTAATGCAGGCATTAAGGTTTTCATTAAATCGATTATTCTACCAGGCAAATTAGCAATTAAAGGTTCAGGTTTGGAACCACCTACTTGTTGACCATCCGCTGCAATTATAGCTGCCCAGTCACCACCTAGGGCAACTGGATGATTCTCTTTACGAATTTTAGCCCAAATTGGTTGCGGTACCACATTACCAAATAGCAGATCTATGTCAGCAAGATTCAATACACAAGCGTCAACTGTTTGAGCCAACTCTTTGTAGTACCCTGCAGGATTTTTACGCGGATCTGGCAAAGCCTGTTTTACTGCTAATACTTCAGCTCGCTTCCATGGAATATGTATCCAGACTCTCTGGAACTGGGCCGGAGCGGCTGCAATACCAAGCGGTGCATTAGCTTGCACAGCTTCACGCCAAATTGGTGGAACCTCTCTCATTGGATATTGACGATTTCGTTTCGTGCTACGTTTCTCTAACTCTCTCGGTGAAAGAAGGGATGAGTCGGATCTATAACTTAGAACCAGTTCCATCGCTTCTTTTATATTTTGTCCAACTATCATACCTGTAGCAAACTCTTTCTGAACATTAATTAATTCTCCTAGATTTGATTCAGGGTCATCTTCTTCCAATTCCTCTCGTAGAAGGAAACACATTTCATCGAACACATATCGTTGTGTCGGTTCGTTCCATTGCATAAATGTATCTAATACATCTTGTACATTATATCTTCCAACTTTCGAAACCCATCTAAGCGCAGTGGAATCTAGTATTCCTCTTTCCTCAGTACTGGGAAGCTGACTACGTCTCTGCACAGAGTCAGAGGTAGGAGTCTTAATCAGAGTTTTATAGAAGGGAGATAGAATATTAGAGACAGAATCAGTGATTCTTCGACGAACAGAAAGCGGAGTCATAATATTAGCAGAGGCAGTGAATAGAGTAGCAGTTGGAACAGATAGGTCAGGAACAGTAGGAGTAGCTTGAAAATTAGTTTGTGAAGTAGCAGGTGTGAGCGACACAGGCATAGGTAAAGAAGTCGGCAACCCTAGAAGAGGGGTTGTCGAAGGAACATTAATATTGACCACAGGAGGTACAGGAACTTGATTCAGGGGAGCGAGAACAGGGACACCAGGTTGTCCAGCAACCGGTAATTGAACATTCGGTATAGGTGGAGCCGTAGCACCTTGTGCATACGGTGGGGGTGATCGTAACAAGTAAGACAACAGGGGATCCTTTTCAGGGTCCTCTACTATCTTAGCCGTACTCGATGGCAAAGCAGGATAGCACTTGTCTATCGCTAAATTACGCTCTCTATCGGCCACCTCCATCGCTTTCTCAGACTCGTTGAGTCGCAGCTGCCTAGCAGACTGTTCTAAAGTCAACTCTTGCTCTTTCTGTTCTTTCTTCAGCTTTTTAATTTCTCTCTGTTTAGATTCTTTTCGCCAATAACGGAAAGAATCAAACATTGCCGGCCGGACTTTCTTCTTAAACAACCTTCTTTCTAGATTATCGAGAACTTCAGGTTCGAAACTACCATGTAGTGGCCAACTAAGGACACCGTCTTTCTCTGTGTAGCGGATCCATACCTCATTATAAGAGATAGGGCCCACGCCAAATTTGCAATATAGATCATAAAGGGGAGTTCCAATCGGAGGAACCAAACACGAGTCCTCCAACCGGGAATCACTGTTGCAACTAAAACAAGACAACATACAATTTTTCCGACTTACCATTTTATAATCCGGAACACAAGACAAACAAAACACAAAAAAATGCGCACTTGAACCGAGAACTTAGGCCTACCAGAACTGACAAATGTATCGATACCTGGACTGAACAGAATGATTATCGTAACCAGAATAACCAGTGATAATCTTACAGAACTGAACTGAACTGAGAACTAAAAGGATTATCCAAACGGGAGCAATCCTCACAAAATATTTAACTAGCAACCACTGAATACTTAACTGAGGCACTGAAGACGTCACCAAGGAGAAACCCGTCACGTTTCGCCGTACTGAGGACTGTACCTCGGGTCCAAGACAGGGCGACGGTCAAGGCAACGGAGCACTGCAGCCGTCTGAACGGGAACCCTCGTGGAAGAGGACGTCGGGGCCACTTTTGCGATATGCCGGGATCGATGAAGTGGGGCGCCTCCCTCTGAAATCTTCACACGAAGCTCCTCGAATTCTTCAGGCTTTTGGACCGGTACCGAATGACGTCGCCCCACGTTGGGCGCCAAATGGAGTTCTGGACTTTTTCTCTCGTCCAGAGGTGTCAGGGACAACACCCGAAGACCCCGGAGTTCAACCTGTCTTGGTACACAAACAAACAGAAACACGGGCTTCTCGATGGTGGCGTCAAAGACCAAAGGTTTATTACTGCAGGGACACAGAAGTCACAGAAACTACACATGGGCAGTATCTAGGAGCCTGTTCGATTTGTACAAAGAGGATTGCTCCTTATATACTAAATATTGGGCTTCAGGCAATTCTTTACATGTTACCACAGTTCTAAACATTCGTGTCTTAAACAATAAATATTTGGCGTTGCACAGGAATCGTCAACAGTATCTGATGTCAAAACATTACGAATGAGGGGTTCCCACTAGTCCATCATAATCCCATGTCAATTCTTCATTCAAGACCCGGACCGCCTCATCGTAAATTTCGTTACCTCCCCCTAATAAAGGCCCAGAAGGAAAGGAGTAGAGCCAGGTGTGGGAGATAGAAAGACAGGATAAGAAATGTTTGTGGGTCGTAAATGGGCACGGTTACCAGCTTCGGCCGCTTAATCATGATCAGGCCAACGAACACAAGAACCAGTATAGCAGGACTGGCCTCAGGCTGGGGAGGCAGTTCTTGCCGAGTCATGCTGCCACAGCGTTGCTGGCCTAAGGTGCACGTGTCACTAGCAAGGTGAATTGCCGGTTAAAGCCTACGTGTCCTTAATGAAAAAGAGGTCAGTGTGTGTCCATTGACTATGTGAGGGCAAGGAATACAAAATGGCTTCCGTGATCTAAGATGGATGCCATGGGTAAATCACAAATGTGTTGGTAACAGGAGTGCTCTTGCTCGTAGCATAGCGAAAATACCAGGATATACTAAATGGACCATTTGCGGTTCACTGATACCAAAATTATGTATTTACGACAATGTTACAAACACGAGCAAAAATGATTACGGAACCTCAGCCCTCTCACCCTCACACCCTCACACCCCTTCACCCTCACACTCACAACCCCACACCCTCCCCATCACACCCCCTCACCCTCACACACCCCCACCCTCACACCCCCTCACCCTTGCACCCCTCACCCTCACACACACCCTCACCCTCACACACCCTCACCCTCTCACCCCCTCACACCCCCTCACCCTCACACCCTCACACCCCTCACCCTCACACCCCCTCACACTCACACACCCTCACCCTCACACACCCTCACCATCATACACCCTCACCCTCACATCCACACCCCCTCACACCCCCTCACCCTCACACCCCCTCACCCTCACACCCCCTCACAATCACACCCCCTCACCCTCACACACCCTCACCCTCACACATCCTCACCCACACACCCTCACTGACCCTCCCACCCTCACCATCACACCCTCACCCCCTCACCCTCACAACCCTCTCACCCTCACTCAGCCTCACCCCCTCACACCCCCACCCCCTCACCCTCACCCTCACACTCCCTCACACACCTCCTAATCCTCACACACCCTCACCCTCACACACCCAAACTGTTAGAAAGGCGATCCCAGGGGAGACAGAAGTTGTCTGACTGACCCCCCCAAGACCCACCACTTCGTATGGAATTGGCCGAGCGTCGCCGAGGGGCCTCCTTGGCGGGGCTCCTCTCCTACAATCGTAACAGCCGAGCAATCACACCACTACAAAGGGACACCACACGAGAGTAGATTCTTAAGAGTCTTTATATAAAGAATAAAGGCAAGTTCCTGCAGCAATATGTACAGGGGGATCGAGGGATCCGTAAAGTCTCGGTATCAGGGGAAAGGGGGTAGCGGGACAGTCTGGGTACCCACTGGTACCAGGATACCCGGCGCACAGCTCTCAATCCTCGAGCTGGGGGGTGCAAGGAGCCGCGACGTCGTCAGCAGGGCTCTTGGAATGGTTCAGCGAGGTCGGGCCGCGACAGCGTCAGCAGGGCCACGAGGATGGTTCAGCGAGGTCGGGCCGCGACAGCGTCAGCAGGGCTCCGAAGATGGTCCAGCGAGGTCGGGCCGCGACAGCGTCAGCAGGGCTCCAAAGATGGTTCAGCGAGGTCGGGCCGCGACAGCGTCAGCAGGGCTCCGAGGTTCCAGGTTCCAAGCACAAGAGTTCTTATCAGGATCAGCCACGACGAGGTCAGCAGGGCTTCCACTCCAAGATACAACTGGAGTCCTTATCCAGGGCTGGCCCAGATATAGGACTGGAGTCCTTTGATGTCCGGACCCTCGCGCCTGGGGTCAGAGGGGCAGGGATGAGAGTGTCCAGACACCCAGCAGGGGGGTGGAGCCAGTGCCCAGGGAGGCAGGAGGGCGATCGATACCAAGCGTCCGGGGACGGCTGGAGGGCCATCAGAACTCCCCTCCTCCTGGATTTGTCAAGTGGCCACTCTACCACCTGGGCGGATCTTGGTGCCTCGATGTCAGGGCTTTGCTGGGGCCGCGGCCGGGGTCGGGCCGAGGCCACGTGCTCGGGACGTGATGGGCCCAAGATGGAGTCGGGCTGGGAATGGCGGCCCGGGGTGGTGGCTGGACCGGCAGGGTTGGGGCGAGCAGGGTTCGCTGGGTTCCAGGGGGGAGAGCCGTGGGTTGCCAGGGGGGCTGCTGCGGGTGGATGGAGGGCCGATGCCGTCCCGGGCCCGTCATGTGGGAGGGGTAGGACCATGCCACGAGGCCGGGTCCAACACACGTCCCCCCCAGCTGAAGGCAGGGAGAGTCACCCATCTTCTTGGGGGTTCTCCTTGCCGAGGCGAAAGAAGCGGGACAGGCCATCAGCATTGGCGTGGTCGTTGCCAGGGCGATGTTCCACAGTGAAGTCCATCCCTTGCAGGGAGATGGACCATCGCAGCAGCTTCGGGTTCTCGCCACGCATCTGCATCAGCCACCGCAGGGGCCGGTGGTCGGTCTGGACCCGGAAGTGGATGCCGAAGAGGTAGGGCCGGAGTTTCTTTAGGGCCCACACGACGGCGAAGGCTTCTCTCTCGGTGTCGCATGGGCGGGCTTTCCCCGGTGTCGACATCGTGGACACACCACTGTGTGACCCCGGGAGTATGCGAAAACAGGTCCGCAAACTGCCCCAACAGCTCTTGGCAGTCCTGGCGCTGTTCGGGGGTCAGGGCGGAGGACAGAGTGACTCCCTCGACGGAGCCGTCTTTTTCAGAGCACTTCAGGAGGTCAGGCAGGGGCTCGGAGTCGTCTTCGGCTCCGTCATCGGTAGCTAGCAGCAGGCTCAGCTCCGTGCGGGCAAAGTGAGGCTTGAGCCGGTTGGCGTGCAGGACCCGGAGGGCGTTCCTGGGGGACTCCATGTCTACCAGGTAGGTGACGGGGCTCTTGCGCTCCACCACTTTGAAGGGCCCGTCCATTTGTCCTGGAGGGCACAAGGTTCAACCGGGGACATGACCCAGACCTGCTGGCCCGGCTCGAACTCGATGGACGAGGCGTTCTGGTCATACCAGCGTTTCATCTCCTCCTGACTGGCCTCAAGGTTGGCCTCGGCAAGTTCCCGGAACTTCCGAGTCTGGTTTCGGAGGGTCAGGAGGTACCGGTAGACATCAGGCGGAGCATCTCGGACTGTAGTCTCCCAGCCTTTTTTGACCAGGCTGAGGGGACCTCGGACAGGGTGTCCGTACAATAGTTCAAAGGGGCTGAACCCCAGGGACTTCTGTGGCACCTCCCGATAGGCAAACAGGAGGCAGGGTAGCAGGACGTCCCATTTGCGGCGTAGGGGCTCTTCCAGGCCCTTGATCATCCCCTTGAGTGTTCGGTTAAACCGCTCCACAAGTCCATTCCCTTGGGGGTGATACGGGGTGGTGAACTTATATGTGACCCCGCACTGTTGCCACAGGGACCGCATATATTTTGATATAAAGTTTGTGCCCCTATCACTCACGACCTCTCGGAGGAACCCCACTCTGGAGAAGATCCCCATTAGCGCTCGGCCCACCACGGGGGCCGTTATGGTCCGGAGGGGGTTGGCTTCGGGGTAGCGGGTGGCATGGTCCACCAGGACGAGGATGAAGCGGTGCCCCTGAGAGGTTCGGGGGTCCAGGGGCCCCACGATGTCGATCCCCACTCGCTCGAAGGGGGTGGTTACCACGGGAAAGGGTTGGAGCGGGGCCTTGACCTTTCCCCCGCTCTTTCCGCTGGCTTGACAGGTCGGACAGGTTCTGCAGTGATTGTTCGCATCGTTGCACATTTTTGGCCAGAAAAAAATGGGTCACCAGGCGGCTGTATGTTTTGTCCTGCCCCAGGTGCCCGGCGAGGGGCACGTCGTGTGCCAGGTTTAGGAGGAAGTCTCTGAATCGTAGGGGACCACCAACACTCGGCTGGCCCCCAGTTCGGCAATTTTCTGTTCGCTGTATAGGAGGTTGTGGTCCCAGTAGACCCAGGGCCCACACGACGGCGAAGGCTTCTCTCTCGAGGGAGAGACAGGCCTTTTGTTCTTGCCGGAATTGTTCCCGGGTAGGACCACCTTCCTGGCGCCATTGGGCTAGTTCAGGGAGGTCGCCGAGCTCGGCGATGTCTTCGCGGTTGGGCTCCGGTGGCCCGGACTCAGGGTCGGTTTCTTCATCGACGGCGGGCGGCGGTGGCGCCGGCCACTCTGGTTCTTCGGTCGGGGCGGCCTCGGTCGGCACCGGGGCCCGGGCGGCCATGGATCGGGTGGTCGCGCAAACCCACTCGGGTAGTCCCAGCATCCCGAGATGCTCTCTCCGCTCGACTTGGGCCCAGGGGGAACTCTCGAGGTCATTTCCGAGGAGGCAGTCCACGGGGGCGTCGTCCCGGACGGACACCTTTAGCTGGCCCGACACCCCCCCCCCCACTCGAAGGGGATTCAGGCCATCTGGCACAGGGTCTCGGAATTGTCGGCGGCCAGCACGGAGCACAGCACATTTGGTAGTATCTGTTCGGGAGTCACCAAGTGGCAGCGGACGGCCGTCACACTGGCCCCAGTATCACGGAGTGCTTCGGCCCGGCGCCCATTAATGTTGACCCACTGACGGTATTTTTGGGTGTTGCTCGGGAGTGAAGCCCGGGGGATCATGTCTCTTTCGCCCAGGCAGACCAGGGCCATGGCGGCGGGCTCCCACTCGGTCTGGTCCTCGGGGTAGACCTCTTCTTCTTCTTCTCCTTCTCCCAGGGCTGTGGCAGCGATCTGGCGGGTCGGGGGCCCGGTGGTGCCGGGACACTGGTTCATTGGGCAATGGGGGTCACTGGCAAAGTGACCTGGCCGCTGGCATCTGTGGCAGGTAACGTTTGGGCGGAGCCCCGGCCGTGCTGGGGGGCTCCTCTTCTTGTCAGGGATGGCGAAGTGTTGTTCTGGGACGACCCCCGGGATGGACTCCGGGGCGGCGCTGCCGGGAAGTCTCTGTTCCGGTTCTGGCCTCCTCCGCCGCCTCGCTGGCGGAGGTGCCCCTGGGGGTTCCGTCCTGATTCTCCTATCGGGGTCCGGGGGACCCGGGTGCTCACCCATCGATCGGCCTCGACGGCGAGTTTCCGTGGCTCGGTCAGCTTGCTGTCGAGTAGATGCTGTCTGAGCTCGACAAAGCAGTTGTTGGAGAGGTGCTCCCATACAATGAGGTCGAACAGCTGCTCGTAGGTGGTCACTTTGCTGCCCTTGATCCACCCTTCCAGCACCCTGCTATAAAAGTTCACGTACTCTACCCATTGTTAGAAAGGCGTCCCCGGGCGAGGCAGAAGATGTCTGACTGACCACCCCTAGGTCCACCTCTCCGTCGAGGAGTAGCCGAGCGGTTGCTGAGAGGCCTCCTGAATGAGGGTCCTCTCCTAGGATCGTACAGCAGAGTAATCACAACAGTACAGATGGACACCACACAAGAAGTTACGTTCTCAAGCTTTTATAGGGAATAAATGGTTGCTGGTTCTTGGCAGTATGTACAAGCAGATCGAGGGATCTGGAAAGTCTCTTAAAGGGGGGTAAGGTAGCGGGACAGTCTTACTCTTGGGCGGAGGAAGGGATACCCTACGCACAGCTCTCAATCCTCGAGCTGGGGGGTTCCGAGATGCTCGAGCCGCGGCAGCGCCAGCAGGCCCTCGGAAGGTTCAGCAAGGTAGGCCGCGGCAGCGCCAGCAGGCTCTCGGAAGGTTCAGCAAGGTAGGCCGCGGCAGCGCCAGCAGGCTCTCAGATGGTTCAGCAAGATAGGCCGCGGCAGCGCCAGCAGGCTCTCGGAAGGTTCAGCAAGGTAGGCCGCGGCAGCGCCAGCAGGCTCTCGGAAGGTTCAGCAAGGTAGGCCGCGGCAGCGCCAGCAGGCTCTCAGATGGTTCAGCAAGATAGGCCGCGGCAGCGCCAGCAGGCTCTCGGAAGGTTCAGCAAGGTAGGCCGCGGCAGCGCCAGCAGGCTCTCGGAAGGTTCAGCAAGGTAGGCCGCGGCAGCGCCAGCAGGCTCTCAGATGGTTCAGCAAGATAGGCCGCGGCAGCGCCAGCAGGCTCTCGGAAGGTTCAGCAAGGTAGGCCGCGGCAGCGCCAGCAGGCTCTCAGATGGTTCAGCAAGGTAGGCCGCGGCAGCGCCAGCAGGCTCTCAGATGGTTCAGCAAGGTAGGCCGCGGCAGCGCCAGCAGGCTCTCGGAAGGTTCAGCAAGGTAGGCCGCGGCAGCGCCAGCAGGCTCTCAGAAGGTCGTCGGGTTACGGATGAGTTCGTCTGGTGTCGGCCGTGACAGCGTCAGCAGGGCTTCCAGTCCAGGATACAACTGAAGTCTTAATCCAGGGTTGCCCCAGATATAGGTCTGGAGGTCTTTGAAGTCCGGACCCTCGCGCCTGGGGGTCAGAGGGGCCGGGATGATGGTGTCCAGACACCCAGCAGGGGGGTGGAGCCAGCGCCCAGGGAGGCCGGAGGGCGATCGATACCAGGCGTCCGGGGACGGCTGGAGGCCCATCGAAACTCCCCTTCCTCCGGGATCTGTCGAGTGGCTACTCGACCACCTGGGTGGATCTTGGTGCCTCGATGTCGGGGCTTCGCTGGGGCCGGGGCTGGGGCCGAGGCCACGTGGTTGTGACGTGGTGGGTCCAAGATGGAGTCGGGCACGGCCTCGTGCTGAGGCCGTGATGGGCCTACGCTGGGGTCAGGCCTGCGCTGGTGGACCGGGATGGTAGCCGGCCCTGTGGGGTTGGGGCGTGCAGGATCGGGCCGAAGGGGCCGCCCGAGGTCTGGTGGAGGGCGGATATCGTCCTGGGCCCACCATGCGGGAGGGGTAGGACCACGCCATGAGGCCGGGTCCAAAACGCGTCCCCCCCAGCTGAAGGCAGGGGAGAGTCACCCATCTTCTTGGGGATTCTCCTCGCCAAGGCGGAAGAATCTGGACAGGCCATCAGCATTGGCGTGGTCGTTGCCGGGCCGATGCTCCACGGTGAAATCCATTCCCTGCAGCGAGATGGACCAGAGCAGCAGCTTCGGGTTTTCTCCCCGCATCTGCATCAACCAACGCAGGGGCTGGTGGTCGGTTTGGACTCGGAAGTGGGTGCCGAAGAGGTAGGGCTGGAGCTTCTTGAGGGCCCACACCACGGCGAAGGCTTCCCTCTCGATGGTGCTCCAGCGTTGCTCTCTCGCCAGCAGGCGTCGGCTGATGAAGGCCACAGGTTGGTCGATTCCTTCGGGGTTGACTTGGGACAGGACCGCCCCGATGCCGTGCTCCGAGGCGTCGGTCTGGACCACAAACTCTCTGCTGTAGTCGGGGGCCTGGAGCACAGGGGCGGTGCACATGGCAGTCTTTAGAGTCTCAAAGGCCGTTTGGCACGCAGGGGTCCAGTGCACCCTCTTTGGTAGCTTCTTGGAGGTCAGTTCGGTCAGGGGCACCACAATGCTCCCGTAGTCTTTTATAAACCGCCGATAATATCCAGTGAGCCCCAGGAAGGCTCGGACGGCGGTCTGGGTGACTGGGGGCTCCCAGTCCCGGATGGCGTCGATCTTTGGTTGGAGGGGAGCCACGTGGCCGCTCCCCACTTGGTGTCCCAGATAGGTCACAGTCCCTTGGCCTATCTGGCACTTACTGGCTTTGATGGTGAGTCCGGCCCGCCGAAGGGCCGTCAGGACCGTCCAGAGGTGGGTCAGGTGCTCACCCCAGTGAAGGCTGTACACAGCAATGTCATCGAGATAGGCAGCGCTGTACTCCTCTAGTCCGGCCAGCACCTGGTTCACGAGTCTCTGGAAGGTTGCTGGTGCGTTCTTCATGCCGAAGGGCATCACCTTGAAGTGATAGTGGCCATCGGGGGTCGAGAAGGCTGATCGTTCTTGTGCCCCCGGGGTGAGGCCGATCTGCCAATACCCCGCCGTGAGATCGAAGGTGCTGAGGAATTTGGCAGCTCCTAAGCGATCGATTAGTTCATCTGCCCTGGGGATAGGATGGGCGTCGGTTCTGGTGACTGCATTCAGCCCCCGGTAATCAACACAAAACCGGAGCTCCGGAGCTGTCCCGGGGGCGGCGGCTTTAGGGACCAGGACACTGGGACTGGCCCAGGGACTGTTGGAGGGTTTGACTACCCCCAGAGCTAACATCTTGGCCACTTCTGTTTGGATGCAGGCCCGAACCCGGTCGGGTACTCGGAAAGCTCGGTGTTTCACGGGCGGGCTGTCTCCGGTGTCCACATCGTGGACACACCACCGGGTGACCCCCGGAGTGAGGGAAAACAGATCCGCAAACTGCCCCAGCAGCTTTCGGCAGTCTTGTTGCTGCTCTGGGGTCAGGGTAGAGGAGAGCCGGACCCCTTCGAAGGAGCCGTCTTTCTCGGAGGTGCTGAGGAGGTCTGGTAGTGGGTCGGAGTCATCTTCCGCTCCGTCATCGGTCGCCAGCAGCAGACTTAGTTCAGTGCGTGCAAAGTGCGGCTTGAGTCGGTTAGCGTGGAGAACCCGGAGGGGGTACCTGGGGGATTCCATGTCCACTAAGTAGGTGACGGGGCTCTTGCGCTCCACCACCTTGAAGGGCCCCGTCCACTTGTCCTGGAGGGCACAAGGTTCGACCGGGGACATGACCCAGACCTGCTGGCCCGGCTCGAATTTGATGGACGAGGCGTTCTGGTCATACCAGCGTTTCATCTCCTCCTGACTAGCCTCCAGGTTGGCCTCGGCAAGTTCCCGAAACTTCCGAGTCTGATTGCGTAGGGTCAGGAGGTACCGGTAGACATCAGGTGGGGCATCTCGGACTGCCGTCTCCCAGCCTTCCTTGACCAGGCTGAGGGGCCTCGGACCGGATGCCCGTACAAGAGTTCGAAAGGGCTGAACCCCAGGGACTTCTGGGGTACCTCTCGGTAGGCGAACAGGAGGCAAGGCAGTAGGATGTCCCATTTGCGCCGGAGGGGCTCCTCTAGGCCCTTGATCATCCCCTTCAGTGTCCTGTTGAATCGTTCGACTAGCCCATTTCCTTGGGGATGATACGGAGTGGTGAACTTATAGGCGACCCCGCACCGCTGCCAGAGGGACCGCATATGCTTCGAGATAAAGTTGGAGCCCCGATCACTCACGACTTCCCGAGGGAAGCCGACTCGGGAGAAGATGCTCATGAGGGCTCGGCCCACCACGGGGGCCGTGATGGTTCGGAGGGGGATGGCCTCGGGATAGCGGGTAGCATGATCCACCAGGACGAGGATGAAGCGGTGCCCCTGCGAGGTGCGAGGATCCAGGGGCCCTACGATGTCGATCCCCACTCGCTCGAAGGGGGTGGTGACCACGGGAAAAGGTTGGAGCGGGGCCTTCACCTTCCCCCCGCTCTTTCCGCTGGCTTGACAGGTCGGGCAGGTCCTGCAGTGGTTATGCACATTCGGCCAGTAGAAATGGGTCACCAGGCGGCTGTAAGTTTTGTCCTGCCCCAGGTGCCCGGCGAGGGGCACATCATGTGCTAAGTTTAGGAGGAAGTCTCTGAATCGGAGGGGCACGACCAGCACCCGGCTGGCCCCTAGTTCGGCAATCTTCTGTTCACTGTAGAGAAGGTCGTTGTCCCAATAGACCCAGTGGGACCCCGCGGGGTCTCCCGCGGCTTGAGTAGCGGCTTGCTGTCGGACCCCCTCAAGGGAGGGGCAGGTTTTCTGCTCCTGCCGGAACTGTTCGCGAGTGGGACCCCCTTCTTGGCACCATTGCGCGAGTTCGGGGAGGTGTTGGAGCTCGGGGAGGTTTTCTTGGTCGGGCTCTTGGGAGCCGTGTTCCAGGCCAGGGTCCTCGGGGATGACGGGTGGCGGCGGTGCGGGCCACTCCGGCTCTTCAGTCGAAGCTTCCCCCGCTGGGTTGGAGGCTCGGGCGGACATGGAGCGGGTGGTCGCGCAGACCCACTCGGGAAGGCCTAGCATCCCTAGGTGCTCTCTTCTTTCGACGCCTGCCCAGGGGGAACTTTTCAGGTCGTTCCCAAGGAGGCAGTCAACGGGGGCGTCGTCGCGGACAGTCACTTTTAGCATGCCCGACACTCCCCCCCACTTGAAGTGGATGCGGGCCATCTGGCACAAAGTCTCTGAGTTATCTGCGGACCGGACTGGGCACAGGACGTTAGGAAGGATCTGTTCGGCGGTCACCAAATGGCAGCGGACTGCTGTTACGCTGGCTCCAGTGTCACGGAGGGCTTCGGTTCGGCGACCATTGATGGTGACCCACTGGGGGTACTTCTGGGTGTTGCCGGGGATCGGGCCTTGGGGGATTAGGCCGTGAGTCCCCAGGCAGGCTAAGGTCATGGCGGCGGGCTCCCACTCGGCCTGCTCGGGCCGTTGTCCTCTTCCTCACTACCTTCTTCACCCAGGGCCGCGGCCATTATCTGGCGGGCTGGGGGCCCGGTGGTGCCGGGTCGCTGATTCATCGGGCAGAGGGGGTCATTCGCGTAATGACCCTGTCGCTGGCATCTGTGGCACGTAACATTCGGGCGGGGCCCTGGTCTGGCTGAGGGGCCCCCTCTCTGGCCCCAGGGTGGCAACGTGGAGGCAGGGGAAGACCCCTGGGGGGCGTCTCGTCCCCGGCTCTGGCCTACTCTGCCGCCTCGGGGTCGGTGGTTTCCCGGAGATCCCCGGCCGGAGTCTTCCGTCGGACCCCGGCCGACTCGGGTGCTCGCCCATCTATCCGCCTCGACAGCGAGTTTTCGTGGCTCAGTCAGTTTGCTGTCGAGGAGGTGTTGCCGGAGTTCGATGAAGCAGTTATTGGATAGATGTTCCCACAGAATGAGGTCGACCAACTGCTGGTAGGTGGTGACCTGACAGCCCCGAGTCCACCCCTCGAAGGCTCTGCTGTAATAGTTCACGTACTCCACCCACGTGTTACGGGGGATTTTTTTGCAGTCTCGGAATCGCTGCCGGTACATCTCGGGGGTGAGTCCGTAGCGAGTGAGGAGGGCGGTCTTTATGTGCTCGTACGAGGTCATCTCAGCGTCGGGGAGCTCTAGCAGGGCGTCTCTTCCTTCGTTGATAAACTTCCCCCACAGGCCGGCGCCCCAGTCCTTGAGGGGTACTCGATGGGCGGTGATGGCGACCTCGTAGGCTTTGAACCACTGTTGGATGTCGTCGTTCTTATAGTACTCTTTGACGACATCCTTAGGTATGTGCACCTTTGTGTCCCCCGGGGGAGGTGAGGTCTTCCCCCCGGAGCGATCAGTCTCGTTTGCCTTGGCTTTAAATTCCATTTCTTTGAGGACGCGCTCGTGCTCGAGCAGGAGTTTCTTCTCCTCGAGGTCTCTTTGTCTTCGCCTTTCTTCTAGGTCTCCTTCTAGCCGTAGCTGCTCGAGGGCTAACTTCCTTTCTGGCAGTTGGATCTCTCCTTCTTGCCTGAGTCGAACGAGCTCCAATTCGTGGAGCCGGTTCTTCTCTCGTTCTCTGGCATCTTCGTGGGAGAGGCCCGTGTCTGGGTTCGCGGGTCTCCCTCCCGCTGGGTTCGTCGCAGCCTCCGTGCCTCCGTTCGGGCCCGGGTTATCTTCCCTCGGGGGTGGCGCCTCGCCAGCGTCCACCCAGGCCTGCAGGGCCGATTTAAAGTCTTCTTTAGTACTTAAGCCAGTGGTAGCGATGCCTAAGTCCTTGCAGAATTGCTTTAGCTCCTTGTGACTGTAGTCTTCCATTTTCTCTTTCTGGAATTCTGTGCTCATGGTTGCAGTGGTTTTTTCTTGGTAGTGAGCGAATTACTCTCTGTACGATCTGCGTGGGCTCGGATCCCAGCGCTTGCCACCAATGTTAGAAAGGCGTCCCCGGGCGAGGCAGAAGATGTCTGACTGACCACCCCTAGGTCCACCTCTCCGTCGAGGAGTAGCCGAGCGGTTGCTGAGAGGCCTCCTGAATGAGGGTCCTCTCCTAGGATCGTACAGCAGAGTAATCACAACACTACAAGAAGTTACGTTCTCAACCTTTTATAGGGAATAAACGGTTGCTGGTTCTTGGCAGTATGTACAAGCAGATCGAGGGATCGGGAAAGTCTCTTAAAGGGGGGTAAGGTAGCGGGACAGTCTTACTCTTGGGCGGAGGAAGGGATA
The DNA here is from genome assembly GCF_964261635.1 of Lissotriton helveticus. Lineage (NCBI taxonomy): Eukaryota > Metazoa > Chordata > Amphibia > Caudata > Salamandridae > Lissotriton > Lissotriton helveticus. Next base: position 378,320,518 of record NC_136070.1, on the reverse strand, counting down.
CCCTACGCACAGCTCTCAATCCTCGAGCTGGGGGGTTCCGAGATGCTCGAGCCGCGGCAGCGCCAGCAGGCCCTCGGAAGGTTCAGCAAGGTAGGCCGCGCCAGCGCCAGCAGGCTCTCGGATGGTTCAGCAAGGTAGGCCGCGGCAGCGCCAGCAGGCTCTCAGAGGGTTCAGCAAGATAGGCCGCGGCAGCGCCAGCAGGCTCTCGGAAGGTTCAGCAAGGTAGGCCGCGGCAGCGCCAGCAGGCTCTCGGAAGGTTCAGCAAGGTAGGCCGCGGCAGCGCCAGCAGGCTCTCAGATGGTTCAGCAAGATAGGCCGCGGCAGCGCCAGCAGGCTCTCGGAAGGTTCAGCAAGGTAGGCCGCGGCAGCGCCAGCAGGCTCTCAGATGGTTCAGCAAGGTAGGCCGCGGCAGCGCCAGCAGGCTCTCAGATGGTTCAGCAAGGTAGGCCGCGGCAGCGCCAGCAGGCTCTCGGAAGGTTCAGCAAGGTAGGCCGCGGCAGCGCCAGCAGGCTCTCAGAAGGTCGTCGGGTTACGGATGAGTTCGTCTGGTGTCGGCTGTGACAGCGTCAGCAGGGCTTCCAGTCCAGGATACAACTGAAGTCTTAATCCAGGGTTGCCCCAGATATAGGTCTGGAGGTCTTTGAAGTCCGGACCCTTGCGCCTGGGGGTCAGAGGGGCCGGGATGATGGTGTCCAGACACCCAGCAGGGGGGTGGAGCCAGCGCCCAGGGAGGCCGGAGGGCGATCGATACCAGGCGTCCGGGGACGTCTGGAGGCCCATCGACACTCCCCTTCCTCCGGGATCTGTCGAGTGGCTACTCGACCACCTGGGTGGATCTTGGTGCCTCGATGTCGGGGCTTCGCTGGGGCCGGGGCTGGGGCCGAGGCCACGTGGTTGTGACGTGGCGGGTCCAAGATGGAGTCGGGCACGGCCTCGTGCTGAGGCCGTGATGGGCCTACGCTGGGGTCAGGCCTGCCCTGGTGGACCGGGATGGTAGCCGGCCCTGTGGGGTTGGGGCGTGCAGGATCGGGCCGAAGGGGCCGCCCGAGGTCTGGTGGAGGGCGGATATCGTCCTGGGCCCGCCATGCGGGAGGGGTAGGACCACGCCATGAGGCCGGGTCCAACACCCATGTAGTACCGGGGATCTTTTTACAGTCTCTGAATCTCTGCCGGTACATCTCAGGGGTGAGGCCATAACGGGTGAGCAGGGCGTCCTTCATGTGATCATAGGAGGACATCACATCGTCGGCCATTTCCAGCAGGGTGTCTCTTCCTTCGCTGACGAATTTCCCCCATAAACCGGCACCCCAATCTTTTCGGGGTATGCGGTGCGCGGTCATGGCAACTTCGTAGGCTTTAAACCACTGCTGGATGTCGTCATTTTTATAGTATTCTTTGACGACATCCTTGGGAATGTGGACCTTCGTGTCGGCAGGAGGCGGGGGGCATCTGTTCACAGCGGCGCCAGCTTCTTCGTTCTTGGCCTTGATCTCCAGTTCTTTGAGGCCACGCTCGTGCTCGAACGTGATTTTCTTTTCTTCCAATTCTCTCTGTCTCCGTCTCTCCTCCAGGTCTCCTTGCAGCCGGAGTTGCTCAATGGCCATTTTCTTTTCTGCTAGCTGGAGTTCTCCGTCCAGCCGGAGTCGGGCGAGCTCCAACTCTTGGAGCCGGCTTCTCTCTCGCTCTCGAGCGTCTTCGTGGGAGAGGCCCGTGTCTCTGTTGGCGGTTCTCTCTTCTGCTGGTGTTGTTATGGTTTCCTGGGGCACGTCTGGGACCGTGTCGCCTTCGGTTTGGGGTGGTGTCGCTGCGGCCTCCACCCATGTTTGCAGTGCTTCTTTAAAATCCTCTTTGGTGCTTAGTCCGGTGGTAGCGATACCTAAGTCTTTGCAAAATTGTTTGAGTTCTTTATTGGTGTACTCCTCCAATAGTTCCTTCTGGAACTCTGCGGTCGTTCCGGCTTCTTTAGTACTCATGGTTGCTGTGTGTCTCTGTTAGTAGTGGGCGAGTTACTAGCTGTACGATTTGCGTCGGCTCGGATCCCGTCGCCTGCCACCAATGTTAGAAAGGCGATCCCAGGGGAGACAGAAGTTGTCTGACTGACCCCCCCGAGACCCACCACTTCGTATGGAATTGGCCGAGCGTCGTCGAGGGGCCTCCTTGGCGGGTCTCCTCTCCTACAATCGTAACAGCCGAGCAATCACACCACTACAAAGGGACACCACACGAGAGTAGATTCTTAAGAGTCTTTATATAAAGAATAAAGGCAAGTTCTCGCAGCAATATGTACAGGGGGATCGAGGGATCCATAAACTCTCGGTATCAGGGGAAAGGGAGTAGCGGGACAGTCTGGGTACCCACTGGTACCAGGATACCCGGCGCACAGCTCTCAATCCTCGAGCTGGGGGGTGCAAGGAGCCACGACGTCATCAGCAGGGCTCTTGGAAAGGTTCAGCGAGGTCGGGCCGCGACAGCGTCAGCAGGGCTCCGAGGATGGTTCAGCGAGGTCGGGCCGCGACAGCGTCAGCAGGGCTCCGAAGATGGTCCAGCGAGGTCGGGCCGCGACAGCGTCAGCAGGGCTCCGAAGATGGTTCAGCAAGGTCGGGCCGCGACAGCGTCAGCAGGGCTCCGAGGTTCCAGGTTCCAAGCACAAGAGTTCTTATCAGGATCAGCTGCGACGAGGTCAGCAGGGCTTCCACTCCAAGATACAACTGGAGTCCTTATACAGGGCTGGTCCTTTGATGTCCGGACCCTCGTGCCTGGGGGTCAGAGGGGCCGAGATGAGAGTGTCCAGACACCCAGCAGGGGGGTGGAGCCAGTGCCCAGGGAGGCCGGAGGGCGATCGATACCAGGTGTCCGGGGATGGCTGGAGGGCCATCAGAACTCCCCTCCTCCTGGATTCGTCAAGTGGCCACTCTACCACCTGGGTGGATCTTGGTGCCTCGATGTCGGGGCTTTGCTGGGGCCGCGGCCGAGGTCGGGCCGAGGCCATGTGCTCGGGACGTGATGGGCCCAAGATAGAGTCGGGCTGGGAATGGCGGCCCGAGGTGGTGGCCGGACCGGCAGGGTTGGGGCGAGCAGGGTTCGCCGGGTTCCAGGGGGGAGAGCCGTGGGTTGCCAGGGGGGCTGCCGTGGGTCGATGGAGGGCTGATGCCGTCCCGGGCCCGTCATGTGGGAGGGGTAGGACCACGCCACGAGGCCGGGTCCAACACAAACCCTCACACACCCTCACCCTCACTCACCCTCTCACCCTCCCACACCCTCTCACCCTCACACATCCTCTCACACCCCCTCACCCTCACATTCCCTCACCCTCACATCCCCTCACCCCCACCCTCACACACCCTCACCCTCATACACCCTCACCCACACACCCTCACTGACCCTCACACCCTCACCATCACACCCTCACCCCCTCACCCTCACAACCCTCTCACCCTCACTCAGCCTCACCCCTTCACACCCCCCACACCCTCACACCCCCTCACCCTCACACCCCCTCACCCTCACACCCTCACCCTCACACACCTCCTAATCCTCACACACTCTCACCCTCACACACCCAAACCCTCACACCCCCTCACCCTCTCTCACCCTCTCACCCTCAAACACCCTCTCACCCTCACACATCCTCTCACCCTCACACCCCCTCACCCTTACATCCCCTCACCCTCACATCCCCTCACCCCCCACCCTTACACACATCACCCTCACACACCCTCACCCTTACACACCCTCACCCTCACCCTCACACACACCCTCACCAGCACACACACCCTGACCCTCACTCACCCTCACACCCACCCTTTCACCCTCACCCACCCTCTCACCCTCACACACCCTTTCATCCTCACACACCCTCTCACCCTCACACACCCTCTCACCCACCCTCACCCTCACACACCCTCTCACCCTCACACACCCTCACCCTCACACCCCCTCACCCTTTCACCCCCCCACACACCATCACCCCCCACACACCCTCACACTCACACACCCCCTCACACCCCCTCACTCTAACACCCCCTCACCCTCACACCCCTACACCCTCACACACCCTCAACCTCACACACCGTCACCCATCCTCTCACCCTCACACACCCTCTGACCCTCACACCCCCTCTGACCCTCACACCCCCTCATCCTCACACCCCCACACCCCCACACACCCTCTCACCATCACACACCCTCTCACCCTCACACACCCTCTCACCCCCTCACACCCCCTCACACCCTCACCCTTACACCCCCTCAACCTCACACCCCCTCACCCTCACCACTTTCACGCTCACCCCGTCACCCTCACCCTCCCTCTCACTCACACCCCCTCACCCTCACACCCTCTCACCCTCATACCCTCACCCTCACACCCCTTCACCCTCACCCTCACAACCCCACACCCTCCCCCTCACACACCCTCACACCCCCTCACCTTCACACCCCCTCAAACACCCTCTCACCCTCACACACTCTCACCCTCACACACCCTCAACCTCACACTCCCTCACCCTCACCCCTGTCACCCTCACCCCGTCACCCTCACCATCCCTCACCCTCACAACCCCTCACCCTCACACCCTCTCACCCTCACACCCTCACCCTCACAACCCTTCACCCTCACACACCCTCACCCTCACCCCTGTCACCCTCACCCCGTCACCCTCACCCTCCCTCACCCTCACACCCCCTCACCCTCACACCCTCTCACCCTCATACCTTCACCCTTACACCCCTTCACCCTCACCCTCACATCCCCTCACCCCCCACCCTCACACACCCTCACCCTCACACACCCTCACCCACACACCCTCACTGACCCTCACACCCTCACCATCACACCCTCACCCCCTCACCCTCACAACCCTCTCACCCTCACTCAGCCTCAACCCCTCACACCCCCCACACCCTCACACCCCCTCACCCTCACACACCCTCACCCTCACACCCTCACCCTCACACACCTCCTAATCCTCACACACTCTCACCCTCACATACCCAAACCCTCACACACCCTCACCCTCACTCACCCTCTCACCCTCACACACCCTCTCACCCTCACACATCCTCTCACCCTCACACCCCCTCACCCTTACATCCCCTCACCCTCACATCCCCTCACCCCCCCACCCTCACACACATCACCCTCACACACCCTCACCCTCACACACCCTCACCCTCACCCTTTCACCCCCACACACCCTCACCCCCACACACCCTCACACTCACACACCCCCTTACACCCCCTCACTCTAACACCCCCTCACCCTCACACACCTACACCCTCACACCCTCAACCTCACACACCGTCACCCATCCTCTCACCCTCACACACCCTCTGACCCTCACACCCCCTCTCACCCTCACACCCCCTCATCCTCACACCCCCACACCCTCACACACCCTCTCACCATCACACACCCTCTCACCCTCACACACCCTCTCACCCTCTCACCCCCTCACCCTCACACCCCCTCACACCCCCTCACACCCTCACCCCTTACACCCCCTCAACCTCACACCCCCTCGCCCTCACCACTGTCACGCTCACCCCGTCACCCTCACCCTCCCTGTCACTCACACCCCTTCACCCTCACACCCTCTCACCCTCACACCCTCACCCTCACACCCCTTCACCCTCACCCTCACAACCCCACACCCTCCCCCTCACACACCCTCACACCCCCTCACCCTCACACCCCCTCAAACACCCTCTCACCCTCACACACTCTCACCCTCACACACCCTCAACCTCACACTCCCTCACCCCTGTCACCCTCACCCCGTCCCCCTCACCATCCCTCACCCTCACAACCCCTCAACCTCACACCCTCTCACCCTCACACCCTCACCCTCACAACCCTTCACCCTCACACACCCTCACCCTCACCCCTGTCACCCTCACCCTGTCACCCTCACCCTCCCTCACCCTCACACCCCCTCACCCTCACACCCTCTCACCCTCATACCTTCACCCTCACACCCCTTCACCCTCACCCTCACATCCCCTCACCCCCCACCCTCACACCCCCTCACCCTCACACACCCTCACCCACACACCCTCACTGACCCTCACACCCTCACCATCACACCCTCACCCCCTCACCCTCACAACCCTCTCACCCTCACTCAGCCTCAACCCCTCACACCCCCCACACCCTCACACCCCCTCACCCTCACACCCCCTCACCCTCTCACCCTCACACACCCTCACACACTTACACATCCTCTCACCCTCACACCCCCCACACCCTCACACCCCCTCACCCTCACACCCCCTCACCCTCACCCCCTCACCCTCACACACCTCCTAATCCTCACACACCCTCACCCTCACACACCCAAACCCTCACACACCCTCACCCTCACTCACCCTCTCACCCTCACACACCCTCACATCCCCTCACCCCCCACCCTCACACACCCTTACCCTCACACCCCCTCACCCTCACACCCCCTCACCCTCACACCCCCTCACCCTCACTCACCCCCTCACCAGCACACATACCCTCACCCTCACTAACCCTCACACCCACCCTTTCACCCTCACACCCCCTCACACTCACACACCCTCACACACCCTCACCCTCACACACCCTCACCCTCACACCCACACACCCTCACACCCCCTCACCCTCACACCCCCTCACAATCACACCCCTCACCTTCACACACCCTCACCCTCACACACCCTCACCCACACACCGTTACTGACCCTCACACCCTCACCATCACACCCTCACCCCCTCACCCTCACAACCCTCTCACCCTCACTCAGCCTCACCCCCTCACACCCCCACACCCTCACACACCCTCAACCCTCACCCTCACACCCCCTCACCCCCTCACCCTCACACACCTCCTAATCCTCACACACCCTCACCCTCACACACACAAACCCTCACACACCCTCACCCTCACTCACCCTCTCACCCTCACACACCCTCACACCCTTATACATCCTCTCACCCTCACACCCCCCACACCCTCACACCCCCTCACCCTCACCCCACCCCCCTCACCCTCACCCCCTCACCCTCACACACCTCCTAATCCTCACACACCCTCACCCTCACACACCCAAACCCTCACACACCCTCACCCTCACTCACCCTCTCACCCTCACACACCCTCACATCCCCTCACCCCCCACCCTCACACACCCTTACCCTCACACCCCAGCACCCTCACACCCCCTCACCCTCACACCCCCTCACCCTCACTCACACCCTCACCCTCACTAACCCTCACACCCACCCTTTCACCCTCACCCACCCCCTCACACCCCTTTCACCCGCACACACCCTCTCACCCTCTCACCCCACCCTCACCCTCACACACCCTCTCCACCTACCCTCACCCACCCTCACCCTCACTCACCCTCTCACCCTCACATACCCTCACCATCACACCCCTCACCCTCACCTTCCACACACCCTTACCCCCCACACACCCTCACACACACCCTCACACCCCATCACTCTAACACCCCCTCACACACACCCTCACCCCACTAACCCTCACACCCACCCTTCACCCTCACCCACCCCCTCACACACCCTTTCACCCTCACACACCCCCTCACCCTCACACACCCTCTCACCTACCCTCACCCACCCTCACCCTCACTCACCCTCTCACCCTCACATACCCTCTCACCCTCACACACCCTCACCCTCACACCCTCACACCCCCTCACCCTCACCCTCCCACACACCCTTACCCCCCACACACCCTCACCCTCACACACCCCCTCACACCCCATCACTCTAACACCCCCTCACCCTCACACCTTCACCCTCACACACCTTCACCCTCACACACCCTCACACATCCTCTGACCCTCACACGCCCTCTGACCCTCACACCCCCTCTCACCCTCACACCCCCTCACCCTCACACCCCCACACCCTCACCCTCACACACCCTCACACCCTCTCACCCTCAAACACCCTCTCACCCTCACACCCCCTCTCACCCTCACACCCCCTCACCCTCACACCCTCTCCTCACACCCCCTCACCCTCACACACCCTCACCCTCACCCTGTCACCCTCACCCCGTCACCATCACCCTTCCTCACCCTCACACCCCCTCACCCTCACAACTTCTCACCCTCATACCCTCACCCTCCACCCCGTCACCCTCACCCTCACAACCCCATACCCTCCCCCTCACACCCCCTCAAACACCTCTCACCCTCACACACTCTCACCCTCACACACCCTCAACCTCACACTCCCTCACCCCTGTCACCCTCACCCGTCACCCCCACCATCCCTCACCCTCACAAACCCTCACCCTCTCTCACCCTCACACCCTCACAACCCTACACCCTGACTCTCACAACCCCACACTCTCCCCCCTCACACACCCTCACACCCCCTCACCCTCATACCCCTTCACCCTCACATCCCCTCACCCTCGCACCCTCACCCTCACACACCCTCTCACCCTCACACCCCCTCACCCTCACACCCCTCACACCCTCACACACCCCCTCACCCTCACACCTCACACACACTCACCCTCATACCCCCCACCCTCACACACCCTCACCCCTGTCACCCTCACCCCGTCACCCTTACCATCCCTCACCCTCGCACCCCCCACACCTCTCACCCACACCCTCACCCTCACACCCCCTTCACCCTCACAACCCCCACCCTTCCATCACACCCCCTCACACCCCCTCACCCTCACACAAACCCTAACCCACACACCCCCTCACCCTTGCACCCCTCACCCTCACACACCCCTCACCCCTCACACCCCCTCACACACCCTCACCTCTCACTCACCCTCACACCCCCCCACCCTCACACCCCTCACCCTCAACCCTCACACCCCCTCACCCTCACACCCCTCACAATCACACCCCCTCACCCTCACTCACCCTCACCCCCACACACCCTCACCCTCACACACCCTCACCCTCACACCCTCAACACAACCTCACACCCTCACACAGCCTCACACCCCCCACCCCACTCACCACCCCCTCACCAGCACACACACCCTCACCCTCACTAACCCTCACACCCACCCTTTCACCCTCACCCACCCCCTCACACACCCTTTCACCCTCACACACCCTCTCACCCTCTCACCCTCACCCTCACCCTCACACACCCTCTCACCTACCCTCACCCACCCTCACCCTCACTCACCCTCTCACCCTCACATACCCTCTCACCCTCACACACCCTCACCCTCACACCCCCTCACCCTCACCCTCCCACACACCCTTACCCCCCACACACCCTCACCCTCACACACACCCTCACACCCCATCACTCTAACACACCCTCACACACACCCTCACTAACCCTCACACCCACCCTTTCACCCTCACCCACCCCCTCACACACCCTTTCACCCTCACACACCCTTTCACCCTCACCCTCACACACCCTCTCACCTACCCTCACCCACCCTCACCCTCACTCACCCTCTCACCCTCACATACCCTCTCACCCTCACACACCTTCACCCTCACACCCCCTCACCCTCACCCTCCCACACACCCTTACCCCCCACACACCCTCACCCTCACACACACCCTCACACACACCCTTTCACCCTCACACACCCTCTCACCCTCACCCTCACACACCCTCTCACCTACCCTCACCCACCCTCACCCTCACTCACCCCCTCACCCCCATGCCCCTTCACCCTCGCACACCCTCACCCTCACACACCCTCACCCATCCTCTGACCCTCACACACCCTCTGACCCTCACACCCCCTCTCACCCTCACCCCCCTCACCCTCACACCCCCACACCCTCACACACCCTCACATACCCTCTCACCCTCACACACCCTCTCACCCTCACACACCCTCACCCATCCTCTGACCCTCACACACCCTCTGACCCTCACACCCCCTCTCACCCTCACACCCCCTCACCCTCACACCCCCACACCCTCACCCTCACACCCCCTCACCCTCACACCCTCACCCTCACACCCCCTCACCCTCACACCCCCTCACCCTCACCCCTGTCACCCTCACCCCGTCACCGTCACCCTTCCTCACCCTCACACCCCCTCACCCTCACACCTTCTCACCCTCATACCCTCACCCTCACACCCCTTCACCCTCACCCTCACAACCCCACACCCTCCCCCTCACACCCCCTCACACCCCTCACACACCCTTTCACCCTCACACACCCTCTCACCCTCTCACCCTCACCCTCACCCTCACACACCCTCTCACCTACCCTCACCCACCCTCACCCTCACTCACCCTCTCACCCTCACATACCCTCTCACCCTCACACACCCTCACCCTCACACCCCCTCACCCTCACCCTCCCACACACCCTTACCCCCCACACACCCTCACCCTCACACACACCCTCACACCCCATCACTCTAACACACCCTCACACACACCCTCACTAACCCTCACACCCACCCTTTCACCCTCACCCACCCCCTCACACACCCTTTCACCCTCACACACCCTTTCACCCTCACCCTCACACACCCTCTCACCTACCCTCACCCACCCTCACCCTCACTCACCCTCTCACCCTCACATACCCTCTCACCCTCACACACCTTCACCCTCACACCCCCTCACCCTCACCCTCCCACACACCCTTACCCCCCACACACCCTCACCCTCACACACACCCTCACACACACCCTCACCCTCACCCACCCCCTCACACACCCTTTCAACCTCACACACCCTCTCACCCTCACCCTCACACACCCTCTCACCTACCCTCACCCACCCTCACCCTCACTCACCCCCTCACCCCCATGCCCCTTCACCCTCGCACACCCTCACCCTCACACACCCTCACCCATCCTCTGACCCTCACACACCCTCTGACCCTCACACCCCCTCTCACCCTCACCCCCCTCACCCTCACACCCCCACACCCTCACACACCCTCACATACCCTCTCACCCTCACACACCCTCTCACCCTCACACACCCTCACCCATCCTCTGACCCTCACACACCCTCTGACCCTCACACCCCCTCTCACCCTCACACCCCCTCACCCTCACACCCCCACACCCTCACCCTCACACCCCCTCACCCTCACACCCTCACCCTCACACCCCCTCACCCTCACACCCCCTCACCCTCACCCCTGTCACCCTCACCCCGTCACCGTCACCCTTCCTCACCCTTACACCCCCTCACCCTCACACCTTCTCACCCTCATACCCTCACCCTCACACCCCTTCACCCTCACCCTCACAACCCCACACCCTCCCCCTCACACCCCCTCACACCCCTCAAACACCCTCTCACCCTCACACACTCTCACCCTCACACACCCTCAACCTCACACTCCCTCACCCCTGTCACCCTCACCCCGTCACCCTCACCATCCCTCACCCTCACAAACCCTCACCCTCTCACCCTCACACCCTCACCCTCACAACCCTACACCCTGACTCTCACAACCCCACACTCTCCCCCTCACACACCCTCACACCCCCTCACCCTCATACCCCTTCACCCTCACATCCCCTCACCCTCGCACCCCTCACCCTCACACACCCTCTCACCCTCACACCCCCTCACCCTCACACCCCTCACACCCTCACACACACCCTCACCCTCACACACACTCACTCTCATACCCCCCACCCTCACACACCCTCACCCTCACACACCCTCACCCCTGTCACCCTCACCCCGTCACCCTCACCATCCCTCACCCTCTCACCCCCACACCCTCACACCCTCACCCTCACACCCCTTCACCCTCACAACCCCACACCCTCCCCATCACACCCCCTCACACCCCCTCACCCTCACACACCCTAACCCACACACCCCCTCACCCTTGCACCCCTCACCCTCACACACCCCCTCACCCTCACACCCCTGCACACACCCTCACCCTCACTCACCCTCACACACCCTCACCCTCACCCCCCCTCACCCTCACACCCACACACCCTCACACCCCTCACCCTCACACCCCCTCACAATCACACACCCTCACCCTCACACACCCTCACCCTCACACACCCTCACCCTCACACCCCCTCACCCTCACACCCTCACACAACCTCACACCCTCACACAGCCTCACACACCCTCACCCTCAAGCCCCCTCACTCTCACACACCCTCACCCTTACACACCCTCACCCTCACACACCCTTACACACACTCACCCTCATACCCCCACCCTCACACACCCTCACCCTCACACACCCTCACCCCTGTCACCCTCACCCCATCACCCTCACCCTCCCTCATCCTCACAACCCCTCACCCCCACACTCTCTCACCCTCACACCCCTTCACCCTCACACTCACAACCCCACACCCTCCCTGTCTCACCCCCTCACCCTCACTCACCCTCACCCCCCTCACCCTTGCACCCCTCACCCTCACACCCCCCTCACCCGCACACACCCTCACACACCCTCACCCTCACTCCCCCTCACAATCACACCCCCTCATCCTCACACACCCTCACCCTCACACACCCTCACGCTCATACCCTCACCCTCACACCCCCTCACCCTCACACCCTCACACAACCTCACACCCTCACACAACCTCACACCCCCTCACCCTCAAACCCCCTCACTCTCACACACCCACCCCCTCACACACCCTTTCACCCTCACACACCCTCTCACCCTCACCCTCACACACCCTCTCACCTACCCTCACCCACCCTCACCCTCACTCACCCCCTCACCCCCATCCCCCTTCACCCTCACACACCCTCACCCTCACACACCCTCACCCATCCTCTGACCCTCACACACCCTCTGACCCTCACACCCCCTCTCACCCTCACACCCCCTCACCCTCACACCCCCACACCCTCACACACCCTCACATACCCTCTCACCCTCACACACCCTCTCACCCTCACACACCCTCACCCATCCTCTGACCCTCACACACCCTCTGACCCTCACACCCCCTCTCACCCTCACACCCCCTCACCCTCACACCCCCACACCCTCACCCTCACACCCCCTCACCCTCACACCCTCACCCTCACACCCCCTCACCCTCACACACCCTCACCCTCACCCCTGTCACCCTCACCCCGTCACCGTCACCCTTCCTCACCCTCACACCCCCTCACCCTCACACCTTCTCACCCTCATACCCTCACCCTCACACCCCTTCACCCTCACCCTCACAACCCCACACCCTCCCCCTCACACCCCCTCACACCCCTCAAACACCCTCTCACCCTCACACACTCTCACCCTCACACACCCTCAGCCTCACACTTCCTCACCCCTGTCACCCTCACCCCGTCACCCTCACCATCCCTCACCCTCACAAACCCTCACCCTCTCACCCTCACACCCTCACCCTCACAACCCTACACCCTGACTCTCACAACCCCACACTCTCCCCCTCACACACCCTCACACCCCCTCACCCTCATACCCCTTCACCCTCACATCCCCTCACCCTCGCACCCCTCACCCTCACACACCCTCTCACCCTCACACCCCCTCACCCTCACACCCCTAACACCCTCACACACACCCTCACCCTCACACACACTCACTCTCATACCCCCCACCCTCACACACCCTCACCCTCACACACCCTCACCCCTGTCACCCTCACCCCGTCACCCTCACCATCCCTCACCCTCTCACCCCCACACCCTCTCACCCTCACACCCTCACCCTCACACCCCTTCACCCTCACAACCCCACACCCTCCCCATCACACCCCCTCACACCCCCTCACCCTCACACACCCTAACCCACACACCCCCTCACCCTTGCACCCCTCACCCTCACACACCCCCCACCCTCACACCCCCGCACACACCCTCACCCTCACTCACCCTCACACACCCTCACCCTCACACCCCCTCACCCTCACACCCACACACCCTCACACCCCCTCACCCTCACACCCCCTCACAATCACACACCCTGACCCTCACACACCCTCACCCTCACACACCCTCACCCTCACACACCCTCACCCTCACACCCTCACACAACCTCACACCCTCACACAGCCTCACACCCCCTCACCCTCAAGCCCCCTCACTCTCACACACCCTCACCCTTACACACCCTCACCCTCACACACCCTTACACACACTCACCCTCATACCCCCCACCCTCACACACCCTCACCCTCACACACCCTCACCCCTGTCAACCTCACCCCGTCACCCTCACCCTCCCTCATCCTCACAACCCCTCACCCCCACACTCTCTCACCCTCACACCCCTTCACCCTCACACTCACAACCCCACACCCTCCCTGTCTCACCCCCTCACCCTCACTCACCCTCACCCCCCTCACCCTTGCACCCCTCACCCTCACACCCCCCTCACCCGCACACCCCCTCACACACCCTCACCCTCACTCCCCCTCACAATCACACCCCCTCATCCTCACACACCCTCACCCTCACACACCCTCCCGCTCATATCCTCACCCTCACAGCCCCTCACCCTCACACAACCTCACACCCTCACACAACCTCACACCCCCTCACCCTCAAACCCCCTCACTCTCACACACCCTCACACTCACACACCCTCACCCTCACACACCCTCACTCACCCTCACCCCCCTTCACTCACCCCCTTCACCCTCTCACCCTCACACACCCTCACTCACCCTCACACACCCTCACCCTCACACCCCTCACACACCCTAACCCCCTCTCATCCTCACACACCCTCACATCCTCACCCTCACACACCCTCACACTCTCACACCCCCTCACCCTCACACCCCTTCACCCCCACACCCTCACCCTCACACCCCCTCACCCTCACCCTCACCCACACCCACTCACACACCCTCACCCTCACACCCCCTTACCCTCACACCCTCTCACCCTCACACACCCTCACCCTCACACACCCTCACACCTCCTCACCCTCACTGACACTCACACACACCCTCTCCAGCATAGCATAACAAAACATAGCATAGCATAACAAAACACAGCATATAAAAGCATAACAAAAAAAACATAGGATAGCAAAACATAGCATAGCATAACAAAACAAAGCATATGATAGCAAAACAAAACATAGCATAACAAAACAAAGCATAGCATAGCAAAACACAACAAAGCATAGCATAGCATAACATAACAAAACACAACAAAACATAGCATAGTATAACAAAACATAGCATTACAAAATAAAGCATAGCAAAAGAAAACCTAGCATAGTATAAAAAACATAGCATAGCATAACAAAACACATCAAAACATAGCAGAACAAAACATAGCATAACATAACATATAACAAAGTATAGCATAACAAAACATAGCAAAACACAACAAAAAATAGCATAGCATAACAAAACACAACAAAACATAGCATACATAACACAACATAGCATTGCAAAGCATAGCAAAACATAGCATAGCATAACAAAACACAACAAAACATAGCATAGCATACCAAAACACAACATAGCACAGCATAACAAAACAAAGCTTAGCATAGCATAACAAAACATAGCATAACAAAGAATAGCATAACAAAACATAGCATAACAAAAATAGCATAGCAAAACAAAGCATAGCATAATAAAACACAACAAAACATAGCATAACATAACAAAACATAGCATAGCATAACAAAGCATAGCATAGAAAAACATAACAAAACATAGCATAGCATAACAAAACACAACAAAACAAACATAGCATAACAAAACAAAGCATAAGATAGCAAAACTAAACATAGCATAGCATAACAAAACAAGGCATAGGGTAGCGAAACAAAACATAGCATAACAAAACACAACAACACATAGCATAACAAAATATAGCAAAACACAACAAAACATAGCATAGCAACAAAACACAGCAAAACATAGCATAGCAAAACAAAACATATAATAGCATAGCAAAACATAGCATACCAAACACAACAAAACATAGCATAGCATAACAAAACATAGCATAGGAAAACAAACATAGCATAATAAAACACAACAAAACATAGCATAGCAATACAAAACATAGCATAGCACAACAAAGCATAGCATAGCAAAACATAGCATAGTGTAACAAAACATAGAATAGCATAACAAAACACAGCTTAGCATAGCATAACAAATCAAAGCATAGGATAGTAAAAAAATAGCATAGCATAACAAAACAAAACATAGGATAGCAAAACAAAACATAGCATAGCATACAGCATCACTCCACACCACCACAGCATCACTCAGGGGCACCACAACATCACTATGCGCTACCACAGCATCACTGAACGCTACAGCATTGTTAGACGGGGACCTGGAGGGTCGGCCGAGCACAAGGGGAGAGGCCTCCGGTGAGGGCCGTCCCCAGCGATCGTACAGACAAGTAACTTCCCCCCCACAGATGGACACCACACGAAGATCAGATTAACACCTTTTATAGGCAGCTCTTGAAGTAAGGTAGTACGATACAATGAGATCAGGACACGATGATCCTCTCAATTCTAGTCTCTATTAGGGAAGGGGGTAGCGGGACAGTCTTGGTACCCGTAGGTACGGTGGTGGAACGGTGTTAGCTCACAATCCTCGAGCTCGGTGTTCGGACGGGTCAGACCGCGGCAGCGCCAGCAGGTCCCGAAGAGGTCGTAGGTGGCAACGGGCCGCGGCAGCGCCAGCAGGTCCCAACGAGGATGAAGGTTACAACGGGCCGCGGCAGCGCCAGCAGGTCCCACGAGGATGAAGGTTGCAACGGGCCGCGGCAGCGCCAGCAGGTCCCACGAGGATGAAGGTGACAACGGGCCGCGGCAGCGCCAGCAGGTCCCACGAGGATGAGGGTTGCAGAAGGCCGCGGCAGCGCCAGCAGGCAGGGCAATAGTTCACAAGGCAGGGCTGCGGCAGCGCCAGCAGTCCGTCAAGGATGAGTTCGTCGCGGTGTCTCTCGACTCCAGGATACAACTGCCTTCCTGTTCTGGGGCTGCCTCAGTTATAGGTCTGGCACTCTTTGATGTCCGGACCCTCGCTCTTGGAGGTCGGGAGGTCCGGGATGAGGGAGTCCAGACACCCAGCAGGGGGGTGGAGCCAGCGCCCGGGGAGGCTGGGGGTGATCGGCACCTGGCGGGAGAGAGCCATCGACACCTCTTACTCCCATTGACCTGCCAAGTGGTCCGTTCACCTCCTGGGTGGAGGGTGGTGCCGGGATGTCGGGACCTGGCCAGGCCCGGGGTTGGGGTCGAGCTGAGGCCACGCGGCCTCGTGGCGCAGTGTCTAAGATGGCGGCTGGCCCGGGCAAGGGTGCTGACGGTGGCCCAGGCCAGGGACACAGGGATTCCCAGGAGCAGACGTCCCATGGGGGACGGGTTGGGGGTTGCTTCTGCGGGTAGTACCTGGAAGGCCGGTACCAGGGCCCTGTCATGCGGGGAGGGAGCGAGCCCTTCATGGGGCCTGTCCAACATGCGTCCCCCCCAGCTGAAGGCGGGGAGAGTCACCCATCCTCTTGGGGACTTTCCTCGTCGAGGCGGAAAAAGCGGGACAGGCCGTCCGCGTTGGCGTGGTCTTGACCAGGGCGATGCTCTACAGTGAAGTCCATCCCCTGCAGGGAGATGGACCATCGCAATAGTTTGGGGTTCTCCCCCCGCATTTGCATGAGCCATTGCAGGGGCCGATGATCTGTTTGTACCCGGAAGTGGGTTCCGAAGAGGTAAGGCCGGAGCTTCTTGAGGGCCCATACTACTGCGAAGGCCTCTCGCTCAATGGTGCTCCAGCGCTGTTCTCGGGGCAGTAGGCGTCTGCTGATGAAGGCCACAGTTGGGAGAGGACGGCCCCAATACCATGGTCGGAGGCATCGGTCTGAACGATGAACTCGCGGCTGTAGTCGGGGGCCTGGAGCACAGGAGCGGTGCACATGGCGGCCTTCAGCTTCTCGAAGGCCGCTTGACAGTCGGGAGTCCAGTTGACTCTTTGTGGGTGGTTCTTAGACGTGAGTTCCGTGAGGGGCCCCACAATGCTGCCATAGTCCTTCACGAACCGCCGGTAGTATCCGGTGAGCCCCAGGAAGGCTCGGACCTCGGTCTGTGTTTCGGGGGGTTGCCAGGACTGAATGGCAGCTACCTTGAGTTGGAGGGGGGCCACCAGACCGCTCCCCACTTGGTGTCCGAGGTAGGTCACGGACCCCTGGCCGATTTGGCACTTGCTGGCCTTTATGGTGAGGCCGGCCTGTTGGAGGGCCTGCAGGACCTCTCGGAGGTGGTGGAGGTGGTCTGTCCAGTGGCGGCTGTATACCGCGATGTCGTCCAGGTAGGCGGCGCTGAATTCCTCGAGGCCCGCCAATACCTGGTTCACCAGTCTTTGAAAAGTGGCTGGAGCGTTCTTCATGCCGAATGGCATCACTCTGAAATGGTAGTGCCCATCCGGGGTGGAGAAAGCGGAACGTTCTTGGGCCCTGGGGGTGAGGCCGATCTGCCAGTAGCCCGCTGTCAGGTCGAAGATGCTTAGGTAGCGGGCTGCCCCCATGCGGTCGACTAGTTCATCTGCTCGGGGGATAGGGTGAGCGTCGGTTCGGGTGACCGCGTTCAGACCCCGATAGTCGATGCAGAATCGGAGCTCAGGTGTGGTGCCCGGGGCCGCGGCCTTGGGAACCAGGACGACCGGGCTGGCCCAGGGACTGTCCGAAGGTTCGATGACCCCGAGGGCGAGCATCTTGGAGACTTCTTCTTGGATGCATGTACGTACCCGATCCGGTACTCGGTACGCCCGGTGTCGGACAGGAGGACTGTCCCCAGTGTCCACGTCGTGCAGGCACCAGGAGGTGACTCCGGGTGCGAGGGAGAACAGGTTTGCGAACGGCAGCAGGAGGGCCCGACAATCTGGACGCTGCTCTGGGGTCAGGGCCTCGGAGAGTGGGACCCCGTCCACCGAACCATCTCTTTCACGGGTCCTCAGTAGGTCAGGGAGGGGCTCGGAGTCTCCTTCTGCGCCACTGTCGGTAGCCATCAGCAGGCTGAGCTCTGAGCGCACGAAGTGGGGCTTGAGTCTGTTGGCGTGGAGAACCCGGAGGGGGTTCCGGGGGGACTCCAGGTCGATGAGATAGGTGACGGGACTCTTGCGCTCGATCACCTTGAAGGGCCCTGTCCATTTGTCCTGCAAGGCACACGGTTCGATGGGGGACATCACCCATACCTGCTGACCCGGTTCAAACTCGATGGAGGAGGCATGTTGATCGTACCACTTCTTCATGTCCTCTTGACTGGCCTCCAGATTGGCTTTGGTGATTTCCCTGAATTTCCGGGTCTGGTTGCGGAGGGTCAGGAGGTACTTGTAGACGTCTGGAGGGGATTTTAGGGGGGCCATTTCCCATTCCTCCTTCACTAGGCTGAGAGGCCCGCGAACGGGGTGTCCGTACAGGAGTTCGAAGGGGCTGAAGCCGAGGGACTTCTGGGGGACTTCTCGGTAGGCGAAGAGGAGGCACGGTAGTAGCACGTCCCACTGGCGGCGTAGGGGTTCTTCTAGCCCCATGATCATCCCCTTGAGAGTGCGGTTGAATCGCTCGACCAGTCCGTTTCCCTGGGGGTGATAGGGGGTTGTGAATCGGTAAGTGACCCCGCACTGCTGCCAGAGGGATTTCATATACTTTGAAATAAAGTTCGTGCCCCTGTCACTGACGACTTCCCGGGGGAAGCCCACTCGAGAAAAGATCCCCATTAAGGCTCGACCCACTACTGGGGCTGTTATAGTACGAAGGGGGACCGCTTCAGGATAGCGGGTGGCGTGGTCCACCAGGACCAGGATGAAGCGATGCCCTTGTGCTGTTCGGGGGTCCAGGGGCCCCACAATGTCTATTCCCACCCTTTCGAACGGGGTGGTCACCACGGGGAATGGTTGTAGGGGTGCCTTGAGTTTGCGGCCGCTCTTCCCGCTGGCCTGGCAGGTCGGGCAGGACCGGCAGTGGTTGGAGACGTCATTTCTCATTTTGGGCCAAAAAAAGTGAGTCACCAGGCGGTGGTAGGTTTTGTCTTGCCCCAGGTGCCCAGCCAGGGGGACATCATGGGCCAAGTTCAACAGGAAGTCTCTGAAGTGGAGGGGCACCACCAGCACTCGACCGGCCCCCAGCTCTGCGATTCTCTGCTCGCTGTACAAGAGATCATTGTCCCAATAAACCCAGTGGGCCCCGGTGGTGTCTCCTTGGCCCTGGGCGAGCGCTTGCTGTCGCAGTCCCTCGAGGGAGGGACAGGTCTTTTGCTCCTGCCGGAATTGTTCTTGGGTGGGCCCCCCTTCTTGACGCCACTGAGCCAGGTCGGGAAGTTCGGGGGGCTGTGCGGACCCCTCTGGGGTTGGTTCCGGGTGGTCGGTATGGATGGAGTCGTCTTCGGGAGCGATCGGGGGAGGAGGTGCTGACCATTCGGGTTCTTCCGGTCTAGGGATGGTGCGGGTGGCCATGGACCGGGTGGTCACGCACGCCCAGTCCGGGAGACCCAACATCCCCAGATGCTCTCTTCTTTCAACAGCTGCCCACGGGGAGCTCTCGAGATCGTTCCCCAGGAGGCAGTCCACGGGGGCATCGTCTCGGACAGTTACTTTTAGCATGCCGGACACTCCTCCCCATTCGAAGGGGACGCAGGCCATCCGACACAGGCTCTCCGAATTGTCTGCCGATCGGACGGGGCAAAGAACGTTTGGCAGGATTTGTTCTGGGGTCACCAGGTGACAACGGACGGCCGTCACACTGGCCCCGGTGTCACGCAGGGCTTCGGCCTTGCGCCCATTTATGCTCACCCATTGGCTGTACTTCCGAGTGTTGGCTGGCAGGGGAGTCCGCGGGACCATGTCTCTTCCCCCTAGGCAGGCCAGGGTCATGGCGGCAGGTTCCCACTCGAACTGCTCCGACTCGTATGCTTCAGTGTCTTCGGAGACTTGTTCTTCTCCTAGGACGGCGGCCGCCACCTGGCGGTGCCCGGGGGTCTGGTTCTTTGGGCAGGTCGGGTCACTGGCGTAGTGGCCGACTCGCTGGCATCGGTGACACGTAACGTTGGCTCGGAACCCCGGGCGCATCGGGGGGTTTCCCCGGCCGGCTGGGGGCGGGGTGGTGTTAGCGGGAGTGACCGGGACAGCGTCTCTGCCCCGGCCCGGTCCTCCTCCTCCTCCTCGGGGACGATGATGACCTTGGTTGGATCTGTTCTGCTCATTCGGCCCACTCCGGGCCACTCGGGTGCTCTCCCACCGGTCCGCCTCGGTGGCGAGCTGCCGTGGTTCAGTCAATTTACTGTCGAGGAGGTGCTGCCTGAGCTCGACGAAACAGTTGTTGGAGAGGTGCTCCCACACAATGAGATTGAAGAGTTGTTCGTAGGTGGTTACGTTGTTACCCTTGATCCACCCCTCGAAGGCTCGGCTGAAATAGTTTACGTACTCCAACCAAGTTGTACCTGGGATCCGGGTGCAGTTGCGGAACCTCTGGCGGTACATTTCGGGCGTAAGCCCATATCGGCTGAGGAGGGCGGCCTTCATGTGGTCATAGGACGTCATTTGATGGTCCGGAAGCTGCAGCAGGGCATCACGGCCCTCATTGACGAATCTTCCCCATAGCCCAGCTCCCCAGTCACTTCGAGCGATCCGGTGGGCCGTCATGGCGATCTCGTAGGCCTTGAACCACTGCTGTATGTCGTCGTTCCGGTGGTATTCTCGGACCACATCCTTGGGGATGTGGACCTTCTGTTCGGTAGTACCCGGGGAGCGCGGTGGCTCGGGCACCCCTAGGTTTGTGTTCAGTTTGCGTATTTCTATCTCTGCTAGTTTGCACTCGTGTTCGTATGCCAGTCTTTTTTCTTCGAGATCCCTCTGTCTCTGTTTTTCCTCTCGCTCTTCTCTGAGCCGTAAGTGTTCTAAGTTTATTTTCTGTTCCGCCAGCTTCAATTCTCCGTCTAATTTGAGCCGTGCCAAGTCCAGCTCGTGTAGTCTATTTTTTTCCCGCTCCTGGATCTCTTCTCGGGAGGGACCTGTTCTCCGTTCTTCCGTCAGGGTGGTGTTGACTTCCGGGGCTTCGAGGTCCCGGGGTGTGGCGGTATTCGTCTCTGTCCAGGCCTCTAGGGCGTTTTTGAAGTCTTCTTTTGTGCTTAGCCCGGTGGTAGCAATGCCTAAGTCCATGCAAAATTGTTTTAGCTCTCGGTGGCTGTATTCCTCCAGCTTTTCCATCTGGAACTTCTCTGCCGATCCGCTCTCTTTGGTCGTCATTGTGGTTTAGTCGTAGGGTGAGTTACTATCTGTACGGTACGCGTTGGTTCGGATCCCGCCGCTGCCACCAATGTTAGACGGGGACCTGGAGGGTCGGCCGAGCACAAGGGGAGAGGCCTCCGGTGAGGGCCGTCCCCAGCGATCGTACAGACAAGTAACTTCCCCCCCACAGATGGACACCACACGAAGATCAGATTAACACCTTTTATAGGCAGCTCTTGAAGTAAGGTAGTACGATACAATGAGATCAGGACACGATGATCCTCTCAATTCTAGTCTCTATTAGGGAAGGGGGTAGCGGGACAGTCTTGGTACCCGTAGGTACGGCGGTGGAACGGTGATAGCTCACAATCCTCGAGCTCGGTGTTCGGACGGGTCAGACCGCGGCAGCGCCAGCAGGTCCCGAAGAGGTCGTAGGTGGCAACGGGCCGCGGCAGCGCCAGCAGGTCCCAACGAGGATGAAGGTTACAACGGGCCGCGGCAGCGCCAGCAGGTCCCACGAGGATGAAGGTTGCAACGGGCCGCGGCAGCGCCAGCAGGTCCCACGAGGATGAAGGTGACAATGGGCCGCGGCAGCGCCAGCAGGTCCCACGAGGATGAGGGTTGCAGAAGGCCGCGGCAGCGCCAGCAGGCAGGGCAATAGTTCACAAGGCAGGGCTGCGGCAGCGCCAGCAGTCCGTCAAGGATGAGTTCGTCGCGGTGTCTCTCGACTCCAGGATACAACTGCCTTCCTGTTCTGGGGCTGCCTCAGTTATAGGTCTGGCACTCTTTGATGTCCGGACCCTCGCTCTTGGAGGTCGGGAGGTCCGGGATGAGGGAGTCCAGACACCCAGCAGGGGGGTGGAGCCAGCGCCCGGGGAGGCTGGGGGTGATCGGCACCTGGTGGGAGAGAGCCATCGACACCTCTTACTCCCATTGACCTGCCAAGTGGTCCGTTCACCTCCTGGGTGGAGGGTGGTGCCGGGATGTCGGGACCTGGCCAGGCCCGGGGTTGGGGTCGAGCTGAGGCCACGCGGCCTCGTGGCGCAGTGTCTAAGATGGCGGCTGGCCCGGGCAAGGGTGCTGACGGTGGCCCAGGCCAGGGACACAGGGATTCCCAGGAGCAGACGTCCCATGGGGGACGGGTTGGGGGTTGCTTCTGCGGGTAGTACCTGGAAGGCCGGTACCAGGGCCCTGTCATGCGGGGAGGGAGAGAGCCCTTCATGGGGCCTGTCCAACAAGCATCACTCGTTCGCCATCACAACATCACTCAGCGACACCACAGCATCTTCCTGTAAGCTGTCACTATCCTTTGGACTTTGTGAGGAAAACCAGCGCTTCCCAACCTTCACGCCTCGCGGAACCCGCTGCGCGGGTCCCGCATCGCAGAGGGGCACTCTCCATTCTTCCTGTAAGCTGCTGCTGGGGTTAAACAGGGGTTGAGGGCTGCGAGCTAAGGGCTGGGACTCCATATCCCAGGAGCCCCAGGAACCCGCGCCCGTTCCACCTGGGCTGCTCTCCCTCCCCGCCCCGCCCCCAACAAACCTCCCATCAATATCGTCACAGTTATATTATTAAGCGAGCATACCGCTGCGCGGGAGCGCGTGGGAGCTCGCCGGGAGAAGACCGGGCAAAGAGCGGGCCGTTTGAGGCCGTTAGAGGTCTAAGAGGTCTGGGCTGGGCCACGTCACTTGGGTCTACGGCTGTCCAATTTTATGTGAGTTAGCTTTTTCTTATTTGTGGTTTAGCTCCTCACTGTTTATTATGTGTACACGAACCACACGCAGCAAAACTGCTAGGGGACTCAGTAGACCTAGTGGGACCCTGGATGACTTTTTAACAAAGACCAATCTGGCCATTGACGCCGAAATTAACAAAATGCAACACAGGGTCTCCCTCGAACTTGATGCTGCCCGTAAATTGTCTCTAAACATTGCCTCTTCAAAAAGATCATCACTAGGCAACTTTGCTCTAGCTCTTACCCCTGAGCGTACAACAGGCCCTCGCCCCCTGCTTACACTGGCAGAAATACATCATTGCCCATCTCTGCCACCATGTGACCAAGTGAAGGGTTTTTCACCTAATCCTCCGGAGGAGGTTGCGCCACCCAATCCTGTGGTTGGTGTAAGCACACAGGAAATGGGTAAATCGCCTAGGGCTGCTATAAAGGCTAACAAAACTGTTAAAAAAATGGTGCTCAAACAAAAGAAAAGCTTGGCTAGGTCTGCATTAGCCCGCAAAAAGGCAAAAATTGCGAGAGCCCAGTTTTTTAATTGCCGACGCCAATTAGGCGCCTCTGTCCCTGGGGAATCAAATGATAAAACCGACATAGATTAGCCTGTTAGTGCTACTACCCATGTCTTGGAGGGAGCCGTGAATGTTCAACAGATTAAATCTCTTCCTGGCTCGAGTAAAGATGGGTTAAGGGAGGGAAGATTGAGTGGGGTTGAGGGGACAAGAGGGGTGATGAGGAATTTGTACAAACTGTTTGGGATACACTTAAGAAGTTACTCACCCCCTTGGAACTCAAACTTTCCAGAATGGAAAACCATCTGCTCGAGATGGACAGGACAATCGTTACATTGGCCAGTCTTAGTCTCAAGCAGATGGAAGCTAGATTTTCACAGGGGGAGGTTTTACCCTCACAACTTTTAGGATTAGAAGTAGATCCACCTGTTGCTCCTTCTTTGGGACCCAAACCTGTACCTAAACCTCGCACAATACTAGGGAATAACATCATCCCCATCCCAAATCTTAGGGCTTGCCTCCCGAAGGAGTCCTCAGTGCCACCCAAACCAAAGATCACTGCCTCTCGTGCTGGGGCTGATTTACATCCCCAGCAGAATACTGCACGTCCAAAACCTGTGCCTTTAGCTGATCGGCAACCCAATCAGTCATCCCTCAATACCCAGCCACCTCTTGAACTTAGTAGACCCAACTTCCGTGGTGGCTATATTGACCTACCACCGGAAGCTAGTTCATATGTCATCGTATTAGCTGGTGTACCAACTCTTGACCCACTAGCAAAAGAGGACCATTGGTCCCTTAAAAACAAGGTAATACACTGGCTAAATACAAATAGACAGCTCCCAAGTCACCAAAGAAGCCGGGTTCTAATGGTGCGAAGAGTACCATGGGTCGGACCGAGGCACAAATCCATCATGGGCGACTGTATAGTGGTAACTTTTGCTGACCCCCGTACTGCACAACACCTCTGCTCATGGGCCTCTTGTGAAGATGACCAGACAGTTGTTGTTAGACCCCTCACTTTTTTCTACCCTCCTAGAAACCAGCATAGGACGGGTGGGACTTGGACAACAATTCAAAAGTCCATGAACATGGGCTTTGGGAAGGGGGGACCAAGTCAGAGTGCCTGGTGGCAGGGTGTCCCTACGTCTAATATGTTCGGCTGCCTAGAGGAGGTTGACTGACTCGGGGGGGCAAACATAAAAAGGGAGTTGGCAGACCCTATTATGTTCACCACGAAAGGTTCTAGTGTGGCTTGTCCAACGTTGCCACTAGACCAACAAACATTATTTGTCAATGCTCACTATCCCCTCCCGGCTGAGGTAGGAATTTTAGCTCAGCATGTATCCCCTTGCACTAGCCCCCCTGCTAACCAAATTAAAATAGCATCCTGGAATATAGCGGGCTTACGGGGTCGCCTGGACAATGATGATTGGGTAGATTATATCTCATCCCATGACATCATCTTTTTCCAGGAAACCTGGTCAGTTGCCCCACTGTTTAGACTAGGCTATCTAAACTTTTATAAACCGGCAATACAGGGCATGAAGGGCAGGGCCTCGGGTGGCCTTTCCATATGGATAAAAAATAGCTTGGGATTCAACGTAAGAGAAATAGTGGGGATGAATCCTGATCTTCTTTGTATATCCTTAAGTAAGGAGAACTGTAAAGATATATTCCTTATTAATATCTATGCCAGAGGATGCCAGGGTGGTAAGAAACAACCGATCCTTAATGATCTAGAAGCCTTTCTGAATGAGCACAAAAGCGACCAGCTCACTATAGTGGCTGGCGACTTGAACTGCTTATTTGAGCCCATCCTGAACCTTGCTGAGGACGTTGGCTTAGAAGAAGATTCCACATGGAATATCCCCCCGCTAGCAATTACCAAGGGTGTCAGGGGAACTGAGGCCGCTTTTAATTGGCTTGGGCTCTGCCTGGAATGGGGGCTCCGAGCAGTGAATGGCCGTAGCTTATCTGATAAGGAGGGGAAGCCAACCTTTGACAATGGGTCCTGCGCAAGTCGCATTGACTATATACTAATCAACATCGAATCTTGGGCAGCTGTAATTGATATGACTATTGATACAAGGCCGGAGAGTGACCACAATCCTCTCTCACTTGTACTCAAGGTCCTAGGGTTAGGGCCACCCCAGGTGGAATCTGACTGTATCACATCTGACCTTGTCTTATGTGACAACAGAAGACGGGTCAAATGGTCAAGAGTGATAGCCGACCCAGAGCTTGTCAGTCAGATAGAAGAATTGGTCCTACATACCAAAGATAAGATGATGGTACCATCTCCCAATGACATGCCCCAGCTTAATAACGTTGACCTTCATGAGGCATGTTTTGCGGCAATCAAGGAACTTCTCACTAGACCATGCCGGAAACAGAAGGCTAAGCAATCTAAAGGCTGGTACAACAAAAATTGTAGAGAAGCCCATGGCATCCTTATCGCTGCGGTCAAATCCAGAAATACCCCGGACATTAGGGTAGCGAGACAGGTTTACAAACGTACTATCTGGGAAGCCAAAAGGGATTGGGAAGACTCATATTGGCTTGATCTTCTCCAAGCATGTGAGTCTTCCAACCAAATTACATTTTGGGAGATAGTCAGGCGGGCCTGGGGCTCAGATTCATTATCCCCTGAAAACCATGTTTCAGCAGCAGATTGGGTGGAATTTTTTTCTGCCCAATTTATCAATCAAAATGCCCCCCAGTCGGCTGAAGGGCCTCTAACAGAGACCAAATTAGCTCCGTATGGGGACAGACTTACCTTTAGCACTTCAGATACGGAACATGCACTAGGTTCTATTCAGTCTGGTAAAGCTCCTGGCATTGATGCTGTACCAGCTGATCTTTTCAAACAGAACCCAGATTTGTGGGTCCCTTATATTACAATCTTAGCAAACTCCATTGCAGCCGGGGAAAAGATACCGCAGTACTGGAAGGGGGCAGAGATAATCCCGGTCTTTAAGAAAGGGGATCGATCCTTACCAAAAAACTATCGCCCCATTAGCCTGATTGATACCATTCAGAAAGTGGTATCACGAATGGCCCTAGCTAGAATACAGGGGTGGATTGAGCAAAACAACATACTCTCCCCCATGCAGGCAGGGTTTAGATCAGGCACTAGCACTCTTGACCAGGTGTTTCGGCTTACCATGATGTACTGGAAGGTGGTTTTTTTGGGCGGTGGTGTCATCTACGCTGCTTTTGTCGACCTTAGGTCGGCATTTGACCTGGTTCCCAGGGCAAAACTTTGGGATGCCCTGAGAAGCATGGAATTTCCTCCAGAACTATTAGATCTGGTTAGGCGCCTTCATGAGGGCAATTTTGCACGCGTAAGATGGGGTAAACAGGGTCAGGTGACCGCTAGCTTCCCTGTCGAACGTGGTGTCCGGCAGGGCTGTGTACTGGCCCCTACCTTGTTCCTCCTGTTTATCAACCGGGTGGTTGCATTTTTCAAAGACACTCACACTGATGCACCTACCCTGGGGGGTTCAAAGTATCCCATGCTAATATTCGCCGACGACACTCTGCTCCTCTCAAGGACCCGTAGCGGCCTACAGGCTGCCTTAAATAGATTTGCTGAGTTTTGTTCAATAAATGACCTCCAAATCAATGCTGACAAAACTAAATTTATGATTTTTAATAAAAACAAGCCTATCACAAGTTCATTTTCACTAGAGGGTGTTCAAATAGAACAGGTTAAAGTCATGTCATATCTCGGCGTGACTTTGGACCATCAACTAACATGGAAACCCCAGCTGGAAGTGTTAACCCTTAAGTTTGTTCGCCTTACAGGTTGCTTGATAAAAGAACAGAAAAAAACCATGACAAAACGCATTACACCTGCGTTAAAAATATACGAGGCCAAGGTGAATGCGGCTACCCTGTATGGTGCGGACATCTGGGGATATAAAGGATTGTCGGCCCTTACTAGCGCACAGAACAAGTTCTTCCGGAACCTAGTGGGACTTCCCCAATCTTCCCCCATTACACCTCTGCTTTTAGATTTAGGTTGTAGACCGCTGGATGAGATGGCACAGTACCGCCTTGTTGCTCTTTGGCGTCGCCTTTGGACGACTCAAGAACTTAGTCTATTTGCACTAGAATTAGGTGAGGTCAGAGCATTGTGGGGTGCACAGAAAATTCCATGGCTACGGGAGGTCAAGCAAATTCTGTATTCTATGGGTCTCCCAGAGCTATGGCTACATCCCGAATGTTCAAGCTTCCCATCGAAAGCAGAATTCAAAGAGCTTTATTGGGCTGTTAAAAAATCTGTACTGGTTTCCCTCTCCTCCGCTAACAACCTAATGGGTCAGTTCCTAATGCACAAGATAACCCCATTTCTCGAACCGTATTGGGACTTGATATGCAAATCACTAGATCGCAAGCTGTACCATCAGTTTCGGGTGGGAACCCTACCGATCAAGTCTTTTAGTGCAAAGTGGGCAACAAACTCAAGTAACAAATGCCCCTTTTGTCCTGATCAGGTAGAAAGTCTGGGCCACGTATTTTTTGCATGTCCTGCTTATCGTTCGCCCAGACTTAAATGGTTGAAACCAATCTGTAAAACACTTAATTGTGGGGGTAGCCATGCAGCCCTGCTTAAATTGAGAGACTTACGCACTGCTAAATCAGTGATTTGTGTTGCAAAATTTTTGGGTTGGTTGTGGCTTATCCGTGTAAAGAAACTGTAAATCGTTTTTTTATTAGTTTTAATGTTTAAGTACTGTTGTATATTAACTTTTTTGTACTGGGGGATCCAATGTACAATGCTGTATATTGAAAATGTTTTTAAAAGATATTTGCTGTCTTTTATGAATTTTTTTATTCGAAATAAAGACTAAATCAAACGTAAACAAAGCATAGGATAGCAAAACTAAACATAGCATAGCATAACAAAACAAGGCATAGGGTAGCGAAACAAAACATAGCATAACAAAACACAACAACACATAGCATAACAAAATATAGCAAAACACAACAAAACATAGCATAGCAACAAAACACAGCAAAACATAGCATAGCAAAACAAAACATATAATAGCATAGCAAAACATAGCATACCAAACACAACAAAACATAGCATAGCATAACAAAACATAGCATAGGAAAACAAACATAGCATAATAAAACACAACAAAACATAGCATAGCAATACAAAACATAGCATAGCACAACAAAGCATAGCACAGCAAAACATAGCATAGTGTAACAAAACATAGAATAGCATAACAAAACACAGCTTAGCATAGCATAACAAATCAAAGCATAGGATAGTAAAAAATAGCATAGCATAACAAAACAAAACATAGGATAGCAAAACAAAACATAGCATAGCATACAGCATCACTCCACATCACCACAGCATCACTCAGGGGCACCACAACATCACTATGCGCTACCACAGCATCACTGAACGCTACAGCATCACTCGTTCGCCATCACAACATCACTCAGCGACACCACAGCATCTGTGCAACCTTTCAACAACACCTGGTTCAAATATGTTCTCTCAATGTTTCAAGCTTTATTACAAATGTAACAAAAAGATGTTAATATTTCACTTCTGTTCTTGGATTTTCGTCACAATAAAATACACTGAACATAATCTTCAAAAAAGTTATTTACAAAACTTTAAGCTATTGCCATTATAAATTACTATAACTTTTATTTAAGTATTAATTATTGAAAAAAAAATAAAAGCCATTGTTATTTGTAATATCAATACATGTAAGTCACGTAAATACAACACATATTGCATTACAAATGCAATAGCTATCACATTTGCCAAAGTTATAACTATTGCATTGTAAATGACAAAGCTATTAATTTAGCTATTTTCAAAAACAAAACATAAGTAAAAAATTTGTCATTTACAATACCAATAGCTCAAACTTTCCTAATGCGAGACCTATTGTATTGCAAATGCTTGTTTACGGTCTCGTCTCTAAGACGTGCACGCGCTGTCTCAAACCGAGACATGGTGTATCTACATCGTGGGCTTCTGTCCACCCATAGTCCAGCCATTACACTGCTAAACTGCACACACTGCCAAACTGCATCAAATTGCAGACCTGTGCCGCAGCATTTACCGTCTACACCGCAGTCATGTCTGTGGTTTTATGTGGCACTGTGTGGCACTGGCAGAATGCACACGGCCTGCTGTTATGTTTTCTTGTGCATTGATTGTGCAAGGTCTGTTGTGATGTGGGCCCGATTGTACACCACCGAACACGGTGTGTGCATGTGCGCGGACTGCGCGCCTTACTGGGATAAGTGTTTCTTTGTCTGTCTTGTCATATGTCTGATTGCGCACAGCCTGCCGTGTGAAATATTGCACCTGTTTAGTTTCCACAACTTTCCACGCTCGATTTTTGAGTGTGCATGGTGTATCATGGGATTTTGATGGGAGGACTGCTATGCAAGATGTCACACTGTTTGTGGTCTTCTGTGATAGTTCTATACTTGTACACAAGCTGTCTTTGTGTTTTGATTCTCCTTGGTGTACCTTGGTGTTTATCTAATTATGCATGGTCTGCTGTGGTATGTATCTGTGCATGTCACCCCACAACACCTGTATGATTATACGCAGCTTCAGTGGTGTTTCTGATAATGCAGGGCTTGCCGCTGTTTATGTCTGTGAAATCTCTTCAGTGTTGTGTGTCCATTTGGACACTCTGCTGTGATATGTGTATGTAAAAGGTCTGCTTTGCTAACACATTCTATTTTGCATGGAAAGCGTTATGTCTCGTGTCACCCACTGTGGCATCATTGACCTGTAAGCACTTTCCTGGCTAGAATAGTAATTATTTTTTCTTACTAGTGTACATGCAAGCACCTCATGGTTGTGACTTTTGTTCAGGACAACTGGAATTATGGTTGAGTAAATTATGCGGCAAGAAAAGGCAAATTATGCAGCGTAAAGCAGCATATTTTGTGATACAATTACTTAATTATTTTATCATTTTTACACTGTCTGAGGATTGGTTTCATTTTATTAGTACCATTTTGGCACCCAAATATAGCAAGATACAAAGTTATAGTGAATATTGAACCTTTACAAAGAAGTGTTCCAGTGTGCAGCAACACGTGTGGCTGGAGTGACTGTGGGCGCATGCAGTCCTTGTTGATGATGACGTGCTTGCCTGGAATGGGTGGTTCCTGCTGGTATACTCTGGTATTGCTTTGCGCTGACCTCCTTTTTATTCTTATTCACTTTTTCTCCGTTTTTTTCTGTTTTACTTTGCTTCTGTGTTTCATGGGTTATGTCCTACCTTTCTGTGACTGCAGGTTTCCTTTCACCTGAGGGACTGTTTTGTTTGAACTGGGCTGACAAGCTAACTTTCAGATTTTTATTAAACAAATTTAAACCAAAAGAAGGAATTCAAATATGACACAATCTGGTGTCCTGCTCTAAAGCTACATTATCAGCTTTAGCAAAGCAAATGGGAAAGGATAAATACAGTTCCTCCTTACTCTGGCACAAATACACACACATTGGCAAAGCCTAAAGGTGTCTACATATGGCTAAAAAACATTTGCATTAACAATGCCAGAAGCTCGTAGTTCGCCCAGTGCCGAGACCTATTGGCTTTGCCAATGCTTGTTCTGCCCTATTATGAGGGTGGCAGAGACCAACCCAATGGAAAACCTTCACCAAGACCCAGCATCTGGTTTGTCCTAGTTAACGCCACCACAAATAATGGACCTAGGGTGACCGGTTGATCATCATTTTCAGCTGGTCCAAAATAGAGAAAGAGTGATATATAATACAATGCCTTTCTTGTAACAGCCTTTGAAGTGCATCTGGCAAGTTGTGGCACTTAGAATGTGGATACTATTAGTATGCCTTCTCATTGGAGACCATTTTCAGTACCCACCTATTGTAGCAGTAATTCTATTATACTGCACTCATGGTGAAATTGTCCTTGCAGTGTCTCTTCCTCCCCCACTGGCTACTTTTCCATTTTTTCTATTTTCAAAGACTCCCAGATGGGTGACTGGAAAGCTGCGGCAAGAACAGGTTACCAGGCATATTTCTGGGAATGTTGTGTGACTTTTTCTGATGACACCTAGAGAACTCTGTGTAAGAAAGTGCCCTCTTTTTGCATGGCTGTCCCGACTTTTTTCCAAACTGCTGATGTACTTTGACTGAGTGTGCCCTGGGTTCCTGCCAAACAGGTACCCAGGGCCTATGGTCTTTCCCTAAAACTGCATTAAGACAAAACCCAATTGGCACTCTTTGGCCACAGGTCAGACCCTTGTAAATGGCACCACAGGTACCAAGGGCACTGTGGCAGGGAAGGCCCCTAAAGGTTGCAGCACTTATTGTGCCACCCAAGGGAGGGACCCATTGATCCCAACCTTTACTTACGTATAATGCCCCTCAATCTAGTATTTAGGAGCAACCCCGAACATTGCCTCCTCAGACAAGAACCGACCAGAAGAAAAGAAGAAGAAGGACTGAAGAAGCTGTGCTGAAACTTAGAAGAGGAGGACGCCCAACGACTTGACCCCAGCCATATCAGCCTGCCCCCACCTCGAACCTGCTCCAGTGAAATCCTGGTGTGTCCTACAGCCAGCAACCTCAAGAACCCAGAGGCCATTCCCTGCCTTCCAAGCCAAAGACTTTGTCTCCCATGTGCACCAGATTTGTTCACCAACAGACTCTGGCCCCACCCAAAACCGTGAGTCTGCACGACTCTGCACCCGGCACCTACGTCCCGAGTTCGAGTGGCCAACACCACGGGGAGGTCTCCACAGCGACACTGATCTGAGATCTGGTGATCTCTGACCTGCCTTAATTCTCCAAATGACGCCTGCAGTCTCTTTCTGGAGGACCCACATGACTGGCGCTGGTAAGAAAACCCGATGCCTAAAGACACCTCTGCACCTGATGTCCCCCGGCCTTCGGTGGCCCAAACAATGGCGTCCCAGCATCCCCAGGCATCCAAACTTACCTCTCCAACCGGTGGTCACCGCCCGAAGATCTTCGTCCCCGAGCCTGCAGTCTTTGTTGCAACCGGAGAATCCCCTTTGAAAACAACAGGGCACACAAGGCCAAAACAGCACCTTGCACCTAGCCACTCCTGCGCCGCTGCATGTGTACTTTGGGTACTAACTCGGATCCCCCTTTGCCCTGAGTCTAACACCCCGAGCTTTGCTCCCACAACCTTGTGGCCTGCCCAGGAGCAGCCACCAACCAGAGGCCCCCAATCCCTCATTGGCTAACATTTGGCCTCAGCACTCTGGACCCTGCCGCCCTCGTGCCACTGAGGGTGTTCCAAAAGTGCATCATTGACCCTGGGGGAACCCTGTTTCTAACCCCAGAATACCAACTCCCACAAATAACTACTTACCTGTAAACCGATAACTCTATTTCCTTTAATAGGATTGCATTGACTGATTTCCTTGAACATTCTTCTGTGTTAAGTTGGTTTGTATGAAACACTGTAAAACTACAGATGTACCAAAACTGATTCCTTACCTTTTCTCTAGGGAATGTCCCAGTGTGATATCTAGGCATATCTCACTGAGTAGAAAAAGTAGCTTAAAATGTAATCCAAAAAGTAATGTACAAAGTAATCTGTAAAGTAATGAAAAGTAACTTCTAAACATTGACTTACCTGTAATTCAATCAACTGCATTTGAACCTGCATTCAACTGTAAAACATTGCATAGGATTTTGCAAAGCATTCATTTCACTTACCTGCACCAGGCTTGGCTTTGTTCTAGAAATAAAATAACTAAATAATATTTTTGTACAAACAAATTGGTCTGAGTTCAGTTTTTGAGTGTGTGACATCATTTGCTGCCTGAGTGTGTACAACAAATGCTTAGCATTACCCTTTGATAAAGCCCTACTTCTCGCCCACACTACCACAATAGAGAGTAAGGTGCAATCTACTTTTACCTCTTCCTACCTTTGGGGTTCCACTGGACTCTGTGCACACTATACCTCATTTTGGAATAGTATATACAGAACCAGCTTCTTACATGGCGCACTTGGGGAATAGAGCTTCCTGTGCAAAATCACGGGGTTTGTTCTCTGCAGGAAAAACATTTTCCACCATGGAGATCACCATTCTCCTCCACCCCCACCAAATCTGTGGATGATCCATTCCCATTCCCGTCCTGGAATGGGAGTTACTCCAGCCCTTGAATTCGCAAATCTCCTACCATTTACAGAGTTTAAAGCACTAGGTGAGGAGCATTGGTATGTCCACATGCATACATCTTTGTGAGCGTTCCCAAACTTTTAAGAGGAAGCACAGCTTGGAATGGCCACTTCTAACCCCTTGAATGGGTTACTTCTGGGAATGTTGTGTGACTTTTTCTGATGACACCTAGAGAACTCTGTGTAAGAAAGTGCCCTCTTTTTGCATGGCTGTCCCCACTTTTTTCCAAACTGCTGATGTACTTTGACTGAGTGTGCCCTGGGTTCCTGCCAAACAGGTACCCAGGGTCTATGGTTTTTCCCTAAAACTGCATTAAGACAAAACCCAATTGGCACTCTTTGGCCACAGGTCAGACCCTTGTAAATGGCACCACAGGTACCAAGGGCACTGTGGCAGGGAAGGCCCCTAAAGGTTGCAGCACTTATTGGTACTATCAGGCGAGGTGAGCTGATCGTTTCAGCTGTGAGGAAATGTTGAATGTAGAAGATCAATTTTAGAGCAGCAAATACAAAATTTAAAGACCAAAAGAAGAACGTGTAGTGAAACATCACGAGAAGGAGGGTAGAGAAGCTGACTGAAGCTATTGTATAAATGATGATGGTGGAGACATTAAAAGTGATGATGTTTTGAAATACATTCTTTGGCAAGTTGAATGCAACATCACAGCTAGTGTAAATATCAGCTAGGTGGAAACGTTCAGAGGCAGTTTTTACTTAGAGTCATTTCACTTTGTATGTAATGGAATAGGGTTTATAAAGAACTGGTGATAGCTAAGTAAACAAATCATGCCTTTAGAACAGAGGATGCCTTGCTTTTCCATGTTTCATTTCTTCCTCTAACCAACAAGATCCCATAACAAGTGTAATGCTTGTCTGTAGGGTGCACAACTCTCACATGTTCAGGTGTTTACTGCTGATGGGATGCAGGAAGTGCTGGAGTCCAGTGACGTTACATTCCAAATGCGAGTCTGAGGAAGTGAACACATACTGAAAAAAACTAAAACAAAAGGTTTTCAAGGAGCTTCAGATGGGAAGTATATCCTTGGGGACATCAAAGATTGATTGTATGCTCCTGTATCTTTTTATGTCTTAGATTCTACAGACTTAACATCAACAGAGGCAACCCACTGACCTGAACCAGGGGTAGTAAATGAATATTCCTAACAGCAGTTCAGGAAGCACAAAGCAAATCACAATTTAGAAAGTTCAAGTATCTTTCTTGTTCTTAATAGTGAGAAAAGCAAAAAACAAAGAAAAGAGAAAAAAAGGAAGAAAAGGAGTAAGGGAGATATAAATCAAAGAACTGTCAACCATCAGTTTGGAAAAATATCAAACAATTTATTATAAATAGTGCGCTTAATAAATATTTGCTGGTTTATGAAAATGCAAAACATATACACAAAACCAAGCAAGTGGCAAACAATACTTGTGTTCCAGAAAAAGGGATACAACATATACAATGATTGTGTGACCTCTAAAATTCATCAGCCACATGTACATCAACGGCGTTTCAACCGCAGTCAGAAGTTGCGGTCATCATGAGGACAAAGACAATTGGAGTGAGCGTCAAATGTCTGTATTGAAAGTGCTGAACCAAGTGTTTGCGTAGGATCTTGGTATATTCGCAATATAATTCCGATAGTTAATTAAAAAACGAATACGTGAACAGGAAAGTAGCGTTAGTTCTTCCTGTCGATTAATAAAAGTCTAGTAGGAGGGAAACTGAATCGTCCGTCCAAGGCGTTTCAAGACTGTACACACCCAGCAATAAATCTGTAGGTTTGTGTGTGTCGCATCCGACTGCCGCAAGAGTCCAAAGCAAGGGAGATTAGATTCTACAGAGGCATATTGCTTTCTTGTTGTGTACCTATAGGTGCAATGGTATGCCCTGACATGGTTCCCGTCCTCACTGTGCCATAGGATTCAAGCTACACCCTACTGAAAATGCCCAAATTGGTCAACACAGGTATGGGGTTGCTTGCCTTCTTTTGTGGAGGGGGCCTTGCTTGGCAATTTGGGATGGACTGTTCCCATAAAGAGCAGCATATGTACTAATCTGCATAAGGCGGGCCTTTGTCAAGAGTGTCATGTTGGACAAAATAACAGAAGCGAGTGGGGACCTAAGTGATTCAAAAGGGGGTGGTGATGGACGGAGCATCTGAATCAATCAAACACTCACACCCAGTCAAAAGATCTGGGTTTAATCCATCACCGTTCTTTAGCCCACTCTGCCACCCCAGTTCAGACATGGCTATATGCAAATCAGTCTGACCCTGTGCCTCATGGGAACAGTCTAGCCCGAACTGCCAAGCCATGTCTTCCCTGGACCGGAAACAAGCTTCCGAGGACCGGTTTCTGGCATTCCAGCCGTCTTCAGCCCGGCTTGCTTGAATCCAGTGGCAAAGTGAGCAAGGGATTCACGTCTGAGCATACCCTGCCACACTTATGGCGGCCACCTATGGGACCTAAGTGATTGCCTTTGCCTGATATTAATTCAAGCACTCCATCTGTTACCTTGCTGTTGGTTGCACAAGTGCACTGCTGGTCAGAAGCATGGCAATAGTAGCAACACTTCAATGTGATTATACTTTCTGCAGAAGGCTTCTTGGTAGTGTTTAGGATACCATACCACACACCCCTGACCATCCCTCTTAGCCAGAACTTGAAGTCAGTCAGAGACACCCCATTCAGT
Organism: Lissotriton helveticus; assembly: GCF_964261635.1. Taxonomy (NCBI): domain Eukaryota; kingdom Metazoa; phylum Chordata; class Amphibia; order Caudata; family Salamandridae; genus Lissotriton; species Lissotriton helveticus. The sequence continues at coordinate 378,283,248 of NC_136070.1, read as the reverse complement.
GCAAAGAAAAAAGTAGACAAGGAGGTTTGCCATGGGCTGGTCGCCATTCCCTTTTCAGAACCTGTGTGTAGCAATTTTGTGGTTTCACACCTGGGGTTGGTACCCAGGAAGGAGCAGGGCCAGTTTCAGCTCATTCACCACTTGTCACACCCAGCTGAGGATTTGGTCAAGGACTGGCTGACCAAGCCAGCTGTTTGGTATCCTATGCCACCATAAATTATCCAATAGACTAGATTAGGACAAGTCGGAGGGGGTCCATACTGGCAAGGCGGATATAGAATCAGCCTTCTGCTTGTTGCCGGTACACCCAGAGCTAGGTTTTCAGCTTGAGGAAGAGCATTACTGCGGTAAGTTCCTGCCAATGGGGTGTGCCATCTGCTGTGCTAACTTCGAGGCATTTAGAAGCTTTCTGGAATGGGCCTTGGGGGAACGTCACCCAGCAAAGTGGTAGATTCATTACCTGGATGATTTTTTTGTCCATTAGCTAACTGGGCACTACAGAGTGTGCGTGGCCGTTGGAGCAGTTTGTGTCATTGACAGAAGAGATAGGGGTGCCCCTGACCCAGAAAAAGACAGAAAGCCCTACCACACAGCTGCCCTTACTGAGCATTGAGTTAGACACAGTGCAATGCCAGTGCAGACTGCCAGCAGCAAAGGTGGAGGACCTGTAACACATGATAAATGGTTTGCTTAGGGGGAGAGTGATAGCAGAAGGGAGGCCATTCGCCAGGTGTCTGGCCTGGTTGACAAGATGGCTGACAAAGAGGCAGCATGGGGTCAGACTGACACAAGGGATAAAGGAGGATTTAAAACAGTGGGCAACATTGCTAGCTGATGTTAGCAGAACTCTGATATGATGGGAACCCTGGGTGATGGCAGGCTAGTTGGAACTATTCCCAAATGCAGCGGGGGGCAATAGACTTGAGGCCATCTTGGGCTCAGCCTGTGCGATGACCCGCTGGCCAACAAGTAAGCATGAGAAGGCGACCACTAAGAAACTGGCAGTGCTAGAACTCTTCCCAATCATAGTCTATATAGAAGGAAGGCTTAGCTAACTGGCAGATTACACCATGAGTAGACAACAATGCTGTGGTACACGCTTTGAATTTGTGAACGGCGTCCTGCCCAATAGTGGTCCACCTGCTGAGACATTTGGTAGGTTGTCTGCTTAGAACTAATATTGGAGTCAGGGCGAGGCATATTAATGACAGTGAGAATGTGGTGGTTGATGAGGTGTCTCGTTTTCAGTGGCATAGATTCAGGGAGTTGCCACTGCACGCAGACTATGACAGGACAGCGATACCACAAGAACTGTGGAACTTGGTAGATCTGACCTAAGCATGCTGGTGAACAGTGCATTAGCACCCAAGTTGGAGAGCAAGTACCGTAAGTGGTGGGAGACTTTTAAGGGGATAACTGGTGCCCTGGGTGCTTACTAGGGATGTGGAGGGATTTATACAGTGGGCCTACTCCCAGAATAAGACTAGATCATGGGCGCAAACTTACATCAGTGCAGTTCTACTATGCAAAATCAGCGAGCATTAGCGACCCAGCGGGCACATACTACTGTAAGGCCGCCATGAAAGGATGGGGGTGCCTGCATCCAAAGCAGCAGGACAGGAGATGCCCCATAGGTTTTGACACCTTGCAAAAGGTATTCAAGGAACTTCTAAGCAACTGCACGCAGAGGCAGGAGCTGTTGCTCTTTCGAGTGGCATTCTCATTGGCTTTCTTCGGGCCTACAGAGTCAGTGAATTGGTGGCCCCATCCGGATGCAACCCTGGGCGGGTCTGCTTGAGGAGGAATAACCTACACATGTAGACCAGTGCCATGACCATTTTTCTGCGTAGATCAAAGACAGGTCAAGAGGGTAGGGGCATGCACACACACTTGTATTGCCGCATGTACAGCAATTGCTGCCCTGTTAGCTGCATGCGCAATTACCTAAAGACTCCACATAGGGCGAACAGCTCCTTTTTTTCCATAAGGATGGCCCGTTCCTAAGCCGTTTTCAATTTAACGAAGTCCTTAGAATGGCCATTAGGGCAGCAGGGCTCCCACCAGAAGAATTTGGGCCACATTCCTTTCACATAGGCGCTGCCACGATGGCTGCAGGTAGCAGCCTACAGGTTGAATGCATCAAATAGATAGGCCGGTGGGCATCGAGGACCTTTCAGGGATATATCCGACCTAGCATAATTTATTTTTTCCCATCACAACAGGTTCTCCTGGTCAGGTGCAAAATGTGGGGATCCTAGGACACTTATTTATCACCAGGGCTCAGCGGTGGGTGGAGGTGTGGAGGCCTGATGAAGGATTGGGCTGTGCCACATGAAGGTCTCATGGCTGGGCAGGACAGAAATGCGAAGGGAACACCTGCTGTCGGTCATGCAAGGGACAACGAGGTGTGGAGGGGAACATGATGCGATGGTGATACACCTGCAGGGGAATGACTTGGCCGACCTGGGGTGCAGGATTTTGATTGGGGCCATGACAGCCGGGCAGATAGCTGCCATCTGGGTGATAAGACCAGCAGACCTAGTATGGTCCGAGATAGTATTGCAGGTCCTTTGGAGGGGGCCTTGGTTAACACGACGGTGGAAAGGTCCATGAAGAAACTAAACATCACTATGTCCAGAGTATTCAAGGCCAATGGGCGAGGTTTCATGAGGCATGGCCTCATTTACCTTAACACACAAAGATACCTCGAGCAGGACGGGGTATGGGCCTGTTCCTCCTCAACACTTGGGGGGCTATTGAGTTATTAGGATTCAGCTACGGTCAGGAAGTGTACATGTGGGGGAGCTGCCTGAGGTTGTGAAATCAAAGGCAGTGTGGCTGGACAGGCAGAAGGAGTGCAATTGACAAAAGTGGAGCCGCTCAAGCGTGTGCCCTTGGGATGCCTTAAGGCAGGGGCATGGGGAGCAGGCTATGGGGCAGCATGGGGTCAGCAGAGGGCGGATATGGCTCTTGCAGTCTGAGGCAGGCACGGGGGCCGCCCAAAACACTTGGAAACAAGGTGTAGCCTAGAAGCGGCAGGAGAGATGCTAGACCCTGGCTGGGAAAAGGGTTTCACTCAGAGCGCTGTCACAATGTACTGTTATGGACTAAGGACTACTGGAATTGAGCTACAGACAATGTGGGGCAATGATGATGTTATGCATGTTTTAAATAGTGATCTTTGAGTTTTGCATGTCAATATGTGAATAAAGAAGAGCTGCTGCCATTTTGCACCATCAGAGGCTTGTTTATCTATGGCAGCAAAAGGGAAGGTGGGGTGCAGATAGTGGCTGGGAAGCTCGAGGGCACTCGCACTCCTGGAAGGAGTTTAAAAATGAGCTATGTGTCTAAAAGAAAGTCAGTTTTCATTCATGGGGTCAAATAACAAACCTGTAAAACATTGTTTCTTGTGCACAAAGTCACATTCTCATGCACCAACCATCTCTTTCACGTCTTCTCCAAATCTTGCAGTCAGTTTAGAAAAAAAAGTGTCAACAGTGCACCACCTGGTGAAGCGATTGGCACAAGCTAGCTCTGAGTTAAGAAATACTGGCAAAATATCCATATTTAAGAGCAAGTCATTTCACAAATACAGCAAGAAGAATGACTCCTTCTGTTGTGTGTGCTTTCTGTGTGACATTGTGATTCAGTTCCAAATGCCTTCTGTAGTTCACCTGTACCACTCGACCTGCTACCCCTCCAGAGTCAAGTATACAAGCAAAGGGGCATATTCTCATGGAGTTATCACCAAGATAACAGCACTTTATCGGAGCCAAAGTGGTGATAAATATTTCGCCCAATTCACAACCTGATGCAAACAGTCCATATCACCAGTTAACCTGCAATAGCAGCTAAAAAAACATCGCCACAGATGACCCCCGCAACTATCGCTAATGAGATGCAGAGTAGGTGTTCCCGTACCAAAAGCTGCAACAACACCACTCAGCAACATTCTCAATGACCAGCCAGATCGGTGATAAGAACCCAAAACAGGCGATAAGGCGTGTTAACAGCAGGAAATTAACACCTGCTCTGACCTGGTGTAAAGTCAGACGACAGCCGGCACCAGAAAAGGCAGCCCAGCCCAGAGCCACACCTGAAAAAGGGCAACAGATGCCATGGAGCCAACGATCATGCAGCTGGGAGCCCCAACAGGGCCACAACACCCACTGCCACCACCCCCAGGACCCCCCTTCCCCGGACCCCCTCCCCCACCCGGGCAAAGACATGCCATATCAACTACACAAATCATGTACCAAATATTCCGCCTGATGTCGCACAATCACATTTGGTGACATGGATGTGTCGTCACACATTCACCTTCAAATTAACAAACGAAACCGAAGCACAGAGCCGAAATGAAGACACATGGCGGCTCTCCTCGGGACAATCCAGATGAGAAGGTGTGACTTGAGCTCATCAAATGACAGAGAGAGAGCGAAGGAGAGAGAGAGAGAGATACAGAGAGGGAGTAAAAGAGGGGGAGAGAGAGAATGACGGACAGTGAGGGGAGAGAGAGAAAGACGGACAGAGAGAGGTAGAGAGAAAGACGGACAGAAAGGGGGAGAGAGAGAAAGACGGACAGAGAGAGGGAGAGAGAGAAAGACAAATAGAGAGGGGGAGAGAGAGAAAGACAGACAGAGGGGAGAGAGAGAGAGAGAAAGATTGAAAGAGAGGGGGAGAGAGACACAGATAACAGAAGAGATGGACAGGGAGAGAGAGTGTCGACACTGCGCACCCAGGCCTCACTGCTTACCTGCTGACACCGGTGTGTCTCCAACTACATGCAGGTATGTAGTGCAGCTCACCAGGTCCCACATATGAAACAGATCTGTCATCTGAAACAGAGTCCAGATACATGAATGGCAAAGTACATGCAATTGCACACAACATCATCACCTGTCTGCCCCTGCGCACCCTGCAGCAGCACCTCAACCCCTCCCGCCACCCAGCGGTGCATGCCCGCCCCTGGGTACCCAGGCCTCACTGCTCACCTTCCGCCATGGCATGTCACAATGAGGGCCCACCACGTGCGGGTGCAAGCCCCAAGCCTGTGAACATGGCACCCTCCACATCATGCAGCCCCGCTCCGCAGGCCACCAGGTCTCACATTTGATACTGGGTCTTGATTTCGCCATGGCAGAGGACATACCAGTGCACCCGGCATCATCGTAGGCTGCACACTGACTCAGCCCTTGAGGTGCCACTAACTCTGGGATCCGGGAGGCGACACCACCTGGCGGTAGGCCCGTGCTGCCCGCTGGCCCTGGCCTACACTGCGGTCCATCAGGGCACACAAATCTTGAGCAGTCCAGACAGCCGGGACGGGGCATCATCGCAGGCTGCACACTCGCTCAGCACTTAAGGTGTCCCTACCTCAGTGCACCGAAAGTCACCGTCCCATGGCAGTTTGCCTGTGCCGGCCGCAGTGTATCCAGTGCCACCAAGTCTGTGCCCCAAAAGTCATAAACCCTATATGACTGGGTATCGTGGTGCGGATGCCATCATGTCACCTCCGGGCTGGGGGAAAGTGATGTTGCAGGGCCCTAGGCCCTCATGCATACATGAAAGCCACCCAGATAGAGAGAGGAAATGGCATCGAGCGCGCACGCCGGCCCTTTTTATTGGCAGGGTCACATGTCCTGTGATGCGTGTGCTGGATGGATGTGGTGTGGGTGTACACCAGCCATGAGGGAGTGGCTGTGGCATGCTGACAACTAGACCTGTGACCAGCAGATCACTACAGGGATGACCTGGGACATGTAGCGTTTACACCCCGCCCCCCTGTGAGCGTAAGTGGAGTGGGCTTGGTTGTTATTTTCACACGCTATTTATCCCTGACCTAGGACTTGCAGTATCCACTTTCTCAGGGGGTCCTTGTTTTCCACACATAAGATTCATCCGCATCTTCATCCTCTGCACTTTTATATGCCTCACGTGTGGGTGGTGGTGTTCTGTCTCCTGCACTGTGTGGCAGTGACACCTCAGAGGCCGGAGGTGGAATGTCTGCCGACCTGTGTGGCACTGACACTTCAGGGGTGGAGATGTGGATGGAGTGGTAGCAGCATCAGCGCCAGGTCTTGTGGCAGCAAAGCCATGAGGATGGTCTTGAGGTAGTTGAGGTACCCAGCTACCACTCGCTGGTGTGCAGCCGTGGCAGCCGCTCTTTCCGCATTCACCCCCTCCATGGTCTCCATTAATCTCCGCATGTTTCCCAACACCCATGTGACATCGCTAGAGCCACTCTGACTGGACAGTTGTTCTATCCTCTGAGTCAAGGCTCCGGCGATGTCAGCCATTGTCCATTGGAGAGCATGGAGCGGACGGTGGCTGTCCGTTAGGGACTGTGAATGGTCCCTGATGGGACTTAGACACCCACATATGGCATCTAGTTTGTCTGCCATGCGGTCGAAGCCCACCCACCCCTGTCCAGCCAGATTCTCCTGGGACCCCAGCACACAGCGTTGGAAGGCCATGTGTTCTTCTTGGGGGTCCTGGCAGGCAGCCGTGGTGGTGGGTGCTACCGGCTGAGTGGTCTGTGCAGGGGGTGGGGTCTCCTCATAGCAGCCGGGCTGCCCTGCTTCTGGAGGTGGGCTGCGGAAGCTGTCCACGAACTGTTGGAGGATGTCAGAGTCGAAGCTGTGGGGGTCCACTTCATCACCAGAGAAGAGAGGTTCATTAGGGCTGCTCTGCAGGAGGTGTTGATTCTCCCTCTGCAATGTGGAGGGGAGATGCAGTTTAACAATGTGTCCACATGTATGTTGTCACATTGTACATGTTTTCATACAGACTGCATGACTGTGTACATTGTGGCTGTTTGTCAGGTGCTGCCTATTTGATGGGGGACAGTGGACATTTTGACAAGATGATGTGTGTGTGTTTGTACTTGTACATTATCAACTCACATTTCTCTGCAATGCCAAATGTGATTGGCCAGTGTCTACTAAGTCTGCACCAGTTGTGTCCTGTGTTCTGTTGTGGACGTGTTGCAGTTTGTACCACATTGTTGTCAGTGTTGATGTGCTCTGCATGTTATATGTGTGTGTGCTGCATTTCGGGGGAGTCACCCCGCAGCTCTGATTTTACTGCTCCTTCTCTATTTCATGCGATATGCCTTTGACTTCTGTGCCTATGCAGTGCTGAGATGTTGCATACTTGGGTACATTGGTCTCTTGGTGGGAGTTGGGGGCTGGGGCATAGTTTGTCTGCAGATGTGCTCAGCTCAATTGTACATGTGTGCCAATGTACCCATCTCCCCCGTTCCCCCCAGTCCCTGGGCATTACTCACCCTGGTGCTGTTGTGTCCAGTCATGTTGAGCAGTGTCTGGTCCCCCAACTCCTGCCACCGTCTCCCCACTGATGACTGTAGACCCAATTTTCTCCATATTGTCCAGCTCTTCCTGTGGCGCAGGACTCCCAACTCCAGTCTGCATTGCTGCCTTTCGGTTGTTGGCGAGTTTCTGCTTGGTTTTGCGCTTTACATCATTCCAGAACCTCTTGACCTCTTCCATTGTCCTCTTCAGGACTCCCACTGCATTCACATTGTCCACGATGGACTGCCATAGTCCATTTTTGGTTGCCAATGACACAATGGAGGTGAGAAACAGTTGTTGATGGTGTTCAACCACCTCTGTTATAATGATCCTGTTTTCCTGCGGACTAAACCGCTTCTTCTCCTTGGCCTTCCCTTACCCCTAGGTCCCAGGCAGGTCCTCCGGGGCACTTGTGGGGTTCTGTTCTCCTCCGTACTTGCTACGGCAACATCCATTGTGCTTCGCTGTTTTTTGGCATTTGTTTGTCTGTTTTTTTCTACTTTTATGGTGATTTTTCCCGCCTGACGCGTGTGAATTGCAGGCCTGTTGCTGGATTTTGCTGATTTTTGTATCGCGATTGGCCTCATCGCAGCTTTTTTTGCATTTGTGTTTCGCTTTTTTGCGGCATCGCGTTGGTTTTAACGCGGTAATTTGACACATTTTCGTGAGCCTATTGCATGGTACCGCCGTGTTGTGAATACTTAGTTAACATGGTGTAATTTTCCCGCGATAGACTGCGATGTTGAAAGTTGCGTTAAGCTAATTTTGCGATAGTTATCACACACTCTTGAGAATATCCCCCAGAGTAACTTGGTTATTGAGTTGGAACGCAATACTACTTAAAGATATGAGACACTAGTCGTAAACAACAGTAGCCCCTGTAGAGAGTGCTCAGAAATCAGTCTAACTCACAGTGTGAGAATCAACAGCAATAACAGATTTTTTGTGTTTTTTAATTCAGGTGCACATGTCAATGAAATATGTAATGGCTGAGGACATAAACATTTCAGCAGGAAATCAACACAACGGTGATCTACAAATCAGACTCCGGGATGTAATGTAAAAGGGAAAAGACAAGAAACACACTTATCTTAAACAAAGAAAACATTAAACAAACTGCTTCTCTTTCCATACGTAAATTGCCTAGAAAACTACTGAAGTACATACCTAAGTGATTAGAGTACAAATTGCACAACAGTTTTTCAAATGGGCAACAATATATCTAGCTTTCAGCATCACTTGTCTCAATTTTGAAAGAGAAGCTGGCTCCTCGGCCCTCCAATGGTGAGCATTAATGACTCAACAGACAGTTATTGCTATAAAAACAATGCTGCACATACTAATTCATCCATCCCAATTAAGTAAGGTATTAATATTTTGTATGCAGGTGTGAAATAATTGAGTATGCTACTTGTTAGACTATTTGCACTTGCACTTGGGGTAGTGACGACGAGGATGTTGCAAGGAGGGTGGAACCAGTCCTTAAGGATCACGAGACCAGGATAGGGATAAAAAGATTAATGGCTGATGGCCCTAGTCCACGCATGACGGGGTGACCCTGGAGCTGTCTTGATATGAGATGGAAGCTTATTTGAAAAGACTAGGTTGGCTTCTCATATGTGGGTTCCTGTTTTAGAGTTGTGCACCTGTTACTCGGTCTGTGTGGCTACCGTGGTTCTTTGCATTCAATCACATGTGGATGAACTGGATTATATTTCCTGACCTTAAGAAACAGAACGCAATGCAATGGAGCACAAAAATCAGTAAGTATCCTTAACAAGCATTTGCAATACAATCAGTCTCGCCTTTGGGACCTTATATGTATTTAGCTATGCAGCACATTAGACTGGGTGCTGAAACATCTACTGTTCTTTAGCATGGTGGGAAAGTTAGTCCGAAACTGCGTGACATGCCAGGTATGGGAACACCTGGAGAGAAATATTGCCTTTCAATGGAAAATGGTATAGTCCAAAGCTCTGTTTTTAATATAAAATCAGGGTCTTCGGTGGTCATATCACTGAAAATACAAGATTTAAAAAATATATTATTGTCTGTGGGTGCTGGTGGAAGACCATTTCTATGGACTAGAATCTAGAGGATGTTAAAGTGATTCTGGTATTTTTCTGACCTCTCATGGTAATTTTCTATCAAGAAAGTTAAATAGAGGCAGTTGAACAGAAGAAAGTCCCTAAGCGGAAGCAGACAAGTCCTACGCCTGATCTCCAGAGCCCACAGAGTGCATACACATATAAGTATATACTAAAGTATATACAAGAGGTCTCGAATGCTTGACCTAAAAAATGGCAGTGTGTTTTGTTCTGTATTCTCTAAGCTACTCTGAGTAAATACCGCTTTTTCAAATCCTGTGTCATATGATCTAACTTCTTAAGATTGAGGCATGGATGTGAATTTAACAGAGTGTCTACATTTCTTTGTGTGGAGCCCAGCAAAAATTATATTACAGTACTCCCTTAGGAATAGCACTAAGACCCTAGAGAATTCAAAGTGGTTGATCATCTCAGCATCATGATTTATGATGCTTTTGTAACTGCGGTGTGCAAAGTGGAGCTCTAAATTATTCCATACCACACTACAATATTTTTTGACTGACCATGAGGTATCCCCTGTTTCCTCTTGCCACTTGAAAGATGGAGAATTAATTTCAGGACTCCTAATTAACATCACCTCAGCCTTCAAGTAGTTCAAGTATAGCGCTTCTCCTTAATCCTGTGGTAAATGTGTTTCAAACATCCTGCAAATCAGCCGGTTCCATGGTATTGGATGCATACATTTGGAGTTGAAGTTGGTGTTCTGTGATTACCGCAGGAAAACGTTTCACTGAGATGTTGGTGACCCCAGAAGACACCCCGAGAGATGTATTAAGTGTCCCAAGCCTGACCGTATCCTTAGGATCGAACCGATGTTCTTAGGGGTCCACCTCTCGACATCCCCAAGTCTGGATATGTTATACACACAGACATTAGGATGGTCAAGCCGGGGAAGGGAAGGATGGGGACAGCGGGGAAGGAGACCTAAAATTAAAGAGAAGAGAATGTCACACAAAGTTCTACAGTAATGCACTAATACTATACTTGAGTGTATCATGATCTTTCACTAACCTGTAAAGAAAAAGCATACTGTAGTGTAGACACGGGGGAGGAGCAGGCAATCACAGATTCATATATTGAAGACTGCAAGGAACAAACACATGATATTTATATTGTTTCCTCTTCTACCCTCTTAACTACGATAACACTAAACACCGCATCTTTATTATACCTTTATATGAAAGCAAGGCACTTGAATGTGGAAGTGAAGGTGACCACCTGCCCCGACACCCCCTGTACAAATGAAAGAGAATGAGCAGGCAATGTGAATATAACAGATGTCACTACAAACACCAATCTCTTTAATCGAGATGTAGTACAACTGAGTAATAATAAAAAAATAATGAAACATGCGATATCAATATCACTCTCAAATAGAAAGTCAAATCCAAATCAAGGTTTCACACTGTTCTTCTCTGCATGAGCCACATCCAAACGGATCAATAGGGAAGATATAGCCTTTCGCAATAGAGTGTAGGTAAATACAAAGGCTTAGCGTCTTGCTTTAATAAGCGCTGTCTACCAAAATTATTCCCTCGCATGAGTCCGTTAGCAATGGCTACTGAACAGCGGACTGTTTATACGGCGTGTCAAAGGCCTATAGAAAAGATAAGCGGTGTCCTCCGACACCCCTATCAGACCAATGGATTCCCAGGATGTGAAGAATACGACTGTATCAGGATACGAAGAACTGGACACTCTGAATAATTAGCAGCGTTTCCTGCAGTGGCAGCATCCTTTAAACATTCCTGGAAGTCACGTGATACGCGACGTCTCACGTCCAACGTCCTCCAAGGCTGCTGGGAGTTGTAGTTACCGTTAGCTGCACTTTGTTCCTGCCTGGGAGTGCGTGAATTCTGTGACCCCTGACATTTAGACAAGAAACTTACTGTGCCAGTTCTGGCCTACTTCCTCCAGTCTGACAAGAATGATTAGTACCACTGTAGATCTATGACTGTGAACCAGGTCTAGTTTTCCAAATGTTCCAGATTAATTTCATGACTAACCATGTGGTGTGTGGCAACAATGGCCATAAGTATCAGGATTAATGGTTGCCCGTCATCAAGTGAGGACAGCGGATCTCCCTACTATTGACCGGTATAGATTCAGGGTCTTGTTTAGAAATTGGACATATTGGAAATACAAACAGCCACAGACCTACATGCCAGTACAGCAAATAAACAATCACCAACCTACTGCACATACCTGTAAGTTACTTACTTACTTACTTACAGGGTCTTGTTTAGAGTTTATTACATCTGGAACATTTGCCAAAAAGTGATGTGTGTTCCGTCTTTGCTGTTTAGAGTGGAGCAGTCCTCTATGCACTTTAAATACACAGGAGATAGCCCACCTCTGACAAACTTTAATGAAGGTCTTTATTGTCCCTGAGCTGTTAGAGACCTTTTTGCTGACCATGTAGGGGTTTTGCCGCGTAATGTTGGTGCTTTTGTATGATCTGTCCCTCCATGATCTTTGTTGGTAATGCGAGGTTTGAGATGGGCCTGTCTGTTGCCTGTTCCATGGGGATTGTTGCAGGAGGGAATTAGCACCTCTCTCTCATGCAGGCCCCTATTGTGTCCTTTCTTGGGAGTCATTAGCCCATGTCCCCAGGAGGGCAGAAAACTGTCTGCAGGACAAGCCCTGTGTACATCAGTAAACGGCCTCTGGAAACCTAGGGCAACCAAAGTGGCAACTTCTAAGGTTGCACTTTGCCCACCAGTGACTTAACATTTGATTAAACCATTAAATCGGTTTTAATGCACTTATTATAGTGAAACCAAACAGTACCAACCTTAGTGATCTCATTTGGAGGCTAACAGGACTGGGGTGCCAGCCTGTAACTCTGTACTTGCCAATGGGCTACAAGATTTTCCATAGTAAAAATGACAATTTAGAGTTTTTACTGCTAGAACATGTAAAGGCACATGTTCCACTTTCCAACATAGAGCACCCTGCCTTAGGGCTCATTAGGCCTGCCATAGGACTTAAATACATTAAAAAGGGAGATTTGGGCTCTACAATACTTTAAATAGCAAAGTTAACTTAGCAGTTTTAATCTGCCCTCTCAGTCGACCGTGACAGATCGGGAGCCATGTTTTACCTTGTCCCTCTCAGATTTATACAACAAGTGATGCAGTCGCTGGGGGACAGTCTAACTTACAGGCCCTTGATATCCCTGGTACCCTATACCAAGGACTTACAAGTAAGTTAGACTATGCCAATAGGAGACCAGCCAATTAAACATCCACCATTTTAAGGGTCAGAGCACATATGGTGCGTCCTGATTAGAAGTTGTTATAGAGCTTGCTCCCTGAGCAGGGCTCAGGCATTTCAGAGCCATTACACCAGTACTTAGTAGTCAAAATGGGGGCAAAAAGTTGAGGTAAACATGTAAAAAGCCCATTTCCTCACAGTAAAGCATAGGGAAACGTATAAATGTTTATTAAAGTTTTTTTTTTAATAGTAAAAATACTTTATAACTAAATATTAAAGTAAATTAATTTAAAATATTTAAATGAAATGTATAAAGTTAAAAATTGTTACAGCACTATTAACTTAGTGTTGAATTAAATATTTCCTGTGCAGGAGAAACCCTTGTTTGAGTCCGGGGAATGCCCAGCCAAGCACAAAAGGATCTGGGGAAAATGGTTGGACCGACTAGGATGATAGGGTCTTATGTCCACTTATACACATTGAATGTACTGTTTATGCATTATGGGTCTGGACCGAGGTGCACATCTGCGCATAATGACTACAGGCACGCTTTGAAGTGCCAAGAGTTGATGATCATATGTGATATATTTCATTCTCTTAAGTATATTACATTGCATGTAAATTATTTTTAAAGATTTATTTAAAAACTTCACAGGTTTAATAAAATGCTTATATTTCTGTATTATGCATTCAAACTTCTAGCAGTTATGTATAGAATACATTTAAATTAATTTAGCTATTTAAAAAAATTAGGTAGCACATATTTTAAAATTTTAAAAGGCTATTCAAATATTTTATAATAAAATAATATTGATTTTTTTGTATAGATTCATTTAATTTTTACATTATTTAATTGTAATATTATTTCATATTGACTTTTATTTTAAGCTCTGCCTTCATCTTTTTTCTTTGAATGGGTGCTGCAGTACCAGGTGGTCGGCCATGCGGGGTGCTGGACTTACACCAGCTCTGAGCTGTAGTACATGTATTACTGTTTTGTGTCCTTTCTGCTGTTTTAGCCATAGAAGTGCAGTTTGTAGATAGCAGTGAGGTTACTCTTTTGTGGGTGGCGGCATGTCTCTCCGTATCAGCTACCTAGCCCTCCCTTAACCTCTCCTTACTAAACCGTCCCATTTCGTAGATTATATTCCCCTGCCGTCCAGTGCTTAATTTGTAAAAATAATGTAAGTGCCAGGGCCCTCGCCAGGAGGCCACTGCAGCTTGCACCACCAATTGCTACTGCCAGGGCTGCCGATGGCAGTTCCTACAGAACTACTAACCGTTACATTTCTACAAGTGTAACAGATTAGACTGTTCAACGACCCCAAAAAGCTATGAGAATGTCTTGGGTGACAGGTATTAGTTTTTTTTAATGTATATTGAAATAATAAACGACTATTGTTCTGCGCATCTCTAAATTATACAAACAGTGCCACAATGCAGCAGCTGTCATAAGTGCCGGTGTTTGCAATTAAGTGCAGGTGCAGGGAACCAGAAACCACCATCTAAAATTAGGCACTGCTACCATTCCTCCTATATTTACGACTACAACATAAATGTATGTGTGTGGAGATCTCCAAAGTCGGGTGGAGGTCTCTGCACAGAAGAGATAGGGGCAGGGGAGGCCAAAACCTTCACGTATAGACTGCTAAATAGAATTTTGTTGTACATGAGTAGTTCTACTGTAGTACTAAATGTACCACAAAATGCAGTTGGGGAAAAAGCAGTCTAAAGTACTAAAGTCAGACTCAGAGACCTTTAAGAAAAAGAGGCCAGCAGTTAGCTGCTCTCTCCAAATCCCACTCCCTGATGGAAACCAGACAATAGGTTTTAATTTCACCGAGATCGAGCAGGTTGTACTCATAAGGAATTCCTCTGGGAATCAGGGGCAAGTACCGCTTTGCTAATCTATAAAAGCATAGCACTGAACACCTCTGTAATGCTCCTGGTGTGTTAAGTTGCTTCAGGGAAGCTAGGTCATTGCTGCAGTTAATTTATAATTAGGCACCATTTTGTTAACTCAAATGTTCAAACTAGATGTTTTAATGTGCCGGGTTTCTACTTCCATCTGTTTTGCTCTCTTTGGAGTTACATGCAAGTGTTTAATGGAGGGGAAGAGCACTATTAGCATGTAGTGTTTATTAAATCCGTAGTAAACAGGTTGGCGAATCATAATTAAGTGATTTATATTAACGAGAAAACTATCCAAAAAGAGAAATCACAGATCAGAGTTTGTAAATACCATCAGCACAACTCGGGGACGACTTTTAATGCTCATGTTGTGAGCGCTTTATTTTGATTTTTGTTGCTCCGGTGCTTGTCGCATTAAGAGGAATCCTTGGCGTATGAAGCGAGTTCACTTTCGTAGCAAGGGTGCCATGGGCCCCAATGAAAGCAAAGAAAATGGCTTCCCTCGATCAGAGTTTTAAAGTAAAATAAAGCAATCATTAGGGTGAAGTAGGCTCCTAACAGCCTAGGGCCCCGATGTCACTGTACCTGCTGCGCTTTCGTTATCTACACCACAAAGTAGATAGGTAAATATGACTCGAAAATGGCGTTCAGCAAGTTGCCTTCTGGTAAGAAAGGTGCCAAGGTCTAAGATACCCAGGGCCAGACTAGAAGCCGAAATCAATTCTGGCAAAAAATGTTAAAACCAACCCACACTGCAGTAGAGAGCAAAGAGAATGGGGCATGGTTGGGTTCTGGAAACCTATCCAACCTGAAAGCAGCACCATAGCCTGACGGAGAAATGGCAGGATGGCATATCAGCCACTCCCGCCTTGATGGTACCCCACTTAGCACCCCTACTGATTTAGGCTATAAGCTACTACTTATTTTAGCAAAACTACAGGCCACACTTTCTTCAGTCATCCTACTGCGTGGGACTAGTACTCCCTCATGGCAGACGTGTTACAAATCCATATATTCTATATGCCCTAATTCACTTGTGTAAACTGAACAGGATAGCCATCGCATTTGTGAAGGCATCCCTGTCTCTAAGTCATACCCTGAAGCTGCTAAGAGACCTCCCTGAACAGGATGAGAACTTTCAAAGCCATGCCTAATGTCAGGCGTCCTCAGTGTTCTGAAGTTCATGCCTCGCAGTAGGTGCTGGTTTTACTGACAACATTGCACTGCGCAGGCATAATGCAGTAGGTATGGCCCAGCTCAAAGTCCAGTCACACACCAGCTGCTCCCCTGGTGTTTTAAAGGTAATTCTAAAACAAATCACACCGAGGAACCTCTTCAATATTCACAATTTCCTTGAAGTACATGTATAATTTTTTCAGAACATTTTATTTAAGCGACAGAGAGGTACACAAAAAGCCAGCGAGGCAAAGGTTGTACATGACGATCGTACCCGTGATTGACAATGCTCATTTGGTGTGATATGCAAATGGGTACTTTACCCTGAAAATTAGGATATGTGATTTGTAGAATAAACATTGGATTCCATTGTTGCTCTATTAAAGCTTTAAAGTTATTTGCATGGATTGATTGGTGAACCCATGATAAAGGTCACTGTTGTAAATTGCCGTTGAGTGTTCCCTCAGTGCGTAGCCTCATTTTCTGTTTAGGAAGGTATCCATTTCTATCTCACACGAGTTGAGTGTTTTAATTTGATGCATTCTTCATATATAGTTGGAGTAGAAACTATCACCTCTGGCTCCAGGAACTTACCGTACCACCATCAATGTCGACAGAAGTCTGAAACCTCTGATTGATCATGAATTCAAGCCGATCCCTGGTCACCCCAGTAAAATAAGTTCCTTCCAGACCATGCAGACCGTAAGGTGATCTTCCTGTATCCAGGATTCCTGCAGAACCTCAAGGCTGCGATGCCCTGTCGTGACCACAGCGCCCTTTCAAGCCAACTTCTATACAGCCATCTTTGTCACCACCTCTCACCAGCCATCCAATCACTCCTCTAGCATCTTGTTGCCAGATGTTCAGCAGTTAGAGTCACTTGCCTTTACTAGCAGGGTTCAACAATGCAGAACTCAGGATGATACCCACCCTAAACCATATCCCAATCACAACCACATGTGCTGCTGTCTGGTACTCTCCTCTGCTACTCTCCTTCCACAAACGGTCCTTCCACAAACGGTCCTTCCACAGGGTCATAGCAACTCGATGTGAGCAGCCTTTGCTATATATACGAGACCAAAATAATTCACTCATAAGTAACTACATTCAAGCATCTCCCAACTTCAATACACTAGATTATTGATTAGCATAGGTTTCATATCTCTCATTACTTTCACTACACTACAGGGAAGGCAAAGTACTAAAACATGGGGCCTCAGGCCAGACATCAAAATACTACTCATAGGTAGGCCACATGACAGCCGCCAAATGTTGTTCCACCTAAGCACCCGCACATAGTAGCGTGATCCCTATCCAGAAATGTGCGTCTATGGGTAGGAAGCACATTATAACTACAACTACATTTCAATAAAATACAATGTTAAATTGCGTTACTGAAACTTGAAAAATACCTACTATTTCTGGTCACAAAATGTAAAACTAATACATTACACAAGAATAAATTGTGATAACACAGCTGTGGGGTGGGGACCAAAAGAAAACCTAAAAGCAGCCTAAAACGGTGACAAAGAGAAAGACAAACTATTAAAATTACAAAGAAAAAGTTAGTGGTCAATGGAGTGTGACAGCTCAAAGGAAAGCAAACAAAATGCAAATAATGAAGGGAAAAAAAGGAAGCATGAAGAAAAGATGGTGCAAGTAGGCACAGGAAATGAGGGGAAAAATGTAAAACGCGAAAAGAAAGAATGAAGGGTGGAAAGAAGAAAAGGAAAGATCAAGGAAATAAAAAGAAAAGAAGGAAAGAAGAAAAATATAATGAAAGAACAAAGAAGAAATGTGGGATGAAAGGATGGGTGATTGAAGGAAAGAAGAGAAAGAAAGAATTAACAAATTGAAGGAATACAACAAGACTGTGTGAAAAAATGCCAGGACCAACAAAACAATAAATGGATGAGAAACCTAGAAAAAAGGACTGGTGGAATGAAAGAAGAATGGACAGAAGGAAAGAAAGATGAAAATAAGGAATGAAATACACATAAATGTAAAAAGAAAATGATGTAAAAAAAGAAAAGAAAGAAGCAGAAGCATAAAAAGAAAGAAAATGGAAAGGATAAATGACATAAAAGGCCAATACGGGTAAATGTGTAGATTTGGGCCAAATTCCTATAAAATCATGCTATAATCTTGCATAATTATCAACAAATTTCCACAGGGGTACAATTCCCACAACACTTCTTTTGAATGGTTGGGATTGCTCATAATACTCGTGCATTTATTGCTACATAAGGATCTAAGTTGGGGGTATTTTATTCTTCTGGCTACTCCCTTGAAAAGGAAGATAAAATTGTTAATCTCGAATCACACATTTGATCCACAGGGTAAGTCAAGATTGAGGTTTACTTGGTTTGCAGCCTGCAACTCAGCCAATAGACAACACAGTGTAACCCCCTATAGTTGAAGCTGCTTAGCAAACTGAGAGTTATACGACTGTGGCTAGAACCCAGTAGGCACAGGTAATAGTCAAGACAACCATTGACAATGGCAAGAGGTCTGGCTTTAAAAGAATGGTATACGGTGATGTAAAACATTACACATATTATAGGAATTTATATTTTAATGTGTGGAAGCAAAGAACTGTAGAATAATATTGGATTTGAGTTAAAACGTCGGGTGACAGTTGCACTGTCAAGCAGACATAAACATCCATGTAGGGTAATCTGGTTTGCATCTCATTTACATGAATTCTGTGCAGAGTAACTGATGGACATCCATTCTCTGCAACAGTGCGTGAGTGACAGGCATTCTCTGAAGATTGACTGATGGACATGCATTCTCTGCAACAGTACGTGACTGACAGGCATTCTGTGCAGAGTAACTGATGGACATGCATTTTCTGCAAACAGTACGTGACTGACAGGCATTCTGTGCAGAGTAACTGATGGACATGCATTCTCTCCAAACAGTACGGGACTTAGATCCATTCTGTGCAGAGTAACTGATGAACATGCATTCTCTGCAAACAGTACGTGACTGACAGGCATTCTGTGCAGAGTAACTGATGGACATGCATTCACTGCAAACAGTACGTTACTGACAGGCATTCTGTGCAGAGTAACTGATGGACATGCATTCTTCCCAAACTGTACGGGACTGAGAGCCATTCTGTACAGAGTAACTGATGAACATGCATTCTCTGCAAACAGTACGTGACTGACAGGCATTCTGTGCAGAGTAACTGATGGACATGAATTCTCAATCAGAGTATCTGACAGGCATTCTGTGCAGAGAAATATATAAATAAGCATTCTTTAGAAGAGTATCTGACAAGCATTCTGTGCAGAGTAACTGATAGACTGCCATTATCAAGCACAGCAGCTGATTGGCATTGTGTAAAGAGTAACCGCTGGACATGCATTCTCCGGCAGAATACCTGACAGGCATTCTGTGCAGAGAAATATATAAATAAGCATTCTTTAGAAGAGTATCTGACAGGCATTCTGTGCAGAATTACTGAAAAATAAGCATACTCTGGCACAGCTCCTGACTGGAAGCCATTTAGTGCAGGGTAGCTGATGGACAGCATTCTCACATACAGTACCTGATTGACAGGCGTTCATTGCAGAGTAACTGATAGACTGCCCTTATCAAGCACAGCAGCTGATTGGCATTGTGTAAAGAGTAACCGCTGGACATGCATTCTCCGGCAGAATACCTGACAGGCATTCTGTGCAGAGAAATATATAAATAAGCATTCTTTAGAAGAGTATCTGACAGGCATTCTGTGCAGAATTACTGAAAAATAAGCATACTCTGGCACAGCTCCTGACTGGAAGCCATTTAGTGCAGGGTAGCTGATGGACAGCATTCTCACATACAGTACCTGATTGACAGGCGTTCATTGCAGAGTAACTGCTCGACGCGCATTCTTTGGCAGTGTATCTGATTAACAAGCATTTTGATTTGAGTAACTGATAGACATGCATTGTCTGATAGAGCACCTGTTTGACAGGCATTCTGTACCGAGTAATTGACGGACAGGCATAGTCTGACAGACTATCTGGCATTCTGTGAAGAGTAACTGGTGTTTTGGTCTTGGCTGGCAGAGTAATTGACAGGCATTATTTGCAGAATAGCAGCTAGACATGCATTCTATGGCAGAGTATCTGGTTGACAGGCATCCTGTACTGATGGATAGACCTTTTCTGGCAGATTATCTGACACGCATTCTCTGTCGAGTAACTGATGGGCAGACATTCTGTTAGTCAGTATTTGATGGACGCACACACATTCTAGAATTTTATTTATTTATTTATTTATTTGATTTGTATCGCGCGTTATAGCCACCGGGGCCTCTAAGCGCTGGAATGTGATTATTAATTTACATATCCTTATAACTTATAGACATTTTCTAAATATTTATTCTATATAGTATGATAAACCTTTGGCCAGCAAGTTGAATAACTTATTTGGTCACAAGGAATTCCTATTGACTTATTCTGAGGCATACAATACTCATTGACTTACACTGTGTATTTTCATGGTCACTATACCTCCTGCACAAGATGACTGTTTGGTGTTAATTCAACTGCCCCGTGAGTAACTCTTGAAAATATTTATGCAGCATATTCATTTTTGAAACGACCATGATTTCTCAAGTGCCACAACATGCTTTCTATTATTTGCCTATTTTTACACCGAGCTCAGAATTATTAGTCGCGGGACTTAGCAATTTAAAGCACACTTGTCTCCCTAAAGAGCTCTCAGCAGAACCTTTATTCACACTTCAGTCAATGGGATTTAGTAGCTCGAAAATGGCGAATTTACACCTTTTAACATACACTTTTTCTATCCCATTATCACCTTGAACATGTTATCAGGGCCATCTGGTTACTTATGTGTCGTGTGCTACTAAATGTATTAAATGTGCAGCCAGACATGATCATGGAAAATGTAGATTATTTTTTACATTTTTATGTCACAATATATTTTCCTGGTGTTCGAAAGCCACTGCAGGTGCATGTTCAAATCTACAGCGTGAGGAAGACGTTCTTGCGTCATCATTGCACCTCCCCGCTGTGCATAGAGCCCCTCCCAATAATGCCCACACCTGCCCCCACAGCACACCCCTGGCTGCACCTGCCATTATAATTACTCCCTTGCTCTACCGACTCCCAAGGGCAGAGGGCCTCACACCTCCTCCCTCCTCCATTCCTGAGAGGTGAAGCACCTTTTCGAATCAATGCCCTGCGGAGTAGAACTATGGCATGTATTCTGCAATGTAAGGGAATGCGGCTTTCTATTGAGCTCAGAATGGTAATATTAAAAAAGAATATTGCCAATATGAACCCCAACCCTTCTTATAGCATTAGTAATACCAATAACAATAATAACATCATGTTAATAACAATAATAATTGTGATAAAATTAACGCATATTATTATTACTAAAATTATTACGTTTACTGTTATTGTAAGTAGTTGTAGTATTGTTATTGTATTAGTAATAATAACAAAACGATGACGAGGATGATGATAACAATGATAATAGTAATAATAATAATAATAATAATAATAATAATAATCATCATAATACTACTAATAATAATAATCATAATAATAATAATTGATGCAACTACTCATAAAAATAAAAAGCACAAATGTAGGCGCTCTTCTTCTTTGTATTATTTTTATTATGTTTACTACTATTTTTATTATCAGTAGTAGTAGTATTGTATGGTATTATAATTGCATTTATATAGCGCTTACGAGGTGCTAAAGGGCTTTTTCGGCGAGTAGCATGCTACACCGGGACCCATAAAAGAGTAGTGGTGAATTTGTATAGTGAAATATGAAATTAATTTGAGTAGTAGATATGTTAGTCTGTTATTTGGATTGAGAAGGATAGTGGAGGGATAGAAAAGGGGAAAGGTTTGCATTTATATAGCGCTTGCTTCACGTAATGAGGTGTTGAAGCACTTCTTGGCGAGAACCATGCTACTCCGGAACCAAAAAAGAATTTGTGGTGAATCAGTCTGGGGAAATATGAGATTAATTTGAGTGGTGGATATGTTAGTCTGTTATATGGACTGGAAAGGATAGTGGAGGGATAGAAGAGCAATAGGCACCCAGCAGCTGAAGGGGAAAGTTTATAGATTCCGAGGTGGTGCACCTGAGGGAAAAAAAGACCTCAGCAGATGCTCTGCAATCATATCATCCCACTCGATTATGGAGTACGGATGCTCCGCCTGAGACCTGGGAAGGAGCTAGTGACCTTTTCTTGTTGTCCTGTGCTAGCCAGATCTCTGGGCCTCTAGGGTTGAGGTGTTCTTCCTTAACTGTGGATGCAGGGGGAGGTTGGCTGGAGTCAGTGGCAAGGACACAAAATAGGTAACAGACATTTCATTAATATCAACAGCTTTAGCTTCCAGCCTTACTTCAAACGACTTCAAAAGCAGCTAAGACCCCTTACAAGACCCCCATGAGAACAATCAAAAAGTGCTATCTTGGCACACTGTTTATGTGCGGGACTCGGCCGGACCATCTCTGGGGGCATTTACCACTCTTGCAGCACACCATGGTGGGATTCTGATCCCAGGGTGCAACATCCTGCAACATCCTTATCTTTGTCGGGCTGACACACACCCTGGTGGGACTACAAGTCCCACGGTGCAACGCGTGCCTTCCAGCCACCGTAGCTGAGGGGAGGCGCTTTCCATCATGCTCAAAAGTGCAGTCTCACCCCTGTTTCTATGTGGCGCTATGCTGGACCATCTCTGGGGACATTTACCACTCTTGCAACACACCCTTGTGGGATTCTGGTCCTAGGGTGCAACATCCTTCTTGCTAGGCTGACACACACCCTGGTGGGACTATAACTCCCAGGGTGCAATGCGTGCCTTCTCGCCACCGCAGCTGAGGGGGAGGTGCTTTCCATTGCGCTCAAAAGCGTGGCCTCACCCACCGCCAGGAAGAGGCAGGGCAGGGCCACCCCCCTTGGCTTTAAATTGTTAGTGGTTTCATCCTGGTAAGACCTTTTTGGACCCTCAAACTTACTTTTTACATCTTGCATTTCTTCACCGTTTTGTATAGTTTCCAAAATTCTCCCCTTATCTATCATCGGGAATTGGTGGTGGAGTCATGAAATTGTAACCCAGCGACCCACAAGTACAATCTGTGAAACCCATCCAAGCTTTGTAATACCTGGGGCAGCAGCTGAGACATTTTAATCATGCCTACTGACTCCTTGATTCCCTGTCTCAAACAATTTATTTTGTACTTAAGTGGCAGACTTGATTTCATTTGGTTTACACTGTGGGGGGAGGTGGTACTATAACCTTTCTCGACCTGAACATGGGAAAGCGCACTTTTGCAGCAATAAAACACCCTTGTGAGCCCATTCCTGCTCCTCTGCCCCAAACTTTAATTGATAGGATGCTCCAGAGGGCTATAGGGGGGGTAACGTCGAAATAGAGCTGGCGGAGAGGTGCCTGTCTATAACCCCAGATATCTTCTGTCAGGTGATCGAGCCATCTATTTCCCAAGCTATTACCCCTGGGTCTGAACCTAGGGTAGTAGAATCTACACCCGGGCCAATAGAGTCCCCTCCACCTTCACCTCAAGGATTGCTAGCGAAGCCAGTAACACAGAACCACTGCAAGTTTATCTACGTCTGGGAGACGTAAAACTGGAACCGGGGTAAAAGCTAAGAGACAGAACAATATTGAGGTAATTCCCACCAAAGATGAACTACCTATCACTGGGAGAGTTGTAGAACATTCTATTAACCCACAATTACCTTCTGACTGTCCTCCCTGGGTGAGGAATTTGATTGTGGATAAGCTGAGAGCTATTATAAAGGAAGAGCTTGCTCATCTACTTAACCACATAGGCGCAGGACATCTTACGGGCCACAGTAACTATGCCAATTCTTATGACAGCACTACCCAAGCCCCAGGGAAGAGGAAAGACTGTAGTTCCCAGAGAGACAGTGCAGGCCAATCCTCCCCAGGCAAGTGCAGTCCCTACAGGGCTGTAGTCACCAGTGTTCCAATGTTCACCAGCAGGGTAGAGAATCATAATACTGAGCCAGCTGAAACTATTCTGTCACACTCAGAAAGGCCAGATATCCAGCTGGCCCAAGATATGAGGTCAGCAATTGGCCCTAGGAGCCTTACTAATACGAGAGGAAGCTACAACCCTGTTTCCAACAAGGAGGATTTAAACAGAAGAAGGCCCACTAGTATTGAGCACAGGTTAGGCCGGGAAAGGGTGGATCCTGTAGAGATAGAAGAGAGAGGATCAGGATTACTGACTCCTTCAACTATAAATCTACCCCCAGCCTCACTCCCTTATGTTATTATTTTGACAGGAGCCCACAAGATTAAAAATGTCCAGAAGGAAACACAGCTGGACCTTGGGAATAAGTGCCTTTTTTGGCTGGCTAGGCACAAGCAGTTCTCCTATGATAAGGCAGGCGAAATTGTAACGGTCCGTAGAGTTGGCTGGGTGGGTAGGAAACCAAAATCAACTCAAGGGGACTGTATAGATATTAATTTTAGTAATCCCCTGACTGTTCATATTCGAGCAGCCAGATCTCTTGTCCCTATGTACCACATACAGTGGTCAGAGCTCATACTTTGGACTACTTTTATTCCCATTCCCACAACCAACCTAGGACCTTAAATCATAGGGCCCCAGTTAAGTGGTTTCAAGAACAAACAATTGTAGATCTATTCCCTCTTCTATTTAACATTCCAGTAGCAAACAGATTTGGGGCGTTGAAGAGGTGGATTGACTGGTGTTGAATGGGGGCGTTGCTTTTAGTTATGGATCTGGGGGGTCTCCCAAGGAATCAGGGGAAAGCAGCAGTGGGCAGCTGAGCCAGAATACCCTTTGTGGTCCTGGGGATGAAATAGGGG
This sequence comes from Lissotriton helveticus, assembly GCF_964261635.1. Taxonomy (NCBI): domain Eukaryota; kingdom Metazoa; phylum Chordata; class Amphibia; order Caudata; family Salamandridae; genus Lissotriton; species Lissotriton helveticus. The sequence goes on along the minus strand of NC_136070.1, from coordinate 378,258,646 downwards.
GTCAACATTTCGATATCCATCGGGTAGCCTCAGATCTAGTTGGGATATATGAAGATCCGACTAATAAACCAGCTCTCACTTCTTCCGACTTTCCAATTAGGGGTGATCCATCACCGGAAGTTATGGAAGTAGTCCCCTTGGCCCAGTTGGAGATTTCCCAAACTCCTAACTCTAACAGCCGCAATGCCCTAGGTGACAGCTCTAACCGTGGCCATATGCTCAGGATTTTATCCTGGAACATACAGGTATAAAAAGTAAACTGCCCAGAATGGGGTCAATTTGTAGGCAAAAATTATGTGTGTATGTTTCAGGAGACATGGGCAAGGGAAAGACATTGTGAGGGTGGGTTATGCAACTTTCAATGGGTTAGCAGTGTCGGGGGAAGAGGCAGACCCTCGGAGTGCTTATGCACTTGGGTTGCTACCCATCTGTATTGTACTGTGAAGCAGTTGAACACCATGTCCAAAGATATCCAGTGTACTGTACTCACCTTTTCTTCTAGCCTCAAAATTGCCTTTATTAATATTTACTCCCACCCTGTAAGCATCAGCCAGGAATCCCAGACTATAGATCTACTGTACACTTTTAATGATTCAGCCCCCCTGAATGCAAGGTTGGTGGTAGGAGGAGATTTTAATTGTCAATGTAAGCCTCTTGCTGCCCCCACTGATGCACCCTGTGATGATGAGGACAGTCTATAGCTAATCCCAGACCCCCAGATCCCACCGATAAAAGCCTGGACCCCGTTGGCACTCCAGATCAATGCGGTTACATTAGCCCATTCTCTGAGAGCGTGCAACGGCTGTACCAAGTCAGACCAGTCAGGGAAGCTAACTTTCAACAGAGTAGGACAATCCTCCCTGTTGGATTACATCTTAGTGGAAACAAGATTATGGCAGTGGGTTGTTGACTTCGCCGTCATGCTGAGACATGACAGCGACCACAACGCAATGACTGTGGAGCTGGAGGTCCCAGGCCTTTACAAGCCTATGGCCATTAGTATTCCTGCAGATAGCAACCTAAAAGTTGCCAATAATAGAAGGAGAATTAGATGGGGGACACTCAAACAGTCACCAGATAAGGTAGCCGCATTACACTAATTATTTTGCCTCTAATGGAATTGGATGAGACAGTCATGGTAAAGGACTCGTCCCAAACTATCAGCAGAATAGAGGTAATGCATCTAGAATTGACAACCAGACTGACGAATATCTTTAACCCCCTGACACAGGCAAAGGGGAATAAGGGTGCCAACCAAAGTTGGTTTAATGATATTTGCCGTATGGGGAAGAGAGCCCTCATAGATGCCATCAAAAGTAAGGACACACTGCTAATTAGGTACAAGAGGTCCCGTTATTGAGATAGCATTAATTTCGCTAAGAAGAACTGGGAGCTAGATAGATGGGATGCCATCAGAACAGCACTGCATAAAAGGGATATGAAGGCGTTTTGGCTACTAGTGAGCACAGGTAGTAGAGTAGAGTAGCCAGCCCTAGGGACGAACATAGCTTCAGCTGCATGGAAGTCTCACTTCCAAGCTCTTTATTCCACTGAGGAACTCTTAGATTGAACAGATGAAACATCTCTAGTAATTTCAGGGACTGTTTTAGAAGAGGCCCAAGGGTTTACTTTAACTGAAGTTTTAAATGCAATCAGGAAGCTTCCCCCTGGCAAAGCACCCGGATTAGACAAGATCCAAGAGGATCTATTCCGGGATGAACCAAATATATGGTGACCTTTGTGCAATATTTAATGCTATCTTGAGGGGAATGAAGGTCCCGGACACCTGGCTAGGGGCTGAAATCTTCCCAGTTTTTAAGAAGGGATCACCTCTCCTGCTGACCAACTATAGGCCAATCAGTTTGATCGACTTCTACCAGAAACTGTTTGCACGGATCCTCCTTAATCGCCTCAATTTGTGTAGGGAAGAGATTGAAATTTTGAGCGCATATCAAGGCGGCTTCCGGAAAAACATCTCCACTATCGACCACATTTTTAGGCTCAAATTACTACATTGGAAGACAGTGTTAATTGAGGGTGGCAGCCTCTATTTGATATTCGTCAATATAAAAATGACCTTTTATTTTGGCACCTAGACAAATTGTGGGAGGTTCTTAAGCAACTGGGAATCCCCCCCCTACCTTCTGTCACTGATCATCAGACTGCATGCTGGCAATTTTGCCCAAGTAAGGTATGGGAAACATGGGGAATCTACCCCTTGCTTTCCAGTCAACAGAGGAGTGAGGCAGGGGTGTGTGCTTGCCCCTACCCTGTTCTGTCTGTTTATTTATGCTCTGGTGGCCCAACTAAATGAGGTGGAAGACATTGATGCCCCAAAGCTGGTACACTGCAAGGTGCCAGCTATGATGTTCACAGATGACACTTTGTTGTTATCTAAGTCACCCATGGGCATCAAGAGGACACTTGACAGTTTCTCAACCTTCTGTAAAAACAGGGGGCTGGAGATCAATACATAAAAGACCAAATTCATGGTCTTTAACCCAGCCAAAACATCTCGACCAAACCCCTCTTTGAATATCACTTTGTTAGAGAGGGTGACTGTCTTTGACTATCTTGGAGTCACATTGTCCGAAACATTTGAATGGGGCCCGCAATTAGCCAAAGCAAAATTGAAGCTAGCTCAGACAAGTAGGGGAATCACAAAAACCTTCAGAAACTCCTCCTACAAACTGCCTGGCCCGGTGACAGATGATATACAAAGTACAAGTCAGGAGTGCAGTAATGTATGGGGCTGAAATTTTGGGTCATTGTCCCATTGGCGGACTGTCCAAAATGGAGAACTAATTAATGAGACAGCTCTTGGGCCTACTGCCAAGCACCCCTCTCATTCCCCTATGCCTGGATTTAGGAATTAGTCCTATTGCTGGAGATACGTCTCAGACCGTTAACCTTTTGGAGTAGACTGTGGGCGACCCCTGAGCTAGCAGTTTACCAGTCTCAACTCAAAGGGGTTCTGGGACTCCCGGAGGCGGGCAAACTACCATAGTTTTGTCATATAAGAGATGCTAGCCTCAGACGAGGTATCCCAGACCTATGGAGCAACCCTGAGGTGGTGTGCCCGACAATCTCACGTCTAGAACTCGTTAGAGCTTATAGATTGCACAAACTAGCTGACATCCAGGGGCACACTAACCTGGGCCATTTAACCACTGACTTCCTTAATATTAAAGCTGAGTATCTGTTTGAGCATTTTTTGGATGACTTACAACCCACCAGGGCAAGGAAGTTATACTTTCAGTTTAGAATAGGGATCTTGCCGCTTCGTGCATTCACAAATAAATGATCAAAAGCCCCCTCTCTTGGGTGCCCTGCTTGGAACCTCATAGAAGAGTCAGATATCCATGTCCTCTTTTTTTGCCTCGGCTATAAAACAGCCAGATAGAGTTGGCTTGTACCACTCTGCAGAAATATGGGGTGCAGGCAGTGTTTGGAGGCATAGAGAATATTGAGAACTGATCCCCACCCACCCATAGTATTCACCATGTCCCGATTCTTAAACTCTATGTGGCATAGTCGTAAGGTGCTGATAATTCATCACTGCAAGTATAAACACCTCTCATTGTACACTCACATTTGAATTATTTTTAACTTTTTACTCATTTTTAACTTTCCTTTCATTACTTTTTTACCTTCCAAAATCTAGAAATATTGATGAAATGATACTTGATAGTCCAAAATGAAATGTGACCACCTTTTCTCCCTTGATGATTGTGCCCTTAACTAGGAGAATTGCTTTGGTGATTGCTTAAGGTCGAAAAGCAGCTTTCTATTTTTGGATCAATTCTGCCTTTGATGAAATTTTTGCATTGCAAAATGTAAGTTTTGTATGAAATTGTATCATATACTTTTTATGGTCTATACTGACCGAAATAAAGTTTGTTGAAATGGAGAGGATAGAAGAGAGAAGGGTCTAGAAAGTGATTTTTTTTTCTTTTTTACGTCTAACCACCGCTTTACCACTTTAACAAAATATGCTGATAATAAATGCTGCATTGAAATCTGGGCTAGGCAGCCAAAAGTGTCATACCCCTAGGGACAGACTTCTTTGCATCTCGCTATCAGAACCGCAACCATATCAGTAATCTAGTGGGCATTATTAGTAGAAATGTGTCTCATAAACCGATTGTTATTATCATTATTGCTGCTCTTGTTATTATACATCCAGTGTTATCATTCAGCCACAAACAGAGGCTGCACTTACGGTCTCTGTGTTTTCTCTCCTGTCACTTAGCCCTGGGTCTGTGATGGCCTTCACTCTGGATACATGTCCGTCGTGCCTCATGGTCGTTCCCATCCTGTGGCTGTGGGAAGCACTAGCAATCCCATCTTTCAGGTGTGTTGTCTGAGTATCTGAACCTCACGAGGAAGTAGGCAGAGATACCTTTGTACACTGGCACCTTTCCATTTTTTGGCACTTTTTAAAATTAACAGGTATGCAGAGTAACTGGACAACCTGACTGTGGTACAATTACTAAAGTGCTCGTTAATGTATTTCAATATTCTAAATAAGTATACTTTGGCAGTGCCTTTACCAACTATTGGTGTCACCCCATGTTTCATTGGGCACAGTAAATCTGAAGGGAGTGGCAGTAGCAGAGGATTTCCTTTGGGTCGTTTTAGCAGTACTACATTTTGATGTACTAATTCGGTGGCTTTTCACCTTTGATGTAGCTATATTCCCTGCTTGCCATTTCACCTGGCATATGAGCAAAGATTGGCAATATTTGTGCTATGGCATTTTTTTGTCATGTGGACACGATTTTTCCTTTAGCACAACTTGTTTTTTTTAGTTTTCCTGTTTACTATGGCAACCACAGACTGCTATTATAGGTATATAAATGTCTTTTCAGAGGCACATATCTGTGGAATAGCATCTTTGATGTAAAAGGGGAGAATTTCAAATGTTTTGCAAACATGCAGAGTTGCTGGTTGTTGTGTTAATGTGTTTAGTGAATATTTTACAAGTAAGGAGATGTCCCATGTGGTCTCCCACGTTTTCACATCTCTAAACAATGATGTCTTCTGAATTTCAATCCAGACTTACAACAGACATTTTCAACCTTTTTCCTCGCTTGAAACAGTTTAGTGTCACAGAACGGGCCACAAACCTGTATTACTGACCCTTCTGTAATGCCCATTGCACAGACACAAAATAGCACCCATGCAATCTTAGGACAGTATTCCCTCATTTGATAGGATTCACCAATCTAATGTAAGTATGATAGATGGAAGCAAAAAGACGAAAGTGCTATAGAAAGACATGAAGGTGGTACACGGTTAGTAGAATACGATTGCACTGTTTTAGAGGGGTACGAAGGGTCCCATGGAGCCAGTGGCGGCTCCTTCGTTAAGGCGGAGGTGCACCGCCTCAATTCTTACTGAGTTGTGAATAAAGGAAAAATAAAATGATAATAAAACATGTTATTATCATCTTATTTTTCCTTGCTATGCCCGGTAGGCCGATTCAAGGGCGGTGCGGGCCGGATCATCCTGATTGAAACTGGGAGGCTGGGCGGAGGAGTGGTACGCACTGCTACAAGTCCGCACATCTGTTTGGCTGGCCATCTGAGGCCGGCCAAACAGACACCCACACTTAGGTTTCTCCAACCCAGCTCAATTCTACAGCCAGGTGCATAAACAGCACAGAGTGAGCTTCAAACCAGCCCACTCAGGCCAATCCCCACGCTGCCCTCATACTAAGTATAACATGAGAGCAGGTTCTGGATTGGTTGAGGAGTCTGTGATGTGTTCCAGGGACTGCTGAGAGCAGGAGAGCAGGAGAGCAGAGGAGGGAGGCGGCCAGCAGCATCAGGTAAGTCTTTTATTTATTTATTTATTTTTATCCCCTGTGCTCCCTTCTTGCACTTTCAGATGCCTCTCCACCTGCCTCACTATTTTTTTTATTTATATCAGCTGCCACTGCATGGAGTCGCTTGTAATGGAGGAATCCCTGTTCCCATCCAAAAGGCAGATCACTGCTGTCCCTGTCCAGACACTTATAAAAAGCAGATCATTAGTTCTGATGGGCCCAGTAGAGGGAGTGATCATATCGGGGCAATTGAAATTATAAGTTGTGGTGTTTCAAACGTGAAACGGCGGGGATAAAGAAAGTCACACAGTCATTATTTACGCAGGCTCATCCTCCACTTAACCTTTTTGACTGGGTATGACGATCTCATGATGGTGAATGAAGTTGTCAACTGTACCCACAAACACAGAAACGTAGAGTGGTGGGTGAACCGTTGCTCCATGTTTCTCTTCTTTGCTGCCTCCAGAGCATGCACCAAATCACCAGGCTAGAATGTCCACTGGACACAGCTCTGTTTTGTGATGTTGTTGTGGATCCCATTTGTACTCCCTGTATCCCAGGAGCAGAAATGGGGGATGCACCCATACCATAACCTCCCTCCAAATTGTTGAAATAGTTTTGCAGTCTCACTTGGCAACTGAAGTGGGCCGTGTGCCATACCTAGGGATTCCTCAAGGCCTGTTACAAGGTCGCACTACACGTCAGGTTGGTGGAATGACTTAAATTTATAGCAATTTAAACAGTTTTGGAGGCCCATTATTTGGCTTTTATTTGCTGCTGTGATCCAATTCAAAATCAGGGTTTTAGCTGTCTGAGCCCTGTTTTGATGGTAGCAGCCCTCACTCTGTCCAAGAGTATGGTGAAAAACTCCCCAATTAATCTATACAGTCAAGGGAACGTGGTCTTTTGAAAATCGCTTCCTAAAATAAAAGTGGATAGTAGGGTTCTTGGGTAGCAACTAGCCTATTTTTCTTAAGAAAGAGAAAAGCAGTCTAGCTTTCAGAAGAAATTTCAGAAACTTGGTTATTAATTTGATCTACTTTGTGCATGCAGAAGATGATCTTAAAAGCAGCAAACAACTTAGCTTTTTCGTCCCTATCATTACAACTAAAGACAAGACCTTAGGGACTTCCCCTGCACAGTAACTCAGTATTGCTGCCCCCACCCTCGCTGTACTCCGATGCCCCCATAAACCCCGTATCAATCTTGAGCTTGCTGCTGTCATGGGCCAGCAAAGCTTTCCACTTCGATAAGGGTAACTCTTCAGTGCAAAGGCAGCTGCTGCTGTCTGTTTCTCCTCAACGTAGTCTCCTTGTTTCCCTCATCTGTGAGGCTCAATTCCTCAAAAGAAAAGGCTGCCTTTCTCTCCTCAGTTGCCAGGGCTCCTGCTGCCATTTACTCCCCAGCAGACATGACAATCTTTTTCTGAGCAATCAGAGCAGCCTTTTCTCCTCCAGGGCAAGGGTGGCTAATTTCAATTTCAAATCCCTTTCAGCCTTCCTGTCTGCCATCTCCACCTTGCAATCCTCCTGCTATGATGATGACAAACTGCAAGAGGACACCGTGCATCCAGTCCTGAAGTATACAGATTGAGCTGCACCATGGGGAAGATCCTACTCTTCTTGCACAAGTGTCTCCTCAGCTTCATAGGTGTGATCTGTGCTTGTCAGGCCTCTTGCCAGACCCTGAGAGGTTTCTCTTATACTGACTTTTTAGAGTTGTGGCTGTGATTTGGACCCCACTCCTTGCACAGTGCCTTTATCTGAACGAAAGTAGAGTCAGACGGTAATCAGATCCATCCCTATACACCCAAAAACTATTTGGGACGGCATGACCCATACCAATGTTATAAGCACAATTTGGATAGATTGAATTAGCTCGGAGAGAATCTCTGCACAACACCTGATAGCTGTTGCACAAGCATCAGGCAATCCCCAGACAAGTGTGTGTTAAGTGGAACCAGTACCAACAATTTTAAATGGAAAAACACAATACAATAACATTCCCAAACCAATTAAGAAAAATAGAAAAACTTAATGAGTGAAAATGTCAGAAGATCTTTAAAAGAGGTTAGTGGGAACCAGAAATATGAATTCATAACGTTTTAAGACAAAAAGTAGAGTGCCATTAAAAACAATAGTTTGCGATTCATGAGGACCTTGGGTAAAATTGCAATTTCAGGGAGACCGTGATAGAGCAGAGGTGGGATACACCATGTGGGATGTCCTAGTCAAAGTACTGACCTTCAGACTTAGTCTCTGAAATGGAAGTTCAAAACATCCAGTGGGACAAGGTCTAAGAATGTTGGCAGTGACAGTTCTCAGAGTCAGCTATGTCATCTTCAAGCTCACCAAAGCTCTGAGTAGGACAAAGCTAGTTTGTGGCTGCCAAGCGAGCTTGCTGGGTTGAATAGATTTGCTGCCATGCTCGTGTCCCACGTTTTAATTTAAGACTCTGTCACATTATTGGAGTCAAAATCCTTCAGCGGCTTGATACCTGTATCTCAATCCTGTTTTCAGCGTGACATAAATCTCTGAGTGGGTTAAACCTGGTTTTGTTGCCCACCTACTGTGCTACCTTGTGACAAGTCTCAACACGTTGTCCCAGTCTTTCAGAGGTGGAAAACATTTCTAAGTCTGACATTTCTCTTACTGCTGGAAACGTTCCTTCTGTTCAGTCCTGCAGACTCTAGCATCTCAGGACAGGCTTCTAAGCATCAAGTCTCTCTCCCCCAAGGTATCCTGCGAGGTCTAGACTTCTTTAGTCAGATTGGCCCTACTGGAGTCATGATTCCTTCTTTTAGTGTACATGAAGCAGGATAAATGATTCAGATCAGTTCACTGCTGGAGAGTAGACCCAGTCCCTGGGTGCTGGAACTAGGGAAAGGTCTTTCTTCTCCAGAAGGAGTCGGAAGTCTTCTCTTAGCAAGGCTTTCTTCAGGTGAGGTCTACATGACTTCAGGAATCTTCTGTGGAGGTGCAGATTAATGTACCATGTTTGCCATGTGCACTACCAGAAACTCTGGACTGGAGAAATTCTGCCACCCAACTCTAACTATATCCTTGCAGTGCTCCACCTCCCCCCCCTTTGCAACAATTCCTTTTTTGCTTTTCTGTAAAATCACACTGGAACCCCTGTTGCAATATGTCATATCCCTCCTGCCACCAGGCAGACCTGTCTTCAGTTCCTTGGCCACATTCCGATTTAGCTGGGCTCTCCTCCCACCTGACAATGACCAAACCGGTTCTCTTCCTCACTGTGAATTGAGCTTGGAATGAATAGGAGAAGCCATTCCTGGCTTCTCTAAGTCAAAAGAGGTAGTGTCAAAAATGTCATTTGTTCTGCCAACTATTCCTGTCCACTCATATTTAAGTAATCCCTGGTAAGTGATCAGCTATTAGTACTTCCTTGAACTTCATGAGTTCAAAGGCAGACCATTTACTTCTGAGCTAGGTTTGTAAGCTCTCCCAGCCAAGGCTGTTTGTTTCAGCTCTAGCAGTGTGATAAGTGATCAAAGTTTGGATCATGCCACTGGGGCCATCTCGGCATTGGGACCTGGAGAATCTGGACAATGGCCTTTTGGCAGTGCTGCTGGTGGATGGGACATCTTCAGTGGCACTTGCACTGTGCAGCTCATTTGAACCTGGGCAGCAAGCTGATGGCAGGTTTGAAAGGGCCCCAGGAAACAGATTACAACCCCCTGCTAGCATTTGTTCTTTAGTAGAATATGAGTCCCAGAATGCCTGGGCAGCATTTATCCTGTATGGGTTTTCACTATAAGAGCAGCCCACCTAAGACCTGCTGCTCATTATTCAGGAAATTTGCAGCAAAGAACTTCGTGGGAGTGCTGGACCCAAACAATGACCCAAAACGACACAAAGAGGACATTTTCTTAGGTTCCTAAGTCTTTTGGAGCATTGGGAGGGTTCGCTGCAAACATTTAGGTGTTCCAGAGGAAAAACTCTTTTGACGAAATTATGACCACTGGGGTTTTCCCAGTGAACTACTCCATGGGTCCCTCCTAAATTTGAGTTAGGGACCCAAAAAAAGTGGCACATTAAGTGAACGCTATCCAAAAGGGCTGTACCAATAGGTATAGTGTGCTTGTTGATGGATGAATGAACATCTTTCTACTATAGGAGGTGGGGAAATAAGTACCAGGGTCTTCAAAGAAGCCTAAGACCTATTGTAGGACCATTACATAGGCTGACACATATCGATCTATTTAAATGCAGTGATAATAGATAGCCCCATACATCGCCACAGGTTTTAATCATCCCTTAGGAACACTGGCGGTATCAGTGATGTCATTTGAGATGTCGTCAGTGATGTCATCAGTGATGTCACTGACCATGTCATGAGTGATGTAATATGTGACGTCATCAGCAGGCCATTGCGAGGACGCGAGTTATAGTTAGCTGAACTAATTATAATGGGGGAATTTCTCTGGTTTTGTACGAGTGAAATGTCCAACTAACTATAACTTTCCCTAAATCCTATGTTTTTTTCATTGAATTTCTAAGGTTTTTTTAAATGCTATTTTCTAACTCTAACATGCCTGAAACCTATGTTTTTTTTCAGTGAATTTCAAAGGTTTTTAAATGCTAGTTTCTTACTATGCCTACAGAGGTAGGACATAAGAAGAAAGAGGAAAAAATGCACAGAAAGAAGCAAAAGAAATGCAGAAAGAAGCAACAAAAGTCCACAAAGAAGAAGAAAAGTGCAGGAAGAAGCAAGACATGTGCAGAAAGAACCAACAGAGGAGCAGAAAGAGACCTTGTTGCAAAATCATCCTGTGCCCACAACTTTTTCAGACGGGTAGTGGTGGTAACTGACTCTAACTAACCAGGCCTAGAGCCGGTGCTATGCTAAAAGACACTGAGAATACAGTGAAAACACCTACATACACTAGGGAACACTATGCGTTGGGGTACCCCTGTGATTAGCATGACCTCCTCTGTAAGGCCCTAGTACATAATAGGGCAGGGGGATTAAAACTACCTCTAAGTCAGAGGTGCAGAAATATGCTACTTTAACTAGTAGTCGTGTTTGCAGAGTGGTGGAGAAATGATGCTGGGCGTCCAACCAATGCTCAGGAATTCCACTGGGTAGGACTTACAGGAGGTACCAGGAGGGATTCTTGGCCCTCGAACTCCCTCAGGACTAAATTGGACTTCATCCCCCATCCCGTAGTCTGCCACGAGGCACGTTTGCAGACTGGTAGAGAAAGGGGGCCATGGCCTCCGAAGACGTCTTAGCAATCCCACTGTGTGGGTCTTACTGGAGGTAACAAGAGGGGTAGTTGGCCCCCAAGGACATCCCTTAGAGCCAACTTCCCAAACTATTACCTCCAGTCAGTCCCACACAGCAGCACTGGCAAGTACTCGTACCAGGCCACGCCCACTTTGCCCACCACTCTGCAAACGCACTCCCTGCTGCTCTCTTGGATGGGGATTGAAGTCCCCATCACTGCTGGGGGTCCTTTAGGGGCCAACTAGCCTACTTTTTACCTCCAGTAAGCCCCACGCAGTGGGATTGGTGAGAGGTAGACAAAGGCCTTGCCCCCTTTCTCCACCACTCTGCAAACGTGCCCCCCTGGTGCATTGTAAGTTGGGTGATTTTGTCCCCTTGAATCCTGGGGGTACCTGGGGTCCAACTAGCCCACCAGGTACCTCCAGTAAGCGCCACAGAGCTGCATTGCAGAGAGGTGTAAAAAGGGTGTGCACAATGTGGGTATCATACTAGACAGTTCAGAATGCTACACATCTATGAATAAATTGTCATTCAAATTCAGCAGAAAAATGCAATGTCAAGCTTGTAAAATTTATGTAAAATAGAATCTATTTTATTAAAACTAAAAAGTTTAAAAAACACAATAAGTTCAACAGTAGGTATTAAACACAAAATATACAGTACAATATAGAAATCACAATGTTAAAAAGAGAGACTGTCTTTATCTAATCCAATAATTAGTAATGTGTCAAGAATGGAATAGGTTCCGACGCGCGTTTCGACGCTATAACAGTGCCTTCTTCTGGGAATCGAGCCACAGATTCCCAGAGATGATGGAGACATAGTCTATATTAAAATATCAGTACAGGCTTTACCAATGCATTAATATAGTAAACTAAAACAATATTTATAGTGCTCAGAAAGTGAGTGACAATGAAAAACAATGTGGTAATATGTAATGCCTTCAAGGGAGATAGTGGTTAAACATGACAATGTATCACATAAAATAATTAGTGATGAAGAGGACTTGATTAGTAAAAGGAACAGGGATGAGTAATATTTTCTCACAGTAAGTGACAGGGAAGAATGGGATGTGATATATATCAAAAATACCAATGGATAAAGGTGACAGACACAGTGTAGAATGGAATAGACGAGAAGGATAAAATGATAGTTCCAAACACCTTTTGTGTATTGATGATGTTTTACACTGTGAGGCTACTCAAGGGGATGTAATTTATAATACCTGTATTTTTAAACACCGACGATTTACAAGAGCTTCTTGTCTGTATAAAATTTGTGATCAATACTACAATGATAAGAGAATATAAATCATGAAGAGTTTATACTGTCATCCTCGATATAGGTGACTGTAAGTAGGAAAATATACTTTTGCTAACCTTGTTATCTTAGCTTATGTAGGACTCTATCTGTTGATCTGATTATAATCTTCTCAATATATAATTCTTTAAAATGAGAGTCTATGATGTTATTATATAGTAGTGCAGGAACACTCACGGAGATGGAGGTCTAGATGACTCTAAAAAGAAGAAGATAACAGATGGATGATTGCTGATCACTGGTCTTGTTGTTAATAGGTGACTAGGGTCTTAAGGTTGAACAGGTAATTAGTGTAGGATATTAAAATGAACTACTTGTGTTCTTTTCATGAGATCATGTCTCAAGGGGAAAATTCCATGTCTGGCAATAACCAAACACTATCTAATAAACAGTGTGAGACATGCACAGACCGTTCAATATGGGTCAAAATGAATGGAGTTTAATTAGGTTCTTTAAGGTTGGGACAAGATGCTCATTATATAGATGTATACATGAATGTGAACAGTTTACCTTATATAGTATGTGCGATGATAAAATGAAGGATTTTCTTCCTATGGCTTAGTAGATTCCAGAGGCCATGGATAACGCAAAATAATATGAATAATGACGCTCCTGTAGCTGTAAAAAACATTGGTTTCAATAATTAGAAAGGAGGGGTGACTAGAAAAGTGATTAATCAGTGATTGCTTTTGACAATGCAGTCTAATAAGGGGGTTGTATAGTAGATCGATTTGTAATAATAAGGTGGGATTTTATATGTAATTAGTGGTTGTTTATAACGAGTTAGCCTAATGCAGAGGTGCCATTATGCACAATCGGTGCAGGGAGTTGGCCGTGTTGGCGCCCATCTAGGGGCAGGGAGCCAGAGTAGAGTTCAAATATGTATGTGCCAACATAGAGCGGCTCTCATGTAAACATTTCCGCAAAAATGAAGGTTAGACTCCGCTAATCAATTAGTGCCGATAATTAGGTGAACACCTAGTAGGGGCGAAAAACTGATCAATAAGTGAAACGGATGAGAATGTGTGCCGGGGACGCTCATCTGTTAAGTAGCGGCACAATACATCTACAGAACGGGCGAGATGTGAACGCGCGTTTCTTACCTAATGAACGAATGAGGAAGCGCGTAGTCTCCGGGCTGAAATGTTGTTCCTGGCTGCTAAACGTAACCGACACGGCAACCTGAAGTTATATTCATCCGAGTCTCGCGAGAGACGTGAGCTATGTAGGTTTGTCACGTACGGTAGAAAGACTTCCGTATCACGTGTGAGAACGTCATCATGAACACAGAAAATAGCAAAATTATGTAGACATAATGATATTGACGAAATAAATGCCGTTGAGTGTCTTCTAATGATAAAATTCCCTATATATATAACTAGGGTATTATTGGTACGAGTTTGTGAAAGGAAACAATTTTTAAAAAATAATAATAAAAGTTTTGGGAATAATGCGTCTCCTCTTGTGAAGATGGAGTGTAGTTCCGAACACAGCAGTCTTTGTGTTACAGGCATAGTTGAAAGGTATGGAGACACTCTATTGCGGGGGCATATGCTCGACAATTGCAGGAGAAATACTTAAAGACCCCAAATCTATGGCTCATTATTATTAGGGGAGGGGAACTATGGATCGGAAAAGTTAGAAAGACGTATATGTGTGGTTAGAGAGAATCTGTCTACCACAGTCCATTGTGTGTAATTGAAGGATCTGTATGAGCAAAGTAATATTGGGCATATATTGTGTTGACCGGACATTGGATGATGTGGAGGCACAGATAATTCATCTAATGTTTTGTGTAAGGTGGTTGATTTAAATGACTAAAAGATGGGATTGCCTTAAATTATGGCATTTTCCCATGGTAGGTCATTGTTGAGGCCTCTTTTAACTGTGTCGCGTGAAAAAATCCAGTAGACTTCACGTTTTTTCCTTATACTGGTGCTGTTGATGGTATCAGAGGTGTTAATTTTTTCTAGAATGCGCCAGCGTAGGTCTACTGGTTTATGGTTGTTTTCGAGAAAGTGTTTAGTTAAGGGAGCAAACTTTTTAGCTGTCTTGATAGATGATCTGTGTTCGGATATGCGAACATGTATAGCTCTGGCTGTTTCTCCAACATATGCTAAATTGCAGGGACACAGAATGAGGTATACTACGTTCTGTGTCTTGCAATTCCACATGTTCGTGGCTTGGGTGTTGATGCCATTATATGTGAATGTCTCACCTGGGATTATGGAGTCGCAAGATTTACATTGTGAGCATTTAACGGTACCTTTGATGGGAAAGTGGCTGTTAATGGATTTTTGAACAAAAGACGGTTTGGACGTAAGTTCCTCGAATTTTGAATGAACTAAAATATCTTTTTAATTCTTATTTCTACAATGAGCGTATATGGGTTTCTCTAATTTGCTGATGGATGTACTGTTACAATTTAAAATGTGCCAATTTTTGTTTATTATATGTTTTACTGTGACATCAAGTGTAGAATGTTTAGTGATGCACATTAACTGATTTTTTGATTGTTTACTTTGTGGTTTGAGAAGACTATCTCTATCGAAGAACCTAGCTCTTTTATATGAATCTCTGATGAGTCTATGTGGGTATCCTCTTTCCTTGAATTTAGTTTTCATGACTATAGATTGTTTATCAAAGTCTGCTAAGGTGGAACAATTGCGCCTGACTCGCAGGAATTGGGAAAAGGGGATACTATCTTTCTGGTTGCGGGGGTGGAAACTGTTAAAATGAAGAAGTGTATTGCGTGCAGTGGGTTTAATGTTTAGATCTACTTCAAGATGTCCTAATCGGTTCAGTATGTTGATATCCTAAATTCGTCTTGGGTGCTGCTGCTGTTAGATGTGAATTTGAGATGGGAGTCGGTGATGTTAAGCCATTCAATATAGTTGGTTAAGGTGTCTGACCCACCGGTCCGGATAAAAAAGATGTAATCTATATATCTGGCAAATAGCAAAGGGATCCCTTTTTCTGGTTTTAATAGCAGCTAGGACTAGATGAATAGTCCCCCTACTTAACCTTATTCTATGGTGATCGTGTCAGAAAAATACAAATTAGGAGTGTTACCACACAGAATAACAAATTTACAAATCTAACATGATTTAGACAATTTTTGAGTAATTCTATGGCAGACTGTTATGGTACAAGTTCGGCAAAAAATGAGATAAAGATAAGTTTTGCAATTCTTAGTATTTATTATAAAAAGAGATTTTTAGTCTACTTATTTGGCTTGATATTGTTAAAATCAAATTTTCATACAATTTATTCAAAACATAACATTACATATTATTTCCACACACATTTTTAAAAAAAAAAGAAACATATTTTATATAAAACAAGAAAAACTGTCGACGCGGCGTTTCGGTGAAAACGTTGGTCACCTTCTTCAGGACAATGCTTTCTTTTATAAAAACAATTTTGTGGATATACTCCAAGTTGCAGCTTGAATTATTAAAAGTATCGTACTGGAACCCCGTTTATTTCTACCACCTGTTCCGTAGTACTTGTTCGGGCTGACTCTTTCGGTATGTCCAGTTGACCCAGGCTTTTTAATTTAATTCCTGTGGGTTTGGAGGTCAAATATTTCACCTCACTTCGTTAAAATATCTTTCAGTGGTATTATGGTGTTCTGTTTTTATGACTATCTGTTCCTCCAGTTTGAGATTTAGTTTCTGGTAAGTTCTCAAGTAATATGTTATATGGTTTTCCGGAGTCTAGGACGGGCGGTCATTGTGCTGCAGTTGCAGCAGACCCTTGACGGAGGACGGTCGTGGAAACCAATTCCAGATAACACAATAACCCTGAAATTTTAAAATCAGGCAAGCATTGGATGTTGTTTTACAAATAAGAAGACTGACATCAATGCAATTAAGTAATAAAAACAATGGCACAATGACCGCCCGTCCTAGACTCCGGAAAACCATATAACATATTACTTGAGAACTTACCAGAAACTAAATCTCAAACTGGAGGAACAGACATCAGCCTAGTCCATTAACCGGATAGTCATAAAAACAGAACACCATAATACCACTGAAAGATATTTTATTGAAGTGAGGTGAAATATTTGACCTCCAAACGCACAGGAATTAAATTAAAAAAGCCTGGGTCAACTGGACATACCGAAAGAGTCAGCCCGAACAAGTACTACGGAACAGGTGGTAGAAATAAACGGGGTTCCAGTACGATACTTTTAATAATTCAAGCTGCAACTTGGAGTATATCCACAAAATTGTTTTTATAAAAGAAAGCATTGTCCTGAAGAAGGTGACCAACGTTTTCACCGAAACGCCGCGTCGACAGTTTTTCTTGTTTTATATAAAATATGTTTTTTTTTTTTTTTAAATGTGTGTGGAAATAATATGTAATGTTATGTTTTGAATAAATTGTATGAAAATTTGATTTTAACAATATCATGCCAAATAAGTAGACTAAAAATCTCTTTTTATAATAAATACTAAGAATTGCCAAACTTATCTTTATCTCATTTTTTGCCGAACTTGTACCATAACAGTCTGCCATAGAATTACTCAAAAATTGTCTAAATCATGTTAGATTTGTAAATTTGTTATTCTGTGTGGTAACACTCCTAATTTGTATTTTTCTGACATGATCACCATAGAATAAGGTTAAGTAGGGGGATTATTCATCTAGTCCTAGCTGCTATTAAAACCAGAAAAAGGGATCCCTTTGCTATTTGCCGATTATCGACCCATTCCCTTTTTTCTCAAAGGGTGCCTCCCAATAAAACTTTTTGTGATATATATATCTGGAGCAGTGGGTAACCGATTCGAAAAAGGGGGCGACCTCATTGAAGAAGAATTTCGATTCCCACATGGCCATATAGATGTTAGCAATTGATGGTGCAACAGATGCGCCCATACTGACGCCTTTAGTTTGGCGAAACAGGTCATTGCCAAATGAGAAGATGTTTTCCGTAAGTATGATTTGTAAGCATTCAATAATGAAGGGTTTGCAGCATGGTATACTGAATGTATCTATGAACCAATCGGTTGCTTGTATAGCGCCAGCTTGTGGTATGTTGCTATACAGCGACTCGATATCCAATGTAACGTGCACCTCCTGATGATGATTGAAAGGTAGTTGCTCAACTTTGTTGATAATGTCCCTTGTATCTTGGATATAAGATGGAGTTAAAGGGATATATGGTCTCAAAAGGTTATCCAAGAATTTGGATAGGGGTTCAGTGACAGTACCTATGGTGGAGACTATAGGTCTATACGGGGGATTTTCTATGTTTTTATGAATCTTTGGTACCCCGTATATACAGGCAATATTGCCTGTGGAGTGATTCAGATATTCATGTTGTTTGGTGGAGATCGATTCCTCATTTAATGCTAATTCTGTGAGGTGAAAATCCTTTTTTGTATTTTGGAAGTGGGGTTGATGGTAATTTTAGAATAGAAGTTCTGATCTTCTAAAAGATTTAACATTTTGGTTTTGTAGTCTGTAGTATTTATAACAACTATCCCTCCTCCCTTGTCACAGCACTTTATAGTGAGTGATTTGTTGGCTTTGAGGCGAGTCATGGCTGAAAATTCATTTTTATTAACATTGTATATGGTTTTGGGGATATACTTAAGTTGTTGTTCCAGTTGTTTAATGACTACATTCTCAAAGGTAGCAACTTCAGTTCCTACTTGTTCTAGGGTAGGCGTGAAAGTGGACGGTAATGAAAGGTTAGTATGATCACTGGGAAGGGAGGTATCCAATTCATTCGGTTCAAAGAATTTCCTAAGTCTAATTTTACAGAAGAAGGAGTGAATATCTTTAAAGAGCTCAAATTTATTGGCTGACCTTTAGAGAGAAAATCTGTATAGTGAATGTTGAATTCATATGAAGACAGGTTGAAGATGGGAATTACATTCCCTGCTTCCAATATTGACGATTGCGGGTCTCCAAAAGATATTGGGGGTCCGGTTGATATTGTTGTACTTGGTAGTTGCCCCTGTGTGACAATTGTGGTTGAAACCTGACCCGTTGTTTGCCTCGTCTCGGCCCGTGTGGCCCTTAAAAAGACTTTTGATTATTGATAGGATTAAATGAGTTATATGTATTAGCAGAATCATATGTATGTGAAGAGCCTTCATTGTCAGAGTCTGATGTGTCCGAAAATGTTTGTATTTTCTGTGGTCGTGAAGTTTGATCATTTATATAGTGGTTCTGTTTATAGAAATCCACATGTAAATATGGATAGGTTTGTTCTATGGTACTAAACCTTTTTTCCCTGGCTAATTTGTCTGTTTTTCTTTTATTAAGGTATTCAGTAATTGATGCAAGTTCTTTGTTGCATTCTTCTATTTTTTTGAGTGCTTCTTCAGCATTACTGTCTTTTTTAATCTTATCCTCTTCTACCTGCAGTTCTAATTTGAGTGTGGCTGCTAGGTCTCTAGCGGGTTCTATTATTAAGATCATGAGATCACGAGAGCATCGGCTCGCGATCATACTCCATTTTTCTAAAAATTCTTTGTACTGAACAAACAGGCCAGGAACATTACGAACTCTAAGGCCTTGGGGAATGATTCCCGCTTTAAGGTACCCGAGCATAAATTCCCCATGGGGTTCTATCCTGGCGAGTTTTTTCTTTAGGTCTAATAGTTTATTTATATCTTCATTGGCATGGCTATTGGTTTTAGAAGTACTGCCAAATGAGCTGCTAGTGCCTACCAATAGTGCGAAGTCCTCATCTGAGAACCCAAATGTTTTAAGTTGGGCCATGAGTTAGTGTGATGAGAGACAAAGAGATAATGGAAATTTCAATACCAGAGTGAGAATAAGAAGAAGGGGCCAGTGGAGATAGTAAACGTGTGTGGTGACATGTAACCAATACCACTAACCTATGAAGGCAAAATATACAATATCAAAAATAGACTTACAAATGTGTCTTATTTTTAGTATAAATGGCGAACAGTCCCACACAGACAGGCTGTGGGTAAATATAAGAAATATCAAGGACCCCCTGACAAAGTAAGGAACTTCTAGGACAGGGTGAAACACAATGTGGGTATCATCCTAGACAGTTCAAAATGCTACACATCTATGAATAAATTGACATTCAAATTAAGCAGAAAAATGCAATGTCGAGCATGTAAAATTTATGTAAAATAGAATCTATTTTATTAAAAATAAAAAGTTTAAAAAAACACAATAAGTTCAACAGTAGGTATAAAACACAAAATGTACAGTACAATATAGAAATCACAATGTTTAAAAGAGAGACTGTCTTTATCTAATCCAATAAGTAGTAACGTGGCAAGAATGGAATAGGTTCCGACGCGTGTTTCGACGCTATAACAGCGCCTTCTTCTGGGAATCGAGCCACAGATTCCTAGAGATGATGGAGACATAGTCTATATTAAAATATCAGTACAGGCTTGACCAGTGCATTAATATAATAAACTAAAACAATATTTATAGTGCTCAGAAAGTGAGTGACAATGAAAAACAATGTGGTAATATGTAATGCCTTCAAGGAAGATGGTGGTTAACATGACAATGTATCACATAACAATTTTACTAGTCGATAAAGTGTCCATGCATGAATATAGGACACCATAAGTTATAGTCAATGTTGTAGCAAAATGGTGTATAGACATAAAATAATTAGTGATGAAGAGGACTTGATTAGTATAAGGAACAGGGATGAGTAATATTTTCTCACAGTAAGTGACAGGGAAGAATGGGATGTGATATATATAAAAAAAACAATGGATACAGGTGACAGACACAGTGTAGAATGGAAGAGACAAGAAGGATAAAATGATAGTTCCAAACACCTTGTGTGTATTGATGATGTTTTACACTGTGAGGCTACTCCAGCCCCGGGGACCTCATCCCCCGGGGCATGGCCAAATTTATATATTTTTATTATGGAGGAGGGCTGCGTGGCCCTCCTCCTGAGGCCTCTATTGGCCCCCCTCCTGAGGCCTCTATTGTCCCGAGGACCCCATCCCACAGGGCCAGCCTTTAATTTTTGTCCTTTATTTAATTTATTTTTGGGGAAAGGAGCTGATTGGCCCTCCTCCCGTGCCACTTCTAGCCCCGGGGAACCCATCCCCTAGGGCAGGCCCTATACGTTGGGGGCCGTGGGGAGAGCCCCAATGCCCCCACGGTCCCGCCGGCTCCCCGCATCCTGCAGGAGCCAGCATTGCTTTTCCACATGGGGAGCTGCTGACATGCAGCTCCCCTTGTGGAAAAGCAATCTGCTTTGCTTCATTGAAGCAAGAGCAGGTTTCACTGCTCTCGCTTCAATGAAGCAAAGTAGTTTGCAATGACGGGGCGGGAGCAAACAGCAGTGTCCCGGGGGTGGGCACCCCGGGACACTGCAGGAGCTGGCCCTGGGGGGTGGACGTCCCCAGGGCCATGAAGGGCTCCAGGAGGGAAACCATGCGGCCCCCCTCCCACCTACTGCACAACCCCGGGGAGGTGGTGGTCCCGGGGGCTCAGGGGTCAGTTACGGACCCCCGAATTTGAATATTAGTGTCCTGGGGAGGTAGCGGGCCCTGGGGTGTGTGGGGGAAGCTCATGCACCCCACACGTGTATTAAAAAAAACCCGGGGGTGGCAGTCCCTGGGGCTGAGGGGGTACGTGTGCCCCGCAAAATAATTAATAAAAACCCCGTGGGTGGCGGTCCCGAGGGCTTGGGGGGCCTCCACACATTAAAAATAAGAAGATCCTGGGTGTGGTGGTCCCCGGGGCGGCGGGGGGCCGTGTGCCCCCGCAAATATTTATGGAAAGCCCCACGGGGTGGTGGTCCCCGGGGCTGCGGGGCCTTCCTGGCCCCCCCGCAATTACATCATCGCATCCCCCCGGGTCTTGGCCCACCCGGGGGCTAAATAATAACAAAGTGCTTCATTTTTTTACGGCCGAAATGCGCGCTGGGTGCGCGAATCTCGCCGATTTGTTTTAAAAAAATACTTTTTTGGGTCCTGGGGGTCCTTATGGGACCCCTGAGCAGGCCTAGGGGGTCAGGGTGTTTCTACCCTGCCCCCTTTTCCTTTTTTCACCTTTGTTTCCCTGTTTTCTTGTGCCTCTGTTATCGAGGCACAAGATGGCTGCCAACACTTCCTGGTTTGAAGTGTTGACAGCCAATTAGAATAAAGCTCGTGGTCGGGAGGGTCCGTGGACCCATCGCGCCTCTATATATCGAAACATTAATTTTTTGATTTTCTCAGCAGCCAATGAATGGATTTAAACCATTTTAAAAAGGGCGCTTTCTGAACCAAGCACTACCTTTTTGCCAAATTTGCTGTAGCCAATGGGAAATTCATTTTTCAACCTCTTTTTTTTTAGCTTCTCAGGAAGTACTGAACAGATTTACACCATTTAACAAAAAGAGTTCTTTTTGAAAGAAGGGCTACCTTTTTGCCAAATTTGGTGTAATTCCGTTTAGCAGTTTGGGCTGTAGCCATGTCTAAAGTTTCCTGTGGAAAATACATGGAGAAAACACGTTTTGGGACCTCCCCTTTTTTCTCGGCCCCCGCTTACCAAATCACCCCAAAACTTTCAGGATAGGAGCTGACCGGAGCGCCCACGTGACCGGAGCGCCCACGAGTTTTGAAAATTTTGTAAAGATTCGTTATCCGGCGCCAAAGTTATTGGGAAAATAAAAAAAGCTTTTCCTATGGAAACTAGGTCCTAATTAGAACTACCAGTAGTTACCAATATATATATATATATATGTATAAATATATATATCTATATATATATAGAGACATGCCTATCTATTTATCTATCCATAAATAAATAAATATATATTCAAATGAAACATACAAATATTTCCAATGTATTACAAAGCATTACATAAATTACCAAATATGTAAAATATACTTTTTTTTTACAGAAATATAAATAAACAAAAACATAAACAAATATTATAAAAGTAAAAAGTAAACAAACATAATGAAAATATATATTTAACCAATACTAGGAAAAGTACTGGAGCCTGGGAATATGGGGTAAACTCTTCCCACTCCATTTTATGCAACAGTAGTGAAAGTTTAGGACTTTGGAGGGGTAACATTTACTATTCCCACTCCAAGCAGTGCAACAATATGGAAAGTATCATACTTCAAAGAAGTTAAATTGACTATTTCCACTCCAAACAGTGCAATGGTTCAGAAAGTGCTGGACTTCAGAGGGGTGAGATTTACTATTCCCACTCCAGTTTGTGCAAGAGTAAGAAGAGCGTTTAACTTCGGAGGGGTAAGATTTATTATTCCCTCTCTAATTTCTGGAACAATGGAACCTCGGATAGGTAAGATTTTCTATTTCCAATCCACTCTCTACAACAGTAGGGAAAGCGTTGGACTTTGGAGGGGTTACATTTAATATTCTGACTCTAGTCTGTGCAACAGTAGAGAAAGCGTTATACATTAGCGGGGTATCATTGACTATTCCCACTCCAGTCTAAGCAACAGAAGGGAAAGTACTTCACTTCAAACGCATTACATATTTGAATAACCCTAATAATGTATAAAAAATATTAAACTCTTAATATAAACATTATTAATATAGTAATATTTATGTATGTATTAAAAAATGTAAATCTAATAAACAATTTACATAATTAATAAACAATTAAACAATTAGCTATTAACTAAACAATAGTTGCCATTTAACTATTACTTAAATAACTACCCACCATATACCCCTAAAAACCTAGCAGCCACCTCTAAAATACAACTAAAATAAATAATGATAGCACAATTTGCTAAATTGGTAATCAAATAAATAATGAATTAGCAATTAATAAATCATAGTTAATTAGTTATTATTTAATTACCTTCCCATCCTATACCCCTACACATCCAGCAGCTTGCACCAAACAGTTAACACAAATATATAATTATTACACAATTTAGATAATTAATAATCAATTAAATAATCATTATTATTCCAATCCTGTACTCCTTCAAACTTTGCAACTCACCCCTAAATATAAATAAAATAAATCATTATTACATAATTTACATAATTATTATTGATCACATAGTTCATTAAAAACCATTAATTAATTAATGAATGTCTGCTTAATTGCATTTTCACCCTTTGCCCCTACAAACCAAACAATCCACTATGAAACTATAAATTACTATTAACAATTAAATCAAAAATATCTAAAAAAAAAATGAATAACTATTACTGAAACAATAATAACACATGAAATTAATATATGAACTAAAACTCATTAAAATAATTAAAAAACAATATGTTTTACAGCAATAATTTTGAAGAGATATTAACCCCTTCCATGCCGGGGACATAATGGTTATGTCCTCGGCTGCGGTGCTGCTGTGCCAAGGAATTAACCATTACGTCCTCGGCACAGCAGTCAGCAATCCCTCTGCTGTAAACAGCTGTTTTTGTTTCTTTCAGCCTCGGGTGTTGGGGAAGAGCTTCCCCAGCTGCCTGAGGCATTTTTCTTCAGTGTAATGATGATCGGCGTGCATAGGGCGGCTATGTCATTACACTGAAAGTGAAAGTAAAATGAGCTGATCAGCTCATTTCACTTTCACTTCCTACATGCTTCTGGGGCTATCTCAGCCCCGAGTACGTAGGCAAACTGGAGAGGTATCATTGGAAAGTTGGGATCTCCCTCTTCCAGTGTTATCCTTGCTTATGAATCCCTGATTATGGATTTCCACAGGAGGGCAAAAACGTAGGCACTCCTAATCTATCACAAAACATCCTGTTTTTGCAAAGGGGTGCACCTGCGTTTTTGGTCCTGAGCCGGGCGGCCTTTTAGGGAAAACTACCAAACCCAGACATTTCTGAAAACTAGACACCCAAAGGATTCCAGGGAGCTGTGGCTTGTGTGGATCCCCAGCATT
This sequence comes from Lissotriton helveticus, assembly GCF_964261635.1. Taxonomy (NCBI): domain Eukaryota; kingdom Metazoa; phylum Chordata; class Amphibia; order Caudata; family Salamandridae; genus Lissotriton; species Lissotriton helveticus. The sequence continues at coordinate 378,234,385 of NC_136070.1, read as the reverse complement.
TTTTTTGTACCCAGAATCCCCTACAAAAGTTAATTTTAGATAACAAAAATCACATTTTCCTCACATTTCTGTGTAGGAAAGTTGTGGGATCCCCTGGACAACACAAAATTCCTACCACCCAGCATTCCCCATGTCTCCCAATAAAAATGGTAACTCACATGTGTGCCCATGGAAAGGGCCAAAGCATATTTTGGATACAACATTATCTACCTACGTTTTTGGTCCCGATCTCTGTAGCCATCTAGGGAAGCCTACCAAACCCGGACATTTCTGAAAACTAGACGCCTTGTGGAGCCCAAGGATGCGTGGCTTCATTGGGTCCCTCAATGGTTTCTTACCCAGAATCCCCTGCAAACCTCAAATTTAGCTAAAACAAATTACATTTCCCTTACATTTCTGTCTGGGATCACCGCGCTGGCACAAATTTCCCAACACCCAGAGTTTCCCTTGGTCTCCTGATAAAAATATACCTCACTGGTTATACAGCACTTCATTGCAAAATCAAAGGGGATGATGGACGGAGTGTTGAACATTACAAGCACTCACCCCCAGTCCACTGATGTAGGTTTAATCCATCATCATTCTTTAGCTCACTCCGCCACCCCAGTTCAGACATGGCCATATGCAAATCAGTCTGACCCTGTGCCTCATGGGAACAGTCCAGCCCGAGCTGCCAAGCCATGTCTTCCCTGGACCGGAAACAAGCATCCTGGGACCGGTTTCTGGCTAATCAGCCGACATCAGCCAGGCTAGCTTGAACCCTGAATCTTGAATCAAGATTGATTTGCATACAGGTGAAAATGTAGGTACAAATGTCTGTTTTTTTCTACTCTATTTCAATAATTTGTATTTCAAACTATTAGTTTCTATAGGAAGTCCGTGAAGGATCTACACCAATGACCCCTTGATAAATTCAGAATTGTATCTACGTTTCAGTCATGTATAGCTTTCCTGTACTCTTTGTTGGTTCCGCACCCATTTCTGTCACTAACTGGAAGGAGGTTGAAAGCACACAAAATAGGAAAGATTGGTTATGTCCCAGTAAAACGCCAACACTGTGTAGAAAATGTTGGTTTTCTGGGAAGATGATGATTTTAGTACCACAAACCTTTGTTGATACCATTTGCAGGGAAAACAACGGACGCTTTCTTCTGCAGCATTTTTTTCCCATTTTTCGAGCCCAAAACAAATGTTGCTGTATTTTGCCTAATTTCTTGGTCCCCTCCAAAGAAGTCCACAAACCCCTGGTACCTTTAGAATCCTCAGGATGTTGGAAGAAAAGGATGCACATTTGGCATTGACAGCTTATGTGGACAAAAGGTTATGGGGGCCTAAGTGCAAACTACCCCAAATAGGCTAAAAAGGACATAGCACTGGGGTGGAGGCGTGACAGCGAAAGGGTTAAAAACAACAGGATTCTTAAAAATATTATTACTTACCTAAAAAACGATACTCTCACCAATTATAGTTTTGCATTACAATATTTTGTGTCACAATATTTGTTTCCAATATTTGTGTCTCTCATTATTTACCACTCAATATTTTGTTCAATAGCCTCCCAAATTACAGGTGTTTCTCTTCTCTTTCAAAAACGTTTCCATACTGCAACCTTATGTTGAAGGACATGGGCAAAATTCTCTCCATGTTCCTAAATATTTACTGAGACTCCCCGACATAGCAATCAATTAACTCATTTGATGTAGTTTAGATACATGGTAAGGAATGAGGATGACATATCGCGGGTCTCATATGGCTGTGCCACCGCTAGGGATCTGGGATCCCCGGCATTTGCAGCGGTCCTTTGGTGGTCTGGCTGCCAAAGTCGTAATTGAGCAGTCATGGCTATGAATGTCCTTAGGACCGCTATAGTCGTAGTCAGCCCCTTAGTCTCTTTTTTGGAAGTCGAAAAGCTCAAGAGGGACGAGTCCATGAGACCGGATGCCCCTTTGGCAAAGGACCGCTGAAAAGAATTTATTGCTGCGGATGAGAATGTAGCGAGAGCTGCTGTTAAATTGGGCCAACCAGTGATACACCTTGGGCAGATAGTTGAGGTCCAATGCTCCTCTCAGATTTCAGAGCAGTCCTCAGCCAACTATTTTCTAAGTCCCAAGTTTGGCTTTTGTCTATCTGAGCACCTTTAGCACCACCATCAAGGGTCCAGGTCTATGGGGGATACCTCTTGGGGTGTTAGGACTCAGGATGAGCCAGGTGCCACTTCAAGATGGTCGGAGCCATTTCTGTCACCAAGGCTTTGATCAGGAGGCCAGCCAACTAGCCCTTGGAGTCACTCTGGTACTCAGCTCAAGTAGCAGGGCAAGCCTCTGAGGGTTTAAGGCAGGCTCCAGGCAGCAAAACAGTCCTTTCGGATGCAGCAAGGCAGTCTTGTGGAGTACACAGCAGGCCACAGCAGCAGGTAGTCCTCTGAGGGTCCTTCTGTGGATCCGAAAAGTGAACAGAAGAGTGGGTTTGAGAGTCCTATGTTTATACCCGGTGCCTTCTTTGAAGTAGGAGACAGTTTTAGATAATTCCCTCTGAAGTTCTTGAAGTTTCCTGTCTCCCCTGCCCTGGCTCCAAACTTGCTGCATGAACAACACAGTGGCAACAAGTCTGTTGTGTGAAGGCAGAGCACAGCCTATTCAACTGCAAGTGGGGCTGTGCCCAGCTCCGCTACCCCATCCGGCTAGTAATGGCCAATGCAGGCACACCTAGTTCTTCCATTGTGTGGCTATCTGGGAAGAATAAACAAAGTCAAACTGCCAACTATGACCCAGAAACAGAATGCAGGCACCAAATAGTTAGGGCAGGAAAATGCCAGCTTTCTAAAAGTTTGCTATGAAGCAAGATGCACTCCTTTCCTTGTGCTTGATTTTCAATTTTACTTTGTCTCAAAATGGATGCGTGCGTACCGAGTGCCGTGAACTATCCCAGTCACGAATACTTAAAGTGATCTAAAAGGCACGTGCTTTATACGCCACCCCGTCGCACTGCTTAAAGGGAGTGTACCCTAATCATTTAGCCAATATATCATTCTCCATGTTAAACAGTTGATACTCATGCCTATTGTCCATAATTCATCCAAACGTTTAATGTAATCACTCAAAGACTCTCAAGATGACTGCGAGGACAGCGCATTTCTCATAGGTATTTTCGTATGTAATTTCAAACTGCCTTCAGCGTGCCCATACAGGCTTCAACTTAAGCATGTAGAGGTAAATAGTTTATACTCCAGAACTGCACAAAATTCCACCCAATGCATTTCAGCCTCTCTTAAGACCTTCCTCAGGGGTAACTGAAAAAGACAGAAACAGACATCTAAACCTGCTGTTCAAAACCAAAAGTACAAAAATGAAAATAGACCCTGCTGTGCTTATACCTTTAAATCATCACATTTTCAGTCATTAGCCCCCCCAGTATGCGAGAAAACATACCCATCTGTGCTTGCTCCTGTTTCCGTTTACTATAAAAATGCCTGAAACCAGTGCTTACAAAATGAAAAATTTAGCCATTAAGACAAATGAATGAATGCAGAAAACCTCTCCTTATTCATGCACAAAGTCCTTACCTTTACCAAACCATAAACCCTTCCCAACTCCCTGTTACCAGCCTGAATCCTAATGGCAAACTGCCTTTCCCAAACCAAAGATGTTAAACACTCTACCTTGAATACCTTCTCGCCTCCTCTACTTTCTCTCCCTCTACGATAACTCTATGTTCTCTTTCTCTTATCCTCACTTCTGTTGCTAAGCTCATCCACCTGAATCCTCTCTATTTATAGCCAATAAGATCGATCTTAACCTTGGTGACTTCCTCCCAATTTCTGCTAAGAACCTTAAAGAAACAGTTACCTAACCCCTCTGTATAATCGTGCCCGCCCTGAACCACTACTAAAGAAAAACGAAGAACTACTAATTAGTACCACCCATGGATGTATACAGCCATCTATTTACACAAACAATATCGTACAATCAATACATTTCTGTGAATAAAAACATCCACCAACATTACGAAATGCATCAAAATGAAAAACACAATAAAGAAATGAATCCACAATAAGAACAGGCTTTAAATGTCCAAAATTACGAATGCTCCTTCTCTTTTTGCTAGTTGAAATCTGGAATTGCATGAAATGAAATTCCTTCTGAATATGCCCATTATACACACTGCCCTCGGAGTGATAATTCGTTTGTTGCCTTTCTAAAAGTGGCATCCTCAAAATTGTAACCTAAAATCCAACTTTACCACTAAATAGGTTTTTACATTACAATTTCTCACACACGAAACACGAAATGTGTATCGTCTCATTCACATTTATTAAATAATATATGCAAATTGTCATGCACTCACCTGACCCCAACTGTAGAGATGACACTGCTAGACCTCCTATCCCACCTGAGGACAATGCAGTTCCAGGAACTGAAAAACAAGAGTCCATAATGTCCCGTAGGGGGTTGGGATAAAGTAAAAGAAGAGAGACTTGCATTACTAGATCTACTCAGCAGCTGTGTGAAACTGCGTAACAGGATTTGTCGCTTCTAAGACCATCTACATTTGTGAAGTAGTTGTGCACTGGGCTGGAACCTCTGGCGTTGCGATGATGTAATGCACTGAAAATAAGAGGAAGCAGTTACCATGAGTGCACTAACAAGTCTTTACATACAATAAACATGCATTGAATTTAGTGATACAGAAATACCAACATTACAGATTGGAGAGTGACACACCTAGAAAGAAACTTGAAATACAGTTTGCAGTTATTGGCACTCATCAAGATACACTCAAGTTTGAGATTGGAGTGATATACACTCAAAACACAGAGTGGGGTACAAGGTTGATGTGTATTTCAAAGATTCTGAGGTGCTTTCTCTTGGCACTACTGTTCATCAGAGAAACACAGGACTAAAGTCTTGTATAATGACAAATCTAGCATCAAGGTTGTAGGGAGGGTCTGGAAAGAAAAGCTGGAGTAAATCAGAGAGGAAATGGGGGAAAAGTCTATGGTCTTTGAAGATGAGGATACTCAGTCCTGTTTACTGTAGGAGGTTTAGTGCTCACTAACCTGCCATCAAGTAATGAGCTAGTTCTTCAACTTGTCTGTAGTTCGAAGAAGAACTTGAAGCCTTGACTCAGGAGATGCAGGGTGTCCGGAGTAGCTGTGCAGGAGGGAGCAAGGAGGAAAATGTTGATGGAGCAGGGACCACAGGAACCACTGGTTTGGAAGCATTTTAAGGAGATCTGAGTGATTTATAGTTCCGGCAGGATTCTTCAGGTGAATGGGAAGGGTGAAGCTTGTTCTGTATGAAGCAAGGCAAACGCACGATTCAGGTTTAGTTAGGGTCGAAGACTTGATGGATGTAGCTAGATCATGTGCAGCACATGAAGCACACGGCTGTCTGGAAAGTTCTTGAACCATGGGGAAAACACGTTAGTACACTCTTTATGGCCTTACAGAATGGGCAGGTGCAACTTGTTGATCGGAACCTAATATCAGGAAATGATGTATCGTTTTCACTCGAATGAGCATAGTGGAAACAACACCAAGGCCCCAGTAACAGTGAGGGCAAAGCATTGTACTGCTGATTTTAAAATGGTACATGCAAAGAGACTCCTGGCGGAGAGGACAAAGGTACATACAGAAACTGTTCCAACACTAATATGTAAGTCCTTTCACAAACATGAGACCTGGTAACACATCTATGATGTTACTTTACAAGTTCATCCAGGTCACAGAGGAAATCTACTGAAGGGAAGGGATCTCCATTCTGGTTCAGCCTTGAACAGGCACTGACATCACCATCATTTCTCCAAGTGGTCAGAATAATTCAGAAAGTGCTCTCTTTAGGTTTGTTTATTGGAATATTGTACAGAGACATATCATAAGATATAAGTAGAGTGCCCTAAATATTGTTTTCGAAAATATGAACCCACTGGATGGAACTTTTCTACAAACTTCAGTAGAGTGATAGTTTTGTAGCTTGGTATTTCAAATGATATTTATGTCAGATGGTATTCTGATGACAACGTTCTGGTACCGCATTTCTTTAAGAACCTGGGGTTTTTAAATTTCAAAGTGACGCGGCCTTGCCGTCTATAATGCATACCCGTCTCATGTTGAAAAGGATTTAGAACAAGCTTTTTTTTAAATCCTCCCCCCAAGGAGGGCACTGACCCCACCACTTCACAAGGTTTACCTAAGTACCAAATCCAAGAAGTATTACTATTACAATGAGTATTACTTCACTTTAGCCAATGACTACCATGAACTGTCAACAATGTCAGTGGACATATCACAGGTTTAGCTCTTTCCAAAATTCTGATATAAATTGAATAGATGTACGTGCCTGTGGCATACCAACACAATGTTTTAATAGCCACAATCTTACTTTAAGAGTTAGTACTGTTTTCATAGGGTATTGTGGTTCCTGCACCCTTTCAAAGACATTTCTCTAGAACTGAAGATGTGTTGGAAAGGGCATATGAATATTACATTTGCATTTATCATCACTGCAGTGGAATATTACCTTTGTAGTTTTGCATGTCATACTAGAAATTTGGAGTTACTGCACAGACATAACTTGCATTTACTACAATTATGATGGGATTTTGCCTTAGTGGTTATTCAGCCATGCTTATGAATTGCATTTAGTGCTGCGGTGGCTATGCTTTGGTACTGAATCTTTGGTATAGTTATTTCTCCTACTTTTTTCCTCATTCTATGGGTGCGGCATTCTGCAGCATGCATAGAAAGAGAAAAAAAGCCTCAAAGGATTTTTTATGTATCAATCCTGGCTGCAATGCAGGCACCCTTGCACATAGTGTGCCAAGACAGGAACACACCTAATAATGTTAAATACGGGTAATTCCTGCCTTCTCCCTGCTTTAAGTGGTGATGATGGGTTAAATCTGAGCGGGGACCACAAGGAGATAGAAGTTGGTAGGGAGGTCTGGGAGGCCAGGATGGCTTCTGGGTACAAACATCGTTCTTTTTTGAGAAGTAGAGATGTTGCTCGTTCCATCGTGGAGTTGGTGAGGGGTGGGTGGTGAGGGCCAGGCTTAGCTAATGCCCACAGCTCCTGCTAGAAAAACCCATGGTATGGTGTTTTTGGACCTGGTGTCATGGTACTGGAAAAATGGACAACCCGCAGTATAGCAGAGCTGTTATGCCCAAAAGAAACTGCTTCCCCATAAATGTAATGACGGCCACAATATAGTATTACATCTGGCAGTTTTGCATCATAGGGATGAGATGCCGGAAGTTAATAAAGACATACTAGGACATCACTTTCCACAGCTACTACACACACCTCAGTTATTACAGATTCAAATTGGAGGTGGTGCATAACCATTGGAAAGTTACACAATATGTTAATGCATGGCATATTGGGGTAGCCTACGGGAGGTTGTTGCAGCCATGTAGCAATGAGATTAATGTGAGCATCCTAGGGCCCTCATTACAAAGGGCTCAGTTAGCTATAAGTGTGGTACCTCCTGCTGCTGTAAATATGGTAATTAGGGGTTTGGTAGTTAGCACTGCACCCCAAGCTGAATTTGCTTTTTTAAGGACCAACACCCGTATATTATTCTCCTTTTTAGGGGTCAAACTCCTAAGTGGGAGTTATATATCGGACCCTATAAATTCTGACTCAGTGGAGTCACATTGTATTAGGTCTGATATATATCGGCCCGTACACCAGACCATTGGTAAGGAGGACCTAGGTAGGATAATGCCCTGGGGGTTGTATTGCAACAACACACAGTGCCCGCACCACAATTACTCAATCAATTTTTTGAGAGGATAAGAAACCAATTTATTGTGACCACCCTGGACATAATTATTTTATGTCAATGATTTTGTACTTTTCAAATTTTCACAAAGCTTGTAACAGAAAAAAGACTATACATTTAAATATTTACAAAACTATATATACTCTGTACATACGTAGAAAAACACACAATGTTTACACAATAAATAAAGTTTCTGCATCAAACATTACAAAAAATTATGAATACATCACAAACAACAATATCACAGACATTACAACCAGAACATGAGAAAAACTAATTTCTAGGGGGAATATAAGCAACTCAATGGCTCATAGACGCTTGAATACTGGACCAGCCGGTCCTAGTATCTTGAAAATGGTAATTTATTCCACCCAAGAAAAGCTGCCATCCCCTTTTGTTCTTAACACTGGGGGTTGTATTGGCACATAGGTTACTGCCGGAGTTTATGCGGGGCATCTGCAGAGCTGCACTGGGTTATGCCTCAGACATGCACTGGCCACTGATCACACAGTGCTATTTTTGGCACAGAGACGCTGGGTTTTGATGGCCACTTAGAAGCTCTTTAACTAAAACATCCTTTTGGTTTATTCTGAGATTCTGAATTCAAATGTGGCTGAGTCCACAGCATCCTTGTTAATCAAGTTCCTCCCCAGAGTGAAAGGGCACCAAGAACCAAAGTTTAATAACATACATTAGCAGTGGTATCTGATATTAATAGCACCGTTCGCCACACAGGCTGACTGCAGCGGGCATGGACCGAGGACTCCTTCTTTTCTGGGAGGCGGTGCTCCTACTTGCAAACAGAAAATAAACGCAGCCTCCGGGGCAGAAGTGCCAATAAAAGTGAAATTTTGATTAAATAATAGATATGTGTTGGGAAGCCCTTCTTTGTACTGTGTGATTAAGAAAGATAAGTAGACAACCTTACAGCCATAATGATAATAATTAGAGCAACACATAAAGTGTAGAATATGAAACTGGAAAGGCCATTATTAACCTTTCCGTGGGATATTTTATTTGTGCTTTTTTACGTTATGGACAAAATGAACAGGACTGCAGCCTTTGCAGTTGCCAACTGCTTTTAGTCTAACAACAACATTTTGTTGTCTGTGAAATTGGGAACAGAGAGTTCCAAAAATGGTTTAAGATTTCTTCATTTGTTAGTCAGTTCACCTGTGCTTGCCAGCTTGTAAAATATGTATATAATATTTTTATTTCATACTCAAAGCAAGAATTGGTAGTCATCGACGTGTCACACAGCTCTGTTTTTTAAAAACATGTGCCTCCTTCTGAAAGAAATCCATTGAATCATTCATACAGCCTGTTCCCTTCGCCAAGATAGTTACAGCCAAGATGTTTTACTATACCCACTTGAGGAGGCTCTTTGCTGGTTGCATTTCTTTGTCATGTATTTCTGTTTGGATATGAAAGTGCCATACCACAAAGGATAACATTCATAATCCCAGCTATGGAAGGTGACAGGGACCAGAGGCTAAATACTCTGGCTTTGGAACTTTGACTCACAAGTCATAGTCCATACATCCCCGTTCAACCAAATGAGTGCTCCTAGACATTCCACTCGCCTTAGTTACTTATATGCTAAACACAGTGGAAGAGGTGTGGCGCCGCGGCCAGGGCGACTGACGCTGGAATCTGGGGATCACAGTTCGATCCCCGGCGCCGGTGGCAGGTTAGCCCAGCACCATGTGACTCTGGGCAATAGCTTGCTTAATCTTCCCGACGGCCCCCAGTGCCTAGAGACCCTTGCGGGTGATTGTGCGCTTTACATATGTGGATTTATTTATTTATTATAGGGGGGCTTAGGACAAATAAGCCCTAATCATACTCACTATAGGAACACTAAGGGCCTCATTTATGAGGCTGTGTGTCACTTTCACGCCGCAGGTGCGTCACTTTTTGTGACGCACCAGTGGCGTAAAAAAATGTGCCTTGTTGCGCCATATTTACAAAGTGACGCATCTAGGTAGATGTGTCACTTTGTAAACCCCTGCGCCACATTATACCTGCGCCAGGTATAATGTATGCAAGGGGGGCATATTGACGCAAGAAAGGGTCGTAGAAGTGACGCAGTGAAATCTATGAGATTTCACTGCGCCACTTCTAGGACTCAAATGCGTAAAAATCTTACGCCTGCCTCACAGCAGGCGTAAGACTGATGCAGTCCCTTTCACATGGGGCTCCCCCCATGTGAAAGGACACATTGCTGGAGTTGCGTCACTTTTGTGACACACTCCAGCAATGCGTCACTTTTGCGCCTACAGATACGTCAAAAATACTGACGTATCTGTAACTCCTTGCGACATGATGCGTCATACATTAAATATGACGCATCATTGGTGTCGCAAGGAGGGCGCAATGAAAAGTGACGCATCGCTGTTTTCATGCAGCGATGCGTCACTTTTCATAAATGAGGCCCTAAATATTTAGATATGAGTATAAATTTAAATACTGGGTGTGGCTGAGAAAAATCACCCTTCTCGTTTTGCAGTGCCTCAAGGTTGAAGTGTTGCATCAAAACCAACTCTCATAGTTGAGAACTTGGCAATTTCTGTTTGATTTGGAGTTTTTCTTCTTCACCATCTAGAAACACTTAAGATTGGATGCAGCCTCTCAAGTCCCAGCATTGCCCAACACTCCCCCGATCATTAGTATTTGAATGCCAAGGCTATTGTAAAATTGCTTTCAAACAGTGGTCTTTTCTGGTAATGTGATTTCCGGAAAAATAATTAAATCGACTAAAGCCTACAAAAGTGCGAAACCCACAAATAACAAGCCATTACAAATCAGTCGACTAGTCTCTGTCTCAAGACTGTGAAAGGACAGACTGTATTATAGTCACTCTCTGAAATCTCCCCACTGGTTGTTAGGGAAAGTCAAATGTAAGGCGATCTTTACCATGCTCAAGAAGACCTAATTGGAAAAATCCTCCCCTAATCTGCATAGCCAGATGCTTAAATATAATCCCACCAAGATCTGGCTTTATAATCACATTTTGTGCCAGAAAACCTCAAATGGAAAAACATGGCAGCAGACCCTTTGGAATTCTAGGCCTTCTTCTTTGGAGCACATTTGATCAATCACTGAGGACTCAGTCCATCCATGTTTCGCAATAGGTCCGCTTCAGGCTTGCTTTCAGAGTCTGCAGAACTCCTCCCTGCTGTCCCTGCAGGGACTAGCACAACTAGTGTACTTAAGTGGCAAGAGGTGACGAATTAGAGTAATTAATACATAAATAATAAAGGATAACTGTCTTTCCCTCAAGTGGCGATCATCAGGTAAAACAAATCACATATTTCACATCATTCTGCTTTCTGCCAAGACGTTTTTTTACCTATAAACAAACTTGGGTACAAGAAAGAGGGAAGCTCTTTTGTGAAAACATTACTATTCTAGCAGGAGCATTCTGAAAATAAGATGCTGTACATAATACAGTATAGTGTGTGGAGTCTGACTGAGATCAAATTCCAGAAATCACAATCTGATGCAGGACGGAGATGTAATTTGGACAGTACTAGACAGCACTCTGTACAGTTGACTTTTACATATTTTCACTCCACATATGTAACAATGAAAGTTCAGGCGTGCATGTGCAAAAGTGTTTCCTTTAATTGCATGTATGTAACAAGTAACTACATGCTCCACTATGAGCTTACTTCCCCTGCTGTGCTCCAACATCCATTGGCTCCTCAACTGCGAGTGACAGAATGTGTATTCACCTTAAGTTAACTGTAGGAAATTCATCCTTTTTGCACTAATCACATCCATTCTTTGACTGATGCTGGTGGTTACTGACTCTGAAAGTGCCCTGGGCTCTGCTAACCAGGGCCAGTGCAAGTGCTCTGTCCTCTAAAGGTATATGGTAATTGGTACCATTCTAATTGGCAAAGACAACCTACCTGTAAGCTCCAGTATATTGTGGGGCATGAAGGCTTAGAGACACCAGTGCACTTATTGCAATTAAGGGATTTTTAACCTGGCCCTTTCTGCAGGGTCACCCCCAAACCTTTTTGCCTTCCTCCCCCACTTTTTTGGCCTCGTTTGTGTTGGTTTTAGGACTCTGCTAACCAGTGCTAAAGTGCATGTGCTCTCTACTTAAACATGGTAACATTGGCTTATCCACAATTGGTATTTTTAATTTACTTATAAGAACCTAATAAAGCGCACTAAATGTGCCCTGAGCATGTAAATAAATGCAACCAGTCGGCCTGCAGCACCGATTGTTCCACCCACTTTAATAGCGCTTTAAACATGTTTCAGGCCTGTCATTCCAGAGCCTGTATGTGCCGTTTTATACTGCTATGTCGACCTGGCAAGTTAACCCTCTAGCCAGGTTCAAACTTTCTCTTTTAATACATTTAGGTCACCCCTAAAGTAGGCCCTGGACAGCCCCAAGGGCAGGGTGCCGTGTATTTAAAAAGCAGGAAATGTACTATTAAGTTTTACATGTCCAGGTAGCAAAAAACTCTTACAGTAGTTTTTCTCTTTTGCAAGGCCTATTTCTCCCATTTGTCTCTGGACTCACAATTTAAAAATCACAACTTATGGTAAAGTTGTATTTTAAGTTTTAAGTCTGAAAATGCCACTTTTAGAAATTTGCCATTTTCTTACTTTAACCATTCTGTGCCACTGCCTATCTCCGCATACACGTCTGAGGTAGGTGACAGCTGGGATTTGTGCATTCCTTCTAGACAGCCACACACAAAGAGAGCTTAGGTGTGCCTGATGGGCCTGTTCTGTCTAATGTGCCCCCACCAGACTGATGGGCCATACTAAGCACGATGGTAAGGAGAAGCCAACACTTGCACCTGAATAGAGCTGTGCCTGTCCCCACACAGAGAGCTGCATACCCCCCTGTAGTGAGTCCGGAGGATGGGCAGGAAGGGCAGCGACCTTGTGCACTTCAAAGGCCTCTCTTTAAAGTCTCTCCCACTTCAAAGACACAACTGGGTATAAGTAATGGACCTCTGACTCAGCACATTTCTGGACCTGAGGACAGGAGAAGGACTGCTGTGCTGCTGAAAGGGCTGTCAATCTACTGGACTTTGCTGGACTCCTACTATGCTGTGCCTGCTGTCCTCCTTGCCTGGGAGTGAGACGGACTAGACCTGCATCTCTACATCCACAGAACAAAGTGACTCCAAGGGCTTGCTGGCTTGCCATCTGTTCTGAAGTCTCAGGGATATCACAGACTTATTCAACCCTGCTAAAGCCACAGGACTCTGCCAACTATGTGTACTGCCCTACCAAGTGGTGGATCATTGACTTTATGCCAGTCTGAACTGATGCATTTCCGTCAACGCCAACGCATCGCTGCTTTGAGGACATCACAGCGCCTACAGTGGGCTCAATGCATCGCCTGCCTCACAAGGGGTTCAATCATACTGCATTTCCCAACAGCGTGACTCAGAACCAATGCATCACCTACATGTCAAGACCGACATGTCGCCTCCGAATGCTTCTCCCATCTTGCTCCTCATCGTCAACGCTTCCTTCATGAAGTAACTGTTTGCAGCGGGACTTGCATGGCCCCTGTATCTGACCTGTGCTTTATCGTGGTTGGCCTGACGTTTCAGATCAGATTTGACCGGGTCCAGTGCAACCAGATAGCCCCATTTGGCACTTTATGTTTCTAAGCACCTATTTGAAGATATTTTTTAAAGATTCCTAACTCTGGTTCTAAATATTCGTTTTTTGTTGTTTTGGTCCTGTTTTGGTCATTAAATTAAGTTCTATTTCTCTAACCTGGTGTGGATTATTTTTGTGTGCAGTTTTTAAGTCTAGCCTTACTGCTCTGTGCCAAGATACCAAAGGGTGAGCACAGGTTAATTTAGGGTGTGTATCTGACTTACCCTGACTAGTATTGTGGTCATTACGTGGGCAGGGTGTATACCTCTGCCAACTAGAGACCCATTTTCTAACAAGGGTACACTGCTCTGGGGTCTGGTGTCATTTTAAAGTCAGTCCTGCCTTGCAGCTTGGTTTTGAAATACAACTATATCTAAATTCAACATTAGGATTAAAAGTACTACCAAAATCCAAATCTACATTTTAATTATGTATGCATCACCCCTAAGGTCTGCCCTCGGTGCCCCAAGGGTAAGGTGCATAGTTATAAATGACAGGGGCAGTATAACATATGTTTTATATGCCCTGGTAAGGAAAAAGAGCCAAAGTTATTTCCCTATTGTAGTGTTGCCAGCCTGATAGGCTAATATGGGGGAAGACTTTATTAAACTCAATAAAGTCTATCTTTGCTTTAGCGCTAGCTAGCAATATCATTCAACATATCAAATTAGTGGTCACATTGAATCAGACACTTTGCCAAGGTTATATTATTGTTATTATATTAGGTTATTTAATGTAACTATTACGGAAAAGTAGTTTTAACACATACTATCCTGAAGTTACTTAAAGCAGCCCTGTGCAGCCTTGCCTTTTCCGATTGGCCAGCCTTTGATAGCCTGTGCCAAACTTCTCCTTGAATAGGTGTGAAAAGTCCTGGGCTGAAACAATACAGCAATATGGTGGGAGGAGATTTGCTTCCTAGAGAAGCCAGGGAGCGGAAGGGTGCTGGGGAGATAAGCTGGACTTCAAAGGCAGGATAACAGATGTCATAGGACCCAGGCCAGCCCTCATTTCCTTTATCCCCAGCCAGATGGGAGCCCCCCCAAATTAGATTAGGAGAGGGTCTGGAAGGACAGTGTAGTCAGATGCTGGCCACACCTTTAGATTGGGTTGCATAGACACATACACAAAGGAGAGATTTTCCTCATTTTGATTTTTGAGAACAGTGCACTCTGAGTCAAAAATATGCCACACTTTTCAGGAAGTGGTCATAGCAGAGGGAGGTAGCTTTACCTCTATTGGTTGGGGTGCCCCCACCCCCTCTTGCCAGCCCAAAATGAAGGATAAATATGGGAGAACTGCAGGTGCTCCTCAGAACACTGCCTGGGACATCAGAAGAAGAAAGACCCTTGGACTGCACCCCAGAAGGCTTGCACACAGAAAGACTGCACCTGCTGCACTCACACAGCTCCGAAAAGAAAGGATTGTGCCTGGCTTACAGGCAAGAGAGGGAACTACCTGATCAACAACAGTTACAACAGAGCTGGAAGAAGTCACCTGTGAGGCCAAAGAGAGGATCACGCTAGCTGACCAGTTACAACTGGAACTTTTCCTGGACTGTGTAGGTGCATTGTGGGAAATTGAGACCTAGCCACCAAGAGGCAATCCTGAGTCTCCGAATCCTTGGCTGGAGCTACTGGACCCTGGTTTTCAATGAAGGAACCAAGAAACTACAACATTTGAAAGTTTGGAAACTTTCAACAAATTCTTTCAGAAAAGCTCCAGGAGAAGACAGGCTTGATGTTGAGAGTCAAGCTGCTGGTGTTGACTTGCTGATCGGAACGACCTTGCTGGTTCATCCGCTGCAAAGCTCCAGGTGGAGCCTGGTGCGACGTCGAGAGGTAAGCCGTCGACAGCCGCTTCAAGACCATCCTTGCTGTCAACGCTGAGGATTCAATACCCGTCCTGTCACTGAGACGCCAGGCTACTGCAGGCTGCCATTGTCGGCTTGTACTTTGGATCTGATAAACCCGAGGACCTACCAACGAGCCTGTTGATGAAAGAAAATCTCTAAGAAAAAGGCTAAGTCTGAAGGGAAACATTTGATTGAGACATACCACTCAGTTTATACAACCCTCACTCCATCGTGTCGACCTAAAACATTTATTAAGTCCCGGTCCAGCATAACCCGATAGACTTGAGTGGCGCTTTAAGCTTTTTAGCACTAGAACACACCATTTTGGATTTAATCTTTAAAAATGTTTATCCCCAGTTCCCTACATTGGATTTTTGTCATTTTAGTGTTGTTTTAAAGATAGAAATATCTTCTATTTGTATACATTTGAATTGGATTTTCATTGTTTTGTGTCTTTCATTTATTTACTGTTTTGGTAGTATTAAATGTTTTACACATACCTATCTCCTAAGTTAAGCCTGGCTGCTCATTTGCTAAGCTACCAAGGGTTGAGCAAGTATAAATCTTTTGAGACTTGACTGGACCTATTTTTTAATGTGATATTATTAATAGATCAAGGTAATTACCCCACCTATTAATAATTCACTTTCCTACATCTACTACTGCTCAAACAATCCCCAGAAGTAGAGTATTCCACACACATTTTGCAAGGATGGTTCACAAAGCAGGACACTGAACACTTTCCTCTTTATGCAACAAACACACACACATCATAACACAGGACACCATACACATTGCTCTTCACAAATAACACACAATAACACACAAGAACTAGGAAATAGCAATTATCCATACTACTCGCACAACACGTCACAAACTTAACAAAAATCAAGCAAGGTGATTACCTGGCTGTGAGTGTGTGAATGACAGGTATGTCTGTCTATCTATCTATCTATCTATCTATCTATCTATCTATCTATCTATCTATCTATCTATCTATCTATCTATCTATCTATCTCTCTCCCTCTCTCTCTCTCTCTCTCTCTCTCTATATATATATATATATATATATATATATATATATATATATATATATATATATATATATATATATATATATATATATATATATATATATATATATATATATATGTATATATATATATATATATACATATATATATATATATATAGTCTCAGAAAAACCCATAGGTTTCAGGGGTGTTACAGTTAGTTGGACATTTCACTCATACAAAACCATTGAAATTCCCCTGTTATAGTTAGTTCAGCTAACTATAACTTGCGCGCCTGCATTGCACTGCTGATGACGTCACATATTACATCACTCATGACATGGTCAGTGACATCACTGATTACATCTCAAATGACATCACTGATGACATCATCCTTGTGATAGAGTGGCAGACCTCCTTTCACCCTAATATAACCTTTGATACACACACTCAAAAATAAAAAACTAACATTTTCAAAACAATGAACATACCAATACCACTTACAACACACCTATTCAGTAATTCCAAGATCTACACACACATCCACTCATTCACCAACAGTCCTATACAGTCACTCATACATGTACTCACTCATCATATGTACTCATACACCTATACATCCTGTTACACAGTGACACTCATCCATAGAGTTACCCACACACATAGTCACACATGCAAACAAAGTATCAAACATCCCTCAAATTGCATATATAGTTATACACACACCACCACACTTACTGCTACAGACACTTACACATACTTACTCTCTTAAGCAATCACTTATAGAAACACATACTAATTTATACAGGAACTCTTCCAATCTCTCACTCTCACATATACTCACTTATATAAACCAATACTCACATATACTAGTTTAAAAAATATGTAGGTACTCATAAAGACACTATTCAGACAGTCATTCACTCACTAACACACCCATACACACACTCATCCACCCATACAGTCCTGCACACATGATCTCTTCAACACATACAAACAGTGAGTGTGAGAAAGTGAGTTTCTGTTGCAGTACCCCCACACACTTTTTGCCTGATACCTGATGCACTTTTCCTCGGTGTGCCCTGGGTCCCTGCCAATCAGGTACCCAGGGTCTGTGTTTCTTCCCTAAAAACTGTACTAAAGCCTAAACCCAATTGGCATCTCTAGCCACTTGTCAGTCCCTAGTAAATGGTACCCTAGGTACCCAGGGCATTGTGACCAGAGAAGACCCCTAAGGGCTGCAGCACGTATTGTGCCACCCTTAGGGGCCCTGTACACTGACACACACACCCTACCTTTGCAGGCTGAGTGTCCTGGTGCAGAACTAAACAAAGAGTCGACATGGCACATATCCCTGTGTGCCATGCCCACAAACCCACTGCCCTGGCATACATCAGTCACCCCTCTCGCTGGTTGCTCTATGCCAGTGGTATGGGCACAGGTGCAGGAGCCCTGTGCCCCTCAGTACCCAGGGCCATTCCTGGGCACTGTAAGTGCAGTGATGCCATTAAGAGTATATGGTGCTGGGAGGTTGTCATTACAAACTCCACAGGACCATAATGGCTACACTGAAGGCTGGCAAGTTTGATATCAAACTTCTCAGCACATTAAACCCGCCACTGATGCCAGTGTGAGATTTAATGTAAAACGCACTACAGAGGGCATTTTAGAGATGCCCCCTGAAACCTAACCTACAATCCACGTCTTTTCTGAGAGGCTGCCTAGGCTGCCACACAGCAGACATGTTGCTGGACCCCTGGGTGGAGAGCTCCCGCTCTCCTGGGCCTGCTCCCCCAGGATGGGCAGGGAAGCTTCAAAGGCATTCTGCCTTTGTGAGCTTCTCCAGACCACTTGCTGTACTCAGCAACTGGCCCCCACCAGTTCTGACCCCCACTCTGGTGGGAAGACTGGCGGGAAAACCCTACATCAGAAAGGGGGTTGTGCCAGCCTGTGCCAACTCCACCCCTCAGGTGGGAGAGGCGAGGGGAGACATGACCCCGGGCTCCGGCCATCTTGAAGATGGGGAGCCCTGCCCAATCACAGCTAGGCTCCTGCCCCCCTCCCACAGGAGAGGAAGCAGGCTAGGGGGTGTACCAACCCCAGGGCAGGGACCCATTGTCCCTGCCCTTGCCCTACCTGTAACGTCCCTAAATTTAGTATTTGGGGGCACCCAGAACCTTTTTCCACAGATCCAGATTACGAAACAAGAAATCAGCTGCTAAAAAGAGGAAGACATCAACTGATTTGTGCCCAGCCCTACCAGCCTGTCGACCCTCGAACCTGCTCCTGTTAAACCCCGGCGTCTCCAGTGGTCAGCAACCTCAAAAACCCCGTAGGACCTGACTGCCTTGTGACTCTGACTACCTGGGTCTCCCACGAGCAGTGGTACTGCTCAAAACAAGTAACAAGCCCTGGCATCAGCCGGAACGGCGAACCCTGCATACTCTGCACCCGCCAAGCCTGGCCTGTGCTGGAGTGAATCAAGACCCTGCGATCATGGGGGGTACGCACTGTACAACCAGCGGACATGGGGTACGCACCATACACCAAGCATACATGGGGTACGGTGCGCACACCCCAAGATCGCGGCGTACGGTGCGTACCCCCCATGATCGCAGGGGTACGGTGCGTACCCCTGCGATCATGGGGGGGTACGCACCGTACCCGGGGGGGCGTTCCGTACCTATTTCAGGGCGAACTCTGCTTTTACGGCTGTTTTCAGCTCCCGTAGAAAAAGGGTCGTACGGTGCATACCCAACACGAATCGTACTTGCCGGGTCGGAAAAAGCAGCCGCGAACCGTACAGATGTCGCGTACAGCGGGTTCCGAGGGAGAATCGTATGGGGATTTGATTCATACGGTCCCTGTACGATTCGTACGGAATCCAGCTCTTGGTACGAATCGTACTTCGTCGTACGTACGGGGGACGTTGCAGGGTACGATTCGTATGGGGAAAAACGCTCCGAACGGCAATTCGGAGCGCTTTTTACCGGATCGGAATCGACCCCTAGGTGTTCCACAGCATTCCTGGCTCTCACCCACTCTCTTTAACCTGTACATGGAGCCGTTAACTGAAATTCTCAATTCATCAAACATCAATTAGCACATGTACGCTGATGACACCCAACGTTACCTGAAAATCTCCACACCTGATGACATTAGGTCTCTTAACGCAGCTCTATAAAAATACTCAAAATTGGTTGACCTGCAACTACCTCAAACTAAATACTGTCAACATTCCTTTTAATTGCACCCCCAAACAATCACTCAACAGTGCTGAATGAATGAAACACTTAACAACCCTCAATTGCATTCCACACATTATCGTTTCCACAAATCATTGGGAATTACACTCCACAAGAATTTTAACATGCAGGAGCATATCAGCTCAGTCACCAGAGGAGCTAACTTTCAAATGAGCATCTTAAGGAAAAATTAAACCCTCCCTTCCCTTCGATGACTTCAAGTCAGTTGTTCAAGCCCTAGTAATCCCCAGGTTGGATTATGGAACTGTAACCCTTAGACGTCTTCCTAGAGCAAAGGTGGCCCCTCTCCGGGCCTCATTTAACTCGAATGCAAGGTTCATTATGGAATCTAAACGCAATAACCACATCATATCAGATTTGAAATCTCTAAATTGGCTCCCTTTCCAGGCAAGATTCAGTTAAAAACTGCCTGCCTTACACTCCAACACCGTGAGGTACATTGCGCAAAAACTGGAGCTATCTGGCGGTGCCAGAACCTCAAGAAGTACCATACATCCTTACTATTGGAACCACAGAAGTTTAAGAAGATGAGAAGTTACAATCAGGCCTTCCCGGGCATTGCCCCGAGATTCTGGAATTTTTCTACCTTCTGAAACCTGAGCTAACCCTTCACGTGCGTCTTTAAAAAACAAGTGAAGGTGCTATTGATGAACAAATGTCTGCTCTAGCACACAGGATCTCTACTCCCCGGCACTGATAATGCACTCCGGCTGCACCTGCAACCTGACGCTATGGCCTGTTATGTTGCTTTCTTTGGGACAAGTGGGAGATCTTCACCCCGCCTTGATACTGCTACTTCCTGTTCTGTTATTTAGTCTGTTATTATTACTTAAGATTGGTCTGCTTTACCTGTTTTTCTCACCCTGTTCATTTGTAAAGCGCACTGATACCCTCTAGGGTCATGTTTGCGCCATATAAAACTCTAAGGGCCTCATTTATGAGGCCGTGCTTCACTTTTACGCCGCCGATGCGTCACTTTCTGTGGCGCACAAGCAGCGTAAAAAATGTGCCTTGTTGCACCATATTTACAAAGTGACGCATCTAGGTAAATGCGTCACTTGGTAAACCCCTGCGCTACATTATACCTGCGCCAGGTATAATGTATGCAGGGGGCGTTCTGCCACAAGAAAGGGTCATAGAAGTGACGCAGTGAAATCTATAAGATTTCACTGGGCCACTGCTAGGACGAAAATGCGTCAATTTCCTACGCCTACCTCATAGCAGGCGTAAGATTGACGCAGGCACTTTCACATAGGGCTTGACCCATGTGAAAGGACACATTGCTGGAGTTGAGTCACTTTTGTGATACACTCCAGCAATGCGTCACTTTTGCTCCATACAGATACGTATCTGTAACTCCTTGCGCAATGATGCGTCATACTATTAATATGACGCATCATTGGTGTCGCAAGGAGGGCGCAATGAAAAGTGACGCATCGCTGTTTTCACGCAGCGATGCGTCACTTTTCATAAATGAGGCCCTAAATATATAACGAAATATACCTTGGAAACCTGGCAGCTATGCATGTTTCTCTGAGGCCTACTGTACCTCTGATGAAACCCAAACAATGCCTGTGCTCACTTTCAATCAGCCGCTAATCTGCTTGCCCCTCAGAAACTGTCGTACAGTGATTTTCAAGGCAACAAAGGGGCCCTTAATAAACGCGCTCTTTTCTGAAAGCATTATCTGCCCTTAATGAACATAAATAAATCACGCAAAGCCGGGGACTGAACTTGTGACAATTAAGCAAGCCCTCTCTGTTCAACCTTGTTTCTAAATGGCAAAATGGCTCCCATTAGTCAGTTCATTCCCATCTGCTGAAACCCTTCCGCAGGATGTCAACAGAGCGTCATTACTCTAAATCAAGTCTTTGCAACGTGATTCATGGGCTGTGGGAGAGCCGTAAATTGTGGGTCAGTAACTGCAGCTTTGCATTGTGCTTCAAGGCGGAGTGTCCCACTGTCAAGATGGTGTGAGGCAGTGTCTAGTAAGAAAACGCTAATAAAATCGGATCACAGTAAACCCAGCTAAGCCAAGGTATTTCAAATAATGTATTACCCAAGGGCGAAGGAATTAAAGGAGCATTGCTAAATCAAAGTGTTTCTGGGCGTACTAGTAGCCACACATTCATGAATATTTAATCAGATTAGCATTTATACCCCGACCGAGAAAGTTTGCAAAACCGTGAAAGTGAGTTCAAGTAGGCGGTGGTGTGTTTGAATTTCAAGTGTGCTGCTTGGAGAAGAACAAACAAGCAAAAATCCTGTAAGTCTTCTTGTGCTACAGTGAGAGCATACACAGACTAACAACACTCCTGGCAGATATGCATTGCCAATGAGCATACACTCACTGGAAACGAAAGCACTTACGCACAACACAAACAAGGCACAGGTACACAAACAGAATATACCACATGGCAAGAACAACACTACCCGATGTTAAGTGCCATTGCAAGGCTTGTAGGTACATCTGCAGATTCAACATATAATCTAAAATCTCAATTGGCCTTGCTTATACCTCTATAACACCGTATTAACCTTCATAGTGTGCATACCGGGTGCGAGTCGCCCTCCCACAAAAGACATGAAACAAGTTGTTGTCGTTCACCGCGTAGTCTTTATTGAAACTTCCAGCAGTGTCATTAATCCTTTATTCATCTTGGATTATTAATCCTTTATTCATCTTACTTATATATATAAATTAATCTCAAAGTTGTACATTGTCATTATATTTCCAACCCACTCTCCAAGGGGCCTTTTGCTTAACCTTCGGGCTGTGCCAGCAGGCCACAACCAAGATAGCCTGCTCTCCTTAAGTTGACCGCCCTCCGGTCAACGGAGCCGCAGGTAAATAATATGCCTCCATGAGACAACCATACTGGGGTATACCCCCTTCCATGTTATAACCATATACCAAGGCATCTTGGGTAGGGGAGGAGAGGTCAAGGACCACCAGCAGGTCAGTCCCACCTCTCCCGCCAGCCCAGAGCCCCACCATGACTGCTTGCCCTTTTCAAGGGGCAGCCAGTCCATACCAAAAAAGGAAGTCCACAGCCTTTTCTTGCCTGGGACCCCGCCCAGCTCCTCCTTGTTGCAGGGATGGGTGGGTGGGTAATTCTTTTCTGGCCTGCTGCCGCCGGAGCTGTGGGAGAAGACAAAGAGGGTTAGTTGCGCCTCCCCCGAGGTTTTATACCCTCGGGGGAGGTAAGGTCGACCCTGCCTTCCTGACGACTCGGAGCCCCCGTGATAGGCTCGCTTGGACAAACCTTACTGGCTCCTCCCTGTCGCTGCCTCGAGGGCATCCCAGCTGGCTCCCAACCCGGATGCCCTCTAAGGGCACCACGCCCCTAGGAGCGGGTGGCGCCGTCATTCTTCATGCTTCGCATACCTACATCTTGGTAGTTTTTCTGTTTGCAATGGCTGTCCTTACAACACTGTAAACTCCCTTCTACTTGAATTCACCTCCCTCCTTTTTTCTCTGATTAGAACGCCATACTTGGCACTAAGTGCCACTATCACCACCCAAAGCACGGACCTTACTACATTCTTGGTTTTGTCAGTGAATTTCTAAGGTCTAACCACCACCTCCTCGGGGCAGGCCCTAAAATTAGAAAGGAGGGGGAGCCGCACAGCACCCCTAATGGCCCTTAGGACATAAGGATGTGCCAGGCTGCCCATCCCCGGGCCATAGCTGTTTACTCTTGCTTGGCAAGAGCTTTGACAGCTCCTGTCAAGCGAGAACAAACAGTAAGTCCACTCCCAGCAGGCAGGAGCAACAAAACAGTTCCCACTCGCTGGGAGCAGACATTTCATCTGTTTTCATGGCTGCTGTAAAGCAGGCAGGAAAACACATGAAATGATTGCACCTGCAAGCAAGGAGCAGCATTTTTGTCTGCTCCCTGACTGCGGGAGCAATGATGGCTCCTGCTGGTGGCGGGGAGATGGCAGGGACCACAGGGACATTAAGGCTTTCACCACAGTTCCCAGAGCTGCACACTGGGTGCCCTGGGTAGGCTCTAGGGCACTCAACACCAAGAGGCATTGGCAGATGGAAAGCAAGTGTGTTTCCTCTCGTATTCCACATTGAAAAACAATCTGAAAATACTTACTATATTTGAATGCATTATTGGTCTATTGGAGCGCAATCTGATCTGTAGTGACTGTGGCGAGTGGTTTCTTTCTTGTTGTCTCCTGGTGCGAGCAGAGTGAACGGTTCTCCCTTTTAATTACTCTGAGTATGCAAATGCCCACAATGATCTGCAAACTCTGCCTGTTTGGCCCGCCTCGTTTTCCATAGTACTATGTAAAGGTCTTCCCGCCTTTTCCCATGTTGATGGACAGCTTACTAAAAGGCCCCCCAAGCGGGTTTCTGGACTAATTTGGTGATGCGTTCTTGATGCGGAGTAATAGGAGGACATCTCCACCAAACAAACAAGCACTTACTTAATATAGTTAAGAGGAAGTAACCTTGTTTGGTGGAGATTCCCCTCTTTGTAGTCTTGTCCTCTTCTCTAGCAAGGATTCATGTTATCACAGATTTATGGATCAAGACCTTGAGGAGCAATCACCTTTCTGAAATTGCACGCACACAAGGTCACTGGAGACATTTCCACAAGGTCCATTATTCAGCTGTAGTGTATATTATGCACTAGATAGTTATCCGACGAGGCAACACTTACTAATTAGCTAATACAAAGTACTCCATTTGGGTAGAAATTTTGTGCAAAACTGTGGACTCTTGTTGGATAAAGGGGCAGGTGAGGTTCCGTTCTGGTCCAGTCACTCACACAGCGACTGGCACACCGACAGAGACACTCAGATACCCACTCACACACCCATTCAGCCACCCTCACATACACTCATAGACCCACACAACCACTCATACACCCACTCATACACCCATTCACATCCCCACTCAACCACTCACACAACCACTCACAGATGCTTACAGCCACTTACACACCCACACACACTAACATATCCACAACACCACTCACACACCAGCTCACAGGCTCATACAGCCACTTGTACACCCACTCACAAACCCATCTAACTACTCACACACCAACTCACGGACCAATACAGCCATTCACAAACCCACTAACACACACACAATAAATCACTCACATGCCCACACAGCTACTCACACACCCACTCACAGGCCCACACAGCCACCCACACACCCACTCACCAACTGACACATCCATTTACACCACTTAAAAACTACTCACACACCCACTCATAAACCCATACAGACATTTACACACTCACTGACCCATATAGCCACTCACACACAGTCACTGACCCATACAGCCACTCACACATTCACTCACACACCCACAAAACCACTCACACACCCAATAACAGACCTGTACAGCCACTCAAACACCCACTCAGTGACTCATACAGCCACTCAGACACTTAGAAAACCACTCACACACCCAATCACAGACCCATACAGCCACTCGCACACCCACTCACAAATGTTACAGGTAACAGTTAGGAAACAATACAATTCACTATTTTATGTACATATATATATATATATATAGATATATATATATATATATATATATATATATATATTGACAGAAAAAAACATAGGTTATAGACCATATATAGTTAGGAATTAGCATTTACAAAACCTTGAAAATTCACTGAAAAAACCATAGGTTATAGACCATATATAGTTAGGAATTAGCATTTAGAAAACCTTATTTTACTCACACAAAACCATTGAAATTCCATATATAGTTAGTTGCACTAACTATATATCGCGCACCCGCAATCCACTGCTGATGATGTCACATATTACATCATTCATGACATGGTCAGTGACATCACTGATGACATCACTGATGACATCTCAAATGACATCACTGATGACATCACTGATGACATCTCATTTGACATCATTCTTGTGCTAATACGATAAACCTCTTCAGACTCTAATATAACCTTAGATACACTCAGTGTATACAGACACTCACACACTGTCACTCATCCATGGAGTTACTCACACACCTAGTCAGTCATGCAAAGAAACAATCTCACCTCCATTTCCTCAACTATACAGTTATACACACCTTACTTATTCAAACATATACTAACACATATTTACTCTCTTATACAATCCCTGATACAAGTTCACAATGATCCATACAGCCACTCACACATTCAGTGGCTCTCATGCACAGTTATTTATATATGCCAACTCTCACATGTACTGTGTTTTACATATGTACTTACTATGACATGTAGCATTGAGATATCCATTCACTCATCAATACACTCATGCACACAGTCAACCGCCCATGTAGCTTTTTCCACATGCACTCTTGAACTCATACACCTAGTGAATCAACTGCTCACACATCTATGCACAGAGTCACACACCTCCCAGCCACCCCCACACAAACTCAATCTCCCATAGAAATACTTGGGCAACCAATTAATAACACATATAGCCTCTCGTATAGCTAATGATCAACACATGCAGCAGTTTACATCACAACAGACATAATGATGCACAAATTAAGACAGTTTAGTCACTAACCCATGCATTCAGTGAGACACATTTAATCACTCACTCATACAGTCAGTCACGCACCTACTAAATCCTTCATCCAGACACTTATACATCCACTCATTCTTCAATATCTAAGACATATTTTAACTTTACAGAAACATACAGTCACTGGATGTTGTCATCAGTGATGTCATTTGAGATGTCATCAGTGATGTCATCAGTGATGTCACTGACCATGTCATGAATGATGTAATATGTGACATCATCAGCAGTGGATTGCGGGTGCGCGATATATAGTTAGTGCAACTAACTATATATGGAATTTCAATGGTTTTGTGTGAGTAAAATAAGGTTTTCTAAATGCTAATTCCTAACTATATATGGTCTATAACCTATGGTTTTTTCAGTGAATTTTCAAGGTTTTGTAAATGCTAATTCCTAACTATATATGGCCTATAACCTATGGTTTTTTCTGTGAATTTCATTGGTTTTTTAACAGCTAATATCTGTAGCTGTAAAATGTATTCTTCTTTAAATCCAAAAATATATTTTATATGTTTATGAATAATTTTTTTTTAAAATATTTTTTTTTCTTCGTTCCCGCTTCGCGAATCGGGAAGCTTCCCGTTAGCTGACCTTGATGCCGCGAAATAGACCGCGAGCCGGTAAACGTTTCTTTACCGCAAGTGCCGCGTTAGAAAACAACATCGTGACGCCTCCCGTCCGCATGACGTTTCACGTTGTCGCGTGATACGTCATATGACGTGCTACGTTAGCGAACTGGTACGCGAAGCGAGTGCCAAAGCGCAGGTTTCTGGAAGCAAACCGGGAGGCCCTGCAAAGCGCTTAACGTAAACACAGCAAGTCATGTGACTTGGTAATAACACTTTTCATTGGTTCATTTCACTTTTGGTTTCCTAATGATGTAAGACTAGGTCATATAATCTAAAATGAACACTTTTGATTGGTTGAGAACTCTTGTTTTTCCCAAATGATGAAAATCCCTCCTTCTTTCCTCACTCTGACTTTCATCATTGTGAGAGAAAGACCCTTTGTGATCACTGAGCAATGGCTTCTTTAGTAGCTTCAGCTGGTGCTTCCCCACCACCTCCACCACATCCAAGGAAGAGTGGACCACCTGCTCAAGTTGTAATTCAACAAGAAGAAGAAGAAGAGGAACAGGAGGACGAGCACGAAGAGAGGCAGTTTTTGCCTGAGCAGCCCAAGACGTCTCACCGGAAAGAAAACTTCATTTGGCAATTTTTTTAAATTCCCAAAGGTCAGAAAAAAGTAAATGCAAGATACGTAACTTGCCTTATATGTCAAGATAGACTGTCCAGAGGGACCGACAAAAAATACAGTTTCGGAAACTACACAATGCATCGCCATATGACTAGGTGGCATCCTAACAACTACAGTGCTGCACAGTTTCGGAACGACCTAGATAATCTCCCTATTATGGCCAGAAGATCTGTTGTACCGGAAGTAACGGGACCAGAGGGCAGGGAGATGGTGCCAAATATACAAATGAGATTTGGTGAAGTAAAACACACCTGCGTATTTTGCGATGGATTCATTTCCTACGGAGAAAGAAGCATCACTCTGATCAACAGAGCTATTGACTATCATATGCAAGTTTGTCCGAAACGCCCAAAATAATAAATACTTCTTTTTTTTGTTTTGTTGCTCCTGTTGAGCCCTTTACAATGAATCGTTTTCATTGCCCCCTCCAAGAAAAACCCAAAAAAATATAAAACTGTTCCGAAAAATTCAAAAACAGTAAAAAAATGTTCAGAAAAATAAAAAAAAAAGTTCTTTTCAGAACTACCTCCCCGTTATTAAAAAATTGGTACAATATTTGGAACTGTGCCAACCTCTATTTCTCTTAGTTCGCTTCCTAGTTCGCTCGCTGGTACGCGAACTGGAAGCGAACCAAAAACAGTAAGTATAAGGGAAGGAAACACACACTTATGTTAAAAGAAAGACAGCTATAGGGGAGTAAACTAGAGATACTATTACCCATAATCCACTGCTGATGATGTCACATATTACATCATTCATGACATGCTCAGTGACATCATCAGCAGAGGATTGCGGGTTTTTTGGCAACATGCCTTATCCACGGTTTAATAACGCTGCCTTTTGCTTTATATAAGTTTTCAAATTGTATGAAATATATACCAATAGGTCTTTATGAACCTTTAGGTAGTGCTTTTGTTCATGAGGTCTGGTCGCTTCCATACACATACAGATGTTTCAAAGATGATCAAGAAGTTTATCTGAATGGAGAGGAATGCACTGAGACGCCAGATCATTCACTAATGTGTAGGCACATACAGTTACACGATTCATGCAACAAACACCGACCAAATATGGCTTGCGTGTTGCAAGGCACGCCAGTTCCTGCTATCATCCCCACGTTCAAGTTGTTGGAAAATGGTAGTTATTTGATGCTCAATAATGAAGATTGTTCTGAGTTAATTAAAAGTATTCCTTTTATCGTAACAGTAAGTGAACGGGTTATTTGCTGCAGAAATGTTCTATTTCCTCCCACACATGAACATAGGGAGTTTTCAATCTGGCCACAAATACCAACCTTGGGACACGTTTCAACGGCATGGCAAGAATAAGAGCTCTTTTGTCTCAGAGAGAGGTGGCCTTGAGTTCGGCCCGTGAAACTTTCGTACTTCACATAGCGAACACCCGTACACAGGTTTGCCTTTCAATTTCAGCAACATGTTTCCGACTATCTTTAACGCATCCTCCACAAAATCCCTGGCACACTTTTTTAAAGTTGTTACCAGTGGTCTCGTGACTTCATTTGAGAAAATCTTTGGAGTCATCCCTGCTCCCTTTCATTGTATTTTCTGCACTCTGGTTCGTGGATTGGCATTTTTACTTGCATTACCAGCGGACGCTCTTGTGCTTTTTTACATTTTTAAATATGGATGTCCCTCCTATGCAACCTCCGACCCTGCAGCTGCTGACACTGTTCCGCAATCGCATGCTAGAATATTATGGCACAATGCCGTTGGCGATATTAAGCACGGCATATGGATTATCTTTTCGGTTCTCCTACTTCACCTGTGTCCAGCCTGTATTTCACTGCCTGACCTGTGATTTCGATTGGGCCATTGATTTGTGTCTCTGCGGACCGGTTTCTCCTGACGTCGACTTTAATCAGCTGATGACTCCTATCATTACTCACGAGTTGATTTGTCCTGGCGAAAGGATTATGGCTGTGGCATTGATGCATGGACTACTTGGTCCCTGGAATTTACTGGCGGCAGCACAGTCTTTCTTGGAACACAGCTTTCTTGAAAACCCACCGAGCTGTCCTCTGATGGTGATAGAGGATCCGGTGCTGGGAGAGCACGTATGTTCTTTTCCGCTTTTAAATTGGATGGCTGAACTGTTTTCGGATGAAGACGGTGACTTCCTATTGGAGGCTGTTGCAGCTTATTTTGCATACACAGTTATGTCATAGACCTTTTTCATGTTTGATATGCTGAGTACTAGCATTTCATTGACAATTCATTGACTTATTTGTCAAGTTTTTATTATTTACCTTGCCTATTGGCTTAAGACTCGATAAAGTACTTGGCTGTTTTATTTTTCTTTAGCATTGAATTTTCCTAGTTTTTAATGCTTTACCTTGCGGACCGTCCACATATAAACTTGCAATCTGCTCTCATGAGATGGCACTTCTATTATCTTATTCAGTTCGTTTCCGGATCATGAGGAGGTGTCATCTAGGTCCTGGATATCTTTACACCGTGTTAAGTTAGCATGGGCTCATTACCGGTTTAAACGCCATTTTTCCTTTTTTGCAACTTCTGCACACGACACTTAGTTGTTGCTTTAGCTTTCCACCTAGTAGTTCATCGTGGTTTACATGAGAATAATATGTTATTGGTCTACTATCTGCTTTACTTGTTAAACTATATCTGTACCGCGAGTGCTAAAGTTTCAAGAACAACACGATACAGAATTGTTATGAGGTCTGATCTCCACGACTTCATACTCATAACATAAGTGCAACTTCTGCCAATTCTGGGCATGAGGCGGGTTTTATATTGCTTTGCCGAACACACATACACAACAGTTGATGCGGTTCACATGAAGAGAGAGCTGGTGTATGCTGATGTGATTCCTTCAAATCTAAGACACTAAAGTATGGGCACGCCCTAAACCAAAACAAAGAGACCTTCTTAGCAAATAATATAATATGTGTATTAGGGAGGGTGAGATATAAGCAGCCGCGGACCGTGGAGGGAGTTACGATGGGGCAGGGAGGCGGGGAGGGGGAGAAGCAGGGTGGAGCCCTCTCTACCTTGCCCCTCCCCCTCCCCGCCTCCCTGCCCCACCGTAACTCCCTCCACGGCCCGCGGCTGCTTATAAGTGTTGCTAACTCTTATTCATTTACAGCATGTTAACATACTGTCACCATTCGCTTTTTATGTACTAGTAACTATGCTGGTAATTTTGCTACTGATAATATGTGTACTTGTATTCTCCACCCTGCTTCTCCCCCTCCCCGCCTCCCTGCCTCACCGTAACTCCCTCCACGGCCCGCGGCTGCTTATAAGTGTTGCTAACTCTTATTCATTTACAGCATGTTAACATACTATCACCATTCACTTTTTATGTACTAGTAACTATGCTGGTAATTTTGCTACTGATAATATGTGTACTTTTATTATCTAAGGTACTACGCCTGAGAAGACGGCATTAGTAAATAAACATTTCAAATACACATCTGTTCTTCTTAACTCCATGTTCTGGTTTCTAAGAAATCTATAATGACCGACTGTTCATGAGTTCCACGTATCCTGAGGTACTATAAGTTCATATTCTGGATTGTCTAAACATTGAGAGTTTGTTATATCCAATGTGACACTGTACCTAGCTTGCTAAATAGTTTTTGATTACTAACGTGAGTTTTGGGACACCCTAATTCGCCGAGGTTCCAATCCTCTGTCCACAGTTCTGTGTGAGAACAGAAACCCTGCGACAGGGGCACCCCCGACCCTTGCTGGAGCTTCATCACACTTGCGATACAACTCCAGCAATGCGCCACCTTTACGGCACAGATACATCACGCATCTGTGCTGTTTTTGCCCCATGATGCGCCGCATTGTAAATGCAGCACACCATAGGTGACGGAACAGCGGCACAGAATGACTAACACATCCCTGGTGATGCGCCAGTCATCATAAATCTATCCCTATGCTTCTTATCTTGTTAGAGATGAACCGCCATATGTATCATCAAAGTTATTTGCATTTCCTAAATAGCGAACTTTAAGGAATAAATAGCGATTCTTTACCATTCCTAGTTTGCGATGAGCTATTTGCTAATTAGCCGAATGTAGCCCAATGAAGCCCAATGTAGCCCAATGTAGCCCAAAGATGGCCGCCAGACACACAAAAAAACAAATGTAGCCCAAATATCAGCCAGATGTAGCCCAACTATAGCCCAGTGACAGAATGACCAATCAGCTTCGCAAACCTCCGTTACGCGAAGCGGAGCGCTGTTACAGATATATATCTTTTTTTGAACGTTAATTTCTCAAAATCCACTGGAGCACATATATTGAGACCTAGCAAAGGCACATCGGGCTACCAGTCCCTAATATTTTGCCAAGTTTCGTGCAAATCCATTCAGCCGTTCAATTATTATTTTTATTATTTTTTTTCGCCCCGCGGGGCCCTTTTAAAACCTCCACATCAAACCTAGGGGGTCAGCGAGGATCTACTATGCCCCCTTATAGTTATTTCCCCCTTTGTTTTGACCTCCTCTTGTCTCTCGATCCTACCGAGAGACAAGATGGCGGCCGCTACGGACTGTTTGGAATGTTGACAGACGCCGGAGAACCAATCAGCTTCGCTTCACAAAGCTCCGTTGCGCGAAAAGTCCGCGAACCAGAGCGCTGCCTGGTCCGCGCTTACAGATATATATCTTTTTTTAAACGTTAATTTCTCAAAATCCACTGGAGCACATATATTGAGACCTACAAAAGGCACATCGGGCTACCAGTCCCTACAATTTTGCCAAGTTTCGTGCAAATCCATTCAGCCGTTCGGGCTAAAAGTGAGGCCAACCGCCCTATGGAAAACTCAATGTTAAAAACACGTTTTGGGACCCCCCTTTTTTCTCGGCCCCCCCTGGACGAACCCCCCCCAAATTTTCAAGGGCTGCTCAGAAACAAAATGTGCCATTTTCCTGAAAATTTCAGCCAATTCCGTCCACAAACGCCAAAGTTATTAGACATAGAATTTTCAAAAAACCCATAGAGAAAAAATCCTAACTATATATACCTACTGGCGACCGCCAGTAGGTAATATATATATATATATATATATATATATACTCACTGCTAAAACAAAGGTTACAGGGATGTTATAATAAGGAAATAACTTAAACAAATCGTGAGGATGCTAAAACTGTTTCCTTAGTGGCGTTCCTAATGAAAAGTCAAATATAATATATAGATATATGTATATTTTTTCTTTTTTTCTTTCTTCAAACAAGTATTAGCCGCACACAGAAATCCTTCTATTCAGCAGATTTTATTCAAAACAGAGCCAGTCTGTCACAACCGACGCGTTTCAGCCAACACGGCCTTTGTCACGGTAGGGAAACACTACTAGCATTTCCTGTTGATACCTTCCCATTGCATTCTGGGAATGTTAGTTTTTCAAATTCAAAACCATTTGTAACGCAATGACAGAAAGCACGTATTGTTATGTACAATTATGTCACAATGTTTTTAAATGTAATCGCATTGTTGATAGATATTGAATTCAAACATTATGTTAGTCAAGTGTATAGTACATAGGTACAATTAGTGAGAATGCATTTTTGTGGGGCAACCTTTTCCTATTTACATATATACATTTAACACGTTCTTGTATTCGTGTTTTACATTAGTATGTCGATATTTTGCATCACGTCCTACAATTGTACACAATGTGTTGCATATCGTGTTTCATAGTCACTTAGATGTGATGCCCAGCTAGGTGATCCATGGTCTAGTACCTCACCACAGCCTTCTTAGTGATGTAGTTGCACCCTTAATAGGTTCAGTTCATGAATTAGTATCCCTTTATTTCTTCCTTATTGCACATTGGTTGTTGGGCCTTCAGGCACAGTACTTTTTGTAATAGTGCACACTGGTACCTTGGGTATTTGGTTTCCAATTGGTGGGTGCATATCCATTTCCCCTATCTAGTTGTACGCTACTGTGAGGTCCTCTGGTACCTTTTAAGACAAGAACAATAGTCATCTTGGTAATAGGATTGGTAATACATGAATTTTCGTTATTGTGGATATGACTATTGTTCTTTACATCAGGTTGTAACCAATGTGTCAATCCACAATCTTCCTGACTTAAT
Organism: Lissotriton helveticus; assembly: GCF_964261635.1. Taxonomy (NCBI): domain Eukaryota; kingdom Metazoa; phylum Chordata; class Amphibia; order Caudata; family Salamandridae; genus Lissotriton; species Lissotriton helveticus. The sequence continues at coordinate 378,200,897 of NC_136070.1, read as the reverse complement.
CTATTTTTCATTTTACTAACCAAAACGGCCTGATTATCAGACATTTTTACCAGTTGTCTTACATTCCACCAACCTTTCTTCCCCAAAAATACAGCCCATTTGCTAACTTTGACAACTTGTACTGGATTTGAGAAAATTGAATTGCCCTTAGAAACCTTAAAAGGTTTTTTAATAATCACCCAGTCACCAATTGAAATTTCCACATCCTTCAAACTATTTCTTTTGTCAATTTTTTTTCATCAGTTCTTGTTTCTGCTTAACTGTATTTGACAATTTTTCCATGTCATACCTCTTTTCACTAAGGTTCATCCTATCTAACCAAGAAGGAAACAAAGTAGAATGCACCTTTCTACCTCTCAACAATTCAAAAGGTGTGACCTGGGTTGTACAATGTGGGGAAGTATTATAGTTCCAAACTTTTTCTTCCAGAAACTTTCCCACATCTAAACCCGAAGCAATGGCTGTTTGAATACATACTTTCATAATTTTATTACCGCGTTCCACCAATCTATTAGAGGAAGGAGAGTAAAGTGCAACTTTAAGTTGTTTAATATCCTGCAAATCTAGAAATGTACGAATTTTCTCCAATACAAAATGCGTCCCATTATCTGTTACCAACACCTGAGGGGCCCCTTCTAATCAAAATACTCTTTTTAAAAATGAAATGGTATTATCCGAGTTTGGGGCATCCACAAATGTATAATACATCCACTTAGAAAAATAGTCTATTGCCAAAATTAGGTGTCTCATTCCTTCAGGCAAAACATTATAGGGACCAGAAAAATCCAGCCCCACTTTTTCCCATGACGCATCGGGAAATTGAGTAGGATGTAAAGGAGAATCGTAAGTTTTACAATGCTTGTCTGACACTAAACATTCCTCACAGTTATTCACCATTGATCTGACCTGAGCATCTAAACCTGGCCACCAATAATGTAGCTTAACTCTCATGCCTAATGACCTTTGTGAGCCATTTTCACAATGATATTCCTGAGATCATTTGGCGGAACAAATGTATCACCCCTTAACAGGATATTATCTTTAACTGAAAGTTCATCAGACACTTGAGCGAAATTTCTCAATTCACCAGATACATTTCTTACATCAGGCCAAATCTTAGAGGAAAAAAAATGGCATTTTTCAAACTAGCTTCTCTCCATTCCTTTTCTGAAATTATTGAACTCCACTCCTCAATAGCATCAATCACAGTTATGCACTCCACATCCTCCTCAATCAAATCATTTTCATCATCCCTTTCCATTAACATTCTGGACAAACAGTCTGCATGGAATTTTTTTCCCCCAGCAATGTGTTTCAATTCAAAATTATACTCCTGAAGTTTAGACACAAGTCTAGTTAGCCTTGGAGACAGATTGTTATTCCCTGCAACTTTGCTGAAAATAAAAGAAAGAGGCTTATGTTCTGACAAAATCACAAATTTGCGACCCAAAATATACATTTAAAATTTTTGCGCCACCCAAAACACAGGCAAACGCCTCCCGCTCAATATAGTTCTATAATGTCGTTCAAATTGTTTAAGTGACCTCGAGGAAAAAGTCACTGTCTGCTCTTTGCTATTAATTTCCTGACTTAGCACCGCCCCTAGGCCATTCATACTTGCATCCACAGAAATGATAGAAGTGCAATCCTCTCTAAAAGCTCGAAGAGCTTGAGCTGAGATGATTAACTCCTTAACTTTGACAAACGTTTCTTCAAGATCTCTGGACCAAACAAATTTCTGTCCCTTTTTAAGCAACGTGCAGACCGGTTCCACCACCTGCGCATAGTTAACCACAAATCTAGCATAATATTCAGATAGCCCCAAAAACGAGCGTAGAGAGTCTTTATCGCAGGGAGGTTTCGCCTCTGTCAGTGCCCTTAACACAGAGAATTTTGGTTTAATGCCTGCTTCCGAAATTGTGTGACCCAGGTACTCTAACTGTCATGTCTTTTTCTCCTAAAACAGATAGCACTTTTCTCAAAAGAATATTATGTTCAGATAGACTGTTGGCGAAAATTAAAATGTCATCCAAATAAGCTTGTACGCCATTAAGATCTTTAAACAAGGTTTCCATAAGTCTTATAAAGACGCTGGCTGCCGATGCCAACCCAAAAGGCAGCCTAAGAAATTTAAAAGCACCAAATGCGGTAACAAAGGTCGTCAGCTCGTGAGATTCTTTGAACAAAGGAATTTGGTGGAATGCAGACTTTAAGTCTATTAAACAAAACCATTAGCCCCTCCTAAATTAGCCAAAAGTTTGTGGATCCTGGGAAGGGGATGACAGTCCACTTTAATATTTTTATTAAGATCTCTGAGATCCGCACATTACCTAATCTCATTGGTTTCTTTTCGAGCGACGACAATGGGGGCGACTGATTTCGAAGACTCAGTAGGTTGGATGATCCCATGAGAACATAAATCATCAAGCATCTTTTTCAACTCTCCTCTTACACTCAATTGTACCGGACGAACTTTATGTGCCACAAGCCTTGCACCAGGTATTAATCTAATCCTGTGCTCAACACCCTTCACCAAACCAATGTTATCATTAAAAACATTTTTAAATTCATTTATGAGATCTACACGATCAATTTTTGCATCATCCCCATAACAAATAGGCAACTCTCTTACTTTTATAGAGTTATCATCACCAGGTACCAGATACAAACCCATTTTTGCTAAGTCCTTCGAACCTTCGATATTTTTCCCTTTGATTGCCAAATACATTTGAGCACAAATTGTTCTCTTTAATAATTGTAAATTGCCCATGAAGAACCCTAACATGTCAATACTCTTCTCTCCAAATGCTTTAGGGTTCACATCTGTCTGTAACAAATTAACTTCTTTGCCCCATTTTTCATAAAATGTTGTGTCCCGGAGAATGGTGATAGGCGAACCCGAATCCGCCATCACTTGAGGTACAATCTGATTAATAGTAGCCTCACACAAAGAACCTTTAATAAGAATCGGTTCTTCCTCAGAATCAAGAGTCAATAAAAGATTGTCAAAAGTCTCTGAGCATTCATCCATGTCCACACAGTTTACCTTTACCGATTTCTTTTGAAATCTACAAACTTTCTGAAAATGCCCTATTTTTTTACAAATGGAGCAACGTATGTTTAAAGCTGGGCAGCCTTTGGAATTCCCTATGTGAAATTTAGAACCACACCTATAACAATAGTTTTGGGTTTTCGTTTGAGCAGGTTTCGAGGACTTATCTTTCCCCCCAATTGCATATAAACTTTCATCTTCATTTTCCTCAGAAATAGCATTCACTTTAAGAGTTGAATCTGCCATCATCACCTTCGTTGAAATGATAGATCTTTCGATACTTAAGGCTAAATCTATAACTTCAGACAGTGAAGGATTTTTACGACTAAGAATCCTTTCCTTTATTTTAGGTGAAGAGCAGTTAAAAAAATGTATCCCTGATATAATTGTCTAAAAGGGGACCAAAATCACAAGAAATTGCTAAAACTCTTAAAGCAGAAATAAATTCCTCAACTTTTTCGTCCTCCTTCTGCTTTCTTTTATAAAAATTATGCCTTTCCAACATAATGTTAGGAGATTCCTCAAATTGTTTTTTTTAGCCTGGCAATCACTTCTAAATAAACATTCTATTGTCTATCTCCCGATTGCCCGGAAGGAGGAGGAATAGGTGTTAAACAATTAAAAATATGTTGAGCCGCCAAACCTAAGCTACCAAACAATAATGCAAATGTATGAGGAGGAGAATATTCAGCAGCGTCTATAGCTACTATATGGTTTTCCAATAAACCAAACCATTCTGCCCATAACATTACTGGTTTTCCTGGTTTCTCCAAAAAAGAAGGTGGCTGTGTGACTTCCCGCACTGAAGGCATAGTGAAACAAATGTGAATAAATCCCCAGAGCACTCAATTTTACATATAATTCTCAAAACAGTTGCAATATTACCAGAGATTGAAAAAAAAAGAAACATACACAATTATTAGAAGGTGAATGTGTGAAGAAATAAATATCCTCTGTGGATTATAATAAACTGCTTCTTGAAGAAAATAATCCCAAAAGACTTGAGGAAAAAAGAAAAAATAAATAAATAAATAAATAAATGTCTTACATGGCAATGTCTTGAAAGTAAATAATTTGAAACTAAATCCTTTTCATGTTCAGCCGATATGAAAAACAACCAGTTCTAATAGTAGCGTTGTAAATGCCAGGTAACTAACAAAGATAAAAGAGTAATGATAATCCAAGATGGAGTCACGTTCACTCGCGCTCAGCCGGATGGCTTTCAGCGCGTATAAGCGTGTCTTTTGACGAGCTGGAATTAAGTCCAACGTTGTGACGCAGATTCGTTCGCAGTCACATCAAAGAAAGCCTCTCAGCAGGCACTGCGTCTTCTAGTAGAATGGAACACGGAATGTAAAGCAGAAGACGTCACAAATCACAGAGGTAAGGCGCGAGGTTTAAACTTCTTCTTCAAATAATCCAAAAGAAAACAACTTGCGCTTCTCAGTAAACCGAGGTTCATTAGTCATTAAATGTTTATAATCCACGCGCAGTTTCAAATCTCCTATACGAGAAGACCATAGATGGCGCAATCCACTACCAGTAGAGATTTTCAGACGAGTTGACACCAAATTTCACTCCACGCTTCGTGCACTTCAACTCAATCCTACCGTGACTTGGTTGATTTTCCACACTGGGTTTCCCGAGTCACAGGATACCAAGGAAGTCATGTACCAGTGAAGGTGTAATAAGTCACTCATCTAACGCCATAGTGAAGCCTTTGAGTGAAACTATAAATTTCCTGCAAATCGGAAAATCCAAACTTGTTGCGTGGGTCGGTGGTTGAAGCAAAATATCCGGATCGTCGCCAATATGTAGAAGATGGATAATGCATATGTTAGACCTGGCATCTTTGGCGTGGTTTTCCCCTATCTTTTTACCTCTACCTCCTGTATTTTTGATGCTGTGCTGGATTTCGTTTTTGCTGGTTTAGATGCTTTGGACACTCTGCCACTGCTGATCAGTGCCAGGGTGTAAGTGCTCCCTATGTGAATTGTTATTATGATTGGATATACATGATTGGCATATTTGTATCACCGTGAAGTCCCTAGTAGAGTGCACTGGGTGTGCCAGGGCTGGTGATGACAAATGCTACTAGTGGGCCTGCAGCACTGATTGTGCCACCCACATGAGTAGCCCTAAAATGGTGTCTCAGGCCTGCCACTGCAGTGTCTGTGAAGTACCGGGTTTTAGAACCCAGCGGCGCCAGGGGCATGCCCAAAGTCTTCGGGTTCACCTGTCTTAGAATGCAGAGACACGGGATACTTCTGAGTGGCGTCAAAGATCACATTTATTGGCTGCAGCCAGTAACAGAAGTCCTAGAAATCATCACGGTATGAGTTCTCAGGAGACTGCTCAATTTTACAAAGCAAGTCATCCTTTTTATGCCAAACATTATGCTTCCGGCAAACATTCCTTGTTTACAGTTTAACCAATCACATGTTTCTACAACAAAAGTATTGCATGATGACAAACCCATTTTTCAGTTGCCCAGCCCATGATCAATCATCGGTCAAACCCAACATTCTTCTTTAGACAGGTTGAACGAACCCTTAATAAAAAAGGCCACAACCCAATCATAAATAGACCATAAAGAAAGGAGCAGAGACAGGTGAGAGTAGGATAAGGCATATTTGTGTGCAGGAAAACTTTATGATGTCCTGTGCTCTGATCCTTAATCTTGATCAGCTAAAGGGCAGGAACTGGTTTAACAAGGTCAGCTTCAGGCAACAGGGTCAGTTCACTCAGGTCAAACAGAAGTCAGCACGAACTGGAGCTAAGGTGTACATGTCCTTAAAAAGACTAGTTCAGCCACAGTCATCGGCCTATGTGAGGGCAACCACAAAATGGCTGCCATACACAAAATGGAACCCAAGGGTTCAAAACGAAATCCCTAAATACGTAGTGAATCCATCGGTCTAACGTGATGAAAGCACTCATACTTGCCGCACTAACTAGTTACGGTTCGCTAATATCAAATTCGTAACGAAACCATGACCTTTATGAAACGGGTTCAGAATTCACGTAACCTCAGACCCTCCTTTTGCCCTTACATAGGCAATAACCTAAACTCACGTCAATTTGAGTTCAGGTCTATATTCATCAGATCATCAAGATGTTGCTGGAGCATAATCCTATTACTTAGTACCTCTCTTGGGACAGGTCTCCTTGCACATGTAGTAGCACAGAGGCCACATATAGCAGGAGCGCACTGCACACAAAGACAGAACAGGAAAAGAATCGCTAAAGCCATCCCAATGATCATCAGAATCTTCCATCCCCAAGTGGATAACAGTCCCCAAAACCATCCAGTCAACGACCAATCTCCTTTGTCCACATGTATAGACTCGGAGATCTTATGCAGTCTGGAAATAGCCTTGTATACTGTAGGAGCATTACCTGGAATGAAAACGCAGCAACTTGATTGGATCGCTTTACATACTCCACCTCAATCTGCAAGTATGACATCCAAAACCATTCGATTCTGTAATGTCATAAGGCGATCCACTTGAAGCTCAGCGGTCAGATTACTAAGGGCACCAGCAGTTTCATTTATGGTGGATTCAACCACTCTCGTTAATTGCCGTAGGTTTCTACTGTTTGCCATAAGTCCCCAAAACGGTAGGAAACCCTTGAAAAAGTCTCCCACTTCTTGTCCCGTAGTATCTTCCTTACTGAAGACACCTCTAACTACTCCAGTTCTGTGGTAATCTACAGCAGCAGTATACGTAGGAGGCAACAAATATGCAACATAACATGTTCCCGAAAAATCAGGGGGCAACCATGTATATGCTCTATCATAGCAGACAAAATACGTGCCCTTAGCTGCTAAAAACGGTGGGGAAGTTTGGGACACAAAAACATACGTCTGAGTACAAACACTCTTCCCTAACTGAGCTCTCGGATTCTTGCCTTTCCCTTGCAGACAAAAATTACCATGATGGGGTACAATCCAAATCGGAGGTGACCTTTTTTGTCTCTGCTTCTCACCCAGACTAATACTATATCCGGTTGCATTCCAACCAACATATGCTAGTAACTCATCCTTGGGTATAGTCTTATACGTTTCGATATCTCTACTCATATCTGTAATTCCCTTCACCAAGGCTTTATTACTTGAGTTATTTCTCATGGAACGCAGGGGATAGACTTCGATGGCATAAAGAAACATCATCTGATATGCCCATACGGACCCATTGTAACTGAATGGCAGAACCAGATAAGGAATACCTCTATCCATAGTATGTGGCATAAGACCACACACCCAACAATTAGTGGTGTTCACTACTAACTGGTGTTGATGGCGAAGTTGCACAAAGGAATTATTCACAAATTCTGACCTTCTAATTTGCTCGTGTTCAGGTAGAATATGAAAAGAATGTAAAGAAACAGTAGTAGGAAAAGACATAGGTTGGGAAGTAGGTGCAAACGGCTGTTGTGTGGCATAGAAAACCAAACCCACACAAGCTAATGCAATATTTAAAAGCATTAAAAAACACATTATTAAAAAACATTTGCTACGAACCAATATACATATTCGGACTTTAGAGTCCATTTTCCTAACATTCTGGGCAGCGTCAAAAAAACTCCATCCTCTAACCGTGCTGTTCGCGGCAGTTAGTTCTCTTCCGCTAAGGAATGCGCCTGTCAGTCTAGGGAATGCCCTTGGACCAACCAGAACCGTCGACCTTGTCTCTACACGGCTTGCAATCCCAATTCTTTATACCGCAACCCTACAGCTGAACCCGGATGGTGGTTCGAAAAAGAAAAAGACAAAAAAGTTTCTTGATCTGCCAAAGTGTAAATTCACTACATAAAAAAGAAAATATTTATTTGTCCATATTTACAATCTTTCTTGGTCTCAAATCGTAGCGTTCTTTGTCTGGCACAGTCTGATCTTTGAATAGAAGATCCGGATTGGTGGTGTCAATCTTCAGATGAGGAGTCACAGCAGCTTGTAGAACATCATCATCCTCACGTTCAGACCGTGTCCATGTCAAATGAGCATCACTAAATGGAACGAATCTAGGGACCTTCTCACAATCAGAATCGGCGATACCATCCCTTACCCACTGATCATATGGTAAAGGCAAAGGAACTTTTTTACAGTGGGTGGCCTGCACCCAGTTCTTTTTGCCTGCTACTCTAACAGCGGTTCTAGTAACCAACAAAATCAGATAGGGGCCGGTCCATCTAGGTTTCAAGTTCTTGGTACGCTGAAAATTCTTCACAAGAACGTACTGTCCAGGTTCAAGTGCGTGGCCTGGATCTGTAGTAGCTGCCAGCAAACTGTCATAGACCTGTTGGTGGAGAACACATAATTTAGCAGTCAAGTCATGTAAGTAATCCACCAACATAGGGTATTCAATACTGCTGTATTCTTTCGGACGAGGCACTCCCCAAACATTCGCTGGACGACCAAACACAATCTCATACTGACTAAGTCCCACTCGAGAATGCACAGTCGTCCTTGTTGACAATAGAGCCAACAGCAAGGCATCTGGCCCTGTAAGACCAGTGCTCGCTTGTACCTTAGCTAGTTTCAGTTTAAGCGTACCATTGTAACATTCAACAAGTCCAGCAGACTGGGGATGATTCGCTGCGTGGAAATTCTGACTGATTCCCAATCCAGAGCATACTTTCTTCATGATTTGACCCACACATTCACTCCCATTGTCTGACCATACAATTCTCGGCAATCCATACCTAGGGAAATACTCTCTCAACAAAACATTGGCTGTAGACAAGGCAGTATTATCTTTTAGGGGGTAAGCCTCTATCCATCTAGAAAAGGCGCAAACAACCACAAGAACATATTTCAGATTGTTGCATCTCTCCATGTGAATATAGTCTAACTGTATCACCTCAAACAGATACGTTGGAGGAGCAAAATGACCAGCTGGAGTTGGAGTTCCCTTACCAGGATTATATTGCAGACAAATCATACAATGTTTCACCACATTCTCTGCACATTTCAGAATTCCAGCATTCTGCCAAACTGGAGCCAACAACTTACATATCCCTTTCAAACTTATATGAGCCAATCCATGAGCCATTGTAACCACTGGGAGCACATACGCATCTGGCAACAACCATCGCTGGTGTTCCGACAACTCAATCCAACAACCTGTAGAATCCAACATACCCGTACTCTCTCTCCAAACATTCATTTCCTTTTCTGTAGCTTCAGCCTGAATCATCTTCACACTTTCTATCGTGTCTTCACACATTCCACCAGCCATAACCCATCTTGCTGGTCCTGCAACATACATACGGCTCATCATGTCTTTTGCTGTTTCCTTCGCAACTTCATCCGCAAACGCATTCCCTGGACCTACATCATCCACAACTTTCTTATGCGCACTACATTTCACAATTGCAATCTGCTTTGGGAGAGTGAGAGATTCCAAAAGTTCATTCACTAACTGCCCATGCTGAATTTTAGTTCCATGAGAAGTAAGGAACCCACGCTCTCTCCACAAACGTCCAAAACTGTGCGCAACACCAAACGCATACTGACTATCGGTATAAACATTCACTCACTTTCCTTACAACAACACACACGCTCTAGTCAGTGCAATCAACTCTGCTGCTTGCGCAGAATTCTGTGGTATGCGTGCTGTCTCAACAACTGTATTTAAAGTTGTGATAGCATATGCTGCAGTCGTTTCACCATTCGGAAGCTTAAAACACGAACCATCAACCAACAGCGTACCATCAACATTTTCAAAAGGAGTGTCCTTAAGATCCACTCTAGCCTTTGTTTCTTCCTCTGTACGAAGAAAACAATCATGCTGTTCTTGAGCATCCGTCTCTGTAGAGATCGGCAACAACGTAGCTGGATTCAACACATTACATCTTTTAATGTGAACATGGCTAGCCAACAGTGTCAACTCGTAGCCTAAAAGACATGCACTAGTAAGGTGCTGTGTCTTAGTCCTGTTTAACAAGGTATCCACTGCATGCGAAACCATCACAATCAGCGTATTATCCAATACCAAACCAGCAGACTGTCGAATAGAAACGGCAGCTGCGGCTGTAGCTCTCAAAATACTCGGCAATACTTTAGCAACTGGGTCTAATGTTGCTGAGAAATACGCACATGGACGCTGCTTGTCCCCAAAAGATTGTGTCAACACTGACAACGCACATCCTTCTCTCTCGTGCACGTACAACGTAAAAGGCTTGCTATAGTCTGGAGTACCCAACACAGGAGCCGAACACAATGCAACACGTAATTCAGAAAAACTTTTCTGGCATTCATCAGACCAAGGAAGAGGATACGGAGTATCTTTCAGAGTCAATGCTAACAGAGGTTTCGCCAACAGTGAAAAATTGGGGATCCACTGTCTACAATATGACGTAATACCCAAAAAGGCACGAACTTCTCTCTGTGTCGATGGCACACTCATTTGCGCAATCGCTTGAATTCTTTCTGGGGTCAATTTCCTTCCCTCCTTCGACAAGAGATGACCTAAGTAGGTTACCTCTTGGCGGCAATATTGCAACTTCGAAGGCCACACTTTATGATGAAGGTCAGACAAATATCGCAACAACGAAAGAGTAGCCTCTTTACAAATCTCTTCGTCATCAGCAGTAATCAACAAATCATCGACATACTGAATAAGAGTAGAACCAACTGGTAACACTGGTAACACAAACCCGTCAAGCTGAGTTTTCAACGCTTGACTATAAATTGAGGGACTTTCACAATAACCTTGGGGAGCTCTCTTAAATCGGGAGCTTCGTCCTCCTAATGAGAAGCCAAAAATATCCCTACTCTCCTCAGCAATAGGAAAACTGAAGAAAGCATTCTTCAAGTCGATGACAGAAAACCAAACTGCCGAAGCAGGAATCAGAGTCAATAATGCAGTAATATCAGGTACCACGGGAAACTGTGGCACGACAATCTTGTTGACCTCTCGAAGGTCGATCACAAACCGGTACACAGGTGGCTGAGAAGCATCTGTACGCTTAAGAACAGGCAAAACCGGGCTATTGCACACGTTACCTACCGTTTCCTCAACCACACCCTTCGCAACCAGATCATAGACAATCGCTAAAAGAGCTCTCTCACCATCACTCGAGATCTTGTATTGTGGTATACGAGTCAATTTAACATTCGACTTTAGCGTAACAACATACGATGGAATCTGCAAAAGGCCAACATCATTTGGACCTGTAGCCCAAAGCGTTTCGGGAAGCGAACGCAATTCCAGTGGCAAACAATCTTTAGACAAATACATTGGAGAAATCACTTTCTTACCAAGAGTAAGTTGTACTCCCGAAGGAGAACAATGCAATGTCGCATACAATCTTTTCAGCAAGTCCAATCCCAACAAATTCTCACCACAACCAGTCGTTAGAATAAGTGGAGCTTCCAATTCACAAGGGCCAATAGAAATGGACAAAGGACTAGAAACCGGATTACGAACTGGGGCGCCTGAAAATCCTACGGAAACATTGGTCAAGCCAGACAAAGGTGCGCCAGGGAGTTTAGAATGCACAATAGACCTCTTTGTCGCACCAGTATCCAAAAGAAAAGGTTCTACTACACCTGATGTAATCACTTCAACATACGGTCCACTCTGATCTACTGGAACTGACACTACTCCCTTACTTTGTCCATGGCTGTCCTAGTTATCATTATAACCAACACTCTCACCTTCAACACAGTAATCCTCAACATAGTACTGAGGAGACTGACCACTCGGAACACTCTGTCTATCAAAATAATTTGCAGAATTCTTTAGGGAAGAGGAACGCTCATTCTGGGGGATCACACCACGACCTATTCATCTAGGCATTTGCTGAAAACCACCACGACCTCTCTGACCAGGTGCACCATCCGCACGCTGTAACAAAGTCGGACAATTATTCTTGAAATGACCTTCCTCTCTACAGTAAGCACACTGATTCGGGCCAGGAAAGAATCGATGAACATAAGGCTCAGGCTTCTGTAACAATCTCTGAATTGTGGAGGTTGATGAAACTGAGGCTGATTCTGACGAGGCGGATAAGCTTGCTGCAAAAGAACTTTCGTCTTGAAATCCTTCGTTTTCTTCTCTACTTTATCCTTCTCATCTTTATCCCTATTCTCGTAATATTGAGCAGTAGCCAATATCTGGGCCGACGAAGAAACGGCCAAGTCCTTCAACTTATTAGAAAGTTCGGGAAGCAAATTAAAGACAAATTTATCCGCGAACAACCTTTGACCACCTTCACTACTCATATCCTGGCCACTGTGGTCAATAAACGTCTTTTCAAACCTAGTGAAGGAGTCAGACACACTCTCATCTTTCTTCTGCTTGCATGCTGCTAACTTATCCTAATTCACTCGTAAAGCAGGCATCATCGTCTTCATTACATTAATAATTCTACCTGGCAATTCTGCAACTAAGGGTTCAGGTTTAGCACCTCCTACTTGTCTACCATCTGCAGCAACAATATTCGCCCAAGTATCACCTAACTCTGCTGCATGATTCTCATGACGAATCTTCGCCCACAAAGGTTGCGGAACTACATTAGCCATCAACATGTCGATTTCGGTTAAATTCATAATACACGCATCTACTGTCTGAGACAACTCTTTGTAGTAACCAGCAGGATTCTTATGAGGATCAGGTAAGGTCTGCTTAAGAGCCAAGACCTCTGCTCTCTTCCAAGGGACATGTACCCATATTCGCTGAAAATGAGGCAAAACAGGCGGATTAGCAGTTGCGTCTCCTTCTTTCCAAAGTGGAGGAACCTCTCTCATTGGATACTGTCTCACTTTCCTCCTAACAGAGGGATCAGGTTCATACAACGTCTGAGACGGAAGTCTAGATCTAAAAGCCAATATCGTCTCTACAGCATCTGTAACATCAGTGTCCACTATCATCCCTATAGCAAAATCTGACTGAACATCAAGCACATCCTGCGGAATCGGACCCAACTCATTATCTTCCCATTCCTGACGCAGGAAATTACACATCACATCGAAAACATACCTTTGCTTAGGCGGTTCCCACTGAAAGAAAACATCCATAACCGCTGGCAAATTATACCTTGAAGCATTCAAAATCCATCTACGAGTCAACAAATCCAACACTGTCCTTTCCTCAGAACTAGGAAGCTGACTACGACTCTGCTTGCGTTCCGAAACAGGGCTCATATTCAATGACCCAAACAATGGAGACAGCAGACTAGCAACAGTCTCGGTCATTCGTTTTCGAGCAGAAGGAGATGAAGCAGACATAAGAACAGGAGAACAAGTATTCTGAGGCAAAGAAGGTGTAGGCATAAGAACAGTCGGAGGCGAAGAAACAGAAGTAGAAGGCAAAGGAGCTTGAGGCAAAGCTAGTAGCAAAGATGGCGACCCTAGAGCGGGTTGCACAGGAGAAGGTAAAACCATCTGTGGAGCACCGGGTGGCTGAACAACAGCAGGAGGTTGAACAACAAAGGGTGGAACATCCGGTGGTAATGGAGGCGCAGTAGCACCCTGCACATAAGGAGGTGGCAATCTCAGTAAATGAGAGATCAAAGAATCTTTTTCAAGATCTTCAATCGCTTTCGGAGGAGAAGACGGCAAGGCCGGATAACATTTATCTATGGCCATGCAACGTTGCCTATCTGACACCTCAATTGCTTTATCTTCTTCGTTTTCTTTAAACTGCCTAGCAGCTTGCATTATTGATACATCCTTTTATCTTTTATCTCTTTTAGCTTGTTTAATTTCTCGTTGTCTGGCTTCTTTACGCCAAAGGCGAAAGGAGTCAAACATTGCCGGCCGGGCTTTCTTCCTGAATAATGCCGCTTCCAAATTATTTAAAATCTCAGTATTGAAACTACCGTGTTGAGGCCATCGTAAGACACCATCTTTCCTAGTGTAGCGGATCCATACCTCATTATACGTAATGGGACCCATGCCGTGTTTAGAATAGAGCTCATAAGTCGGAGTTCCAACCGGAGGTATCGGACACGAATCCTCCAATCGGGAATCCCTGTTGCAACCACAACCAAACCAAGTACCAAATTTGCTACAATTAGGCATCTTCGCTCACTAATCGAGCTTCAAACTTCAAGGGATTATCTCTACCGATACACTCGTAAATATACAAGACCCTCGGCTTTGGAAATTGCAATTTTCAAATCAAAACTAAGGACCAAACAAACTAAGAACCAAAGAACCAAAAACTAAGGACTGGGAGCGACCCACTTATACTTAACTGAGGTATCAGTCACGCCACCAGAAGACCCGTCTATCGTCTCGCCGTACAAATGGGTCCAAGACAGGGTGACAGTCAGGGCAGCAGTCCTTCGTAGCCGTCAGGAAAGCAGGAAGCCTCGCAGCAAAGAACTTCAGTCCACATTCGACATGCCGGGGTCGATGAAGTGGTGGCCGTCCTCCAGAATTTCCTCACGAAGCTCCTCACGATCTACAGGCTTGGACCGGTACCGCTGAAGTCGCCCGACGTTGGAAGCGCCAACTGAAGAACCGGGTTTTAGAAACCAGCGGCACCAGGGGCACGCCCAAAGTCTTCGGGTTCACCTGTCTTAGAATGCAGAGACACGGGATACTTCTCAGTGGCGTAAAAGATCAAATTTATTGGCTGCAGGCAGTAACAGAAGTCCTAGAAATCATCACGGTATGAGTTCTCAGGAGACTGCTCAATTTTACAAAGCAAGTCATCCCTTTTTATGCCAAACATTATGCTTCAGGCAAACATTCCTTGTTTACAGTTTAACCAATCACATGTTTCTACAACAAAAGTATTGCATGACGACAAACCCATTTTTCAGTTGCCCAGCCCATGATCAATCATTGGTCAAACCCAACATTCTTCTTTAGACAGGTCTAACGAACCCATAATAAAAAAGGCCACCACCCAATCATAAATAGACCATACAGAAAGGAGCAGAAACAGGTGAGAGTAGGATAAGGCATATTTGTGTGCAGGAAAACTTTATGATGTCCTGTGCTCTGATCCTTAATCTTGATCAGCTAAAGGGCAGGAACTGGTTTAACAAGGTCAGCTTCAGGCAACAGGGTCAGTTCACTCAGTTCAAACTAAAGTCAGCACGAACTGGAGCTAAGGTGTACATGTCCTTAAAAAGACTAGTTCAGCCACAGTCATAGGCCTATGTGAGGGCAACCACAAAATGGCTGCCATACACAAAATGGAACCCAAGGGTTCAAAACGAAATCCCTAAATACGTAGTGAATCCATCAGTCTAACGTGATGAAAGCACTCATACTTGCCGCACTAACTAGTTATGGTTCGCTAATATCAAATTCGTAACGAAACCATGACCTTTATGAAACGGGTTCAGAATTCACGGAACCTCACCTGCATGCAGTCTGTGAACTGCCATGTCCTCCTGGTCAGTGTCCCCACTGACCAGGCCTAACCCTTCCCTTTTAGTGCACATTAGTCACCCCTATGTAATGCCCAAGGTACCCCCCTGGGCAGGCTGCAGTGTATGTGAAAGCTAGAGCATGTACTGGTGCAGGTGACATGCTCTGGTAGTGAATGACAGTCATTTTCGTTTTTCACTATAGTAAGGCTATCTTGCTCCATAGATTAACATGGCGGATGCTGGCTACAGTGGCTACCAGCATTTCTTCTCATAGGAACAAGATAGGACATAAGAGTCTAGTATCCCTGAACTCAGAATTTAATAACCCATCTTTTAGGAAAGGTTGTTTTTAAATCCTGTGTTTGAGAACAGCACTTTTAGAAAGTTGCTGTTCTCTTGTCTGACCCTTCTGTGTGCCATGGCCTGTTTGTGTATTGACTGTCTGGGTTGAGA
Source organism: Lissotriton helveticus (assembly GCF_964261635.1). Taxonomy (NCBI): domain Eukaryota; kingdom Metazoa; phylum Chordata; class Amphibia; order Caudata; family Salamandridae; genus Lissotriton; species Lissotriton helveticus. The sequence goes on along the minus strand of NC_136070.1, from coordinate 378,185,053 downwards.
GTGACAAGGGCTGGGGATTCCCCAGGAGGCTGGCTGAGTCAGCCCTAGGCTGAATGACTGCATTTGCAACTTGAGTGGTGGGAGGAGATAGCACCTGGGCCTGAATAGGGCTGTGCCTGCCTTCCACAATGCTGTCTCCACCTCCTGCTGGGCGGCTGACGATCCTGCCCCTCACTCTGAAAGGAAAGGAGAAGCCAGGAAAACAAAGTGCTCAAGAAACACCCAGAACCTCTCCGCGGCTTTCGACACAGTCTGCCACCGCACCCTAGTACAGCGCCTCGGCAACATCGGAATCCAGGACAAGGCACTGGAATGGATCACCTCCTTCCTCGACGGAAGAACACAGAGAGTCCGTCTACCACCGTACAAGTCAGAGGCCACCGAAGTCATCTGCGGCGTACCCCAGGGATCCTCGCTGAGCCCAACCCTCTTCAACGTCTACATGAGCCCCCTCGCGACCATCGCACGCCAACACAACCTGAACATCATCTCCTACGCCGACGACACCCAGCTGATCCTCTCCCTGACCAACGACCCCGACGCCGCCAGAGCCAACCTGCACGAAGGGATGAGAGAGGTTGCCGAATGGATGACGACCAGCCGCCTGAAACTGAACGCAGACAAGACGGAGGTCCTCATCCTGGGCTCCTCGCCCTCCGCCTGGGACGACTCCTGGTGGCCCCCCGCCCTGGGCACCGCACCCACACCGACGGACCACGCACGCAACCTGGGCTTCACCCTGGACTCCTCCCTCTCCATGACCAGACAAGTCAACGCCGTCTCCTCGTCATGCTTCAACATCCTGCGCATGCTACGGAAGATCTTCCGGTGGATCCCCACCGAGACCAGGAAGACTGTCACCCAGGCCCTCGTCACTAGCCGACTGGACTACGGCAACGCCCTCTACGCCGGAACCACCGCCAAGCTCCAGAAGAGACTCCAGCGGATCCAGAACGCCTCAGCCAGACTCATCCTCGACATCCCACGAAACAGCCACATCTCTGGACACCTGAGAGACCTGCACTGGCTCCCGGTCAACAAGAGGATCACCTTCCGCCTCCTCACCCACGCGCACAAAGCCCTACACGACCAAGGCCCGAGCTACCTCAACAACAGGATCAACTTCTACACTCCCACGCGCCCCCTCAGATCAACCAGCCACGCCCTCGCCGCCGTCCCCCGCATCCGAAGAGCGACAACAGGAGGAAGGTCCTTCTCCCACCTGGCTGCAAAGACCTGGAACTCACTCCCGTCCGACCTGCGCCTGACCCAAGACCACCTCTCCTTCAGGAAGAAGCTCAAGACCTGGCTGTTCGAGCAGTAACGGCACCCCCCCCCTCCCAGCGCCTTGAGACCCTACGGGTGAGTAGTGCGCTATACAAATGACTTGATTGATTGATTGATTGAGAACGGATTCAGACCGGGCTCAGGGCCCACTTGCCCTGAGCCCTTCCCCAAGATAACAAAGACTTTTAGGGGTATAAGTACAGGAACCTTGACAACAGAAAATTAGATCATCCTGGAATCAAGAAGGAACCTCTGCCAAGGAGAAAGCTGAAACTGAAGAAGGAAGACTGTCGCGCTGTTGCTCTGCTGGACTGACCTGCTGTTGCTTTGCTGCCAAGGAGAGGGGGAGGACTTTGCTGTTGTGCTGTTTCCCCTGTCTTGAAGGAATCTCCAAGGGCCTGAGAAGAGCTGGCTCCCTGTCTTGAAGTCCCAGGAACAAAAGGACTTCACCCCCCCAGCTTCCCTGAACTCTGTTGAGAGAGTTCTGTCCTTCCTAGAGTGCTTGATCCAGTTGTGGGGCCTCTGGAAGTTGTGCCTGTGCTGGGAAACTTGAAACTAAGCTTAAGAGACTTTTGCAATTGAAAAGTTATCGCATCGCTCGCTGCGGAGTGCATCCCCGACAGTGTGAGGAAATTCCTGCCGTTACGAAGGCCGAGATCGTCGCAGCGCCTGTTGCCGCTGCCAGAGCCGTCGCATCCTTCGTTTGCGGGACGCACCAGACCGGTGCGGGAAAGTCTAACATCGCTGCGAGTATCGTCGCAGAGCCTGTCATCGCTGGGTGAGATCGGCGCACCGCTTGCTTGCGGACCGCATCACGTCGCTGCGAGTGTAGTCGCAGAAGCCATCACGTCGAGGAGTTGCGAGAGAGAAGATCACCGCTGTTCCGCGCATCGTCGCCCCAGAGATCGTCGCAACTCCAAAGATCGTCGCATCGTGCCTTTGCGAGAACAAACTTCCTACGGAACCTACGCACCGGAATCCATACAAGTGGCCTTCCTCCCCATACAGACCGGATTCGTCGCAACACGCCGGCTGCTGCAGCGGGGCTGTCGCATCGCCTCCCCAGGGTCTCAGGAGCAACGCATCGCTTGTTTTCCACCGCACCAGTTTCTGCTTTTTGGAACTTTGTCGCAAATAAAGGTACTGTGAGCTAAATGTGTCGCAACTGTGAACTTTTCACGCAACTGTGGATTATTTTATCGCAACCTGAAGAACTCTTTTGAAACCATAATCTTGAACTGTGTATGTTGGATTTTTTGTCATTTTGGTCTTGTGTAGTTTAGAATAAATACCTTTATTTTTCTAAACTGGTGTGGAGTCAGTTTGTGGTGTTTTAACTGTTTTTCTGTGAGTATTGGTACAAATACTTTACACATTGCCTCTGGTTAGCCTAGACTGCTCGTGCCAAGCTACCTAGAGGGTGAGCAGGGGTTATCTCAGAGGGTTTCCTCCTTACCCTGACTAGAAGCAAGGGTCCCTATTTGGACAGTGGTACCTACCCCTGCCAACTAGAGACCCCCATTTCTAACAGCATATAATCCAGGAGACCTTGAATGTAGAATTAAGAAGATTTTTTCATAGGTGCTTCACCCACAGGAGGAGTGTCTCTTCAGTCTGGAGTCCGACAAGCAACTGAAGCAGCCCATCGAACCCTAAACCGAAGAAGACTCCATACATTTAAAGGAATACATTCTATGACATGTAATACATTCCATGTTACGTAATAAAGCATTTTACAAACATATAAACCTGAATTAAATCACCACTACATCACCTTCCCATTTTTCATAAAATGAACACATTTAAATTAATCAATATAAAATTAATTCATTATCTTGCTGGAGTTTTTCTAACTCTATCACTGCAAGGAGGAATGGTTGGATTGGTAATAGGATTGGTAATACATGAATTTTCGTTATTGTGGAGATGACTATTGTTCTTGTCATCAGATTGTAACCAATGTGCCCATCCACAATCTTCCTGACTTAATCTATTTTTCATTTTACTAACCAAAGCGGCCTGATTATCAAACATTTTTACCAGGTGTCTCCTTTAAATGTATGGAGTCTTCTTCGGTTTAGGGTTCGATGGGCTGCTTCAGTTGCTTCTCGGACTCCGGACTGAAGAGGACTCCATACATTTAAAGGAATACATCCTATGACATGTAATACATTCCATGTTACGTAATAAAGCATTTTAGAAACATATAAACCTGAATTACATCACCACTACAGGTGGTAGCGTAGCATGGGAACACCCATCTACCACCCATGTAACTCCCCCTTTTGCGCTATGTAACGAAAAGAGGTGCTTCCCACTGCTTTGCATTACTTTTAGGGTACTTTCCAGTGCAAAACTATTTTTGCACTGGAAAGTAAATTAGAAAAAAACATGTTGTGCTGGTTAGCATCACTTTAGTGACGCTAACCCAGTGCATAGACTCTAAGAGGAGGTCCTTCCTCCAGAATGCCTCGAGGGGATCCAATTCATGATAGATTTGCACAGAATGTCATCCTGCAGCACTTCACCTATACGTTTCGATAGAGGCTTACATCAGAGAACTGCATTGTAGCTCTTGTAGCCTCTTTCATGTTCATGAGTATCTGGCACTGCCATGCATGTCTTTGAACAGGAATGTCAAAGTAAGGCCAGGATTTTGAGCTAAGACCCATCTGTGTACAATTTTCCATGATCACAGAAGAGCATATCAACCAATAGATGAACATGCATATATGTGTTTATTCTCAGTGACAAGCCAACCTCATTTGCTACCTTACAAATATCAAACTGTAATGGATCGTCATCTCCAGCTCCTGTGACGACGCATGAATAATTGTTGTATGAACGTACCTATTCCTTCATGGAACTGCCAATCTACCACAGGGATTAACTGCTTCATCAATAATCAAAAAGCAGAACAAATTAACAAGCGTTAATCAGACTACCTCTTTCCTAACAGTCAGCTGCATCTAGAAGCCCTACTTGATTGTTTGCTTTTCTCTGCCTTCCATCTTACTCTTTTTTTAGGTTAAACCTAGGCAGCGTGCATGCGCGGTCTGGAAGACCTGGTGTAGTTGATAAAAGGACTTTGCTCCCACCTGCTGCTTACCACTTGTACACTGCAGTGTCTCTCTTGGTTGCAGCATCCTATGTGGTTCACACAACAGAACGTCACTTCTGTTTTCTGCAAAGCAGCACCACCTAAGTTCAGATTCCTTCTGCTTCAATTCATGATCTGTCGTTTCGGAGAACAATTTTTTTTCTAATAATGTTAGCACGCCAACGTTTCTCTTCAAATATGGCGGTCGCTCGTTTCTTTTGTTGTGTACGGCATGGCTCGCCTTCAAACGTACTTTCACTCTCAGTGCGGTGTTCTAGAAACAGGTGCTGCACTTTTTTTGCTACCGACTAATGTAGTTCACAATGGGAAGATTAGCATTTGGAGGCAGTACTAGTAGAAGGTGTAGTGGCAGACGTGCATCCCAGACTTTTCCAGCCCTGATACTTCTGTCCGCTGAGGGGGCCTGGCCTGCCTTTCTCTGCACTAGGTGATGGTTGTGTTCTCCCGGGTGTGGTGTAAGTCAAACTCGCGAAGAAGAGCCCACCCCTGACTCCACGCCTGATGCATGTAGGGCTTGCCCTGGCAAAAGAACTTTAAAAGATAAATAAAACCTCTGATGCATTACCTAACCAGGACATATGCCCCACTAGGAAAATACTTCTCCGGGGGCTCATCGGCAAACTCAGAACCCCCCCTCTAAACCCCTTCAAGAATAGGCTGCAGCAGCTGATCTCACAACCACGTTTTAACCCCGTGCTGGTGTCCTTGGTCAGTATGGGGAGATTTCATGATTTTTTGCCCAGAATCACACAATATGTTAAGCTGATGCCAAGAATCAAACTTGGCTACCCAGTTGCAAAGTCGGTAGCTCTAGTACCAATTGACTGATTGATTGATGGGCTTACACCCACCCCCTCCTTCCTCAATTGGTCTGTTGTGTCAGTCACACGCACCATTGCAATAGGATAGGGCAATCGGACCGTCCATCTATTCCATTGCCTCCCTTCACTTTGAGTGACAGTAAATCGATGGAGCATATTATGCACCCCCGCTTTACAAGTAGTTGTATTGTAATACAAATACACATAGCTCCCTTCTTTTTATTTACAATGCCTTTTTGAATTCTTTTATTCTTCATATTTTTGTTTTATTGTCCTCAAGCCAATGACCCAGCTTTTCTTTAATACTCATGGCAGTCAGTCCTTGCAGCCTCTTTTCCCCTCCTCTCCTCCTTTCACTTTTCATGTTGTCTGGTGATCTTCTCCGCTCACCCATTCCCACCCCCATCATGGAAATCACGGCAGATTCCCCGCATTCTTTCTTAATTACACATGTTAAGGCTACGGCTTACACGACTATAAATTCACCTACAGTTTGCACTGAAAATCGATGCAACGTTTTACTTTTGAAATGTATTTCACGATGTTTCATTCCCCGAGCCTCTTAGCTCATTTCCTCTGCACTCTCCCCCCTCCCACTGTTTAGAAAAACAGCCCTGCTGCCGAAATAACTTTCTTATAGTATGAAAGAATGTATATACCTAATACAATGTTGTAATATAAATATAGTCAATTTAGAAATTGTGTTTGGTAATCGCGTGCAATTTATATAGTATTATACAATATTTGATTTTTTTGTTTATTGTTTTGGAGTTTTATATAGCGTGAACTGGACCTAAAGGTATCAGAGCACTTTACATGAGCAACAGATGCATTTAGGTTTAACTACACATGCGTCTGTCCTTCAATTGTTCTTTTTACATATGTGTTTCCCGGCATTTTCATTGTCAGCCACCTGCATGTGCTTGCAAACAAATTCATACTGGCATTAGTGATTTGTATGAGAATTGACACAAACAAGGACCTCTGGGCTTTATCAATAGGCTTCACACTGTACTGGTATGTGGGCTTGGTTCAAGCAGTTCTGGAGAGGGCCTTTGACGTAAGGATGAAAGGAATGTTTACATGACAGGCAGAGGCCTTAACATCTGGAAGTCTGCTTTAGGTCGAGCCTTAGCGCAGCGTGCATGCGCTAGTCTAAGGAGAGGACCTCTTGGAGCTGACCAGCACTTCGCTCACGAGAGAGCAAGCTCATGCTCGAAGTCCTGACATTCCATTGGCCTTTGCGTGCGTCTTTGTAAAAAGACAGCACGCAATTGGCCAAAGGCGTCTTTTTGTCCCACCTTTTAGTCCCAATGTTGACGCCCACAGCCCAATGCTTGCGGTTACCCGCACAGGCGGCATTTGTTTTGAATTATCATGCCCAGACACAGGTGCGATAATTGAAAACAGATGGCTGCTTGCTCTCGCGTGAGCGCCCTCATTTGTTTCCCTCTTGCTCGCGCACAACTCATTTTTTTAACTCAGCGCTGCACCCACTGAGATGTACTGCTAGTTATAGATAGAATACGAAGCAGCAGAAGAACGACGAGCCGTCAGGCGCATGTTCCTGCCTATTGTAGTTCCTTGTGTGCCTACTTGCTATTGCTTCCGACTTGCCCTTCATCTTAGATCTTTTCCACATAAATGTCTCATTATTTTCCTTCAAGTGACGCTAAAATGGTTTACGGCCGTGATGTGTGGGATAAGTCAGCAAGCACAGTTGCATATTGATTTAGTCAAGATCACACAGCGTGGGAAAAGCCCCAGATCCACTGTAAGCAGTGGACCCTAGTTTCCACATGAATGAATGAATGGTTGGATGGATGGGCGGACTGCACACTGCTCTGCATTCCATTGAATGGGTACTGAGAAGTCCTTCTAGCTGGGCGGTGAGTGTCTTTCTGAAGGAGGGGGGTTGCTTTCGCTGCAGTGAAATGATTTAGTGAGCGTGAGTACATTCAATATCTACTCACCGCTGGAAGAAGTTGAAGACAAGAAGCGGGTGAGGACTTTGGGAGGGAAAACACTGAGTGGAAGCATTTATTTTGAACCTGATCCGGCCAAATCTGAAGGCAGCCTGTAAACGTTAATGCTGAATATATCAACATTGGCTTTAGCTTGCCATTAATGACCTTACAATCCACCGTCTGATTAGAGATTCTCATTTTTTGTAATACCTTGCAAAATGTAGATATCAATGCAGAACGGATGTGTTCCTGGAAGCTTAGATGATCAGAGTAGCTTCCTTATTCATTAACCCCTTCCGTGCTCCCGTCGGCCGTCGCGAGCACTACCCGGCTGGTGCTGCGAACGGCCAACGGCCGACGCGGCCCGCCCACTTCTTAGAACGCCCTTACTGCGCCGAAAAAACGTCCGTGGTAAACGGGTTAAAGGAAACACCCATATATTTGATTTATCTTACTCTCTCCAACTTCCTTTTTGACAAGTACCAAGCCTCTTTATGGTGGTGTTTTCCACCTTATTATTAAAATCTTACTTTTGTTGCTGTTGACTTGGATATTGTCCGCCCCCCTGTAGATCTCCAGTGCAGTCAGGGAACGATGCAAACCAATCTGCATGTGGGCAAAGATGATGGTATCATCAGCATATTGAAGAAGTTGGATTTCCATTCCTGACATTCTTGATGGAAACAATATTTCTCTCGCTAAATGCCAAATAATATCATCAAGGTACATGTTAAAGAAAAGAGGCTCCAAGATACAGGCTTGCTAAACACCCCTTTATGTTTGGATTTTTTCACCGTGGCCAAGTTTGACATTATTTGTATCCGCACCCATGTTTGTGAGTAGAGACTGATGATGGAATTTTAGTAATGGAGCTGGCAATCCTCAGCTACGTAGTGTGGTCCATAATAAACCTCTATTCACCTCTTCTTGATTTGACATATTTTAAAACTTTAGTAAATGCTTCACTTTTTGGCTAATCTTTGTACATTACAGTGATTGAGTTGGCAATTGTACTACCAAAGATTACATAGAATTATTAAGAAATGAATCCCTGGTAAACTGATGTTTCTCATGTAATATTCCATAATATGAGCCCATCCAAGATGGTTACAGGGCAGACATTGGTGAGAGTCAGGCCCTACTAATCCCACTGAGTTTCTTTTTTGCATCTGAGGAGAAAGGTGGCAGCTCTAAGGACACCAGGGGCCGTATTACAGAAAGCGCCCCTGGGGCATAACAGAGACAAAAAAGACCTCATGAGATGCACTGTCAGCGCACCTTCTGTTTGCAGCCCTCTGGCGGGAGGAAAGTGAGTCCCATGGACCCTCCAGACATCCCCTTGCAGGCGTGTGCAGTCACTTATTGTGCAATCCACTTATGCCTGTGGGTGCAGTTTTAAACTGCCATTTCAGCTTGGCAAAATTAAAGTTTTTGCCAGGCCCAAACCTTCCTTTTTAATACATATAAGTCACCCCTAAAGTAGGCCCCAAATAGCCCACAGGACAGGGCGCAGTGTATTAACAAACATTGTCTCAATATAAAAGAGAGAGAACCCACTGCTCCAAGAGGCAGAGTTCCATGAATGCCATTAAAATCAACAATAAATCAATGGCATTATATTTATAGGTTCCATTTTCATTTTTAGGACCCTGGTGAGATTTGACCCATAAGAATTCTCTATTGCATATATTATTGCCATGACGGACACCAATTTCCTGAATTACTGTGTGCTTTTAGGTAGGTCCCCTGTCAGTAATTGAGCTGGGGTCTAGGGCACTTTAACCCCTTATAATTATGGTACTTACACCCAGGTGGTGGGTCTTTTCTTTTTCTTTTTAATACAGGGTTTTATTGAATAGAAGTGCATCTACCGAACACCATCGTGTGGCCTACACAATGGCCTATGCAGGGAGGCGTGCAGGTACCGTGACTAATTTCAAAGAGAGGAAGGTGCCGGAGCACTCCTCTCATGTACATATCTTGCTTATTATTTTCTAGGTTTGCAAAACGTGAATGCGTGCGCTCCTGGCGGTCTACGCATACACCAAGTAGATACCCCAGTGGCTTTCTGAACCGGCTGGGGCTTAAGTTATTTCATACTCTGTAGGCAAGTTTAGCGAAAGAAACCATTTGTGTGCACACTCTTGCCGGCTGTGATGTAACAGCAGTTGGAGCAAATTGTTACTGCCTTTTACTCTGGACATAAGGGACTACTGGTTAGTCTCACAGTGACTTGGAGGATTCCTTCTGGTCTAATTTTGTGCAAGCCAGCTCAAAGTCTACCGGGTAATTGTGAATGACTGAGAAAGAGTGAGTGACTGCCACGGCATGTTGTGTGACCAATGATTATACAATTCATGTTTGACTTCTTTTGTTTTCATGCAGTACATCTGTATATACGCCTAGACCAGACCTAGGAAGGAAGGATTCCCAGCAGGATTTAGTTATTTTGTCCCCTTCCCTTTTCCCCGGGGTGCTATCTTACATAGCTGTGTTAAACATACTGTTGGGAATAGTGCCCTGGCGAGGAAGGAGGCTTCTCTACACAACATCGTCCCCGCTGGCTGCTAGGCAGAGTTTAGTGGGGAAATTACTCCTTCTTGCGCTGCTGACAACCTGACATGCAGTATGTAAGAGGTGAATGAAGAGATTTCTCCATGAGATTTTATTGTTGAAGTTAACGTATTTAAAACATTGAACAGGTAATTTTAACTTTTTCCTGTCCTGCTCATAAAAAACTTTTAAACTCGTTTTATTTACTACTGCAAGGCCAAGCTCTCCCATAGGATGACACTGGGTTAACTTATTACATTTAATAAGTGATAACTTTCAGTTGTGAGCAGGTAGGAATATCTAGTTTGTCGTCGAAAAAGTTGCAATTTTTTTTAATTTTTTTGTTCTTTTGTTATTGTCTTCCTGTCCCCTCACCCACTTCACCACTTTTCCCTGACATCAGCCGCTACTGTGCATAGCATATGCTTCTGTAGATCACCTGCTTTTTATATACCATCTATCTAGTCCTGGGTGTCTACATTTTCAAGTTGTTTATCTTTGAAGAAATATTCGGTCCTAGTATCTTGTGAATCCTCCCTTGAAGTACATGATGTACCAGGACGAATTCTCCACAGCAGATTGCTATTCATTCTTTCTGCTATCTGTATCTGCCATTCAGCTCAAGGTCCAGGACCATCAAGCCAGTTTGCAATCCTTTTTTGGTCCAGTCAAATATTGTCGTGGAATAGTTTAAGGGAACAGGCTTTTTGATAGTTTACTCCCTCTTGTGCCCCCATTTTTACTACTAGGTACTGGTGTAGTAATTCTGAGATGACTAGAGCCCTGCTAAACAGGACTCGTGCATGTGCTGTGATCCTGAAAATGGTGCATGTTTAAATGGCTTATCCCCAATTGGCACAACCTAACTTACTTGTAACTCCCTAGTATATGGTACCAGGAGTACCCAGGGCTTAAAGTTAGAGTCCCCCAGGGATTGCAGCACTTATTGTGCCACCCGGAGTGGGACAAGGTAAAATATAGCTCCCAATCTGCCACTGTAGTCTGTAAGAGCAGTTGTGAACTGTACCTGCTCCACTTTGTGGCTAGAAAAGTAGAGGGATTGTACCTGCTGTCTCCTGCCTGTGGAGAAGTCTTCTCCAGAGCCCAGCCAAAGTTAATAGACTCAAGGGTTAGTCAGATGACCTCCTGTTCACAGCACAGGGCCACACCAGCTGAGAAGTCTGCTGGGGCAAGTTGGTAGCCGAGAATCTTCAGATTGCTGCCAGCAGCCACTGTGCACCACCAGAGACCAGAACCAGACGTTCCTAAAGTTGCACCCAAGTTCACTGAACCCAGGAGAGCTGTCGGTGTGCAGCTTGGTCACCTAGAAAGAGCGTTATCACCCAGGGAAGGATTTGGCTCTGACTGCGACACCAGGTGACTGATTGTCCAGTGGCAACTTTAGTGAAAAAGTTTCTGAGGGTCAACTTTGTTATATTTGCCACCACTTGTTCGCGGTTAAGTCAAATGCTTTGACTTACAATAGTTTTTGGGAGAAACCTTTATCAGGACTGGGGCAAGAGATTGGATTATTGGTTTCTCAGTTCATAAGTTACAATCCTGATTTCAACAAAGAAAAGATTGAAATTGATGTCCGTGCTGTCTCTGATGCAATCAAGTGGATGGATTTACCCCAGTCCTGGAGTGCACGCTCTCTCTTTACCTAGAGAGGTTTTCTGTGTGCTCGGTTAACAATGAACACACCGAAGACACCAACACCAAAGATACTCCAGATGCTTGGTGTGGGGAGAGGTGGTCCCCAACGGAGTACATGCAGCAAATCAGAAGCACTACATGAGCTGGGGAAGGATTAAGGGGATTGGGTTGGTTTACTATGGACCACACTACACCTTCCTGTGGTGGGTGCGAAGGGAACCTGTAACTGCCATCTCTCTGTTGGCTGGTCATTTCTTTTCGTTCGCCATTTAATCATCTCTGACCTATCCTTAGAGAAAACAGGAACATGAAAATATTTAACTGCTTCACCGTTCTGTTACAACAATAGAAGGTTCCCCAAATAAACCCCTTTTTTCCAATAATCAGGAGAACTTATATGTCATTCTTTTGTTGTTTGGGAAGTTACAACTTGGCCTCATTAAAGGGAGATATCGAACTAGCTGAATGATATCAGGGCCCGTAATCCATCAGCCTTAAAGAAAGATAAAGCCAACCTGAAGGTCTAACTAACAACCTAAGAGTAAGGTGGCTACCAGCTGGCCTTTTTTTTTCTTTTCCTCCCACTATTTTGTGCTTATTGTTTTTCTCCTTTCTGCATGGTATCAACAAAAGATAGAGTAGTAAGACCCCCTGCGCTAGGTGTGGTGACGGTTCCCCTTTCCTCTTTATCCCTCCACTATTCCTTTTCAATCCAAATAACAGGCTAAAATGTCCACCGCTCAAATCAATTTAAGATTTCCCTATACTAACTCTCCTCCAATTTACTCTCCCAAAACACCCTCCTATGGATATAACCCCCTTTAAATTAGAATTCTAGACCCTTACCTCTTTTATCTCTGTGGTATTCCTTTTCAATCCAAATAACAGACTAACATGTCAACCACTCAAATGAATTGCATATTTCCCTATACCAATTCCCGCTAATCTTGTATGGGTTCCGGAGTAGCTTGGTACTTCCGGGAAAGCGCTTCAACACCTCATCAGGGGTAGCAAGCGCTGTATAAAGGCAAAACTGTACCCAATTCTATCCCTCCACTATCCTTCTGAATCCAAATAATGGACAACACATTCACCACTCAAATTACTTTCATATTTCACTATACTAATTCACCACTAATCCTTTAAGGGTTCCAGAGCAGTGTACTACTCACTAAAAAGCACGTCAACACCTCATCAAGGGTAGCAAATGCTACATCAATTCAAACCTTTTTCTTCTCCTATCCCTCCACTATCCTTCTCAATCCAAATAACTGACTAACATATCCACCACTCAAATTAGTTTCATATTTCATTACGCTAATTCACTACTAATCCTTTATGGGTTCTGGAGTAGCGTGCTACTTGCGAAGAAAGCACCTTGACACCTCATCTGGGGTATTAAGTGCTATATTAATACAATTACAATACAATACAATTTAAAGTCTTCTTTAATGGTAACATCGAAATTGAGGTTACAATTCCGAAAATGATACTTTTAGAAAGCTGGCATTTTCCTAACCATTTGGCGCCTGCTGCCTGTATCCTAGGTCACATGGCTAGGTGTAGCTGGCAGTTGTTTTTTGTGTATTGTGCCCATACAGTGAGACAAAAGAATGATAGGTGTTTGCAGGATGGCCATCTCTGTCAGGGGCCAGCTTGTAAAGACGCTGCCAGTCTCACAAGTCAGGGGAAAACTGTTGTAACAAGTCAGAGGAAAACTCCTGTTGCATGGTCTATTGTATGGCTTTATGCATGGGCATGTTCCTGGTGGTTTGGAAGGGTCTGAGAACATTTTGTGTGAAGTTAAAAAAATCATTAAAAATTGCACAGAGATTGTCAAGGACTTCATTTCCCATGATACCTTATTTTGATACAAAAAGACACGTCGGTCTTGTCAGTTCGGCAGCCATATTGGAAGGGGCTGAAGTATGAAGGTGGCCCCGCCCAGCTGCTCTCTACCTGTTATTGTCTGTCAGCAGAGAAGCAGCATCGCAGAGTACCAGTTGTCTCACCGAGCGATACCATTGCGGTAAGGGTGCACTTGCTCAATTAACCTCGTCTTGCAGCACCTGTTTCAGCTCGTCAGTGTCTCCTAGCAAGTGAGCTCCATGTTCGAAAACCTAAAAACTGTTTGCACTAAGTCTTCGTATTTCTGAGTGAAATGATTTGAAAGATTGCTTTGGTAAATATTATAAACAGAGAATACCCTTGTGAAGCAACATTTACATATGTTAGGTGACATAAGTGTTGAAGTACGAAATAGAAGGGGAATTTATGCACAAGCCGTTGTCGCTGAACTACATGTTTTATGTTTCTGAAAAAGTGCATAGTCCACATCCATAATAACTTAAAAAATAAAAAGTGAACTTACTTTCTTTTCAGGTATAGTGGTATTTATATTTGAGAGAGTAAGTGGAGTAGGAACTGTAGGGAAGGTATTAAACATTGTCTCCTCTTTTTACAGGCCTCCCTCCCAAATGTTCCCTTCCCGTCCTGCCCTTCCCTCGCTTGAGCCTCTAAACTGTCTGTGCTATCTCAGCAATCAGCAGTTGGGAATATCAAGAGCTGGACTAAATTGAGCAACACGTCGATTCCGAGGAGTTCGTCCGGCTTACATTCTCTGACTTGATGTGGGGGGGAGCTGTCACTTACCACACTTGCACATCACAAAGGCTCTGCCTGAGCATACTCACCAAGGTTTTGACACTAGTCTATTGTAACCCCAGATAATCTGGGGCTAGACCAGGGAGGCAGAAAAATCCAAGCACCTCTGGGGGTGGACACCTCCAGAATCGTCTCCTACTTCAAAGTGGCACCAGGTATAAATATTGGACCCTCAGACCCAACTCTTCAGTACATCTTTCGACCTGTGGAAGACTCAGAGGGACTGCTGTGATGTTCTGCCAGAAGGACTGCTACTCTGTTGCCCTGCTGCCTGAGTGAAGGACTTCATGAACCCAGGACCACCAGAGTTAGTCTGAAGGCCAGTTGCCTTCCCTTCTCATCAGAGGTCTCAGGGGCAGAACAAGCTCCAACCAACTTGATCCCAGCACTGGGACTCAGTCTTCTGTGAGTCTTGTCCCCCAAGTGGTGCCACCCAAGTCCTAAACGCTTGGAAGTTGACCTGAAGGTGCTCTGCCAGCCCAGCTGTGGTCCTGTGGGCAGAACAGGCGTAGCATGTTGCATATCCTCACAGCTCTGCTTCGGAAGCACTGATCCTCGATATATTACTGATTCAGGATTTCACATCGCAGGCCGCAGACACCTCAGAAACAGTGCTGTGCGATGCATCCTCAATCCAGGTCTTTGCAATACAAGCCCACAACTTCTTCGGAACCTGCTGGTGTGTGATGCATCTTCAAAGCAGGATTTCACATTGCACGCCCCTCATCTATGGCATCCTTAACACCCACTCAGGACCTCACATCGCAGCCTTGCAGCTTCCTGGAACCGCCGCTGCACGGAGCATCCTCGAAGCGGGATCTAAGGTTCTTCTTTAGCGGGCCTAACTTGGTCCCTGTATCAGGCCCGCACTCCATCGCGGTCAGCCTGAACAGATAACCACAACCAGATAACCACAGTTAGTGCTCTGTGCTTCTAGGCACTATTTTTACATAAAGCTTTAAACTTTGAAATTGCATATCTCTGGTTCTCCTGATTTGATTTTTTTTGTTTTAGTGTCCATTTATTAAAACTTACTATATTTTCTAAATTGATGTGTGATTTTTCTTGTGTTGTATTTTTACTTCTTTACTGTTTGAAGTGCTGCATAAATACTTTACACATTGCCTCTAAGTTAAGCCTGACTTCTCTGTGCCAAGCAACCAGAAAGTTAAGGACAGATTAATTTAGGGTTTGCTTGTGTTTCCCACTGACAGAGATTGAGGTTCCTGCTTGAGTAGGGCTTCACCCTCCCCAACCAGTAAACCAATTTCCAACACACACCAATCCTGTAGTCAAGCAATCAGTATGGTGTGTAATATTACCATTTAGGAACGATGAAAATATTGGTGGACCTCGGCATCAAATGTAGACATCATGTACATGCAATCCAATACAATAATATCAAAAATATTTTTATTATTTGTTTTAGATTTATATATATATATTAATGACGGTAAATACAAAACAGTTGAATAAAACAATTACATCCTCTGATATAAGTAATTACTTCAGACAATCACATTGCTGTTATTTGACATCATCATGTTCAAAGAATTCAAATATTCAAATTATGTGAAGACAAACTGCTCATGTCATAAATACATAGGGCAGTCATAATTCAGCATGGCTAATGGAGATCTGTGTCCTACGCGCGTTTCGGCTGTGTGCCTTCGTCAGGAAGCCTTGTATATTAAAAATAAGACCTAGAAAAAGCAAAAAAGGGATGCATGTACAATGAGCCATCGTTCAGAATTAAGACAGGAGCTCCTACATTAAATTTTTTGTCCCATACAAGAGGGTACTTTATCCAGTGCATCAGAACACTAATTGCAAGCCACTTGAAATTTAAACTAAACATCATGCTAAAGGTGTGCTGAGTAACTTTCACCAAGTGTTAAAGCGAGAATCAGAGAGGTGAGGTACCAAGGAGTGCATAAATAGAAAAGTGTTTTCCCATGAAGATTGCTCAAAAAAGAAGAATCAGGGGCGTGACTTGGTCAACGGTATGGTGTCTTAGCACTAATGCATGATTAGATTAATCATACACACAGTTAGGAAAAGGTACCTTATAAAAGTCCTGCTTGAGATGAAACAAAGAGCCGTCAAGCAATCAGTATTACATTTATCAGAGGGTACTTAAACATCTACAAACCAGGGGGCTCATTTGCATCGCGGTTTTCCCGCATCCTCCGGGCCGGCGGAAGCCACCGCCGGCCCGGTGGATGCGGGAAAACCGCTGGGGAGGCACAAAAGACCCACCGCCAAATTAGGATGGCGGTGGGTCCTAAAATCGGTCCGCAGCTGTTCCACCGCGGTCGCCTTCCGACCGTGGCGGAAAAGCTCTAACGTGGCTGGCGGTGTCTATCAGACACCGCCAGCCATATTAGGATGGCGGAAAACAGATGCCTTTCCGTGGCGGATTCTCCGCCGTGGAAAGGCGTACAGTGATTTCTTTGGGGGCCCGTTGCGGGCCCCCAGGGTGATTGGGGAGGTGGGGGGTGCACATGGGGGGTACCTATGGTACCCCCCTGCATTTGCGTGCATGAAGCGGCAGGCACCGCGCGGTGCCGGCCGCTTTGTGCATGCAAATGCTAAGCATGCATATTTAACCTTGCGGCGGGTGCTGCTTCAAGCAGCACCCGCCGCAATGTTAAATATTGAGGCTGTGACTGCCAGGCTGGCGGTCACATCCTAATTTTACTGGAGGAACCGCCGCTGCCCCTGCGGACGGTCCCTCCTCCTCTAGGGTGGCGGACGGACGCAGGTCCGTCCGCCATCCTAATGAGCCCCCAGATTTGGTTAACACCCTAATCTGAAAATGTGGGGTCCACAATCCTCACAAATGTGGTCACAAGCTTCCTGGGCAGGCCAATACCAAATGCACGTGCCTTGAGAGGAGAGCATTGACATCAGGGGAAATAATGGAAGGTATGGAACATAATCACTAGTGAGAAGAAGCAGAGGATATAGAACAGTGTCGCCAGAGGACCAAGGGAGCAGCTCTGACATTTGACAGCTGGCAAAAAAGTTGGCAGGGTGGGTCAAAAAGTAAATTGTAGCACTCAAACGAAGAGAGTTATGAAGTGAGGTGCAATGACAAGAAGAAGAGAGTCCTCAAAAGGTAGTTTACAGGAGACTTCTCATTTTCAGCACCCAAGAGAGCTTTCAGATGTGTGCTCCTATGTAGAACAGCAAAGATTAGATGAGGGAAAATGTCACCTTGATATAGTTGAGATGGAGTCCTACTTCTAGCAGTGTCTAGTTAACTTAAGTTACCCATGGGGCACTAATTTGGTAAAGATCTACCTGAGAAGTTTGTTGATACTGTAATGAAGGCATCAAACTATGCTCTCTTTGCTTCACTGTATAGACTCCCTTACTCTAAAACTAGTCAGAATATCTTCTTTAATTGCGGATAATTCAAATAAATACAAAACAGAAGATTGAAGCGGGTTTCCACCTTTCATCTACGGTTAATACTTTGTTTTGTGCACAGACTGCGCAGATTGATTCCACCTAGAATCCTTTACTGCTTTAAAGAACACGAATCAAATATTTCTTATGAGTCTGTAAAAAGGATTCGTCTGTCAGAGTCTCAGAGACTCCAGGGTTCTTCAAATTTGCAAACAAACAGGCACACCAGAAAATGTCCTGAAGGGGTGAAAAAGTTGCTTCAGTTCTCCCACGAGTTTAATGTATACAAATCAAATCAAAATATAAATTATTCCTCCCTGTTGTGGGATTCATGCACAGTTTCTTTTAATAAAATATGCAAATATTTTTCAGTAAATTGATTTTCTAGTTTGAGCTTTCTTATCTCCACATTCATTATGCATGATCTTGGTCCCTCAATGAGCAGAGCAGACAGTAGTAAAGGAGCGGCGGGGACCTTGCATGCTTAAAGGGGATGTATTACCGCGCGCCCCACTGACTGAAGGGTAAGTGACCCCCAGAATCCATGCTAAGGCGTGAAACAAAGTGAGCTTCCATAATGGAAAAGACAACAAAGAAATTGGCCAAATATTTTCTGCTACATTTAGGTGTAATTTGATATATTAACAGTAACGATTTGTTTTAATAAATTCATGTTTTCACAAATTGTTTCTTTTTTAACTGATTATCCTCGTCGCTCCCTATACAATTACATACTCCATAGTTACAGACAGTCATTTACTTACATGAGAGTCATGGTTTCTGTAGTTGTCTTGTGGCGTGCGAAGCTGCAAGTCTCAGCTTTGTAACTTTTCTTTTAAGTTTGCGAAGTCTGGAAACGTTACAATGTATAAACTAAAGGTGGCCGCTTCAGTTGCAGCCATGGGCCTTGCAGGGCGGAGGGCTGCTAGCTACCCCTCACCTCTTGGCAATGGGATTTCATGCTGCTATGTCCCGGTGTCTGCCACCACCCCAATGCCAGGTCAAGGTTCGATAGCCTCATGGGCGACCTCCCTCTTCATTCCAAGGCAAAGTTCTGCTGCCTGATCGACAAAACCATATAACCGCTCCGAAAAGTTTTTTCTGCTCGTCATGACCCCAACACTTTCCTCATCCCCCAAACTCAAGTAAAGTCCTTCTGACGGAGCCTGTAACACCTTGCACCAGTCCCCAGAGTAGAAAGGCCTCCTGCAGCCCTCTCTGTTCTACCTAGTATAAGACTAGCAGTGGCAGCCTGAAGGCAGGCAAAAACTGTCACATGCCAATTAACTACTGTGGCCTAAGGGACCCGCCTAAACGACCTGCCCAAAGGACATCGTGGAGCAACCGATGATCATATGATCATTGCCTCCTGTTTTTTGCTCTGCATCGATTAAATGTGAAATCAGGAACTCACTAAACTCCCTGACTTTGCTTTTCTTCACAAATAGAGTAAATACTTTGTCCACTCTAATTTCTATACCTTTGCGACATACCACCACATGTTACACCAGTGAGGCCCTACTGAAGGACAAGAGTAAAAGAGCATCAAGTAAGCAAACCTATCACTTCAGATGTACTCAAGGTAGAGTGACCACCTCATTTCATGTCATAACAGACATTGGTTCCAGTCCTGGGCTTCATATCTGCAGATCATTCATGTCAGATGTGTCAGTCTACGCGACTCGATTGAAGCAAACTCAGGCTACAATGCCCAGAATGAATTAGACATTAAAGTCCATGACTAGATACAGTGTCTCTAATGACAGTGAGTGAGAAGGCCACCCAAGCTCAGAGCTAAACACTCTGCCTTCTGCTCATTGAATTCCAAGTGTATGAGAGAGAAATTCTCAAATAGCCTTTAAAGCCATCCTGTTCTGTTAGAAAAGGGAGTAGTGGTGATATGCAGAGAGATCAGAACAGAATCGGAGTAGGCTGTGCAGTAATATGTTGTATGTCACTGTCCACTCTCCACAGGCTCCAACATCTTGAACATATTCCACACTTCATGAACACTTGATGGGTTTGCTGTTGACCTCTCAGAAGATGTAAGAAATGTGGTTCTTAAATATCAGATGAATGGCTCACTGTTAGGGTTAGTGTTCCCCTAGATGTCATACACGCACAGTTACCCTAACATGCAAATGGCAGGGCTGAAATTCCCACATAGCTGTCTGGACTCTGCTTCTTGAGCAATGGAAGAACGAGAAGGATTGTGGGGAAGAAGTACATCCTATTACGGGTATAGACAGCTCCAGATACTAAGAGGCAAGGTCCGATAATGGGCCTATATATTAGGGCGAAGTCACAAATCTTGTAGTTTGTGTGTCATGGCAAGGACAGTTAAGACACACCAGAACTATTGGGATCCTTGCTATATGTTTTTTTCCCTCTTCAGCATTTATAGCTTCTCAGAACATTCTGTGAACATATGGGGCATATTTACAAGGAAGTGGTGGAGAGAGGCGTTAGCCTTCCTGGCTTAACGCCTCTCTCTGCCACTTCCGAAACGCAAGGCTCCACCTTATTTACAATGATATGGTGCAGCCTTGTGTTTCCCCTCCGATGGCACTACACTTAGCAGTGTAGCACCAACGCAGGCTCCCTTGCACCATAGTGCAAGGGTATCTGCGTGCAGGGGAGGATTGTTTATGTGTAGGAAGGTGTCCCTTCCTGCACATAAACAATCTAGGAATGTCACTTTGTCACTTTCATGTGTGCTGCTTAATGCAGCACAGATAAAAGTCACAAAATGGTATTAAAAAAAAAGATTGTTTATGTACAGGAAGGGGAACCTTCCTGTACATAAACAATCCATGGCATTTTGCTTGTTCAATGTGTGCTGTACAAGGCAGCACACATCGAAAAAACAAAAACAAGGAGAAATAATGCATTTCTCCTCGTTTCATCAACTTAAGACCAGGTTTTCCCAGTGCTTAATTTGAGCAGGTCCTTTCCGGCACCAACCTTAGGACAGCTGTTCATTTAAAGAGGAGCAGACAAATAGTTGTTTAATAATTTAATACATGTTTAAAATAACTAATACCTGCCACCCAAACAATTCTTAAAGCTTGGGGGGCTCGGCCAGTCTGAATTGTCACACTTGTAGCAGTGTGATGGTTGGTAGTTGTGTAGGTTCTGACATTGGCAGCACTGGCAGTGGCAGTGTGTGGTGCAAACTGCAGTGGCCTCATCACGAGGGCTCCGGCACTTATTCTTTACAAATTAAGCACTGGGTTTTCCCTGGTCTTAATTTTGGCGCTGCCTCCAATGTACACCACCTTTGTACACAGGGGACAGCGTCAACAACAATGGGTGTTATGGTGGAAAGCCCACGCAACACCCACTGCTCACCCCCTACACGCTAACCATAGCGTGAAAGGGGGCATTATTTACAAGGCTGCGTTAAGCCACTTTAAGTGGCTTAATGCTGCCTTGAAAAAAAGCTAAGCCCCTATCGCCACCATAACATTGGTAAAAGTGACGTTGTGGTGGTGATAGGGGCTTGTACATATGCCTCATAGTTCTTTGTAACTTAAAAGCAAAGAAATTAGCTATAGACTTTATAACGTGTTTGAATACATTATGGAATGTGTGTAAGGTCTAAGGGCCTTTCTGAAGAACCTAATGATTTCTTTGTTTCTTTTGAGGCTTTCTATCTTGGTATGAGTGATAATATGCAAACTTCAGCCACACATTTGATCTCAAAACAAAGGATTATGTCCACCACTGTGTATCTGTTTAATGCTTTTCTTCTTATCCAGGAATTTGTTGCAAGGAAGATAAACGGAGAATGCGTTATTTCATGTTTTGCAAGATAAGTATATCTCCAAGGATGATCTGACTAGAAAGCAGGTACAGGGCATCCAGCAAATTTTAACAACTTCCCACTGGAAAAGAATTGGGCGAATTTTTCCAGATTCGCTCAACTTCGCCACTGTCCACCTAGTGCTGGAAGTGAGAGATCACCTGACAGGATCTTCAGTAAAGGAGTCCCCATTCCGTCCATGGTCCTTTCTGTCCACTTCCTTTCCCGTACCTGCTACTCTACCAGCAAAATCCTGTTGCAAGTGGCAGAGGCGACATGGGGACCACAGCCCCAATGCTGGAAGCAAGCCCTCTCCAATAGCTCCTCTGTAATTCGGCCCGCATCCTCAGATCTGCTGGTAGGTGAGCATTGGTGTGACTAGGGCTGAAGATGGGAGGCATCCATTAAAGGGCGACATTTAAGGGTCTCTAACTATGGTAAACAAGCATTTGCAGTGCAATTGGTCCCGCCTTTGGGACCTTATATGTATTTAGCTATGCAGCACATTAACCTGGGTGCTGAAACATCTACTGCTCTTTAACATGGAGGGAAAGTAAGGACCAAACTGTGGAACAAGACAGGTATGGCGAAACATGGAGAGAAATACTGCCTATCAGCGGGAAATTGTATTGTCCAAAGCTCTGCTTTTAATATAAAATCAGGGCCTTCGGTGGTCATATCACTGAAAATATAGGATTTGAAAAAAATATTATTGTCTATGGGTGCTCGTAAAAGACAAGTTTCTATGGCCTGGAATCTAGGGAATGCTAAAGTGATTCTGGTATTTACTGACCTCTGCTGGTTGTTTTCTATCAAGACAGTTAAATAGAGGCAGTTGCCAGAAAAATAAAAAAATAAAATTCCCTTAGCAGAAAGTAATTCTGGTATTCTACTGACCTTCACTGGTCGTTTTCTATCAAAGCAGTTGAACAGAAAAAACGTCCCTAGTCGGAATCAGGCAAGTCCTGGGGCTGATCTCACAAAGTACATCAACAGATCTTCCACACTGCGCAAGCATTGTCTAGGGTCGACATAAAAAACCAAAGAACAATAATATGCAACTTGCAAATCCTTGCTAATGCTTGTTCTACATCTAAAAATGCATAGGATTTTACTGAATTGCTTTCGGGTGGAAGCATTGCTGTTTCCCATTACTATGCCATGGTTCTATGAATCCCTGAGATCCTTTAAATTACATGTTGCTGCCTTCATTTAAAGTTATTTGTGTTAATCGGCGTAGGCAGAAAGGATGCGGAGTCGCGATTGTCTACTCAAATTGTCTTTTATTCGCTCACATTTCTGTGAATTAACATTTTCATTTGAATTCTCATTTGAATATCTGGTACAGAAATGCACAAATGGTATTTATTTTTTTATAATGGTTGTTATTTATCCACCCGCAGTAGAATAAATAATATGTTCTGGGGGAATTCCAAGAATTTTGTGAAGATATACAATCTTTAGGAAACAAAACGTTACTGTATGATTTTGACATTAGAGTAAACAAAAACTAACTCGTGGCTTGAGATTTCCTTTTTATTTTATCTGTTTCAGGATTTTCTAATCTTACCTACAATGCAATTCACATGCTAAATCCGTATTTAGATGTTAACTCACCTGCCAAGAATCCTGAAATAATTACAACCTTAAATTGAAAACTATCAGACTCATAGGCAATCACAATTCAGTTAAACATACTACCACAACCTATTAAGGAATTTAAAAGGTGTTATAAAAGAAGACAACATGAACACTTGCTCTGTTTTGTCCATTTATCATGTGCCAGATGAAAGTCCTTCAGATTTTCTTGGGTTATTTAAATTTGAATGTAAATTTTTTTGGCAAGGATAGCATCCGAAAAGATGTAAAAAAGGAGTTTAGACCGTGCTTACTTTGAGCCCGGCACTTACTTATCAACACCAGCACTTGGAACAGCTACAACATGGTGACACTGTGTGTGTAATTTGAAGATGAGCAGAACAACAGTTATTTATTAGATATAAACTCCGTGCTTAATTTGTAAAACAAATTAGGTGACAGGTCCCTTCTCAGAAGGCTAATGCAGCCTCCCACCCATTGCCCCTGCCAGCGCTGCCAATGAGAGTACCAACATAACACTTAACCATTGCACTCCTACAAGTGTGACAATTCAGACTATTTCAGGCCACACAAAGCTATAATAATGGCGTGAGATGGTATTATTCATTTTCATTGTGAATTGACTTAATAAATACGGTTGCTGTGCTCCTTTCAAAATGAAACAGACAATACCACCATGTGGTGGACTGTCACTAGCACCGGTGCTAACAATTCAGTGCTGTTGCAGAGCACCGGAAACCAACTTCTCAAATTAAGCACTGCGTAAAGTAATGTAATGTAACTGAACTTTGCAGAGCTCATGGTCACTGAACGGTGTCTTGGGCTGAGCGCATGATGCTGGGCGTTACTGTTGTTAAATCTCCTATGGGGTCGACCCAGTATCCCTAAGAACCTGGGCAATAAATCAGTATTTATAACAATTGGTTCCTTCGGGTGTTCAAAATTTCTTATATTCACTCATAACATATGTAGTGTGTATCTAACCCAAAATCAACAACCACATCCTCTATGTATTTATGCACTATTTTATGAATTGTAGTCACTCATAAATACTCTTTACAAATTGCAAACTAGACTGTACAACGAAGTGAAAGTGAAATAAGTGACTTTAAGTGCTCAGTGCTGGCGGCGCAGAAGTGATCAAATAATTATACATATTTATATACAAGGGGGAAAAAAACAAAAAACAGCAATTCAACTTGCTCTGTACTGTTTCAATTAAACCATCTGTATAATGCATAAATCAATATTAGATACAGGGTATTTGTATGACAGATCCAAACACTTGTCGACGTTTCGACCCTTTACAAGCGCACGTGGGGCGTCAAAAACGGGTCTTCATCAGGACTGGGGGAATTGGGACAGCCTAAATGATTTAAAAAAGAGGGGGTGGATTTAGTGGGTTGATGATCTGGCAATACGCTTCTAACATCTATACAAGCGATGCCTACACTCACCTTCATGTGAACTGAACCATGTTCAAGGTAGAGCTTCAAACTTTATTCACCTATTCTGAATAGAGAAGGACTTAATTAATGCCTTAATTCTGCAATTGGTCTGGGGACAGTTTAAATCAAACCAACTTCTCATCTGTCTCTTACCTGTCGGCGTTGCAAGAATTGCTCCCCCGACGAATGTTCTATTTACCGGTTTGTTATTATCAAACCTTTCTCCTGACTGAAAGAATGGGGGACAGGAATTAGAGGTATATAACATTGTACCTCATACTCAGGTATCCGCCTCACAAACTGAAAAACGCAAACTTTGTAACTCACCTGGGGATAAAGGCGAGTGTTACACCCAGCGGTGATTTTTGGATTGTTCAGGGTAAGGGTTATCAACTCGTGATTTCTTAAGTCTTGGTCCCGCTGAAACCAGGATAAAATGGAATTCCTATTATTTATTGTATATTTACTCGTTATTCTACTAAAAGTGACCCCCGCCCAACAGCGCCCGGTCTCACCTTTATAGGTTCGTCACATTGGACAAATGGATGCTTGTAGCCGAGGGAGACTTCGCTTCATACTCGGCGGAGCTCCAAACAGTGTTTGCACACGGAATGGCGGGTAATTAGTATTCGGCGTTAGTAGTTACAAGGAGGAGCCTCGTCAGTTGCACGCCGCCTAGGCCTGCGTCATTACGCCCATGGCGGGGTAGTCAAGGTTACCTGACGCTATGCGTGGTTCCGAAAGCGAGCAATCCGTGATAGTGCGGGATTCGGTTTCTTAACTCGCGCAATGCATATTTGGGCATTCAGAATTAATTCCGGTTTGGCAATATATACAATTTTTATGAACATAGAAACAATCATTGGCATATTTGAAAAAGTGTTAAAATGTATGTAACGTACAAATTCTCAAAGTTAAAATGTTATACAGAAAGTTGAAATGACAACAATATTCCATAGGCACAATTTACAAATGTGAGTAAACATATCACGTTACTCCATGGTTACATGAAATAGGTTAGAAGATTAGATGAGTCAGTACATCTGTCCCACCCTTATCTACTAACCTACACATCGTGTCTGAGTCTGAGTAATCATGTCTAAAGTCGGCAAATTACATCCAATGCTTATCATAATTGGCCCATTTGCCTATTAGTTTCCTCAGTCTCATTCAATCCGTTTCTCACTGAATCTAATAAGTGTATCCAGCGACACTCCTTGTATTTCAGGGCATGGGACATTGAACCTCCCCTTGGGTTAGCGTGTATTTTTTCCAAGACCCACCACTTTATGCTCTGTGTACTGTGGTTGTTACTATGAAAATGTTCAACCAGTGGTGCTCCCTGTGTTTTACACCTCACCCTGCTCATGTGCTGTAAGATGCGTGTCTTTATTTTTTGTGTTGTTTGGCCCACGTATAGCTTGGTACATGGGCACTTTATTGCATAGATTAAATGGGTACTATTGCAATTACTGAAGTCCCGTAGTTTATAAGTCCTACCGGCATGGGTGAACTTATCTCCTTCTTGACAACTGTCACAAGACTTACATGAACCACATTTGTAATGGCCAATAATGGGTGGTAAACTGAGCATACTCCGAAGATCCGGCTGTTTTTCTGATTCCAGAAATGCGTGTACCACCTCATCTCTCACATTTCTTCCTCTTTTGAACGCAAAGATCGGTTTCTCTACCGTTTTTAATTCACCTGCCACCAAGTTCCAGTATTTTGATATGATTTTCTTCACCTCATTACTTTTGGTGTTATAGGTCGTGACACACACAATGTTATTCGCATTCTCTTTTTTCTCCTTGACCTCCAGTAAGCTTGCTCTAGGACTGTACCAAGCCCTTTTCTTCGCACGTTTCAGTAAACTGGACGGGTATCCCCTTTGTTTTAGACGAATGGTGAGTTCCTCAGCCTCGCGGAAGAAGTCCTTTCTTTGACTGCAATTTCTTCTGATTCGAAGGAACTGGCCCAGGGGGAGATTATCCCTTAAATTCCGTGGGTGATGAGATTTATACATCAGTAGAGTGTTTCTTTCCAAAGGTTTCCTATACAGGTCACAGTATAACTTGCCTTCCTCTGACTTAAAGGTAAGGTCCAGGAAGTTTATTGATACAGTACTACTTGACATTGTAAACTGTATATCCTGTCCTCTCTGATTTATCCATGTGAAGAAGTTTTCTAGTGTCGTCTTGTCCCCATTCCAGACCAATATGACATCATCTATATATCTTTTCCTTACCTCGATGTTATTGAGGTATGGATTGGAGTCAGAGTACAGATGTCTTCCTCGTATCGATCCATAAAGATATTCGCCAGGCTGGGGGCATATGTGGCTCCCATCGCCACTCCTTTGCATTGGAAATAGAATTGATTTTCAAAAACAAAAAAATTCTTTTGCATAGCTATTTCCAGTAGGCTGATTATAAATGATGTTGGAATCCAGTGTGGCCTTTCTCTTTGATCCAATACCTCCTTTATTGTTTGAATCGCTTTATCTTGAGGGATCGAGGTATAGAGCGATGATACATCCAGCGTCACCATTATATTCCTTTCTGGGTCAAATGGAAAATCCTCTAGAAGTTCGATAATGTGCATGGTATCTCGCACATAGGATTTCGTCAATGGCACAAATGGTTGCAGAAAATAATCAATAAATTGATTTAACGGCTCCAATATTGAACCGCAACCCGAGACGATCGGTCGGCCCGGGGGATTTTCCAATCGTTTGTGCACTTTAGGCAACATATAGAATGTTGGTATTCTGGGTTCTTTTTGGTACAGGAATTCAGATTCTTTCTTACTCAGAAAGCCTTCCTTCTTGGCGTCTTCTACGGTGTTCTTTATTTGTACCTTTATCTCATTGGTTGGATCATATGAGATACGTCGGTAGCTTTGTGTTACGTACAGTTGTTGCTTAATTTCCTTTGAGTAGTCTTCTTTATTCTGTACCACCACAGCTCCTCCCTTATCTGCCGCCTTAATTACGATCGATTTATTGTGTCCCAGCCTTGAGAGGGCGACACGCTCTTCCATACTGATGTTGTAAGGGATGTATGTATGAACTTTGAATAACTGTGTCACCTCTTCCAGTACGATTTTTTCAAAGGCGAGAATTCTTTCACTCATCATAAAGGTCGCTGGTGTGAACTCTGAGGGAGGTTTGAAGGGGGTTGCAGCAAAGTTCGGGATATATGGGTTTTTATCAAAGAAGTATTTCAACCGGATCTTCCTAAAGAACCTTTGAAGTTCAAGTTGCATCTTGAAAGAGTCCGGTATCACCGTCGGCACAAATGTCAATCCTTTCGCTAGAACACTCTGCTCCGCACTAGTCATTACATAGCTGGACAGATTTATGATGGCGTCCATAGGTATCATATCCTGGGTATCAATCTGTTCCATATGATCTGTATTTGTATCATGTATGTTTGGTGAACTCGTGTCACTTGGTGGAGTAGTCCCTGTATCTCGCACCACAATGGTCTCACATTGTTCTATATTAGGGCTTTGTGTGTGGTTTTTTGCATGTAATCTCTGTTCTACCATCTGTATGTTTGTTTCCTCGTGGATATTTCGCCATGGGTTTCCGGTTGGTAGAATCTCACACGGGACATACCTTGCCCTCGTCCCCTGCCCCATCTCCTGGGCCTTTCCCAATGTTGTGGACCACCTCCTCCCCTGTTCCCTCGTGTGTAGCTGTCCCCTAAAAAAGGGCCCTGATTAGGTTGGTTACTGGTAGATGGTCTATCTGCTTCCGAGTCAGAATTGCTGCTGACTGAGGATTTAGAAAAGGTCTGAAACCTTCTAGGACCTTGTCTGCCCCTGTTTGTAAATGTACCCTGGTTATCCTGTTCGTAATAGTTATCACTAAGATAAGGATACGTGATTTTCTTATCGTAGTTACGTATATCCTTACTTAATTTATCCAACTTCCTATTCAAAGTGATAGTGTTGAATTCAACTACTGCCTTGTCTGCACGTTCTAGGGCTTCCTTTGCATTCGTCAAAGCAGTATCACCAAGTATCTCTTTTTTCAGTTCCTCAATCTCTTGTATAAGTTTTTTGACGTAGTCTATCGCGGTCTCCACTCCAAGCACCATCCAGTGCCTGGAGCAATTATTGGCCACGTAGCTAAACCCTTCTCTAAACTTCGGTACGTCTATGAAGATGGCAGGTTCATTGCGCACCTGCAATCCTTTCGGAATAATATTAGATTCTAGGTATTTTGTCAACACATGTCCATGTAACCGCGATCTCACTAACTTTTTCTCTAGCCTCTCTAGTTTAGCTAATTTTTCGGCCAATCCAGCATCTGCAGGTGGCCTATCTGCCCCCAAGAGGAAACTAGACGCGCCCTGTTCTTCAATCAATTTTGCTATGTACTCTTCACTGTAAGCCAATGTTTCTTTATCTGACATTATCCAACAATATATACAGACTCACAAACTCATAAAACATTAATCACAAAAATACACTTAATGAGAGAAAACCCTCGCAGACATACGCCTGCACTCAAATTTGTTAAATCTCCTATGGGGTCGACCCAGTATCCCTAAGAACCTGGGCAATAAATCAGTATTTATAACAATTGGTTCCTTCGGGTGTTCAAAATTACTTATATTCACTCATAACATATGTAGTGTGTATCTAACCCGTAATCAACAACCACATCCTCTATGTATTTATGCACTATTTTATAAATTGTAGTAACTCATAAATACTCTTTACAAATTGCAAACTAGACTGTACAACGAAGTGAAAGTGAAATAAGTGACTTTAAGTGCTCAGTGCTGGCGGCGCAGAAGTGATCATCAACCCACTAAATCCACCCCTTCTTTTTAAATCATTTAGGCTGTCCCAATTCCCCCAGTCCTGATGAAGACCCGTTTTTGACGCCCCACGTGCGCTTGTAAAGGGTCGAAACGTCGACAAGTGTTTGGATCTGTCATACAAATACCCTGTATCTAATATTGATTTATGCATTATACAGATGGTTTAATTGAAACAGTACAGACCAAGTTGAATTGCTGTTGTTTGTTTTTTTCCCCCTTGTATATAAATATGTATAATTATTTGATCACTTCTGCGCCGCCAGCACTGAGCACTTAAAGTCACTTATTTCACTTTCACTTCGTTGTACAGTCTAGTTTGCAATTTGTAAAGAGTATTTATGAGTGACTACAATTTATAAAATAGTGCATAAATACATAGAGGATGTGGTTGTTGATTTTGGGTTAGATACACACTACATATGTTATGAGTGAATATAAGAAATTTTGAACACCCGAAGGAACCAATTGTTATAAATACTGGGCGTTACTGTTGGGCAGGGTGCAAGCCGTATGCCTGTCTAAATAGCCATGTTTTTAGGAGTTTCCTGAATATCGAGTAAATGGGGCTGTTCTAATCTCAAAGGGGAAGAAATTCCAAAGATTAGGAACGAGGAATGGGAATCTGGAACCACCATTCTCTTCTTTTTGAATCGGGGACCGTTAGGTAGTTCATGGACATAGATTGTACTGAGCGTTTCGGGGTTTACTTCTAGATTTGGGAGGTAATAAATGCAAGGCTTTTGTCAATGAACGTTTTGAAGACAATGCATTTGGTTTTAAAGATGGGCCTCTGTTCCACAGGCAGCCAATCGAGATCTTTCATCAGAAGGGTGATGTGACACCTCCTGGGTTGTCAATATATATTATCCAGGTTGCCTGGTTCTGGACAATTTGAACCCTATAAATGAGGCATTTAGCTAAACCCACATATAGTGAGTCTGCATAATTAATTCTAGATAGAACTAGCGCAATATTTACTTGAGTGAGAGCTTCAAGGGTGAGAAATTTGGCAATTTGGCTGATTCTGTGGAGCAGGGAAAAACATGAGGAGATAACTGCCCCAATTTGGGGCTTCACAGAGAGTTTGTCATTGGTGAACACCCTGAGGCTTTTTACTGACTGTTTTTTTTGGGGAGGTGGGGGGTGGGGTTCCCAACACGTGGGGCAGAAGGATGCCGCCCAATAGTGTATCATATTTTTGGTAATGATGATTTGGTTTTATCCAAATCTAGTTTTAGGTGGCTACTATTCATCCAGTAACATATGAGAAGCATCATGGATTGGAAGATTTCCATCGATTCGGGAGAGTTGTCGATCCTGAACAGTATTTGCATATCTTATGCATAGTTGTAAATTGCACAGTTCCTGTTTTTCAGGGAATGGATTAAAGGGCGTATATATAAATTGAAGAGAAGGGGGAAAGGGAGGAGCCCTGGGGTGACTCCACAGTCTAGGTAGACTTTGGAGGAGGTAAACAAGGTCAAATGGACAGACTGGGAACAGACCTTCAGACAGGACGTAATCCAGTGCCGAGTCCCGCAACCCAGTTGCCTTGATACGGCCCACCGTGTCGAAGGCTGCCGACAGGTTGAGAAAGACCAGAACCTAGGTGACGCCTCTATCTCATTCTCTATGCATGTCATCTAAACCAGAGAGGATGACTTCTTCTGTGGAATGGGCTGGGTGGAAACCTGCCTGGGATGGGTCTAGAAATTTAGACTCCTCCAAAAAGAGCAGAGTTTTTGTGATACATGTACTTCCAAAACCATTTCCAAATAAGGTTACTTACACTTACTTACGCTATTGAACGCAAGCTCTACGGACAATTAAAAAGTCGCAACCCACATCATGAACTTAAGCCTCTGCTGTTGTTCGCCCTTCTTTTATAGTTCTGCTGTTACGGCCTAGCAAGGGACAGTGGAGAACAGGCCTAGTAGGGCACTTCTTTTTAACAACATGCACTTTATGTTTTGAACGAGAGTTCGGTCTCTTTTTTTCAATATGTCCAACAAAGCTGTACAGGGCTTTGAATTCTCACGCCCACTTTAATTTGTGTTAGCATAGCAAATCAAATCCAGTTTAGAATGAGCAGGGACAAGGTGAGGCTGGTCTAATCTTTGTTCATGGCTACGTACCCCTGGATGGTGTCATCCTGCCAGCTACTGATCAACTTAAGGTCCACATACGCCGAAGGCCGAATGAAACTATTGGCTATAAACTTGTATTTATCAATTGCCCGTAAGGGTGAGTAGTTCGCGCTCTACAAATAGGGATGTTGTTTATCCTATTTTTAATTCTTTATGTGTTTTTACAGTACATTGTTATGGTTTTTATTAACTTTAAGTACCAAAAAACAAAAAAAACTAATCTCTAATCAGTTTTCTATTAACTAACCCTCCACAAGGTGAAGTAAACAAAATGTTTTCTTATGTATCCCTCACCCACCAGAGTTGCCCCTTGGTGGCCAGCTTCATCATCAGGTCCATCCTGTTCCACTGCAGATTCGGGCCCCGGCAGGCAATGTAGGTCAGTGCACAGAGGCCAAGCTTTGGAATAAGTGTGACTACAATCTTCCCTTTCCACCGGAGGACCCAAGATGCAGGAGTGCTGCCTCTGTTATGTTTCCAAGCAGTGAACACCAAGTAGGTGCTGTACATATATTTTTTTGGTATATTTTTAGCATTCAGAGAATGTGCAGCTATATAGGGTAAAAGGAGTGGTAACAGGGAGTTAGATACTTGGTCCTGAAGAAAAGCCATGGCGAACGGCTTGAAACATGTTGATCGCAGAAAGGCAGATACATGGTTATCAACTCTTCTTTTCCCTCATTATTAACCATACTGACTAGTGGCCAGAATAAATAATAAGTTGTCTACTAGACAGGAATTTTTAATGTCTTCTTTCCACATAAAAATACAACCACCATTCTTATTTTTTATCATATTTTTACATCATATAATATACATCAATAAGTGTCGCAGCACCCCCAGTTCAGCAGCGGAATGGGATGGACTTGATGATGATGAAGCATGCCACCACGGGGCAATACTGATGAGTGAGGGTTATATAAGAACAAATTTAGTTTTCTTCACCTTGTGGAGGGTTAAGTTCACAGGAAACTTATCTGCTCTTTTTGGTTTTTGGTACTTATCGGTAGCATGACAAGCCTTGCTGTCCCTCTGTCTTGCCTTTATTTTTGATAGATATTTAATTACCTTTAAACAATACATTTATAACTTACCTTACCTTTGCCAAAGATGGTAGCAGAGATATGGCGTGATAGTTTTTCAATGTGAGTGGGTCTTCACCGGCTTTTTTCTGGAGGGGTTCCACTATGCCTCCTTGAATATAATGGGCACCTTTCCTAGGCTAAGGGAGATGTTGATAAGAGTCAGGGCTGGGTCAGGAGACTGGAGAATACTGCTTTTAGAATTTGAGGGAGACGTGTCTCATTAGGGGATCCTGATTTTACTTTAACCAGCAGGTTCATGAGGCTAACCTTGTTGATTCTGGAGAAGGAGGATAAGAGAGCAGGATTCTAATCTTCCAGGGTGGCCCTATTGGTGAGTGATCTTGTAGGCATGCTGTTTCTAATAGGCTTAATTTTGTCTATGAAGTAGGTGTTAGGCGTATCAGAGAGATTCTGTGAGCGGATGATTGGTAGGGTGATCCTGTGGAGTTGAACAGCTCATAGATGATTCTGATGATCTCCTTAGTTTTATTCGAGGACAGGAGAATTTTAGCCATGAAAAAGGCTGATGTGACTCATAGAATACTTGTTTTGTATTCCTTAAGCTGTTTTTTTAGAAGATTTTCTTTGCGTCCGGAGAGTAGTTCTTTCGCCATTTGCACTCGCAGCAACATAAGTCTAGCTGAGCTAGCTTTAGGTCATCAGAGAACCATTAAGAGGCATCATGTCGCCTCACCTGTTTTGAGTGATGTAGTGAGGCATGAATATCGCTGATAGTTGTGAACCAGTCGAATATTGTCTTCCCGTATAGTTCAATATTATTATTTGGGTCAGGAGTGGATGTGGCTCGCGATTCATAAAAGGAAGTTATGTCCACCAGTGACCAGCTTCTGGTGGGGAATCCTGGGTGATGTGGTGTTTTTGCGGGGATAGACCTGCTAATGTGAATTTGATACGGTGATAATCAGACCAAACACATGGGGAGATTGTGAGACTGGACAAAATTAAGAGTGAGGTGTAGACTTGGTCTACTTCAATATACATTAAAAACAAACAATACCTGCTGCCAACACAATTCATATAGCTTTGGGGCCCTGGAATAGTCTGAATGGTCACACTTGAAGGAGTATGATGGTTAGTAGTTGTGTTGGTACTGTTATTGGCAGCTCTGCCATTGGCAATAGGTGGTGCAAGTTGTGGTGGTGTCCTGGCAAGGACCTGGCACTTATGTTTTTTGACAAATTAAGCACTGAGTTTGGACAAGGAATCTATTCAACTTGTGGTAAAATTTGGCAACCTGAAACGTGATAGATGTAACCCTAACTCTAAACGGCGTGAAACTAGACATGAATGATATAAGTAGTAGTCATAAAAGCATCTGTTTATTTAGACCTCAGTCTTATTTAACAATTTTAAATTACAATATCATGGTAAGATAACACACAGCACATAATATAAAATACAGGTATAAAACACGATAAAACATAGTTCAACCTACGGTAAAATATGTACACTCTCAACCACCAGTGGTTTAAATGGAGAACTCCACTGGAGTAAATTAATTTATCTCAGATTGACTGTAAAAACCTGCCAACAGACAAATTAAATCCGCCCCATGGCACATTTCTCATTTTCTGCTAGTAACAGGATATCTCTCCACCCCGAATAGAGCTAGAATTTAGTAACAGCCCTACCATCTCTATCTACCAAGAAGCCCACCTGTTTCAGGTTGGTTGTAGAGACTGAGCAAGAGGAGAATATTTCAAGGAGCCTAGCCCAATTTAAGGGGCTTTACTTCTTTAGTCTTTTACCTCGCCGTTTTCCTTGTGCTGGCTCTAGATAAACCCATGCGGAGTCTACCTCCCTCCCCTGGGCCGTAGGCCTAAGTGGAAGAGGGCCAGCCACCCCATGGGGCTTTGCTAGAACTTTGCTCTGCTCTGTTTTTTTAAAAAAACATTTCTTTATTAGGATATTTTTACAACAAAACGTCCCTCCCTCCCATGCCCCCCCCCCCCCGCCCTGATCCGGTCACTTTTTTTTCATGTAATATATGAAGGGAAAAAAGGAAAAAAAAGAGAGAAAAAAACCAAGGAGAACGGAAAAAAAGAAGAAAGAGAAATACATCTCATTAATAGATAGTCATATGTCACCAACATCTTGCCTCATATTACCGTCATGTCAGGATTATTTCAAGTACAAGAATAACACAACAAGATTGGGTCAGAGCTATTTACTGCCTGCACACTATTCCACTATATTTCGTCTTGTATCTAGTACTCAAAAGCCTGTGCGTGTAGGTCGAGGGCGTGACCCGTAAACACCCTCTTAAACGTGATGCAGAACATCACATACAATGAGAATAACAAAGAGACCCGCACAAGGAAAATTATACATAAATTATATTTCTTGCTAGAATATGCAATAGTATTTACTAATATACAGGATAAACGCTTTCCAAGAAGAAGTGAGGTCCAAGTCTTGAGAGTTGTGAAGGAGGACTTTTTATTCATGAACAAGCATGTTGAAGATTCAAAAAACTGCTAGCAGCCAACGCGTTTCGTCACCACTGTGACTTCTTCAGGGCTCTAAGGTCAGTTGAGCTGTATTAAATAGAGCTTGCGTCGCTTGAACAGAGATACATCAATGAAAGCACATTCAAAATCCTCTCTCCTAGTTCCTTTAGTATTTAATCTGACTTCTCAGTTTTTCCCTCTAATGTACAGCATTTAACGGTGTTCCCATCTGTGTCGCAAGGATAATATCAAGGGTAATCTGATATATCCCCAGTAGCGTCTTGTTTTTTTTTTTTGTATATTCAAATGTTGTGGTATTATGGGACCATCAGAAATTCTTCAGTAAGTAACGGGGGAAGGGACCATGCACACGAATCCGGCAGCACGCTGAAAATGCCCGTTACTTACTGAAGAATTTCTGATGGTCCCATAATACCACAACATTTGAATATACAAAAAAAACAAACAAGACGCTACTGGGGATATATCAGATTACCCTTGATATTATCCTTGCGACACAGATGGGAACACCGTTAAATGCTGTACATTAGAGGGAAAAACTGAGAAGTCAGATTAAATACTAAAGGAACTAGGAGAGAGGATTTTGAATGTGCTTTCATTGATGTATCTCTGTTCAAGCGACGCAAGCTCTATTTAATACAGCTCAACTGACCTTAGAGCCCTGAAGAAGTCACAGTGGTGACGAAACGCGTTGGCTGCTAGCAATTTTTTGAATCTTCAACATGCTTGTTCATGAATAAAAAGTCCTCCTTCACAACTCTCAAGACTTGGACCTCACTTCTTCTTGGAAAGCGTTTATCCTGTATATTAGTAAATACTATTGCATATTCTAGCAAGAAATATAATTTATGTATAATTTTCCTTGTGCGGGTCTCTTTGTTATTCTTATTTCAAGTACAAGCCATTATTTTTTAACATTCGTAGTGTTCGATCTACTGTATGAGGGGATCCGAAATTTCAAGAAGAGCTACATCTCATTGGTACATAGTCATAAATCACCGACAGATTGCCTAATATTGCATTCATATTAGGATTACATCATGTATATAAAACATTATACTTTAAGATTCATGATGTTGCATCCACAATATAAGGGGATCCCAGATTTCTAAGACCTTTTTTTTCCTTTTTACTCCCTTCCGTCTATATATAGCTATCTCTAGACTATATGTAGCTAAGAGTCTTGCCCGCCACTGTGAAAAGGTCGGGGGACTCGGATCCAGCCAGCTAGATGCTAAGCAAATTCTGTAAACAGCCATGGAGATGAAGATGAGACCCTGTATTCCCTTTGGTCTAATATCCCCGTCAATTCCTACCATGATTTCACCTAGAGTGATTTCTATTCTTGATTTCCATATTCCGGATAAAAATATAGATATTTTGCGTCTGATGAGTCCTAATGTGTCACATGTGGCGAATATATGTACTATATCCGCTTCCTGTGATGAACATCTTGGACACTGTGTATCTTTGCCAGTGCTCCATTTAGCTATTTAATTTGGTGTATAATATGGTTGAAAATAGGTTTTATAATATTGTACTTGTAGTTTTGATGACATTAGTGATGTTTGCGAGAGCTGGAATGCCCGCTGTACTGAGTCCTCATTCATATCCAATTGATTTTGCCATTTTAAAGTGTGTTTTTCCATATCGTCCGGCAGTGTGGAAACTAATCTATTATATATTTCCCCTATTTTGACTGTATTGTTTCGGTTAATTACCTCAATTGTCTGGATTTTATGGAACTCTGCTCTACCCCCCCATTTTTCATTAAAAAAGTCTCTAATTTGTAGATATTTGAAGAAGTCATTGTATTCTAACCCGTACTCGTTCTTTAGTTCTTCGAATGACTTGAAGCCTGTTAATGAAAAGAAGGCACCACATTGAGAGATCCCTGTGTTCACCCATCTTTTCATATATATGTCGGTGAATATATTTGGTAAATTATTGTTTCTACAAAGACTTGTGTAATAGGAATACCTTCCAATTCCTAGAAGCTTGCGAATATGTTTCCAAGCATTGTATATGACAGCTAGTGTTTTGAAGCGGACTTTTTTGTAGTGACTATCATAGGTCAGTCGCCACAGATGTTTGCCCGCTTCGGTTCCGAGAATAAGTTCTTGTGGAGTCGGGACCCCCCCCTCTCTTACGGGATTCCTATTTGGGGCCAGTAGGATCTTACTATATTTCAGAAGTGTGGCCCACCAGTAGACCTTGAGATTAGGAACAGCGAGGCCCCCTCTATCTCTCGGGAGCGAGATATATTTGTAGGCTCTACGTGATCTTGTGTATCCCCAGATAAATCGAGAAAATATGTTATTTATTTCCTTGCAATCAGTAAAGCCACAATGCATAAAGAGAAAGTATATGAATTAAGTGAGCAAATAGGGCATCATCTTGCTATCCGTACCAGACAACAAAACACTGCAAATACAATCAAAGAGATCAAAGATCATAACAATATTCTTAGGCAAGACCCAGAAGAGATTAGGTCAGAATTTCAGAAATACTATCAAGAGTTATATAAAGAGACCGATAAGGATCAAGAACTCATCAAGGAATATCTAGAACAAGTTACTACGACCCAACTTCCACAAACCGACCAAGATAATTTAGCAACTAGACCTCACTGGGTAGAAATCTTGTTATCTATCAACTCTCTAGCCACGGGGAAAGCAGCAGGACTGGATGGAATACCTGCCGAATTCTATGCCAAATTTCATAAATCACTAAAAAAAATTCTAACAGATTTAATGATCCAAATCTTCCTAGGGGGGAAACCACCAAAATCATGGGCACGTGGCCAAAATTGTGGTCTTTCCAAAGAAAAATAAGGACCCAGCAGAACTGGGATCCTATCGCCTGATCACATTAATCAATTGCGACTCCAAAATTAGCCCCTATTATTTACAAGATCATCTCGGTCCGGCAACATGGATTTGTCCCCGGCAGATCCACGACTGTTCATGTACAAAGGGTAATCACACTCTTTGACATAGCGGAAGTTGCAGGAGACCCTATGGTGCTCATACTTCTGGATGCAGAAAAGGCTTTTGATAGGGTCTCCTGGCGATATCTATGGACAACTATGTCAAAGAGTGGAGTCGGGGAACAATTTATAAATGCAACACGTAGTTTATACAATAATCCAGAAGCTGTTGTCATGATAAATGGTGGATTGTCGGGCAAGATTGATGTGACTAGAGGGAAAAGGCAGGGGTGCCCGTGCTCCCCCTTATTGTTCGCAATATTTATCGACCCATTTATCCGCAATCTAGAGACTAATCAGAATATATTACCCATTATAACTCCAAACGGAACCACCAAGACCCTGGCATACGCGGATGACATCGTGATAGCCACAAGTAATCCTAGCGAAGCCGTCAAAATGATGGAAGAAGAGGCTAGGCGCTTCGGAGAGATCTCCGGGTATAAATTAAATCAGAGGAAGACCCAGATAATTATAAATAAAAATACAAACTACAGAGATGAAAGGATAGTGGGAAATGCTGTATACCTTGGAGTTAATATTAACTCCAATTTAGAACAACTAGTTAAAATCAATATAGACCCACTCCTGAAACAAAGGACGAGGAATCTCAGTAAACTACATAATTTACATCTAACGTTAATAGGTAGATGTAACGTTATTAAAATGATTTTCTTTCCGAAATTTTTATTTTTTCTCAGAACTATATGCCTAAACTGTGATCAACTTTGCTCTGCTTTGGGGACAAATCTAACCTCGAGGTGCGTGCCTTTCTGCCCCCCTGAGGTTCCTCCAATCAATAACTCTCCTTACTGGGCTCCGCCTTCTGGTCCAGCTGTCTCCCTTTATTCACCCTTTGCCCCTCCTGTAAACTACCAACTGGTCCTGTGTGCTGGGCGCTGGGAGGAGGGCATTCTTCCCTTTGCTTACATATATTTTTCTTACCATTGGTCCAGTGTGGGGTAGTTGGTCTACCTTTGGCCAGGGTACTATGTCTACAAACTACTTTACTATTTTCTGAGGTTCCAGTTGCAGGTTGGGACTGTCTTCTAACACAATGCTTTTCTTTTTCCCACCTCTAACCATACTCCCCTGCTCCTCTCTTTATCCCATTTGTTTAACTTATGGGTTCTCAAGACAGAGGTGTAGCTATAGGAGCTATAGCCATTTCCATACCAATTACGGTTACCCCTTCTTTTTAATAGCATCGAGCATTTGGATATGTACATAGAGGGTTGCCCCTCACCACTTTGGGCCATAACCGTAGAACTAACAATTTTGCCTTCCTTGCACCCCACAACTCCCCCCACACAGACCTGCTGGGTTATCGTTCTCCTCAACAGGCCTTTCCAATTGGGGCATACAACCTGCTATCTGTTTCAGCTCAGAAACGTTAGACTGCTAATAGGCCTTATGTGATTTCAACGTATCGATATTCAAAACCACATCCTCAAAAATGCCCTCCAGAGTTTTTAGCATTAGGACCATAACATCCAACATCGATGACGAGGAACATGGGCCAACAGCAAAGTCAAATGGTATCGTGGAAGGAAATTCTTCATTCACCAAGGTTACAGGGCTTATAGGGCTTGGTGGAGCTCACACTAGCTCACACCTAGAGCCAGAGCCTGTAACATTAAGGGATTTTGTTGCCGTGCTACTGATTCCAAAATCCTCCAACTCCTGGGTGTCTTGACACCACTCCCCTAGAATTTCTTCTTCGGAGCCTTCTTCCCCAGGTCCTTTCAATTGCAAGCAGGGTGATGAAGATGATCTCAACTCCAGATGAGCTACATCTTTGTCAAGAAGAGTTCAAGACTGAGTTGACTCTCTTCTGCTCACATCAGTCAAAGAGGGTGAAGATAAAGGGTTTGGCAGGGCAGAGGATATATTTCTCTTTCCTTTTTTCGGTGGCACACTCTGAAGTGCTTCCCCACAAACTCCGTGATTGATTTTCCAGAGGAGATGTCCCTTGGCCAGCATCGTTCACCTCAAGCATATTTTCCCTTTCTTCCATCCCTAAGCTGCCATCCAATGTACTTGCTTGCTTATGGTTACTTTTGATTACTACACTGGGGAAGGTTGATTGGGTGATTTCTTTCCTCCCCTTTCTTGCTCCATTGACATTTGAAGTCTGGCCTGGGGCCCTTTGGAAGTGCTTTTCTTTGATGATATAACAGAGTAGCACGTATAAGAATTGTAAGCACTTTCCTGACCTCTGCTACCACCTCAGACATGCTGCTGTGTCAGTTGATAAAACCTGAAATCTTCTCAATTTTCATCGGGATCAAAACTTCACTAGCTCCGGCTTTCTGTTTGATACCAGCCCCCACCTCTCTTTTTATCACTTTAGTACAATGTACCACAATTATACCACATTTGCCAAGGAGGGATTAGTTTAATACTCCCATGATTAGCAGGGTGCGAGAGCAAGCAAACATGGGACAGGCAGCAGGCAGCACAAAAAACACCGCGGCACACCAGGGGACTGGCAGACCTTGCCGCAGGCCGACGCGGTAGCGACCGCTTCACCCCTCCTGTGCTCACCTGGTTGCAAAGTTAAACTGGGTAAAGTAAGCCAGTTAGTTCCAGTCCCATTAAATTGCCGGGTCGCTGGTCCAAACCCCCTAAACCGGCCCAGTCGGCCACACCGACGGCTCGAGGCTCGATATAGTTTGCTGCTTTGCTTCACTTCTCGCTTCCTGCTTCAGTGCGTCGTGAGATCCTGGTATTTCTGGGCAGAAACAAGCAGGGTCCGGCTTATATCTCCAAGATATTGCTTCTATGCCCTCTACTGTGGGACAATTGGCACCCTCCCGAGGCAAATAGTAATCTTCGTGACCACCCTAGTAAGAGATATTTTTGCAGCTAAAAGAACTTTGCCTCAGAAACACATTAGTTCAGCCTGCGGTACTTTCCGTGACTTGTTAAAATACTTAGAGAACTAACATCAAAAGTTGAGAATGCACCGTTCAATCATATCTCACAAGATATGTGCATCAAAATGACTTTGTCAGCAGAAAATTGCAGATTTGCGAGTGAAGATTGAACAGGCATTGCCTGTCAATAGCAAGATACAGTCTTAAGTTCAGCCGCTTTAAATATCATCTTTCAATGCTATGATTTTCTCTTGGCCTTGGAAAAGATGGGAAAATGGGTGTGGCAAAAGAAACTTACCTAGAAATAATATCCAAGAGTCATTACCTATGTATTTAGAACGTGGCTTAAAATACGTAACCCAAATTCCCCTGATTCACACAGCCATGCCACTTGACCAGTATTTGGGTGACTCTCAGACATTTCTGTTGCTGGATCTAGACATCACACAGGAACCAATACATATACATAAAATAAGCCAGACCTGTTGACTTTGCCAATGCTTGTTAGCTGTAATAGATAAAGGAATGACACAAATGATTTTGTTGTGAGTATTAAGAACTATAAAAATTTAAATTCTGAAACTATGAGACCATGCATTAAACATTACTAAGGTCTGTTGGAAGAGTTGTGTTCTTCAGTGTATCTCAATCGCTCCTGACTTCCGGTTCACACCACTTTGTTCTGCTATGTCTCACCCTGTTAGACAGTTATGGACTATCATCCTCATATATTTCTTAAATCCTCAGTTGGCATATCTCACACTTTTCCACAATTAACATAGAGACATATGCAACTGTTGCTTTGTGTGCTCTGCAGAAAGGCCAAGAATTGTAAGGGCATTTAGCCAGCACACATTTTTTAGGTCGAGCCTGCCGGCAGCGCGCATGCCCTGTTTGCTCTGCGAAGCATGCAGTAGTCAAGTATGCTGTGGAAGCCTCGCCTTCTCTCGCCCATGTTTTTGATTGGCTGGTGTCATTGTCCTTGGAAAATGCTGGTTTCCGATAGATAATGCGACTTGTTAGTCCCTCCTTGTTACCGCCCTGTCGCCATTTGTTACCTCCCATGAGGACTGGATCTTTTACTTATGGCATTACACGGTCTCCTTTATAAGACGGTAAGCACAATTTATTTATTTTGTATTTGCACCGTGGTCTGCTTTCACTTTAGCGGTCGCGCTTGTTTATTTAATTAATTTGCTGCAAGGCCGAAAGGGAGTGTTTCTATTCACTAATCTGATAAGCATTTACAATGCAATAGGTTTCTTATTTATACTAGTTTGAGCTATTGATCCTACAAATAACAATGCCTTTTTTTGTTTGTTTTTGATTTTAAAACATAAATAAAAGGCATTGTCATTTACAATGCCAATAGCTTAAACTCGCGTAAATGCAAGAACCTATTGCATTGCAAATGCTTGTTTGATCCACTGATCAGTACTGTGAGAAACTCGCATTGTCTTCTGCATCACCTACAGACAGCTGTGTCCCAAAGACCTACAAACATTCAGAATTCATTCAGATCCCAGGTATCTCATTGCCAAGTCTGCACTACAAAAGGGTTATATGTTGCAGAAAAAAATAACAAAAACGCATGATCTTGGATAAAACAAATATTCTTAAGAAGGGCAAGATGAAGAAAAACGTGAGATGTAAACAGGGATTGCATTGCTGACATGGATTACCTCAGAGGATTTTCCAGTCGTTGAGAAATCAATCAGTGTTGTTTGTCTATAAAGTTAAACACAAGAATATAGAGCCCAAAATTGACCCATTTCAAGGTTGTTTTTCAAACACTGCCACATCTTAGACCTGGAAGGACCCGACCCACTTAAAGCACGGGTTCCCTTACTAAGTTTGCCTGCGGCCCCTGATCTGCTCAAATGTGGACTGATGGCAGGTAATCAGCTAAGGACTCGTTAAGAAGATTCGATGTAGAGAAAATGGCGCTTCCCACCAAGCCCCTGACAACAGAGCGTGGTAATTACTGATGCACCCAGCGTGCGCGGTTACTTGTGGCCGCACTGCTTGATTAACTTCCTGTTTGCTGGCAGAAATGGTTCAAATGTTTCCGCTATCTCTAGTGTTACAGCGGTGCCCCATTATGTGCCCTTCGCTTCTTGTCCAGAAGATGATTATATTAACAACGTCGTGTATGAAAAATGTGCTAATCCGGTGCAATGGGAGGAAAGAAGATAAACCGTGTTGTCTTTGAAAAAAAAAAAAAAAAATGAGGCAATAAAAATTGTACGTTTTCAGACAATGGTCTGAACATTCTGCCGCTGTTGGAAGTGAAAAAGTGCATTAGATTTATGAATTCAATGCATGACCTGGGGTCACAGCCAGCAGTAGGTATACAGGTCAAATCTAGCCTGCTTTGTGGAGGCCAACTTTGTACCAAATTATAGTCGCTTGCTCGCCTGTTTGAAATTACATGGTAGTTTCTGCCGAGTTCCCAGGCTCCATTCACACATTGGCCACTTTGCTAACACAGCTACCACCATTTGAAACGTTACATGTCGATAGGCTGAGCAATTAACAAGCAGATGGTAGAAACTCCTCTCAGGCCGCACCATAGACTTGATTGTACCTCACCTTATGAAGCATGTATCTATTTATTTATTTATTTGTGTATTTATTATTTTATTTACGTTCTACACAGAACAGACCAGGCAATTGTCCATCACTTTGGAGCGCTATTAACACATCCATTAAAGCTGCTTGCCTTTAGCTATGGCATATCAGGCAGTCTGCCATTGATTATGCCACTGTAGAGACTTAATGGTCACTTGTCCTGAGAATATGTTGTGGGCAGGGTTGGATTGTTAACGCAAGCACTGGGTAAATGGCCAAAGAGCCAGTAGCCGCGTTCTAGCTGTGGGCTGCTTTTTTGGGCAGCCTGGGGGCTGTCTGTACTGTTAGGATGCAGCCAGCGCCCCAGTGGGTGCCTGAGTGGCCTTTCTAGAAGCAGATGGGCGGAGGTATCACTTTCTTTCTCTCGCTGGGCCGGCCCATTAATGAGTGCTGATTGAGCGGGGGCAAGGGGACTGAGCAGAAGTGGTCCCCCCATTATATTCATGCGTGGCTCAGCAGTGTGAGCTAATCTGTGCATTTTTTTTTATTTAAGTGAAGTTACTATAACATGCCCCGCACGCCCTTTCATTTAATACAACTTTGCTGAAGCAGTGTTTTTCAGAAAGGCAATTCGGAAATGTAGGCCACTTATTTTGAGTGTGCCCGGGCCTATTTTTATCCCAATCCAACCCTGGTTGTGGGTTAGGGCAACATTTGGGTAAACTGGTGTTGACCATATGCAACAGGAGTCCAGTGTTACTCATTACCCTAGCATGCATTTTCCTTATCCCATCCTTACATACGTGGAGGAGGCCTCTGTCAGAGACAGTTAACTCTTTGGGATATAGATGAAAGAAAGTATTTTTTAATTTATTCCACCCTATGAATAAGCTTTTTTACCTTTTTGCTATATAGTTCCCCGCATTTAGGGCTGGTCCTTCGTGAGCCGGTTCTGCCACTCTTTGGATTTGTGCCATCCAAGGGTCGCCATACCATGGAGTTTGGCATGCACTGTACTGCCTGGCTAATTAATGGCAGCATCTCATAAGAGTGCTGTGATGCAATGCCTGGAAACGTTCTCATACTGAAGGC
Source organism: Lissotriton helveticus (assembly GCF_964261635.1). Classification (NCBI taxonomy): domain Eukaryota; kingdom Metazoa; phylum Chordata; class Amphibia; order Caudata; family Salamandridae; genus Lissotriton; species Lissotriton helveticus. Next base: position 378,140,625 of record NC_136070.1, on the reverse strand, counting down.
CCTGCTCTTGCAAGATGTCTAATTTACTAAATTGGGTTGAGAGTGCACAGTGAAAGGCATAACTTTCTACCTAAGGATATTAGTCCTGGCTGACGTGAGGAGGACAGTGAGCAGGGTCTTTCTCTCTGTACACTAACCTGGTAGTTTTGATGCTAGCAGGAGTGAGGAGGACTCCCACCAAACCTCCATTCAACAATAACATCCCCAAGGGGGTTGACCTGGGTGACTTTAATACTGGGAAGGGGGTAAGAGGTTGGGATGAGAGACGAGAAACACAGAGACTGCATAGACTTTGGTATCTTTTCACAATAGGCCCTCCCCCGGGTTGCCTTTCTCTGAGGGTGGCCACCTGAGGCCTTCAAAGTCCCCTGATAAAGTGATGACGCAATGGTTACATACATTTCTTCTTCACCCTTATATTCAACACTACAACTCTAGATGTTACTCGTACCTGAATTCACCACTGTAGAGAATATGTGCAATTTCAATTTTAAAATATTACACAAAGGGAGATTTTTCTTCAAATGCTTATTTTATATTGCTTTATAAGAATATAGATACGATGGGGGACATTAGGATGTCGGGCTGATTGCCTCCGCCAGGCCGGTGGTGGCCACCGCCAGCCTGGCGCAGGCAATCCGCCCGACATCCTTCCCTGCATTCCCCCCCGCCACATTACAAAGAAGGAGAGGACCGCAGAGGCAGTAAACACCGCCCGCCTGTTTTCCGCCCCGGTCGCCTTGAAACTTGATAAACACGCAATGGAGTGCCAATCTTACCACGCTGTATCCTTGCTGAACTGTGATTACAAGGTTTTTGCAGGTAGCTTGGCTTCACACTTGAGCAAGGTTGTGGGTAGTGTGATAGTTCAGGATCAAAAGGACTTCCTGCCTGGTAGACACCTGAGGGAGGTGACACATATACTAATAGGTGCAATAGACTTAGCAATAGCCACCAAGATCCTACTGGCAATTGTAAATTTGGACACAGCTAAAGCATTTGGTTGAGTCAATTGGGAATACTTAATGATTACCCTAAAGCTTTTTGGGGTAGTGGAGTCATTTTTTAAGGTACTGAGACAGATTTACAGTTCCCCAAGGGCCCATGTGTTGGTGAATAACAACTTAAACACAACAATTAGGAGAGAAATAGGGACTAGGCAAGGGAGCCTCTCCTTTTTGACTTATATATTGAACCTGTGGACCGGAGCATACGAGTTAATAAGGATATCAAGCCATTTGTACTTGGTGAATTTCCAAGGAAAGTACTAAAATAGAGTTATATGCTGACCATTTAATGATCTATACATCAGAGGTATTGTATGCCAGGCCTCAAATAACATCTGAAGTGAGGCACTTAGGGGGGCTTTTGCAGGTATAAGGTAAATGAATCAACATCAGAAGTCATGACTTGGAATCAAGAATGGGAGAGTGCCAAATGCAAAGAAGAAATAAGATACCTAAGAATAAGAATTGGGCAAAATCTGGAGGATATCAAGAGGATCAAAAGTGATCTGAAAAGAGGATCTGAAGACAGTCAGCAACTAGGTAGACAAGTTACTGAAAAGAGAGCAGAATTTACCTCTCCCCATTTACGTGGGGGAAAAATCTGGTGAAAATGTCCATCTTGCCCCAATTTACCTATATGTTTCACAATATCCAGCTGACTTCCAACAGGAAAGAGCTTAGAAATATCCAGGGGAGGGGGGGTTCGAGATACATCCATGAGGGAAAATATTTATTTATTTAATTTTCCCTTGTGGCGTCTCTCGAAATCCCCCCCCCCCCAGCCCGCCCCACCGCTCTTACCTGCAGCAGCTGTGGCTGTGTAAAGGGCCATATTGGTAGGTCTACCAGAGGAGGGGTTTTCTACAAATTTGGTGCACCTAAATTCCTCAAGAAGGCGCAGCTGAACTGTCCACACTCGGCTGCAGGTCTATGGCATGATATTAGAACATCTCAGGGACTTCCATTCTATAGTAAGCTTTCACAATGTGGGACACCCTGGGAACTCCAGAATGCATGGCAGATCATTTAGCGATACCCCTAGGAGATAGTGGTATAAATAAGTGGGGTCAGGTAGTGGAAAGAGGTAAAGGATTATCATGGGATACCTGGGAGAAGATGACTAATGGGACGCTATTGAAATGTAAGTACTGCTAGTTGACTGCCTGGTTCAAAACCCCAAGGTGGATACATCAGGAGACAAACATAGCGGAGAAGGGGCTTCTAGAGCTCCTGCCAAGGAAGAAGGAAGCACCTTTGTGGCATCAGCACTTTCTAAATGCAGCAGGGGGAGTATGAAACCACCCTACCATGTCTGGGGTGGATACATGCCAGATGTAGAGCTGGAGGAGTTGTGCAAGTATTGATGAATTTGCTTTTCTCAGTGGTCGTCTGCCACATTAAAGAGAACCAATTTTCTTTCCCCTAGACGGTGCTTTTTGGTTTCCTCTGAAGCTTGCTAAACCTAGAAAGGAAATACAAGTCCAGATGTAAGAGGTGTGGAGCCCAAGGCATGGTCCGTTCTTGGCAAACGGCGACCGGGAAACTCAAGAGGAGGGACAGCACATTTTGGAAATAGACGCCGAGACTGGTCGGCACTTGAACTAAGTATAAGGATCCCCTCCCGGTTACTGACTGATACGCACACGTATTAAGTATACGCCTCTCTATAACTCTACGCCTTGATGTTTTAAATTTGAATCGGAAGCAAATACACTTGCTATCAGGCATTATCTTTCAAAAGACCACTCGTTTTGATCTAACGAATCCTGTCCACACTTGATGGATGTCCTTATTGAACATCTACCCTTCTAAACCTGTACACATACAGGCTAGCCACAAGCCCTGAAGAGTCGTAGTGAACCACACTCACATGACGAAACACGTGTCGGCTGATTGTGGCCTATTGTGGACTGATTAAACAACTCTTCTTGGAACACACACTCAAGAATCTGCATCTGTTCCTTTTATGATATTGTTGTGGTGCTTTCAACTACAATTGTTCGCCTTCTGCTAACCTTAAATGTTTTGGGTGCGAGAGCATTGCTGTTTTTCTAGACTTGTGAAATTCATGTGATTTTCATTTTGAGTGGTTACGGGCTTCTCCGCTCGCTCTGTACGCACCTTACTACTACTTAGCTTTCCATATACATAGACGTATACATCAGGTAGAGCGCCTCACTCTTACTGAGTTTTTCTTAAAAAACCCTTTTCGCTGCATCTACAAGGCATGGACAATGTCCATCTGTTTGCCAGTTGTCCTGCTTCGAGGGGATTCTGGCAAAAGATGGGCAAGATGACATGAGAAAACCTGGGAGTGGCTGCTAGGGTAAGGCCTACTATGAATTTTTGCAAATCAAGCTAAATTATCTTTTTTTTAACCTCTTGGCTAGGAGAGAAATTTGTAAAAAAAAATGGTGTCAGTCTGTACAACCAACCTGGCATGCGTGGTGGAGATCAGTCAGATACTTTCACAAGTTGGATAAGAATAGTGAGGGAGAGAGTGAGAACGTACGATTTTGGGAACCAGCTGAGAGCTGGAGAACGACACAAGTTGAGTCTAATGATTATACCTCTCAAGTCAGTAATGGCTGGGAAGGTGTTGCTACAGAGGCGTAATTTTAATTACTGACTGCATCAGAGCCATTGATAAAACAGAAGTGACAGTTGAATGTTTACAAGCGTGCTCTACAGAGGTGAAATGAGGACAATAAAAATAAACAAAGCCATGCCTCTAGAAGCTTCTCACCACTTAAATTGCACAACTGGGTATAAATATTGGGTCTCAAACACTACCACTTCACTACACTTCTGGACATGTGGGTACAAGATGGACTGCTGTGCTGCTCCAAGGACTGCCACTCTTCTGGACTGTTGATCTGAAGGAACTGTTGTCCTGCTGCCCTGCTGCCCTGCCGCCCTAATGCCCTGCTGAGGTGTCTTGCTGCCTGCTGTCCCCGTGCCTGGGTGAGAAGAACTGAACCTACATCTCTTGAACCCAGAGTGACTCCAAGGGCTAGTTGGCTAACCTCCTGATCTGAAGCCTCAAGGACATAACATGCTTCAAACAACCTTGCACCTGGACGCTGCCATCTGGGAGTCTACCCTGCCAAGTGATGCCACTCCGGTCCTGAATCCTGGTAAGTGAGCTTAAGGTGTTCTGCCAGCCTCTGTGGATCCAGCGGTACTGACACATCCTCTCTGCTGCATGGCACAACCCCAAGCAGAACTGACGAATCTCCGCTGATGCATTGATTGGACCCATCACAAAGACATGCATCGCAGCCATAGCTCGCAATGCATCTGTAACCATCACTGGGCCACCTGTCCTCCACCCTCAGCACAGGCCTTTGCATTCCTTGTTGACTGCAGCCTCAACAACAATGAAAGACTCTACATAGCAGCCTCGCAGCTCAAAGGAACTTATGCATCGTCCCCACTTCACTCCACATCCTTAATGCCGAACTTTGATTGCAAGCTCCATTGACAGAGTTCCTCGATCACACCGCAGGCCCTTGCATCACCTGTGCACAAGCAAACCCCAAATTAACCTGTGCTCAACCCCCTGCTAGCTTGGGACAGAGCAGCCAGACTTAACTTAGAGCCAATTTGTATAGTATTTGTGCAACACTTCAAACAGTAACACAGTGAAGACACATCACAAAAGGAGCCAACAACAGGATTAGAAAAATAGAGCTTAATTTAACGCATAAAACAAGACCAAAAAGCCAAAAATCCAATTAGTGGAACCAGAGATATTTTAAAGATTTGAGAGAAAATAGCGCCAAAAGGCATAAAGTGCCCACTGTGGATATCTGGCCTTGCTAGACCGGGACAAAGTTACAAGTTCAGGCTGACCACGAAGGACCTCGGGTCGGCTACATGGACCCAATAAGGTCAGCTGAACAAAAGTACCTTCAATCCTGGTTTGCGCAGCAATGCGTGGAGTCATATCACAGATGAGTCGCGTAGTTTAAGTGATGTGTCAGGTCTCAGATACGGCAAGGCTGCAGTGCAAGGTCCTGTTGTATCCATGTCGAGGACCCAGTTGATGGTGCTTACGATGCTAAGTCCGGTGTCGGGGATGCGATGCGCAGTCAAGGAGATATGTCGGTTCTGAGGAGCTGCAAGGCTATGATGTGGAGCCCGGCATTGTTGTTAGGGCTGCCATTGACAAGAGATGTGAGGGCCTGCGGTGACAAAGCATTTCAGCGTGATGGTTTCCTAAGGTAATGTGGGCTGTGGCCGCAATGCAAGTCTTTTGTGATGTATCCAATCCACACAGCAGAATTGATGCGTGGGTTCTGCTCGGGATTGAGCTGCACAACAGAGGAGATGAATCCATTCCACTCAATCCACAGGCTGGCAGAGCACCTTAGGCCAAGTTCCAAGGGTCCAGGACTGGGGTGGCACCACTTAGCAGGGTAAACTCACAGATGGCAGATTCAAGGTTGTTGGAAGCCTGCTATGTCCCTGAGGCTTCAGATCAGGAGGACAGCCAACTACCCTTTGGGGTACGGGAGGGTAGTAAACTCCGCTCCATCGGTGGAGTTCACAGAATTTTCAACACTCTGCACTCCACTTGGAACGAGGAGTTCTGCAAAAACTCTGATATGGAGCTGTGTTTGCCCCCCCCCCCCCCCATCGCTACTTGGCATGCAACAAACTAGCCACGAGCCTTCACAGGTTCATGATAGGCTCGGTGGGTACAAATGTGCCATTCATACTGCCACATATAGACCTGCACCATATGCACCTGGCTGGCAGGAAAGAGGGTAAGAGGAGGTGCATGCAGTGTAACATGTGCTTGCAGGGGGATCTCAGGGGCAGTGCAGGATACCTGGGTGCAATGAGGCAGGCTGGATGTCATGAGCCTATGGTGCACTGCTGATCCACACGCACCCAGCATGCAGGCTGGATGCCCCAAGACTGCACACCGACGGTGACCTGCACAGTCCAGCTCACATGGTCACGGTGCGAGTGACCCGACGGTGGCCATAGCAGCCGAGCGGAGTCCCCACACGTTCATCTGCACCTGTGCATTATGCGTCGCTCGTTGTGTTACCACATGCAACAGACTGAAAATGCATGGCAGTGACACTGTGCCTGATTCTGGCATGGACTTCTCTGATCACTTGTCTGCTCTCACTTCTGCGCAGTTTGGCTGGCAGTGGTTGACGGAATGAGGAAGAGGCTGTGGTTCTCCAAAGTCGGGCTCTGTCTTCCTCTGGGAAAAGCATGGCGGCCCCATGTCCCTGGGGGTCCTCCAGGGAAACACACTTCTTTGACGATGAGGGGCATGGACCTGTGCGTGCGTGCTGTGGAGTGAATTGTCACATCATCTGCCGAGTCGGGAAGCTGGAGCTGCTTGGGGTATGTGTTGGGTGCTCCCCTATCTAGACAGTGTCATGTTTGTTTAGACTCATGCTGCAACTTAAACGGAGTGAGCATGAGGTGATAAAGAGGCGCATTCCAAGCCAATTAATAAAATGCCACTGTTGAAAAATGACTCACAACAGACCGTCCACTTATCGAGCCAGACCTGAGGTCTGGGAGTGCGAGTCGGGCTTGGATTGCAGGCCTCTGCGCTGTGTGGTAGGCAGAGGTCTTTCACCTACCACATTTGAGAAGGCGCTAGGTAGCAGAACTCCTTGGAATTCCACAGATTTTTTTATGCAACTCCACAGAATTTCACATTGTGCAACTCTGCGAACTCGCCCACCCCTACTTTAGAGTCACTCTGGGTGTGAACTCACGAGATTCAGGTCCAGTCCTTCTCACCCAGGCAAGAAGGCAGCAGGCAGCAGGTCGGCACAGCAAAGCAGGAGTCCAGCAGAGTGCAGTCCATCAGAGTAGGAGTCCTTCAACAGCACAGCAGTCCTTCTTCCTGGCACAGTATCCACAGGTCCATAAGTGTACTGCAGTGGTGCTATCTGAGGTCCATCATTTATTATTTATTATCATTTATTATCATTTATTTATTTAGTGGAGAAGTGTGGCTCACTGGTTAGAAGCGGCAGACCCAGAAGCAGAGATCAGGCCCGGGACCAGGGTTCAATTCCCGACGTGGCAGGGTCTTGGGCTCAATGTCTGCAGACTCGATAATTCTCGCCTCGATGCCTACTCTAATCATGGGTCCCACTTTGCAACTCTGGGCAATAGCTTGCTTAATCTCCACAACGGCCCCAACAGCGCTGGGATGCCTGGCTTCACCTTGGGGGTGCCCAGGAGGGGGCATCTCACAGGGAAAGCCAGGAAGGGTTCCACAGCGGTATACAGCGCCAGGATGCCCAGAGATGGGGCGACAGTGCGCTTTACAAGTATACACACATTTACATTTACATTTACCCTGGGCTACTTGAGAGGGTGGCGTAATCAGTGCTGCAAGTCAACTAGTAGCATTTATTTTACAGGCCCTATGCACAGGTAGTGTCACCTTATTGGGGTCTTATAAGAAAATTAAGTATACCAATTGGGAATAAGTCAATATTACCATGTTTACAGGAGAGAGCACACACACTTTGGCATTGGCCAGCAGTGGTAAAGTGTGTAGAATCCTAATAACAGCAAAATCGAGGTCAGTAAAAGTGGAGGAGAAGGCAAAAAATGGGTGAGAAGACCACCCTAAGGGTGACAGGTATAAAAGGGAGTATGGTATACCTGCATCAGTGGTGACTTGATTGGCTCTTGGTGGTGGGAGAGAGATATGGATGTTCTTGAAGCTACAGGATATATTTCATTGGTGTTTCCTAAGTTATCTAGGGACACTTTCCCTTGACTCGGAGAGGGAACAGATCTCTCTGCGGAGCTATCCCCGAGTGTGAAGCTTCATGCTGAATACTCTCTATATTTACTTGGACTTCTACAGAAGTTCGATTTTATGCTGACACCTTCTATGGTCTTTGACAAGAAATCCCTGGGAACAAATCCTGGTCGTAACCTGTTTTTAGATTGCAAAAGGAAAGTTTCTTTATGGAGCACCTCATTGCAACAATTGGTTTCCTTTGCATTGTGGCTGTTACTTTTTTGGATCTTGTTTTATTACGATTCAGTTTTCTGGCACAATTTGGCCTTCAAAATATAATAATGTACTGTTAGAAATGGGGGTCTCTAGTTGGCAGGGGTAGGTACCACTGTCCAAATAGGGACCCTTGCTTCTAGTCAGGGTAAGGAGGAAACCCTCTGAGATAACCCCTGCTCACCCCCTAGGTAGCTTGGCACGAGCAGTCTAGGCTAACCAGAGGCAATGTGTAAAGTATTTGTACCAACACTCACAGTAACACAGTGAAAACACCACAAACTGACTCCACAACAGTTTAGAAAAATAAAGGTATTTAATCTAAACTACACAAGACCAAAACGACAAAAATCCAACATACGCGGTTCAAGAATATGGTTTAAAAAGAGTTTTTAAGGTTGCGATAAAAAGAATCCACAGTTACGTGAAAAGTTCACAGTTGCGTCACGTTTAGCTCACAGTACCTATAGTTGTGACAAAGTTCCAAAAGCAGAAGCTGGTGCGGTGGAAAACAAGCGATGCGTTGCTCCTGAGACCCTGGGGAGGCATTTGCGACAGCACCGCTACAGCAGCGGGCGTGTTGCGACGAATCGGGTCTGTATGAGGAGGAAGGGCCACTTGTATGGATTCCGGTGCGTAGGTTACGTAGGAATTTTGTTCTCGCAAAGGCACGATGCGACGATCTTTGGAGGTGCGGCGATCTCCGGGGCGACGATGCGCGGACCAGCGGTGATCTTCTCTCTCGCAGCTCCTCGATGCGATGGCTTCGGCGATGACTCTCGCAGTGACGTGATGCGGTCCGCAAGCAGGCGGTGCGGCGATCTCACCCAGCGACGACAGGCTCTGCGACGACACTGCAGCGATGTTAGGCTTCCCGCACCGATCGGGTGCGTTCCTCGAGCGAAGGATGCGACGGCTCTGACAGCGGCAACAGGCGCTGCGACGATCTCGACCTTCGTAGCGGCGGGAATTTCCTCACACTGTCGGGGATGCGCTCTGCAGCGAGCGATGCTATAACTTTTCTGTAGCAAAGTCTCTCAAGCTTAGTTTCCAGCTTCCCAACACAGGTACAACTTCCATAGGCACCACACATGGGCCAAGCACTCCAGGAAGGACAGAACCCTCTCAGTAGAGCTCAGGGGAAGCTGGGGTGAAGTCATTTTGTTCCTGGGACTTCAGAACAGGGAGCCAGCTCTTCTGAGGCCCTTGGAGATTCATTCAAGCAAGGGGACACAGCACAAAGCAAAGTCCTTCCCCTCTCCTTGGCAGCAAAGCAACAGCAGGGCAATCCAGCAGAGCAACAGCTGGACAATCTTCCTTCTTCAGTTTCAGCTTTCTCCTTGGCAGAGGTTCCTTCTTGATTCCAGGATGATCTGATCTTCTGTAGTCAGGGGTCCTGTACTTATACCCCTAAAAGTTCAAGTTTAAAATTTGTATAGCGCACTACTCACCCAGAGGGTCTCAAGGCGCCTGAGGGAGTGGGGTATTTTACTTATCGAATATCCAAGTTTTTAGTTGTTTTCTGAAGGAGAGGTGGTTCTGTGTAAGGCGGAGGTAGGTGGGGAGAGAGTTCCAGGTCTTGGCCACTAAGTAGGAGAAGGATCTTCCCCCCATGGTGGATCTTTGGATGCGTGGAATAGGGGCTAGGGCTTGATTGGACGATCGTAGTTGGCAGGTGGGGGTGTAAACGGACAGGCGCGTGTTGAGGTATTCGGGTCCTAGGTCGTAGAGGGCTTTGTGTGCGTGGGTGAGGAGACGAAACATTATTCTCTTGTTGACGGGGAGCCAGTGGAGGTCTTTCAGGTGGCCGGAAATGTGAGCATGGCGGGGGGTGTCTAGGATGAGTCTGGCTGAGGCGTTCTGGATGCGTTGGAGTTTTTTCTGTAGTTTGGCTGTGGTTCCGGCGTAGAGGGTGTTTCCGTAGTCCAGTCGGCTTGTGACCAGTGCATGGGTGACCGTCTTTCTTGTTTCGGTGGGGATCCAACTGAAGATTTTTTTGAGCATACGTAGGATGTTGAAGCATGATGATGAGACGGCGTTGACTTGTCTGGTCATCGAGAGGGAGGAGTCCAGGATGAAGCCCAGGTTGCGTGCGTGGTCCGTCGGTATGGGTGCGGTTCCCAGGGCCGGTGGCCACCATGAGTCGTCCCAGGCGGAGGGGGATGATCCTAAGATGAGGACTTCCGTTTTGTTCGAGTTCAGTTTTAAACGGCTGTTCTTCATCCATTCGGCTACATCTTTCATCCCTTCGTATGGGTTGGTTTTGGCGGTGTTTGGGTCTTTGGTGAGGGAGAGGATCAGCTGGGTGTCGTCTGCGTAGGAGATGATGTTGAGGTTGTGTTGGTGCGCGATGGTGCGAGGGGACTCATGTATACGTTGAAGAGGGTTGGACTGAGTGATGATCCTTGTGGTACGCCGCAGATGACTTCGGTGGCTTCTGATCTAAAAGGGGGGAGGCGGACTCTCTGGGTTCTCCCGGCGAGGAATGAGATGATCCAGTCCAATTCTTTTCCTTGTATCCCGACGTTGTTAAGGCGTTGTATAAGGGTGCTATGACAAACTGTGTCGAAGGCTGCGGAGAGGTCCAGTAGGATGAGGGCAGCTGTTTCTCCGTTGTCCAGTAAAGTTCGAATGTCATCTGTTGCTGCGATGAGGGCGGTCTTGGTGCTCTGTTTGGCTCGGAAGCCGGACTGTGAAGGGTCGAGGGACTTATTGGATTCGAGGAAGGCGGCAAGCAGACTGTTGACGGCTTTCTCAATGACTTTGGCAGGGAATGGGAGGAGCAAAATGGGGCGGTAGTTCTTAAGTTCAGTGGGGTCTGCTGTGGGTTTCTACAGGAGGGCGCTGAGTTTGGCATTTTTCCAGCTTTCCGGGAAGGTAGCGGAGTTGAGGGAGCAGTTGATGACGTCTCGGAGATGGGGTGCGATAATGGAGTCTGCTTTGTTGAAAATGTGGTGGGGACAAGGGTCGGTTGGCGATCCTGAGTGGATGGAGTTCATCAGGCGGATGGTGTCTTCAGTGGTGATTGGGTTCCAGGCACAAAGGTTGTTGGAGGGGGGTTTTAGTTCGGAGGTGGGTGGGGTGGACTGGTCTTCAAAGCTGCTATGTATGTCAACGATTTTGTTGTGGAAGAACGAGGCTAGAGAGTCGCAGAGGTCTTGGGAGGGTGTGATGTCGTTGGTGCCGGTGGTGGGGTTTGTAAACTCTTTGACGATGTTGAATAGTTCCTTACTGTTGTGGGCGTTGTTGTCGAGTCGATCCTTGAATGCTGATTTCTTGGTGGATCGGATCAGTTGGTGGTGTTTGCGGGTGGCGTTCTTGAAGGTGGCCAGGTTGTCAGTGGTTGAGTTTTTTCGCCAGGCTTTCTCGAGGGTGCGACAGATCTTCTTGGATTTCTTGAGGTCATCATTGAACCAGGGGGCTTTTTTGCTACCTTGCTTGATTTGATGGTTTTTCAAGGGTGCTAATTCGTTAGCGCTGTGGGTCATCCATTGTGTGAGGTTGGTGGCTGCTTGGTTTGGGTCCGATGATTTGGCAGGAGGGTTTTGGTGAAGTGATGTGAAGAGCTGGTCGGTGGTTATTTTGTTCCAGTTTCTGCGGAGAATTGGTTGTGGGTGGTTGTGGCTCGTGATATTTTTGTAGTTGAAGTGAACGCAGCTGTGGTCCGTCCAATGGAGAGCTGTGGTGTGATTGAAGGAGATGTGCTTGCTGGAGGTGAAGATTGGGTCGAGCGTGTGCCCGGCATAGTGGGTGGGGGTGTCAACAAGTTGTTTGAGTCCGAGATTGGCGAGGTTGTCCAGAAGGGTGGTGGTGTTGCTGTCGTTGTTCTTCTCCAGGTGGAAGTTGAGGTCTCCCAGTAGAATGTAGTCCTCGGAGGGGAGGGCGTGTGGGCTGATGAAGTCGGTGATGTCTTCGCTGAATTGTGTGCGGGGTCCTGGTGGCCTGTAGATGAGGGTGCCTCTGAGTGTGGTCTTGGGGTCGGTGTGGATCTGGAAGTGGAGGTGTTCGGCGGCTGCGAGGTTATCGTCGGAACTGGTCGTGATGCGGATGGTGTTCTTATGGACGATGGCGATGCCTCCTCCTGTTTGGTTGATGCGGTCCTTTCGGATGATCTTGTAGCCGTCCGGGATTGCTATGGCGATGTCGGGCGTTGATGAGGCGTTCATCCAGGTTTCAGTAAGAAAGGCGACGTCCAGCGAAGTGGTGTCGAGTAGCTTCCAAAGTTCAATGGCGTGTCTGTGGACCGAGCGGGTGTTGAGCAGGATGCACTTCAGGTGGTTGGAGTCGGAGCTCTGTTTGGAGTTTGTGGATTTGGTGTGGGTCCTGATGCAGTCGAACTTGCAGGAGTGGCAGGTGAAGGGTCCATGGGTGTGTCCTGGGACGGCTTGGTAGCAGTCTGGGAGACGGCCGGGGTTGAGTGCTGAGAGGGTGGCGGCGTCGTACGTTATGCGGGTGGAGTGGATTTTGCGTGGGCCAGGGGGTCTGGCGCTGGACGCGGTCCAGGCGTGGACGGGCGTAGACGGGCTTACCTTTGGCGCACCTTCGGCGCGCATGGGGCGCGTCCGCTGCGCGTGAACGCTGCGCGTAGGCTGTTCTGACATAAGTGGATAGTGGAGGGGGGCAGAGCGAGGGAGGAGCAGCTGGGAGGCGGGAGCGGGGTGGAGAGGACGGGCTGCGAGGCACAACAACAAAATGGCAGCAAAAGCAAAACCGAAACAGGTTGGGGCACAAAGTGGGATTACGCTGTGGGCAGTGGCACTGGCACAATCAGGCACTAATAATTATTTTCAATTCTGCAATGCGAGCGCTACGATATAAACTGCACAAATGAGCAATACAAACTCCGATATAAACTGCACAAACGAGCAATGCACAAATGAGCAATACAAACTACGATATAGACTGCACAAACGAGCAATGCACAAATGAGCAATAAAGCGCTATGAAATTCAAGCAGGCAGCAGTTCTTTAAAGCACAAAGCAATGCGAGCAAAGCCCAACGATACCCAAGGGAGACCAGGGAGCGTGGGGAGCGACCGCTTCTGATAGAGTCAGGATGGTCACAGCGCTTCTGAAGACGGGGCGAACCTTAGCAGTCAGTGGGAGGGAGTAGCAGCTGGGAGGCGGGAGCGGGGTGGAGAGGACGGGCTCCGAGGCACAACAACAAAATGGCAGCAAAAGCAAAACCGAAACAGGTTGGGGCACAAAATGGGATTACGGTGTGGGCAGTGGCACCGGCACAATCAGGCACTAATAATTATTTTCAATTCTGCAATGCGAGCGCTACGATATAAACTGCACAAATGAGCAATACAAACTCCGATATAAACTGCACAAACGATCTTATGCACAAATGAGCAATACAAACTACGATATAGACTACACAAACGAGCAATGCACAAATGAGCAATAAAGAGCTATGAAATTCAAGCAGGCAGCAGTTCTTTAAAGCACAAAGCAATGCGAGCGAAGCCCAACGATACCCAAGGGAGACCAGGGAGCGTGGGGAGCGACCGCTTCTGATAGAGTCAGGATGGTCTAGTATTTGTATTATTTAAAGTATTTGTTCCCTTTGTGCAGGAGGGCTCTGAGCCCAGTCTGAACCAGTTCTGGGTGTTCCTTGTGCACTTTGTTTTCCTGGCCTCTCCCTTCCTTTCAGAAAGAGGGGCAGGGTCGTCAGCCACCCAGCAGGAGGTGGAGCCAGCATTGTGGAGGGAAAGCACAGCCCTGGAGCACTTTGTTGACATGATTCCTTCTCTCCTTTCACAGTGCAAGGCAGAGACATCAGACGCACTACAGGGGGTGGAGCCAGCACTGTGGGGGGCGGGCACAGTCCTATTCAGGCCCAGGTGCTAACTCCTCCCACCACTCAAGTTGCAAATGTAGTCATTCAGCCTAGGGCTGACTCAGCCAGCCTCCTGGGGAATCCCCAGCCCCGGTCACTCTCAAACCAGACAGTCAATCCACAAACAGGCCAAGGCACACAGAAAGGTCAGACAAGAAAACAGCAACTTTCTAAAAGTGCTATTCTCAAACACAGGAGTTAAAAACCGCCTTTCCTAAAAGATGTGTTATTAAATTCTGAGTTCAGGAATACCAGACTTTTATGTCCTATCTTGTTCCTATGGGAAGAAATGCTGGTAGCCACTGTAGCCAGCATCCCCCATGATAGCCTATGGAGCAAGATAGCCTTGCAGCAGTGAAAAACGAAAATGGCTGTAATTCACTACCAGAGCATGTCACCTGCACCAGTACATGCTCTACCTTTCACATACACTGCACCCTGCCCAGGGAGGTACCTTGGGCCTTCCATAGGGGTGACCAATGTGTACAAAAAGGGAAGGGTTAGGCCTGGTCAGTGGGGACACTGACTGCACACAGGCACTGCGGTGGCAGGCCTGAAACACCATTTTAGGGCTACTCATGTGGGTGGCACAATCAGTGCTGCAGGCCCACTAGTAGCATTTGTCATCACCAGCCCTGGCACACCCAGTGCACTTTACTAGGGACTTCATGGTGATACAAATATGCTAATCATGTATATCCAATTACAATACAATTTACACAGAGAGCATATGCACTTTAGCACTGATCAGCAGTGGTAAAGTGCGCAGAGTCCTATTGCCAACAGCCACGGGTCAGGAAAAATAAGGGAGGAAGAAGCAAAAGGTTTTAGGATGACCCTGCAAGAAGGGCCAGTTCCAACATGTACCTTCTGAATCTATTTTTACTTTGTATATAAAATGGATGGATTAATGTCCTGAAATAAACCCTTAAATTTGAGCCAAATAATTCTTGATCTTCATTGTGGAGTCATATTGGCTCCGAAATTAGAAATGCATGTCTGATGTTAACTCTTTTACAGCACTTCAAGTCGACTACCAAACATCTATAAGACCAATGGGGAAATATATTCGATGATTTTAAGAAGAGATTGGGGTTATGTTATGTTATCAACATTTATAAAGTGCAAACAAATCAATCGCAAGAGAGTTGCACTATTGCTCGCTAATTCAGGTTAGCAATACCAGAGGAGTTAGATGAGCATGAGAATGTTTTTGAATATGGCTAAGTCAAAGCAGGATTGTTTATACAAGGGCAGCCTGTTCCAATGACATGTTTCATCATAGTGTGATTGCTCCAGGCACATATTTTGGTCCACTAGAAGGGACATTCTGGTTAATAAGAGATGTTCTTATGCGAGATACATAACTATTGTTTTGCTACACCATTTTCTCTTCCTACAGGTTGGACAGCCAACACCAAAACAAGTAGGTACCACACTTAGGGCACCGATACTGACACAAATGTGGGGTAGGAAGTTTCACGCATTATTATTTTCGTCCTGAAGAATCGCCACAGATCCTTATGGCCACCAGGGGCACAAAACATGTTGGCTAGCTTTTGACCCCAACTTTAGGTACAAACAATAAGCTACAAGGGTACCCTATTACCCCACTGGTAGCACTGACCTTAAAAGAGTTTTCTTATCCGATGGGGAATCCATTTATTAAAGGGTTCAGTGATACCCCAAATCAGTTTTAACTTTTTCATCATTACACACCCATCACCACCCTACCTAGACCTTACATGCACTCATTATACGGCAACAAAAACAAAAGATATCTGCCAAAGTGGCCCTTCTGGGGATCCGTAGGGCATTGCAGCACCAGGCCGATGAGGGGCAATCGCCCTATGATGAAGCATGACATCCCTCGGGATGTGTGAGGGCAACAGGGAGCAGTCCTGTTGACTGTCACTCCATGAGTGTGTCTAACCTTGATACAACTTTTTTTAGTTTCCCTTTCCTTACTCGGAACAGTGACCCCAAGTTTTTGCATCCAACTTACAATAAGTGCCTGAGTTAGGGATTTTCTGGTCTGAAGGAGCAGTCACTGGAGCGCTCTCTTGCGAAGACACATAATCCCGAAACAGGACCCAATGATGGAGTTTACCTGCGCTTTTATAGAGATGTTATCGTCTATCAGGATGTCCAGATTTATGAATACCTTTATAGGGGTAGAGGTAGGGGCAGGAGGCAGTCCCAACTCTAGATGCAGGTGTCAATGTAGTACCATCAGGTTCAATGAGCTACCAGGATCCAGTAAGCAGTGCACAATCAGGACACAGTTCATTAGTAAGATAGGAAAGGTTTAATAATGGGTCAGTGCACACAGTGATGCCCTACAGTGTACCAACTTTAAAAGCCTGTATATCGAAAACCTCAGGTCACATTCATGATTTTTTAGTAGTAGGGATCACACATGGGAGTCGTGACCCTAGACTTCACCTGCTCCAACTGGAAACTGGACTTTAGCATTAGAGATTGAAAATTACTATAATGAATGATATCGCTGTAACAATAGGATTTTTGCAGATTGTAAATCTTTCAAGGATGGATGATTGCATCCTCCTTCTCTTCCTTCCCTCTGTTGTCTCAGGGAACTTCAGCAAGTAATCCAAGGTCAGACAAGTGGAAACTGGTTAAGGTCTAAATGGGAAATCATCCCAAACAGGAGGCTGCTATTTCCAGGGCACAGCCAGCAATACAAGAAGGTTCGTGGGGCATATTTTTCATTAGCAGTGAAAATCTGCTTTGAAGAAAGAAATTGTAATGGCTACCTATCCCCACTAAACTTGTAAGATAGGTCTCAAAAAATGGTATCCTCAGCAAAGGGTGGGATCCACGTAGACCCCCGTTTTGTGCAGCCATGCACCCAGTGACCTTGACAGAAGCCTTTCCTTTACAGTAAGGCATTCACATATACTACCCACACATGGGAAAAGGCAAAGGGACCCAGTTATGGTGGACTGGATGGACCTTTACTGGAGACAGTCATTAGGCAATCTCCCCAGAATGAGTACAGGTAAAAGGCCTATATCATTGAACTAAAATCACAGCCCCCACTGTCACATCATCAACAAAAAGAGGGGGCTAAAGACACCCTTATTCAGGTTAGGTGACACTGTGGCTGCACCCCCTGTCATCAGAGTCTATCTCTGCTTGGGAAAAGCACAGTAAAATATGAAGTGTCGCCAGTGGACTCGAAATTTTTAAGTTCATTGGAGGACAAAGGTAATCCAGGCCAGATAAAATGAACTTCACATGCTTTTCCAAACCTTTCAGATAACTTTCTTCCCAATAAAGATCGTAAAACTTTCTTGCAAATTGAAGTCATTCCACTTTTTGGGGGGGTGCCTAAATGGCTTTATATCTCAAACTTTAGAACGACATTTCTTGAGTGACACAAAAATCATAGTCAGTAGTTAGACTGGGTGAAAGGCAGGATGTTTTGACCTAAGTCGAGCAGCCTACATGATTGGTGATTTGTATGCGTCTCAAACTAAGGAGGGGTAATGGAGTCAGGATCTCGGGGAGTAGTGGTAAGACATTCAGATCAACAAATTAAGATCAATTGGGATGCTCTATAGCCATAATTTAAACAAAGTATACTTGATAGAAGTTTTTGATTTTCTGATTGATATATCCAAAGGTTCCGGAGGTTTTTATGAAATGAAAACAGCTACAAAACGCTTAACTGGGTATTGTTTAACAATCTCTTGTAGGGAGCTCAGCCTCCTATGGGCTATAGTGTGGTGTCGCCTTATTACAAAATGGCTCCACTGCTGAAACTTTCCTTTTGTGGCGCTGTCGCTTTAAATGGAAAATGAGGCAAACATTAAGTTGAACTATCAAAACAGGTACAGCAACCGTGGGGAGCGAATACATCCCATTTCCGCAAAGTGACTGTTAGCCGCGCACAGACACTTGAAAACACCTGTTTCGGAGATTACAACTCCGGTGAGCACCTCCCTGCAGCTCTAATTGTGAGGGATAATACTCTCTGCGGGGGGCGGATCGTTGACTTACTTCAGGACGGAAATCTTTCATGCAATGTTGATTCTGTTTTCGCTTTTCTTGAAGATAATAGCAGATCGCTCGGCGAAGGCGCCCTGGGTTGCCATAGAAAGCAGGCTCTGGCAGATGCACGGAATAAACACTCACATATTCAGAGATAACCCGGCTTCTTTAATGCCACAGAATCTATAGGGAAGCCAGCTCTGATACCATCTTCATCACCTACGTTTTGCATATTCTCTGCCCTCTCATTGGCCTGTCACGGCTCTTAATACAACCCGTTTTTAAAAGATGAAAATTAAACTTCAAACTGTTAAACACGCCTGATTATAAAGTTTGTTCATATTACAGGCCATTATCTTTAAATCCTCCAGCTAGGCTAAAAGCCTATTCTGCTGCTCTTTGGGATTTCTTGTGAATTAATAATGCCAGCGATGAATATTCAAAAGTAGGCAGCTATTGTGCCTCCAAGCACATATTTAATTATTCATTACTCATTTTTATTCACGGAATTAAAAACACAGGGTGCTCTGGGAAATGAAGTGTACTTCACTGCAGGGGCATGAAATCCGACACTGCCCCTTTAAGGATTATTACACTGTATTTATGGTTACCAAGCAACATAAATGCTGGGCAATTAGATCATGGGTTGTCCCAGGAGACTGATGGGATAATAAGCAGTCGTCAATTATTACAGTGACCCAGGAAAGGTCCCTGATGAATAAACCTGTGTAGGAAGAGCAGCTGGGGCCTTTTAAGTGGAACTTTAACATTCACACGAGAGGTGCTTTTATTCAAGAATTTCATTTATGCAAAACTTGGGAATGTTTTAATATTCTAATGCAAGTCATGCAGCTAATATCCGTGTAATAGCCCGGCCCTTCATGCTGATCTTGCTGAATGTCTTAGAAAACGGTTTAATACCTTGCATAGTTCACCATAGAAAAAAGTGCTCCCACCTTTATTTAAGATTAGGCAACTAATTAAACAGCAGGAGTTCATTTCAAACCTAATCACAGTTCACGGCTTTGTTAAGAAATCATCAAATAAAACATCCCGTATCTATTCCATATTATATAAATGAAAATGAAAATGGTACATTTTATCTGTAACTTCTATGGCATTTCGCCGAATAAAGTTATATATATCTATATCTATCTATATATATATATATATATATATATAATATATATATATATATATATATATATATATATATATATATATATATATATATATATATATATATATATATATATATATATAGATATAGATATAGATATAGATATAGATATAGATATAGATAGATATAGATATAGATATAGATAGATAGATATATTATAAATGCATATTGTACTGTGTAGCATTTCCTGATTAGCTATCAAGTCAGAGATTGCTGTAATACAGACTCAGTTAAGTACCAACAGTTCTATCATAGTGCAAGGGGCACCCACTACACTCCTTTGTCCCCTGAAACACCTAACACCATGCTGATCAGAGCTGTTTGGAGAAAATACCCACTACAGCAGCAGTCAATCTGAAAATGACTGCTGCTGCCAGGATAGTGTAGAAGCTCCCTCTGCTACTACAGTGGATAGGCAGCACTCCAACCAAAATGTAAAGAACCCCCTTATACTTTAACATGTAACTGGACAGAGTACTACAACGTCAGGTTTGCTGAGGAGGAGTGGTCTGCTGACAGTAGAATTCTGAAGACAAAACTTGTAGGTAAGTGCAGGTTACGCTCAACAGACCAGGAGCCTCCTGTCTGTTGGTTCTTGTGGTGCAGGTGCCGCAGTGCTCAAGCATGCCTGGTGGATGATGTTGGTAAGGCGTACTGGAGCAGTTCACTGTGTTAATCTATGAGTCGATAATTAACAATACCACGATGAACCAAAGGTTCTGGATTTGTGTAGATCACACTTTAATTTTCCTAATTGAAAAAGTTAGTTTCATGTTCTGACACTACATGGGAGGGGGGGGTCCCAATTATCTTCACTTCACTTCCTAAGCTACCTTAATCACCCAAAGAGATAATGATTTGGGCCTGAACATAACAGTCATTTTCAGTCTATTGAGCTGCAGCCGACTTGCTTACAATCAGTACTTTATTCAAGGCAGACCGTTGCCGAGTCCTTATATTGACTGGTCCGCACCTCATCCAGGCTCCACATCAGTTGTGTGTCAGTGCGTGCCTGAAATCTCATAACTTACTAGCTCAGTAACCCACACAATGGTTTGCAGTAGACATTCAAAATACAGAGGAACCATTGGGGAACCTTAGGGATGCCACAAGCGAGACACCATGGAGGAGATAGAAAATGCCCAGCTAGACACTGCAGGCCAGTTATTCATAAAAATGCTAGAAATCCATGATGGGGTAAGCATTTTACTCGTGATTCAAGCAATTGACCAGCAGAACTTAATCCTTCAGTTCAAATGCTGGCTCTTAGTCAAGCAATCAAACACCCTAGATACCTATTACTAGGTAGTACCAACATGCCTATGATGTGAACAATTGAGGTTTTAATCACAAATCATAGACAAAAAGTAGGTTGGTCGCAATCCGCAATCAAGGGTCTAAGGTGCAAGTGAGTCTGAAGCTTTTGCATCAAACCTTTTTCAACAATATTACCTACGATATCGAGCCCATCAATGGGAGAACTGCTATTAGCATCAAGTGATGGGTTATTCAACAGAAACATTTTAACTGCAGGTATCAGGGACTCAGAACAACTCTATCTCTAAGGAAGGCATGGATGATCCCTGAAAGCCTAAGACAAAAAAGTCAAAAAAGATAGTGAGATCCCATCCCACATTATCTGTCAGTTGTCCACAGATTCTATGCTGGAGGGAGGAACGTATGTAATAAAAAAGAGTGCGTATGTTAAGATGGGGTCCTGAGAGCAAATAGTCCACCGAGGACTGTCATATCTTGATGAATGAGGAGATGCCTCGGCTGTCTTATTCTCTACTATGTAAATGCAGATTAATTGAACTTCATAGTTGTTTTTTTTGTTATTTTGTATTTATATAGCATGTAAACAGCTATTACTATAGAGGTTTAGGACATTCAGCAGTCCAGAGATGAGTTAGCAAAGGGTTTCAAAATTATTTTACGTTGGCTGGGCAAGATGCCTTTATTATGTCTCTATTATCTCAACTAATCAAACTGCAAGGCCTACAATTTTATATGCATGTGAGTCACACTCCTATAAATCTCTGATTAGATAATAAATGTAAAAAACCGCCATCACGAATTAGTTAGTTTGCATGATGCAAAGTACCTAAGTGGCAGCTTGACAGATGCGTCCATAAGTCATTGCAAGGCGATATCCTTAGGTCAGCACCTTCGCTGTGGTGCCAAAATTGTTTCAAAAGGCCTGAAAATGTTTTTTATGTATGGGGAGTGCATAAGCAGGCAAAACACTACTTTGACTGGAATCGAAAACCATGGCACCCTTCCTGAAAGGCTAAATAACTGAGTCGTACTAGTAGGCAAAACAAAAGGCAATGCTATCTAATTTGCATGGCCTTTACAGCACATAACACAGGCCCCTGCAGCCCCCGTGGGGGCAGATGGGCCTTAACCCTTCAAGGGACTCCTATTCAGCTCAAGGCAACTGAATAGCTGTGAAACATGGGAAATCAGGACCCCTCATTAAATTCGACTAGGGAGTCTCATCGTTGTGGGTTATGCCATTGGACTCCTATCTTTGAAACTAGTCACAGATGAAAAAGTGAGGCATGCTAAAATATTTTGAACTCATCGCTGTCAGTCATAGCCCCAATACATTTGGTTGTAAAAGGAACTCCCTCTCAGTTGTTATGGCTGCACAAGACGTTTACCCTACTTTCACACACAGCAGTGGGTGGAGCAAATCAGACTGCTATTCTGGCCAGATTTCTTCCTTGTATTTGAATGGATGCTGTGATTAGTTTCAAGTGCTTTCAGTTTGTTACCACCGGGATCGTGTGGCCATTTTGCACGGTAGGCAGGTATGCACTCAAGGCTGCAGAGATATTTGTTCGTCCGTTTCTTTATTTTGAAGCAATTTGTATGTTTACACACCTTATAGCTTCATTTGATTCAATAGAGTGATTTTTTAAATGTCAAATACTCGTTGCACTTCTAAGCTTTGTCAAGGTTGTTATATTTCATCGTTACACTATTTCCGTGAACTTTCAAGTGTGAACATGGTGTTGCTGTGCAGTTTGTAAATGCCTAGTTAGTTACCTGTAATATTCATTACTCCGAGTCCATGTCTTCCTCGTCACTGTCCTTACGTATGAGTATATCTCCATTTTGCAGAGCCTAGTTACCAGACTTGACTTTTTTTCCTTCCCAATCCAAGATAGCCCCGTAACAAAGGGTATAAATACATCACTTCCTGGGAAGAACTTCCTGAAATAACAAAGCCAGGAAAGAAATCAGTTGAACAACAGGGAGATGCGGGAGGGAACTCAGGAATGTGACGAGGAAGACATGGACTCTGAGTAAGGAATATTATGGGTAAGTAACCGGGCATTATCTCCTTGTCCATCTTCATCTCACAGTCCTTACCAATGAGTATGTGCCACAGCCAAAAAATGATTTAGACAAACAGAGCACAAGAGAAGCAAAAACAAGCATACCAAAGCAATAACCCAAACACCGCACACAGCTAGAGGACTCACGGAACCCAAAACAGCATACCCAAAATCAGGAACCCATCACCCCTCTAGGGCGAAATGGCCCTGGGTCATGATAGGGCGAAGCAAAGCCTAAATGGCTGCAAAGCAAATGCCCAAAAGGAAGCACCCCAAAAGCTGCCAAGAAGGCAGAACCCCTCCCGGCAAATCACCCAGGAAAACTCGCCAGAACAGGTAGGCCAGCAACAGAAAAAGAAAGAGAAAAGGCCAACCCAAACCAACGAGCCCAAGGAGAGAGAGATAGTGAGAACCCCTCTCCGCCAGGCAAGGAGACCAACAAAAGCCACAGACCTGGGAAACACAGCAGGGTGCAGAAATTAAACAGAAAGTGCCTGAGGGACACCAGAAAATAAAAATGCCTCACAGGTCCAGACACAGGAGGAGGACCAAAGGCAGGCAAGACAACTTTAGAATCCAAATTAAAAAAGAGAAAAGCATCACTGCCAAAAACCAACTGTAGGAGCAGAGGGGAGGGCAACAAAGCCCCAAGCTCACCCCCCACCCCATCATCCTGCAGACCCAGCCACCAGAAGCACAACAGTGTCAGAAGGAAACCAGAAAGCAGCCGACCACAGTCTCAAATGGAGCACGCGGTCAACTGGGCTGAACCGGAGGCAAACCCAACCAGGCACTGAAGAGGGAACACTTGGATGCCTGAAAAAGCAGTGAGCCGCCAGAGGAGCCCACAGAGAACAACCACTACCCTGCAGACAGACAGACACAGCTAAATCCAACTGGAAACCACCCAAAGATATTCCCACATGGCTGTAGAAGCACCAGAAGACACAGACGTAAAACCTCAGCCAAACGCCAGCTAGAAGCCACAAGGGCAGACAGCCTATGAGCTTGTAGGAGCAGGGCCACAATGGCCTGCATACCTAGAAGGTCGTCACACAAGAGCCAGACCGTAAACCTCAACCTGAGAAGCGCGGCCATAGGAAAAAGTGGCAGACACCGCAGGGGCGGTGGAAGCGGTACCACTCAATGTGGCCACACCACAAGGAAGAGAAGCCAGGGGAACTGAGGGCACCACACAGCACCACTTGGACCCACACCACCATCGGAACCACCCGAGAGAGATGAGGCACAGGCAGAAAACAGTAAAGAATACCCTGGGGCAGGAAAGAGCCAGGGAACCCATAGCGCAAGCATCCGAGGGCATGACCAGCCAAGGGAGATCGAACCGAAGAAGAAAGGATCAAGAAAGTCCAGATCCACACCAAACATCCCAGAGAACAGACCGATGCAGGCCATCAGTAGGTCAAAAACACTGTCCTGGAAGGCAGGCGGCAGCGAGCCAGGAGAGGGAAATGACCCAGAGCCGAAACCTCTGAAAAGGAGAAAATAGAGAGGGCACACACTGTCCCACTGATGCACAGAGGACCAGACAAACTGGATGCCTGCCTGAACAAAAACCGCCATGGGCAACAAAAGGTGACGGAAAACAAAAAGGCCAACAGAACTGCCTTTCCCCACCTGAAGACAGAAGTGACCCAACCGAAGTCACCACCCCAGAGCAGCACAAACCTCCAAAAGGGCACCCCACTCATTCCACAGGCATTGGCTGTGAGGACGAGGCCTAAAGAAAAACCACCCAACAAAAGAGCAGAACGAGGAGGCACCCAAACGAGAAACTCACACACACATAAAAATAGACCCTGAAACCATAGGAGATCGCACACCAAGGGAGACAGGCATCCCCCCGCAAAGGGAAAAAGGCCCATTCAAGGCCAGCATCCCCTGAAGGCGGAGCCACAGTCCCACAGATGCCTAGGGGCTAAGAAAGCGAGAGGCCAAAAAGGACACAATGCATCACCAACACAAAGAGCCCCCTCAAGCATCTCCTGAAGTGAAGCCCCAGGAAAAAGGAGATCCCGGGACGGCTGGACTATGGACCACCCCCTGTGGCCTAAGAAGCTCTACCCCTGTAATTACATGGGCACCTCCAACCGGTCGAGCAAAAAAACCACAGGAAGCAACCAGCTAACCGCCCAGAGAAGTGAAGAGGGGGATATCCGCATATGCAAAGTACCCACCATCTGAGCCAAGCACATTAACACCCTAGGTGTGGACACCAGCCCACAGTGCAAGACCGAGAACAGGAAGAGGAAGCCCATGACCATAAAACAGAGGAACTGTGGGGAAGATGGATGAACTGGGACAGGGAGAGAAGCAACCATGAAAACAACAGAGGTCAGGAAGCCACTTACCGGCAGAGAGGAGAGGCAAAAGCAGCTTGAGAGACCCCAACCAGAAAGAGAAAGTGAAGGACTCCCCCGAAGACCAGAGCAGGGTGGACCCACCCGATGCAACTGGACTTGGGGAAAAAACAAGGACCCATCACCAAGGAAAACCCACCTAGGAGGCAGGATGGCAGCCTAATGGACAGGCGTGAAGCAAGACCTAACAGCAGGAAGTTAACCCACACCACAGAGGGAAAGTCCACTGCAGAAGTCCCCAGCAGATATCACTTAGAAAGAAACCAAGGAAACCAGCCTCCACCATTTCCATCCACTCCCAACACACCTACAAAAGCCAAATGAAGGAGCAGAGAATCAGATACCCTCTACCGCAGAAAAAAAGGCACCAGAGTCTGGCTAGGAATCAAACACTAGAAAATGAGGGCCAGCAGAACCCACATATCCAAGGTTCTGGGGCTGGAGCTCTTTTGCCAGTCGCAAAAGCAGAGTCCACCAGCTGCGGACAACATACTCTACAGCAGTTCCAGAACAAGTGAGGAGCGCCCGCTTCCAGAAGCAAAAACCTCCGGGAAAAGGCACTGCGGGGCGCGACCCCCTCTGCGGAGACCACAGCAAGGCGACACAGAAGCATGGGACCCCTCCATTGCCCGAAAGAACATGAGAGAAAGGAAAACATGTAGCCAAATAAACAGGAAGCGTGCACCTTCATTGTACCCAGCAACAGAGAGGGGGCTACATCCACCACGTGCCGCCCAGTCAAGCAAGAAGGACAAAGAATGTAGTGGCCACCAGACTGTGCACTCTAGAGACCCAATGTGACCGCCCAGAGCTGGAGCAAAGTGCGGACTGATAACCCAGCTCCCTATCCCATCTGAGGAACGGGAACACCATGAGTGCTCCAAGAGTGAGCCACCTTTCTACAGAACCGGCCCCAAATTGCCCAGTGGAGGGGGGGGGGCAGCAAAGCAGCAGAGGAACTATAAAGAAAAGACAAAAAAATTAAAAATGGACAAAACTGTGCCCTACAATAATGGTCCATAAGAGCCGTAGCCTCCCAGCAGGTGGGGGATGAACCAATGTAACACCCACGATGTAGAAGAAGGATGGACAACACCTGGAGTCAAACCCATAACTTACCAAGGAAGAGTCCAATACTGGAATTACTGGGACCCCAGGGACACAGAAGCATACAACACTCCCAACGTGAGGAGCAATGAGGCAGCACAAACTGCACCCAGCACATCACCAGAAAGTAATCACCACCAAAGTTGGCAGGTTGCCAAGAAAATGGCACTCATGGCCCAGGAATGCCCCCAAGAGCAAGCCACTGTGCAACAAGACCGGGCCCCGCCATCACTCTGTGGGGGGGCAGCAACCATTGCAGCAAAAATGAGAAAAATGGCTTTCAGGGCAATTCCCTCCACCATGGAGGAACCCAACATAGGCCCAGTACAGGAGGAGGATCCCTCCCAGCCCAAAATGCTGCCTCCACTGCAGCCACAGGAAAGGCCCGGAGGCCAGGGCGAAAGCAGGCCTAGTAGAGAGTCCAGCTACCACCGGAAGGGCCATAGAATCACTCATGACAGACAGGGAATCCCCAACAGCATTGAATGCTGCAGCAATTAAGCAGGAACCAGACCAGCATAGGAAAACTCTTCCTGGAATCCCGGCTGTTTGGTTTGCCAGGTCAATGCTTTCAATGAGTGTGCTCCCCCCGCCCACCAAGGACAGGCAGAGGCAACCAGATGTGCCACATCACAAAGTGGAGGTGCCATTTTGAGATCAGACAGACGATACATGTCTGAAGATCCCATCCAATGTCTCACCGGGCAGACAAAGAAGTGCCATGGACCCCTTGGAAGCCCTTAATGCAGCAAAATAACCAGGGGGAGCATTTGCTCAAATAAAATAAAAATAAAGATATAAATAAATTACAAAACACCTATAAGATGTACCAGTGATCAACAGTGGCTATCCAGCAGGCCACAGACGAGCTCCGTGGACTCGTATACCCCATGGCCCAGAGGAAGATGGCAGGTGGAACCCGCGCTGAGGAGCACACGCTGAGACTGCTCTCGTTGTGTTCTCTGCTGCCTCTCACTACTCCCACCCAATACTCATAGACGGATTCTACCACCCATACAAAAATTATCAGTATCCAGCGGCAATCCTAGTGCCGGGCTGCAGGGGCTGCAGGGGGTAACAGCCTCACGTACAGTGGCTGTTCCTTGGTCCGGAGTGGGGCCGAATGTTGTTGGTGCGGCCGCATTGGCTGAATCTCCCTTCTTTCCACCACATCTGTTTCCGCAGCGTCTACACCTGCATCCTGGACGCGGCTACAATGGATGAGATGGCTGGCTCAGAGGTGCTGCAGGACCCCCATGAGGCAGCACCCATTGGATCTTTAGTACAGGAAGATGAGGCTACTGAGAAAAAGGGGCCCTCGATAAAAGACAGGTTAAAACGAAGGCTGGGAAAGTGCCCCACTGCCCTGACCTCATGTCCCTGCAGTCTACGTGGGGGGCCCAAGGAGAGCCCCCTACGGAAGTGGGTAAGTCTAAGGGAGAGTTAAAGACTCAGATCTCAAGGCTATCCAAAAGTGGATTTGCCCCACACATCTCCAGTAAGAGGTGCAGCACAATCAGTAACAGAAACTAGCTCTAATGCTAGTCAGGTTTTGAGCCCAGCAATTTAACTAGGATATGCAACGGATGGCCTTTTGGAATCTTCTAGTTGCTCACCACATCAGGGTATCTCCCCTGATAACTCAGAGGTAGATGGGAAGGAGTGTAGAATGAAGGGTGGGCCCATGGGGGCAACCGAGCCCTCTCTAACAATCATCTTTCAGCTCTTACAGATGCAAAGAACTGAGGCCTTGGAACACTATGCTCAGGTGAAAGAGGACAATAAAAATATGCAGCATGCTCTTACAGAGGTTACTAGCAAAATGGCAAGTTTAACTTTGGATGTTTCTGAACTCCAGCACTGAGTAGCAAGTGTCGTGGAGGTTGACACAGCAACAACTAAAGTAGTCACAGAGCATGAACACCAGCTGGCATTTCTTGAATGTAAAGTTGAGGATTTGGAGAACAGGCAATGTCGGGATAACCTTTGGTTATTTGGAATACCAGAAGGAAGGGAAGGCAATGACACCTGGGCCTTCGTGGTTAGCCTATTTCAGAAAGCTCTTCCGGACCTGGCAGATTTGGATATGGACTACCAAACTCAATGAGCTCATAGGCTACCTTTCTACTCTAAGCAAGTTGCAAATTTTAAACGTCCTTGTCCTCGTCCCATTCTTATTTAAGTTGGAAATTTTCTTTTGTGACAGGCGATTTATTATAAAGCTTGTCCAACAGCTCCATTGCCAGTTGATTCTCTTTCAATCTACGTTCGCTCGGATCTTTGTAAAACAACAATGGACAAGCGCTGGAATCTGCGTCAGTTAATATATCCATTTAAAGCTGTTGGGGCACAGGTGTTCTTGCAGGAGCCAGCACAAATGAAGGTTATCAAGAATGGTCGGTCACAGATATTTCTTACTGAACTTAAAGCTGCACAAGCCCTCACCTCATGGCAACAAGGGACTTTAGAGCATTCTACGTACATTTATTTTATATGCATAACTAGAGTAAGGAGTTGAGGCACTAAGGGGAAAAGTGGCAGAATTAGCCCCTTTGTAGCTGGGCAGTTTATGTAGGTTATATATGTTTACAAAAAACTATAAAAAAGGGGGAACATTATACACTGAGTGGTGGTCGTGTGATGTGATGGGGGAACATGGGGGGGACAGTCAACACAGCGCTCCACAAGGGCTGTCAAACAACTGACAGCATTAAAGGGTGGGTGATTTCCTCTCATAGGTATGGGGTGGGTTGGGCCGAGTTAGGGTGGGTCAGGGGGCATTGGGGGGTATCTTTGATAAATGGCCTGTGCACTTCTCAGTCAAGGAAGGCAAGGGGGGTATCCATGGGAGTCAGAATAACATGAAATTGGGTCCAGCATGTAACGTAAAGAGTTAGGTGGTCGGTAGTTTGAGATGGCGGCGAGGGCTATCAATGGATAGGTTGGCCAGTCAATGACTAGTATCAAATTAATGTGTGGGAATGTGGCAAGGAAGGGACAGCTTATTCGTGAGGAACTAGTAGCATACAAAGCACAATATATTGGGGTTACTGAAACTCATTTGGCATTTAAAAGATCAACAAGTATTGAAGCAGCTGGGGTATGAACCACTCACATCTACTACTCAAACCATGTAGATACGGGGGTTGCCATCATGAAAGCTAGGAGACTAGTCATTAGGATTTTGCGAGCTGCTTTGGACAGTAGGGTTAGATGGGCTATATCACAGCTTGTCATTAATGGGCAGACTTACACCATCTGTGCAGTTTACGGTCCCAATCTTGATGACCCAGCACTTTTGACTTCTTAGACTTGGAGCTGCTGGATTGGGGGAACTTGATTGTAATGGGGGATTTTAATTGTGTGATGGATTATCATATATATACTACCATACGGCAAGCTAGCATTCGGATGCCCAAAACATGTGCATCTATTATGGAATTAATTCAACTTTATTGTCTTGTTGAAGTTTGGAGAGCTATGAACCTATAGGTACCAGGCTATATTTATTACTCAGCACCTCACAGACACTACTCTCATATTGATCTGGTATTGGTACAATGGCATCTGCTGGAAGGGGCATCTATCGAGATTTGTCAGAAGATTACTTCAGATCATAATCCTATTGTATTTAATATGCAGTCTGGAACAGTGGAGGGAAGGGACGGACGTTGATTATTTACATTTCCCTGGAATTTACTTGCCAGCATGGAATATCAGGTATATAGGAAACATTTACTCATAGAGTATTTACTAAAGAATAAAGGCACTGCTGTGATCTCAATAGTTTGGGACAGCATGAAAGCATATATACGGGGAGATGCTTTAGTTCATCCTGGCTCAAAATAAGAGTAAACAGCTAGAGGCAGTCCAAATTTCGCAGGAGTGCTCAGATTTGGAAAAAGACCATGCACAGGCAATCCTTTTAAAAGATCCAAGGGAGCAGTCATTATTGTTGAAACTAACTGAGAGGCGACCAATACTTAGCAGGGGATTGAATAAGAGGGTGGCTGCCATTTGTCCGAAAAACAGGGCCTCTCAATATGAGTATGGAGAAAAGGTGGGGCGATTGTTGGCTTATCAGATTGCTGATAAAAAAATCAAATAATACTATTTGTTGGATTACAGGGGAAAGCGGTGTAATCCACACGGACCCGCAATCCATTATGGAACAATTTGCCCTATTTTATTTTTCAGTTAAATATCTACAGGAATACGGAATGCCTGACCTAATTTCCAACAACAGATTCTTGAGGTGGAAGTCAGTCTTGGTGAGGTGGTGACAGCCATTAATGTACTACCTTCAGGGAAAGCAGGCTGGGAAGACTCAATACTGCTAGAGTTTTACATTTTGTTTATAGATATGTTAACACCACACCTCTTAGAGTTGGCCACCGGTATTATTAACAGAGAGGCCACTCCGTGATCATGGGAATATACTAATATTATTGTTTTTCTCAAAAAAGATAAACTTCCTGAAGAATGGAGCTCTTATTGGCCTATCTCCCTGAAAATGGAGATCCAAAGGTCTTTTGTTTAAAAATCCTAGCACAGCGCCTTGCTCCAGTTATGCATAATGTGGTTTCAGAACAACTGCATGGTTTTATACCTGGCAGATATACTACAGTTCATAGTAACACTGCGATTGCAGTTGCTTCCCTCCGAGAATTCCGGCAAGACCTTCCTGCAGACATTAAAGCCGATATGGCAGCCTCATTCGAATCGTTCCGCACTGAGATGAGAGAGAAAATGGAAGCCAAAAAACAGACGTGGACTCGGTGGGCACACAGACTCTTGACCTTGAAGCAAAATACCAAGAAGTGACTGACCGTCTCAAGCCTTTGGAGGAAGGTGCAGCTGACCTGCGCAATCAACTCCGGGCGACCACACTTAAGTGTGAAGATCTGGAGAATCGCTCCAGACGCGATAACATCCGCGTCCGAGGCCTGGAAGAGGACTGCGAGGGCCCGTACCTAGTGGCATTCATGGTTGGACTCTTCTCCTCTGTCCTGGGAGAAGGTGGACCGGAGGTCAGCCTGGAGAGAGTCCACAGAGTGGGGCCGTGACTCCCGGGAGAGGCCAGAAAACCAGGTGACATCCTGGCGAAGTTCAGCTCTTTTAAGGTGAAGGAGAAGGTTCTGCAAAAGGCGAGGCTCTCGGACATGATCTCTTTTCAAAATGTCACCTGCACGCTCTATCAAGATGTGTCCCAGGCCACGCTTATGAGACGCCAACAATTTCACCCGATCACTGACCTCTTGAGAGAAAAGAACATCAGATACCGCTGGACTTACCCCATTGAGATTACGTTTCCCTGGAACAACAAAAATTGCCACTGCCAGGAGCTATCGGAAGAGGAGGACCTACTAGGTCTAGAGATAACTGCGTCTCCTCCGCAAGACCCCGGGGGCAAGCGAGGATCTGACTGTCCAGGAGGGGACCAGTGGCGTCGTATGGGCAGATGAGGCGCAAACACTCCCGAATGATACCCAAAACCAACAAGATCCCAAGGAGGAACTTCCCCGCCCTAACAAACAGGCCGACTGGATGGAGAGATGGCTGGAGCAGAGGACTTGCACTGTACAGCTGCGGGAGGTCCTGTAGACTGAGTCTCCCCCTTGTTGTTTCCCCTCTAGGGTGCTTGGCTTAGGACGGTATGCCTCAGCATCCCATCGGTGTGCAAGGGAGGAGGCCTGGCCGGTTTGATTGAGGCCGCTGGAGGTGAGGTAAGGAGGGGGAGAGGGGAAGGGGGGACCAGGACCAATGCCTAGCACCCGGACGGATAAAGACTCGCCGGCACATATGTCATGCTATCATTGCGAATGGGATACTGAACAATAACTCAATGCACTTAGGCTCCATAATGTTTTTTTACTTAGTTGCCTTACAGCATTTATTGTCAAAGGGGCATGGGAATCGGAAATGGCTATGCTCTTTGAGTGTGCTCTAACACAGAGGGTTCCCATCACAGAGGGAACCCTCTGTGATGGGAACCCTCTGCACTCGTTTTTTTGGGTTATGTAGTTTGATTAAGTTAGTTCGGTGTCATGGTGCCTTTTTTATTTTTTATTTTTGTCAGGGAGGGGTGGAGAAAAGACAAATGGGGGCAGGACCAATACAGGGGCAAGAGAAGGAACGCAGTACCGTTATTAAATCTCTATGGCAGTTAGGTCCATAACTTGGAATGTCCGGGAACTTAATCCCCCTCACGAGAGTCAACGCATGTGGAAATATTTAACAGATCATAATGTTCAAGAAGCAGCCCTGCAGGAGATGAACCTACAAAAATCCGAAGGACACTGCATGAAACACAAGGCATACCCACAAATATACCAATCATCCCACGCTAACAAACACAACGGGGTGGCACTGCTCTTCCACACGGGGGTCCCATTCCAGATGCAAGACACTAAAGCAGACATACAGGGGTGATACTTAATGGTCAAGGGATGTCGTATTTTGGCAGCTCCTGAGTTAGCGTTTAGCACAGCTACACGATCTTTTCTCTTAACTTGACTAAAAAATACGGGGGCTATATTGAATCCTTTGGCTTCCATTTTGTATGAACACGCTGTCTCGTGGTCAGCATGCCCTTTTGTCCTTTTTCGATACCCATGGTCGTTTACCTTGCCCAGCAACAGGCTATTTTTAGTACTGGTCAAGCACACATGCGCATTATACATCAACTGGTCATTCTTTAGGAATGTTATCCCAAACTGACCAATACTACTGGACTCCTCCCACATGCTGGCTGTGTTCCAAAAATGACCTTATATGTACCTAAAATGTGTAAACTTGTAAACGCCTACCTTTTTATTGCTATTAAACTGTATAAAAGAGGTCGCGCACCAATGTTCGGGGTGCTACTTCTTGCATTGCCGAAGGGTGCTGTAGGAATGTACCACCACCCCATGGGGTCTTAATAAACCTGTCTCTTGCATTTTCCAGTGTCCGTGCCAACTTCTATACTAAGGTGTTCGAGAGTTTAGCAGAGTATGTAGGCCTGATTGAACCCAACACCACAATTGGCGACCACGAAGGGACTCATCGGTGACTCGGATGCCCGAAGGAGAGGTCGTGACGAAGGATTGGAAACTCGCCATGGAAGCGATCGCTGCCTTTGAGTGACCCGAGTCTTGGCACCCACGTTGTTTCTTCCTTCCTTCTGACCCGACCTTCCAGGTGGCGCCGGTCCTCGACTGAGATTCTGATCTTGGATTGTCGTGTAGTGCCGTTTGGCTGATTCGACTAAAGAACTTGGCAGTTGGACCTTGGACGTTTGAAGGTACTTGGTAAGCTTATGATTGGTAAGGTAGTCTACTGACACATACTGTGGCTTTTTGAATTTGAATTTGAATTTGTTGGAGTTAGCTAACGTTTGGACCTATGAATTTGATGTATATGTGGAGTGCACCTCACATAGGCAGGCATGTAGGGATATTTCTCTGATTTTGCTTTTTGTTTGAGCGGCACACCGTGTATAAAGCATATTAAGTGCCATTTTATGTAGTATCACGTTTTCGTGATATTTTTGACATGCCTGTTCTCAGCACACTCCGAGGGATGTGCTGCCTTGGAAATGGTACCAGTTATCGATTAAATAAATCACAGCCGGCTCCCCCAGAGGGGACTCCAAATCGAGAGATGTATGTTAAATTTGGTATTCCGCCAATAATGTATAGTTCATTGTGGCATAAGTATACCAAAGCCGATCGTGAATTGCAATGGCCACTACATGGGTCATTTGATTTACGAAAGGTGCAATATGTGGAGCAGTGTTTGTTTCAGCGTAGGTCTAGGCAGGATATGTTTGATTGTGTGCGTATGTGGGAGAAAGAGGTACGTGAACGATTGAAGCGTGAGGAAGCCTTGGCGGAGAAGGTGCAGCGAAGGGCTGCGCGTGACAAAGCTTTACAGCTACAGGAGAAGGAGTTACAGGAACAGAAAGAGAGGGAGACTCGAGAACGTAATTTGCAGATTAATGGGCAATTCCCTATCCGACGTCCTCTTTATCCGGTCCTTACTAATGAAATGGATGATTTTTCGTTGTTAG
The DNA here is from genome assembly GCF_964261635.1 of Lissotriton helveticus. Lineage (NCBI taxonomy): Eukaryota > Metazoa > Chordata > Amphibia > Caudata > Salamandridae > Lissotriton > Lissotriton helveticus. The sequence continues at coordinate 378,106,673 of NC_136070.1, read as the reverse complement.
ATCGTTGTCCGCCTCCGTATGTTGCACCTACGGCTCCGAACGAGGAATCGGATGAGGAAGATCAGAATACACAGCGTACTAGGTTATCTTCGGATCGAACTGCGGAATTACGTTCGCTTGCACGAAAACTAAATGTTAATACTATAACTGTTTCTGAGATTAGTAAGCATATGGAACAGTGGTCTGATAAGGAGCGATTGTATTTCTTAGATCATTTTGGAGATGAGGTTGTTGACCGATTTAGAAAGTATTCTTCTGAGTTAGAACCTAAGGATATCTCGAAGGGTCGTGATAACTTTCGTAAAGGTCTCTTTATTCTTTCAGATGCGGATGAGTTTTTCAAGCGTTTGGTTCAGCTACGGAATGAGGCGTCGCGGCTACGGGAGTTGGAAAAGACATCGGGTTCACCTACGTCTGGATCGACGGAAATATCTAAAGAATGCTCTATCTTTGGAACAGATAAGAACGCCGCGATTAATGTTAGACCTATGCGGGAAGCTGCGCCTTTGTATGTCCCTCATAAAGGGGATGGCACAGGGGGCGTGGCCAAGTACGCGATGTGAGGAGACGTGCCCGAGCTGAGCTCCGAGCGCGGCTCCCCTTCCACGGGCTATTTCTCCTCCATTTCTAGTGCTACCGGGCCCAAACTCGAACCGAGTGCACCTGGGGACCTGGTCAGCCATCACCGAAATTTTCGGAAGGATCGGAGTACTTGACCCTCCGACCGCCGACTGCCACGGCGCCTGCCCGCCCGGGGCTCACTTCCGGTCGGCGGCCCCATCTACCCGAGACCGGGGATCCAACCCATCGAGGTAGGCCGCGACAAGTGTGCACTCCCCGGCGCGCTCAAGTGGGGGAAGGAGATCGCGCCGCAACGCCGGCTGTCCGCCGGCGCACCAGCTGCGCAGGAGCCCCAGCCACTACTGTAAGGCACACCACCCTGGCTTGCAACTGGCGGTGAAATCGGCCCGCCCTGCCCACCGGCTCTGGAGGCATCCTGCCAAGCCCTGTGAGCACCAGAGAAGGGTTGCACTCGGGTCTCTGGGGGCCCATTTGGACAGCATTGCCCCTGGCTCCCGACAGGCTACAGCGAGGACTGACCCGCTCTGCCCCCTGGGCCCTTGCACCCGCCCACCGCCTCGACTCTGGCCCAGCAAGAGGGAAGGGACCGTACCACAACGCCCGGTGCCCCCCGGCGAACCCACAGCGCAGGGATCCCAGAAGCTACAAGCGGGCACGCCACTCTGGCCCGCGGCGCCCTGTGCCACTGACCCGCCTTGCCTGCCGGCACTGGGGACTTCCCGCCACAATTAGCGGATACCGGAGGACGGTCGTGCTCCACTGTTTGGAGGCCCGCACTGGCGACATCCCCCCCTGGGCCTGAACAACCAGCGACGGAGACTGTGCGGCCCCACCTCCTAGACACCAGCGCCCGCCCGCTGTTCAAGTATAGCCGCTGGTCGACGCAGGACCCATCCAGCGCCGAAGAGCCCGGCCCGCACGATACACGAACTGCGGCCACGCTGCAACGGCCCATCTCACAGTCGGCCCTGTCCACAGTGGCCTACCCGGGCCCACGCGGGTGAGCTCCCAGGACAGCCCCGCATCCTCCACTCCGGCCGCCCCGGTGCTGACCTCCACGGTGCCCCACACATCGCTAGGTGGCGTCTAGGATCCTGCGCGCCACCCGGCAAGGGCGGAGCTGACGGCCTGACCGGGAGAGACCAGAGCACACGGACCCCGTCAGTGTTCACCGCAAGTGCCTGCCCAATCGGCTGCCTACCCGTGACGACCACCCTCATGTCAGGAGGGACCAGAGCAAAGTCCGGCACCGGTGGGACACTGAGCAAAGGGAAGATGGTGAAGAACACAGAGACTGACCAAACCACCTCCAAACTGGACACTATGCTGGCGGCCATGGAACGCCTGGAGGAATCCATGCAGCTGACCCGTACGTCGCTGGAGAACAGGATCGATAAGGTGGCTGTGGACCTGACGCTCCTTCGCGCGGACCACAAGAAACTGTCCGACCGCACCACGACCTTGGAACAGACGATGGCGGAGACCACGCCCAAGCTGTCGCAGACGGAGAAGCACGTCCGTGACCTACTCAACCGGGTGGAGTTCCTCGAGGACAGGGCGGAGGATGCAGAAGGACGGGCCAGAAGGAACAATGTGCGCATAGTGGGCCTGCCGGAACGATGGGAACGGAGGGAGACGGCGGAACATATGGAGACCTGGCTCAGAGAGCTCCTACCAGAAGGCACACTGTCTCCACATTTTGTGGTGGAAAGGGCGCACAGGGTACCATCCCGTCCACCCCCGGAGGGCTCCAACCCGAGGCCTATGCTTATGCGGGTGCTGAACTACCGTGACCGGGACGCCATTCTCCGCGAAACGCGGAAACTATCGGACATACAGGTAGACAACGCCAAGGTGATGTTCTTCCCTGATTACACCATCCAAGTCCAGCGTCGGCGTCAATCGTTCCTCGAGGTGAAACATCGGCTCAGACGCCTGGCTCTCAAGTACTCCTTGCTGTTCCCAGCTCGTCTCAGAGTGGTGGCGCAGGACAAAACCCACTTCTTCGATACTCCAGAGGCGGCGGCGGCCTGGCTGGATTCAGGAATAGATGCGAACCACGTACCCGCGCCGAAGGAGCAGCGCCGAAATCGAGGTACTCGTAGGCGGAGACAACGACACGCCTCTAGGGCCGGGTCGCCAACCACGGACGCGGAAATTGGACCCACTCCGGAGCAAATACACGCTGAACAGCAGGGGGCCATTCGAATAGTAGCTGAGATCAGTGGATCACAATCACCCATCCTGATCTCCAACGCAAGCCCAAGATCACGCGGGAGCGAAGACGACGACTTCATGTACGGACTGCCAGATGACACGAACACGGAGGGCCTGCCGGATGTCACACCCCAAACATCGGATCAGATTGTATAAGCCACTCCCCTCAACCTAGTCCGGGCTAGGCCGTTGCAACTGGCATCTTGGAACAGCTTGATCACCTCTAAGGCAGGCTCGGCCGGAGGTCCACGACGGCACTACTGGGAACCACGGCAGCTATGTTCAGCCCCTTCTCCGGGATCTGAGCTCCACTCCTGATCCCCCCCCCTGCCGATCCGTCACGGACCCCCCCGTGACAACGAGAGAGGAGCCGGAGCGGTCCCTATGGCACATCACCGGGTGCGAGTGTCTGAAGGGGTGGACGGACCCCCAGAGGTGAGTGTCCCCCCCCGAGGGAATGGCAGATGGGATCCCCCTTCTGGGGTGGACTGTCTGAGACCAGTGACATTGGGAACTCTGATCTGTCTGCGGACGCTGCCACTGACTTTTGGTGACCCTTGACCCACTGCCCGTGGTGGAGAGCCGCCACGGCTCTCTTGGCGACTTGAACTGACTTGTTCATCCAAGTGCTAAACTTCGTCATCCCCCCATTGAACTCACGGATTGATTGAGCTCGATTGAGCGTTTGGGCGGCGACTTGTTCTGTTGTCGCCCTTTTGGTATTATGTTTCTGTTAAAGTTCTTCCTTTTGAGACTAGTGTGGACATTGATAAGTTACGACGTGCATCCCTGGGCCTGTGTGGGTGGGCGAGGGGAAACAATGGTCACTGTTTGCGGCTGCTGTGCGTGTGTGGGTGGGGCGGGCTGGGGGTTGGGGGGGGGGGAGGGCAGGCGCTTGGGCACGAGGCACACTGTGATGGCTACGGTTAAATTTTGTACCTGGAATGTCAGGGGCATGCACACACCCTCACGTAGATACCAGGTGTACTCATACCTTAGGCGACATCAGGTCCAGATTGCACTACTACAGGAGACGCACCTGGTCACCGCTGAGGTAGCCGCACTTCGCCGTAGGTGGAGGGGGCAGATATTCGCCACCACCTTTTCAGCGTTCGCACGGGGGACCCTGATCTGGGTCAGACCCGGGGTTCCATTCGCACTAACACACAGCAATATCGACACTGAGGGACGCTACGTCTTCATACAGGGCAGGCTAGACGGTCAACAGATTGTCATAGCCTCCATATATACACCTAATGTAGAGCAGGGGAAATTCTTCACGCGCTTGTCAGCAGTAATTGCGCCCTGGCCAGACGTACCTTTGCTGGTGGGTGGGGATTACAACTGCGTACTGGATGTTTCCCTTGACCGCTCGTCCCCCCCAGCAGCGATCGCCCCAGCGCAAGCAACTTCCAAGGCCCTGCTTGATTGGGCAACGCAATGGAACTTACACGATGCCTGGCGAGTCAGAAATCCCACCGCCCGGGTGTATTCTTATTACTCGGGAGCCCATTCACTACATGTCCGGTTGGATCGATACATGCTGTCCCGCGCCCTGATTTCCTCCGTGACTGACGCAGATTATCTGGGACGGACGCACTCGGACCATAACCCGCACACACTGGTCTATGGATGGCGGCGCCCGCGTCCGCCCGTACCCACATGGCGCTTGCAACCGGACCTCCTGCTTGACACACCTTTCCGGGAGGAGATGTCCAGGAGAATCATACAATATTTCGAAGACAACGACGACTCGACCTCCTCACCGAGAGTTGTGTGGGACGCCTTCAAGGCGGTCACCCGGGGAGGCTGCCTCAGTGTGCAGGCGGGCATACGAGGTCAGGTGGAGAGGGATCTGATAAGGGCGGAGGAGGCACTACTAGATAAGGAGCGGGAGGCGACGGGGGGCGACGATTCCCAACTGATTTCGGCCAGAGCGGCTCACGCTGTATTGCTAGAGCGCCTAAAGAACGTTAACTTCGCAGCCCACTCCGCGCGCACTCACAACGCGGGGGACAAACCTGGCAGGCTGCTGTCGTGGCTGATACGGCAGGACACGCAATCCGCGTCGGTCCTGTCGATCCGCACGACCCAGGGCGTCGAGGTCTATACCCAGACGCAGATCCACGAGGCGTTCACGTCACATTACAAGTCCCTGTATAGCTCACGGCTGCGGGCCACTGTGGTGGAGATTGTGGACTATCTAACGACTCTACGGCTCCCAACAGCTACTGCTGCCCACCAGACTGAATTGGGCGCTGCGCTCACCGGTGAGGAATTACGGGAAGTGATTTTCTCCCTTTCCAATAGCAAAGCGCCGGGCCCTGACGGGCTTCCGGCAGAATTCTATAAAGCCTACTCACTGGTTTTGATACCGGAACTGCTGAAAATGTATAAGGCGGCATTGGAGGATGCTGAGCTCCCGGCGTCCCTAAATGAAGCTAATGTGGTCTCTCTACTGAAGCCGGGTAGGGCCGCGTCCGAACTTGGCTCATATAGACCCTTGGCACTCCTCAACACCGATTATAAAATATTGGCCGCGACGCTGGCTCGGAGACTTGCACCGCTAGTCCCCATGCTGGTACACGCTGATCAAAATGGCTTCGTGCCCACCCGGAGCACGTCCTACAATCTACGCCGCTTTTTTAGGATCCAACGGTATGCAACCCCCACCTGGCCACGTTCAGGGTGTATCGTGCTCGATTTGGAAAAAGCGTTTGATTAGGTGGAATGGCCGTATCTCCTCCGAGTCCTCGAGAAATACGAACTAGGCGAGGCCTATATCCAGATGGTGGGGCTCCTTTATCAGGCGCCCGAGGTACGCGTCCGGACTGGACGGTTGTTCTCTGACAGGATCCGCATAGGGCGGGGTACCAGGCAGGGCTGCCCCCTCTCCCCTATGATATTCGCCCTGGCGATGGAGCCATTGGCGGAGCTGCTCCGCACCTCCGGCGCCACATGGGGCATCCCGCTAGCGGACGGCGTACACTCGGTGTCTCTGTATGCCGACGATCTACTACTGTATGTCAGGGACCTCACGCATGTACCCGAAGCAATCGCGGACATCTTCCGTACATTCGGGGATATGTCGGGCCTCCACGTTAACTGGGCCAAATCGGGAACTTATGCATTCAGTAGCGAGCTGCCGCAATGTGAGGTGCGCATGATGGGGGAGACGCTCCGGTGGCACCCGACGGTATTCAGGTACCTAGGGATCTTGATATATCGAGACCCCGTGGATCTCCTGGAGGGTAACCTGGTGAGAGCTATATCCTCGCTCACGGCCCAGGTCACGTTCTGGAACTCCCTCCCACTGAATGTGCCGGCCAGAGTGGCGCTGACCAAAATGATAATGCTCCCCCGGCTCCTTTATTATTATGCTAACCTGCCAGTGTATGTGCCAACGCACATCTTCAGAGGACTGGAAACTCTCACCAGGCGCCTCATTTGGAACAAAGGGAGGCCCCGGGTAGCGTTAAGGACCTTATATGCTGCCACGGACGCTGGAGGCTTGGCAGTCCCCAATCAAGAGCTATATTACTTAGCGGCCCAGCTACAATGGGTCGCTTACTGGCTGAGCGGCAAGAACCTGATGGACACGGCCACGGCCGACACCATCCTGTCCCCCATGCTGGTCCTAACACTCTTCCACCCCCTAACGCAGGGACGGCACCTCACACAAGTCCATGTGGCGCTTGCAAGGCGGTGCTTTGCGCGGGCCCTCAGACTCACCAAAGGTACCATACCCTATGCCCCGAACCTACCTCTACTGGGGACTCCCTTAGGCACGGGCATACTGTCCTCGACTGAGCTACGCAGCTGGACTGCGGCAGACCTAGACGACCTGAGCGGCCTGTATAGCGACGGAGAGCTGCTGCCCTTCGAGACCCTGGCCGCAGATACCGAGCTACCGGTGGGTCAATTCCTGACACATGCCAGACTCCTCCATGAGCTGACGAAGGCATGGGGTGACATGAGCCAAGAACCGCCCACTCATCTGCTCATCCAGTACCTACACGTGATGGGCAATGGGTCTCACATAGTGCACTGGCTGGCACAGGCTCTACACACCCATACCCAATTCTCCTCCCAAAGATTGAGGGAGAAGTGGACGGCCGACCGGGGCTCCGGCTGGACGGACAAACAATGGGTCGCGATACTAGCGGGCGCTAGAAATGTTCCCCGCAACGCGCGATTTCAAACCATCCAGTATTATATCGTTCACCGAGCGTATTTGTCTCCTGACAAACTGAATCGCTATTTTGGACTCACTTCGTCGGCGTGTCCCCGATGCGGCCTCCTGAACTCAGACTTCCTACACGCACTCTGGAATTGTGCCCACCTCGCCTCGTACTGGTCAGCGGTCACTAACACGCTGTCAGCGGCCACAGGCGAAACTCTCCCCAGGACGTGGGAAGTATGCCTATTGGGACTCTACAAGAGATCCAAGCAGACCAAGCTGCGGGCACGTTTTTGGGACTTAGGCCTCATCACGGCCAAGCGCCTCATCACGAAACGGTGGAAAAGCGCCACTCCACCGCGCCCTGCGGACTGGCGTCGCTCTTTTGGCAACTGGGCCTGTGCGGAGAGTGTGTCACTGCACAGGGAGGAGACCGCTGGCCTACGGAAATACCCGATCGCCCAAGACTGGGACGCTACCCTGATCGCGTACCATCGGGCGTGCGCCCAGGCCGGTATAGAATGCCGCCTCGACGCAGACTAGACAGGACCCAGTTCATTGCTGTCCATGTAGGGCACGGAATTTACCCCGCCCCCCCCTCCCCCCCCTCCTCCCCCCCGCCGCCTTCCCTGACTGCTGAGATTTTACACAACGTGGGATGTCCCCTGCCGCTCCCCGCCGCTGCCCTTCCCCCCCCCTCCCTCCGCCCTGCAGCAGCAGCGTCCCCACATCCTCATTTACACCCGCCCCCGCGCAGCCCACATAGGGTGCACCACACACAGCTAGGGACCTAGATACACACTACCACACGCACATATACTAGTCCAACAGTTGTTGAAATATTTTTCCCTCTCCCTCTTCTTTTATTTCCCAGTTATATCTTTTGGTTGACGCAGAGATTGTTGATAACCAGGGACCGCAACTTCATACAATGACTGTTGGACTTCTTGGACACCCTGGCCTTTGCGCAGTGCTACGAGTCGCGAGCACTGCGACACGAGACATTTCCTAGCACTGCCACTTGTGAACTAATGCCTCTCCACTGGCTACTGTTTATTTTCACTTGTATATAATTGACATGTCATTTTGTGCTGATAGCCAAGTACCGTTTGTAGTAATGTTTCATTGGTATGACACTGTATGATTACTGCTTACCTCATCTGTGAAACTAAATAAAGTTTGGGACCGTTGGTCTTAAAAAAAAAAAAAAATAAAGGGGATGGCACAGATGACGATAAAACGTCTAAAGACGCGAAGGGTTATTTTATATATAATTGGGTTTATACGCCTTGGAATAGAGCAGATGTTATGGCGCTTAAGAATGCTCTGCCTGATCCCCGTAAAAATCCAGCGGCTTTCTATGAAAGTGTTGAAAGTGCAATTTCTTCGTGTATTATGACACTAGTTGATATTGATCTGTTTTTTGGGCTGATATTGCCCCCTGATATGTGGAGAGCGATTCGTAAGTTTGATGACCAAACGGTTCTTGGGGCAAGTTGGAAGGACATAGCTCAAGCTGATTTAGACAGGGAACCAGCATGTAAGCCTTGTCAATTAATATTGGAACTCCCAGGGGCTATACTAAACAAATTAAAAACGCTTGTTCCCGCTAAGAAAATTGATTGGACCATGTTGGCCTCTTGTAAACAGAAGATAGATGAATCGGTCTCTGATTTCTTTTCTCGTTTTGAGGAAGCGTTCCATGATTACAGTGGCCAATCATTAACAGAAGATACAGGCAGGCATTTATTTGTTGATAAGTATGTGGCTAATCTCCTACCGGAGATAGCAAAACGATTAAAGGCGAGTGAAAGTTCATGGACCACGGCAACCCCTGCTTCTTTATTGACTATGGCTCAATACTATGAACGACAGGAATTGGAGGCAAAAGAAAGTAGTGATAAGAAAGTGAAGGATTTGAAGATGAAGGTAATGTTGGCTCAGGTCCAGGCTACGAGGGGGAATGATAGGGGTAGACGAGGATCGTATAATAATGCGCCTCCTCCCCGTTCCGACATCTCTGAGGATCAGTGTGCATACTGCAAACAGTTTGGACACTGGGTTTCAGATTGTCCGGTGCTGAGAGAACAGTGTAGTCAGCGTGGTCGAGGAAGTGGAAGGTCTAGGAATAATTATGGGGGATCGAGAGGTGGAGCGAATGACCGTGGAAGGAGTGAAGCGAGGGGTCGTGGACAGGCAGATTATAACATGTTCGATCGACGAAATCAATATCAGATAACTGAGGGTGACTCGCCTGAGTCACGTGACGAGCGTCATGCATAGGATTGCGTAGGATGGGGTGTGGAATCGGTTGCAGTACCAGTTGATCAAAGGGGTCCATATATAGAAGCACATGTCTTGGGTTCTACTGATCAGTTTCTGGTAGATACAGGAGCTACTCGTAGCGCTTTGTCCAAACACTTGGTTGCAAGGGCTCCCCTGTCTGGCGAGGTAATTACAGCTATAGGGTTCGATGGAACACCTACTTCTAGCCCATTGTCTCAACCTGTTACATTTTATGTTGATAAATTTGCTGCCCCATGTCCATTTTTGCTGTCCCCAAACACACCAGATAACATTATGGGGCTCGATATGTTAAAATATTTTCGAGCTTCTATTCGTTGTGCTCCGGAAGGAGTACGGGTTGTGTTAAATGAAAATTATCCAGAAATTGAGCGAGTGTGTCTTCTCCAAGAATCTGAAGCATTAGCCTCCCTGCCAAAGACGTTGTGGGCCACTTCTGATACTGACGTAGGGCAGATGATTATTCCTCCAGTGCACATTACCGTAAAGGAGGGAGTATCTCTGCCACGTGTCCCACAATACAAAATATCTAGAGAGGGGGAAATTGCATTGATCCACATTGTGAATGATTTGATTACGGCAGGGGTGGTTGAGGAAGTTCCCTATAATGTTTGTAACAGCCCAATTCTTCAGATTCTTAAGAGAGATACAGATACTAAGGTTTATCGTTTTATTATCGATTTGAGGGAAATTAACAAGATAGTAGTGCCTCAGTACCTGGTGGTGTCTGACATCACCACGTTGCTTACGTTGGTTCCACCGACGGCAACTACTTTTACAGTCATCGACTTAAAAAATGCATTTTTCTCGTTTCCTGTACATCCTGACAGTCGATATCTTTTTGGTTTTACATTAAATAACAAATCGTATAGATTCTGTCGAGTTCCTCAAGGTTATACAGAAAGTCCTAGCATTTATAGTCAGGCTTTAAAAAGACAGCTTGATTCTTTTGAATTACAGGCTGGGGTGGCTCTTATTCAGTACGTGGATGACATTTTACTCGCAGCAGACACACAGGAACAATGTGAGGAGAGTACTTTTTCTTTGCTTTCCTTCCTTGCTAAAAACAATCATAAGGTTTCGAAGAAAAAGTTACAATACTGTAGACCTAAGGTGACCTACCTCGGTCATCTTTTGTCTAAGGTGGGCCGTGCATTAACACCAGATCGAATTCAAGCAGTTTTAGACACACCAGTCCCCCGTACTCAGAAAGATGTTTGTGCCTTCATAGGTCTGACGTCTTTTTGTAGGCAATGGATATTGGGATTTTCTCACATTGTTAAACCATTGCTAGCATTGTTGTCCAAAGATACACCGATTCCCATTGAATGGACAGATGAATGTCAGAATGCTTTTGAGCAATTGAGGCAAGCTCTTTGTTCTGCACCAGTGTTAGGTACACCAAATTACATGAAGATTTTTACATTGTACGTACATGAGAAGGATGGGTGCGCATTATCAATCTTAGTGCAGATGCACGGAGACAAACAGAGACCCTGTGCATACTTCTCGGCGGTACTCGACCCTGTGGCTCGAGGATTGCCTGGATGTTTTCGAGCAGTTGCAGCGACAGCAGTAGCTATACGGCAAAGTGAGGGGATAGTTTTGTCACACAAATTGTTGGTGTTAGTCCCCCATGCGGTAGATGCTTTGTTGAATCAAACGAAAACACAGCATCTAACTAGTGCACGCCTAACAGGATATGAGCTGACGTTGTTGGCGCCACATATCACACTAAGACGATGTGCTACACTGAACCCCGCTACTTTATTGCCCTATCCTGTTGCTGAGACCCAGAAGGAAGAACAACATGACTGTGTTTTTCTGACTGAGGAACAGACAAAGGGTCGTATTGTTGAAAATTAGTACGTTTTGGTGAACATTATCTGCGCCATCTTGCCTCTTCCCCTGATGCCACACTTTTGTCGTGCGCGCCCGCCATTTTAAGATGCCCCGATCAGAACAAACCCTTTTGCATGCCGCTGGCCCCTGACATAGCCCTTTGCCTTCGCTAAGCCTGCACGCTGACCACCCCCTGCTTGCACCTGCCTTGAGTCATAAACCCCTCTTCGGCGCTGCTCTGCCCCAGGCCCTCATCCTGTTCCCAGCGCGACACCTCCCTGCTTTCCTTTCATGATCTCCGGCCCTTAGATGCAAACCCCCTTTTTCCCCGTGTGCCCGTTTTGTCCTCCCCGTTCCCAAGCCGACACCCAGCTCTGCCGATACCATCCTTGCCCCTCCCCGTACAATAGAAAGCTTCCCCCATCAAAGAATCCCCGGGTTGATCAAAGCCCCCCACCCCATGAGACCCGATCAAACCCCCCACATTCCGTGAATCGGCGGATTATCCAGCTGCGCGATGCTCATCACCTGTTGTGACTAGGGTGGGGACTTCAACTGTAAATGTGTATGGGAACGGGCCCAAAGGGGAGTTCCGAGAATGTCTTTTCCGTACATCAAAGCTTTAACATGTATGTGTAATCTGCAATAAAGTCATAAATGTGCGTATAAGAGGCCAGGCCTCAGGAATACAGTTAGAGCACCTCAGAACGATACCTTCTGTCCGTTTCGTTGTGTTCTCCTCCGGAGAGAATAAAGAAAACCTTGTTTCCTGCTTTCCAGTCTCCAGCGCCTGCCTCTTCATTTGATTTAATAACTAGAGGGTCACAGAGGCAATACCGCCGGGCAAATATCGATTGTCCCCGACCCGACTCAGGTTTTTACAGTATCGATTTACAGGATACACCATTTCCAGATGTAGATGGGGAACTGTGGGTTGATGGATCATGTGTGAAATTACCAGATGGAACAACTTCTGCAGCCTATGCGATCACGACACTTAAAACAGTGGTAGAAACAGCACGAATACCCCAGAAATCGGCCCAAGCAGCAGAATTGATAGCCTTAACGAAAGCATGTGAGTTAAGTGCTGGACTATGTGTGAACATCTACACGGATAGTCGCTACGCTTTTGGAGTAGAGCATGATTTTGGCCTACTCTGGAAAGAACGAGGGTTCTTGACTTCACATGGAGTGCATATCATGCATGGAGAATTGGTACGTGATCTCCTGAATGCACTATTATGTCCAAAGAAGGTAGCGATAGTGAAATGCAGTGCACACAAAAAGGTGACAGATAAAATAGGACAAGGAAATGCTTTTGCAGATCGCATTGCGAGAGAGACTGCTATGCTACAAAATAACTCTCCCATGTACGTGGTGAAATCACAAGCTGAGCGATGGCACGATGCTAGAGAAGAAATATTAGATATACAGAGATCAGCATCTGAAGCAGAACTTGTGAGATGGGCCACTGAAGGAGTGCTGGATGATGAGGGTTGTTGGCGTAGTAAAGATATGGAAAGATGGAAATTACCTACGGCCTATTTACAAACAATGGTTCAAATGACACATGGGCTGGCACATGTTGGAGCTCTTGCAATTACTAAATTGCTTACACGGGTTTGGGAAAATCATGAGATTGCTAGTACGGCCAAGAGAGTGGTTCAGACCTGTCTGATATGCTTACAGCACAATCCTGGACAAGGGACTTATACTCCCAAAGGAGGGTTTGTTCCACCTACTGCACCATTCGAAGTACTGCAAATGGATTACATCCAGCTGGAGCGCTGTAATAACCTCAAGTATGTCTTAGTGGTGGTGTGTGCCTTCAGCAAATGGATTGAGGCTTACCCCACGAAAGATAATACAGCATTGACAACAGCTAAGGTGTTACTCAAAGAGTACTTCCCGCGCTATGGTGTTTGTAAGTTTATGTGGAATGATAATGGTCCTCATTTCATTGGGAAAGTAGTGGAGTACGTCCTGAAAGGATTGGGAATCAAGCAAAGATTCCATGCTGTCTTTCACCCACAATCAGCAGGTTTGGTAGAAAGGTATAATGCAACTCTGAAGCTGAAGCTAGCAAAGATCGTGGCATCCACATCTTTGAAATGGCCGGACGCTTTGCCTTTGGCATTGCTGTCTATTCGATCAGTGCCACATTCCCGATCTGGCCTCACACCCTATGAAGTGGTGTTTGGAAGGCCGATGTATATTTGGGGAGTTCCTAAGCCTCGCTTGATACATGATGTGCCTTGTATAATGATGAACGATTATTTGGCACGATTAACAAATGATTTACTTTCTATTCATCAACAGGTTCGAGAAGCGCTTCCCGATAACTCCACTGGAGAGGCTCACGATCTCCGTCCTGGTGACCATGTCATGATTAAGGTATTTGAGAGAACCAGCATCCTGGAACCGAGGTGGCGTGGCCCAGAACAAGTGCTGCTGGCAACACGGACGGCTGTGCGCGTCACGAACAAGAAGCGGTGGATACATTCGACGCACTGCCGACGTGTCTCTCCGGACCTGGTGAGCCCTGTGGTGTTATCTGACTACAGAGATATTCTGGATGCAGAAAAGAGCCCAGCTGTTAACGAACTAGAGGGAGCCTTCTTGGACCACACTGTTTCTGATGGAGTGAAGTACAATCTACGTCCTAGGAAATAATTTTTCTAGCATTTTTGAAACTGGTTAGTTACCGTTCTGAGGTTTGTGAAACGGAAGCCGGGAATATCAAGGGGGGGGGGATCAGTTCTGTCCAGTGTAGCGACACCCGTCTTGAATCTCGAAGAAAAAACCAACGGCAGCCTCAGTCCAGAACTACCTTTTTATTTTTTAGTTTTGCTTCTGAAGAATTTTGTTTCGTGAACTATGGCACCTCCTCCGACAAGAAAGGGGAGAATATTTGGTGCTGTACTGTTTGCTTTGACTATAGTGGTAATAGCAGTAATAGCTTGGACTATAGAACAATTGTTTCCTGCACGAGAACATTTACTGCCTACCACTCCAAGCCCATCTGAGCATTTCCATTTTTCTTTGCCTTATCATGAAGAGAGACATAGACAGACTTATTTGAATAACAGTTTCATTCAGATTTTGCATCACACTCATAACATGACCAACATGTCAAATTGTTGGGTATGTGGAATGTTGCCTGGACATCAGAAGAGGGTAGGAACTCCACTTATTCCTCTCCCGTTTTCTCATAATGGTTCCTGCAATGCTTGGTACACTCTTCTTTTCACTTTACGATGGCCAACGAAAGGTGGACTACTTTTTCGGTTAAATAAAATATGCTTCAATGACAAAGATGGCTATCCACAAGCTGAAGGAACTAAATTTGAATGGGAAGAATACCGTCCGGACAATGTATCTATACCTCGTATTTTTACAAATCAAAGGCTCATAAATGTGTCGAACTCTCATGTGATAACTGTTATTGATACGAAAGCAGATCTTTGTATTCGAAATAAAGGTACAATCCCTGTAGGCCGAAGCGAATGTAATATCACGCTTACATTTGATACACCAAATGGAATTGCATTTGTAGCATCACGTAATACATATTTCATTTGCGGAAATAAGGGATATCACCGTCTTCCAATTGGATGGTTAGGAGCTTGTTATATATCTTTTGTGTTACCGCCTGTGTTTATTGCTCCACCTATGTATCACAACGATTATGTATTGTACCATGATTTTGTACTAAATAGGGTTAAAAGAACATTAGATATCGATGGAGTAGACCAGACCGATACCTCTTTACAGCAATATGTAGATTTCAATTTAGGATTATTTTCATTTGTAGGAGCTGCATTAAACAGTAGAAAGATAAGACGACTTACACGTGTTGTGGAAGCAGTTGCTAATGAAACTGGCTCTGCTTTGGGAAACGTGACTGAAGAATTGCAGATTACTAGAATTGTAACGCTCCAGAATAGGATGGTTCTAGACGTGATACTAGCTGATCGTGGAGGTGCATGCCGCATTATCGTTAGTAGTTGCTGTGTGTACGTGCCAGATAATTCACCTTCCGTGTATGATGCTATTACTAAGCTGCATAAAATAGCTGCTGAGATTCACTCAGAGTATGGAACATGGACCTTTTCTAGTTGGTTCTGGACTCTACTTAGTACATGGGGTTGGAAGCTATTAACTATTCTATGTATTATTATCGGAGTACTGTTTTCCCTGTGTCTATGTATTCAATGTGGTCCTACATTATGCTCTGTATGTATCACAGCTTGTATTCCGTCCAAACGAGCTATTATTAAGCAAGAGAAACTAATTAATGATGAAATGATGAAGATAATGGCCATCAATATCGATGATGAAAACCCTGATTACTTTCGTTATGAGGTAGCTTTTGCTAAACGCTAAAAGGGCCGTCTGTCGTATTTTGGCAGCTCCTGAGTTAGCGTTTAGCACAGCTACACGATCTTTTCTCTTAACTTGACTGAAAAATACGGGGGCCATATTGAATCCTTTGGCTTCCATTTTGTATGAACACGCTGTCTCGTGGTCAGCATGCCCTTTTGTCCTTTTTCGATAACCATGGTCGTTTGCCTTGCCCAGCAACAGGCTATTTTTAGTACTGGTCAAGCACACATGCGCATTATACATCAACTGGTCATTCTTTAGGAATGTTATCCCAAACTGACCAATACTACTGGACTCCTCCCACATGCTGGCTGTGTTCCAAAAATGACCTTATATGTACCTAAAATGTGTAAACTTGTAAACGCCTACCTTTTTATTGCTATTAAACTGTATAAAAGAGGTCGCGCACCAATGTTCGGGGTGCTACTTCTTGCATTGCCGAAGGGTGCTGTAGGAATGTACCACCACCCCATGGGGTCTTAATAAACCTGTCTCTTGCATTTTCCAGTGTCCGTGCCAACTTCTATACTAAGGTGTTCGAGAGTTTAGCAGAGTATGTAGGCCTGATTGAACCCAACACCACAGGGAGAACTGAGGGGCAGGCTATGCACGTTTGCAGTTCTATATGCACAAAACCAGGGGCAACACGATTTTCTTCTTTCCTTTCTTACGGCACTGGAGAATTTTACGGGGGGGACATCCTCATCTTTGGGGATTTTAACCTCATATGGGACCCAGACCTGGACACTTCCAACTCCCGTAGGATGGCAGTGGGGACCTTTGGTAAGGCACTTAAAGCGCAGCCCCAACAAATGGGGTTGGTAGATGTCTGGAGAGACGGCAACCCCACTGTGCGCAACTATACAGTTTTCTCACACAGACCGTATTCCTGTATAGATTATGTATTCCCCAGCCAATCGCTGCTATCCTCCACATTGCAAACATGCCTGCAGCGGTCAGATCATCGGTCAGATCACGGCTCACTAGAATTGACCCTTACCTGGCCGAATCCGCGCCCCAAGCAGGCACGCTGGTACTTCCCCAACTTCCTGTGTAGAGACCGGTTACTTCGAGATGAGCTTAGACACACTATTAAACAGTTTTTTTTAACAAAATGAGCCATGAGCACACCTCCCATGCCACTACCTGGGACGCCATCAAGAGCATCATCCAAGGGAAGTGCATTGAACAGGCTACCACCCTGACGACCCAACGGAGAGAGGGACGCCTTCTTTTAAAAATGGAACTGCAGTCCGCAGAAACAACACATAAGACCTCCCCTTCGGCCCCAACACTGAGAAAAGTAACCGCCCTTAAGGGAAAACTACAGGCCATATATACCAATAGGGCGGAAAAGACTATAATACGGCTACAAGCTGGAAGCTACATGGGAGGAAATAAAGTGGGCTCTCTACTTGCACGCCAATTAAGGGTCAAACAGGAATGGGAGTACATAAGACATAAAGTGGATGACACTGGCGTATCTCACAGCACTGAAGAAGGGAAGGCACAAGCCTTTGAAACTTTTTACCGCTAGCTCTACACCTCGGACAACCCCCAGCCCCATGATAAACTGACTTATCTAGACTCCACAGACCCCCCCCCAAGTTCCAAAGACTGTAAATGAAGACCTGGCTCAATCTATCACTCAAGAGGAGGTGCAAAAAGCAATTGATGCACTTAAGCTACGGAAAGCGCCGGGACCCGACAGATTCATGGCTGAATGCTACCGTACCGTTGCCCCTGAGATAGCACCCTTTTTAACCACCTTATTTAGGTGTTATTGCCTCTACACAACAGGTCACCCCTTCTATGAGTGAGGCAATAGCAACAGTGATCCCCAAGCTGGGCAAAGAACTCACAGCATGTTCTTTGTATCGCCCAATCGCCTTCCTGAATCTTGATGCTAAACTCTATACAAAAATCCTAGCCACCCGCCTCGAGTCAGTGCTCCCCAACCTCATCGACCCAGACCAATCCGGCTTCATTAAAGTTTGACAGACCCACGACAATTTGAGACGCATCACCCATATTATAGAAAAGGCCTGTAGGAAACATATTCCATCGGCTCGTCTCTCGCTAGATGCGGAGAAGGCCATTGACCGGGTCGAGAGGTCCAACTTGTTCCGAGTCCTCCGAAGAATTGGCTTCCACGAGACCTTCATGATGATACGCACCAATCATCAAGCCCCGACCTCGCGGGTACTGGTCAATGGGGTCGCTTCCCCTTCTTTCCCTCTGTCTTGTGGGACACGGCAGGGGTGCCCGCTGTCCCCCCTCCTTTTTGCTCTGAGCATTGAGCCACTAGCGCACAAAATCAGACAAAATCCTGCCATCACGGGAGTGCGATTCGGATCAGATGATCATAAAATTTCATTATTTGCAGATGATGTGCTCCTCCTGATTACAAACCCGACGTCTACCCTCCCTGCCATTCAGGGGGAATAGGCACAGTTTGAGCGGTCCTCCGGTTTTAATATCAATCTGACTAAGTCTTTCTTACTTAACTTGACCCTTCCCACCGAAGCCTGGCGACAGCTGAGGAGCACCTCACCGTTCTCTTGTACGAATAAGGAGATCACCTACTTGGGCACCAAACTCACTCCGCGCATATCAGACCTTTACAAAGCCAATTACCCTCCGCTAGTGCAACAGTTAAAGAGAGACATGATCAGATGGAGCGCAGCATATATCCTGGCTGGGCAGAATTAACGCTATTAAGATGAATGCACTCCCCCGCCTGCTCTACCTTTTCCAGGGACTCCCCATCCCAGTGGTCAGAGACCTTAAACAGCTGGTAACTAAGTTCATCTGGCAAGGTAAGAGGGTCCATTTGCTCTATCGCCTGCTAAAGCTCCCCGTCAGGAGGGAGGTCTGGCTTTGCCCGACTTTCAGGGGTACTACAGGGCAGCCCAGCTGCGGGTGATCACTGAATGGTCACTTCGTGAACCAGAAAAGCATTGGCTCCTCATAGATCGCCAAATCACTGGCAGCACCATTTGGGATCTGCTTTGCAAACCCAAATCTGACAGACTGGCCAATGCATATATCAGCACGCCCACCTCCACTACTCTAAGGGTCTGGGACACTCCTACCAAAAGACCGCAACTTACCACCTTTCCATCACCATATACTCCCATACACCATATTGCGGCCTTCCACCCGGCGCTTAATAAAGGTCCCGTCCCTTTGACACATGGAACGAGGGAGAGTGTCACACGATTTCCCATCTCTTCCACAAGGGTGAGCTCCTCAAACTCCAAGAATGCAAGCAGCAGTTCACATTGGACACTAAGGAACATTTCCACTACTTGCAGCTCAAGCACTGGGTAATGCAGGCTTCGATGCAGCAGGCTGCCACCAGGGACTTGCTCCCCATCGAAAAATTTGCTTGATCAGGGTCTCCTTCCAGGGGGTGCATCTCCTTCCTCTACACACTTATACAAGCCCTAAGTCCTTGCACCACCCCAAGATACAGAACATTTTGGGACACTCTGGTAGGCACCCCACTCGAGGACAAGCAATGGGAATGTATTTACGGGAAGCACACTATAAGGTTGTGTACGACTGGTATCTATATCCTCAGAAACTGCACAGATTTTTCCCCAATACCTCAGACAGATGTTGGAGGGGGTGTAGTCTTTTGGGCGACTTTAGGTACATTTGGTGGGACTGCCCCCGTATTCAACCTTTCTGGAAGGAGACCCTGTCCCAAATGAAGCTTATTATAGGATACTCGATCCCTCAGACCCTAGAACACACCCTGTTAGGAGCACGAGATCCCCCTTAAAAATGCCAAACACAGAGCAATCGCTCTGTTATGTGGATAGGCCTGGGGGTCGCTAAAAAGGCACTTGCAGCTGCTTGGAAGCATACAGAGGCTCCCTCGATAACTCAATGGCATGCAAGGCTATGGAGGGCACTGACTTTCAAGCGCATGGCGGACATAGTCGATGACACCAGGAAGGAATTCGACTATACATGGTCCACACTAGTGAGCTACCTCTCTGAAGGCCTTCCACTAACACCCTGCTCACCGCGGCTCAGGGCCCTCAACATGTTCCTTATATAGGGCCCCAGAATCTTAGCCACACGCTGGCACCATGCTGGAGCCAACACAAGGTACCCAAACGGCTCACACCCCCACTACACCTTTCATACCTTGGCACCATGACACCACTGTTTTTGTTGTATTTATTGTTCTGTTATAAATTGTAAAGTTCTTCTGTACCGCCACCGATATAGTGGGCGATTTGTAAGCTATTTGATGGCCTGCACACAACAACAGACTGAGTTGTCTATAGATTGGGATTTCAAGCCACAGAACCTGTGACAAAGATGTTACTTTCAGGTGCTTTCTATAACTCTCCTCTTTTCCCCTTTACTGGCCATGACTGTATGTTGTTTATGTGATGTGTGTCTAAGGAGTAATTAAAACCAAATAAACAGATTTTGAAATAAAATGAGCCTAGTTATTGAGTCAGCAAACTATGCATTTGTTAAGTAAACAGTATTGGAAAAAAGGTTTGCACCGGGTTCAGTGCACATATAAAACACATAACGCACTCATATATTTGGACCACAACTCACAATATTACTTAAGACACATATATATAGAGAAAATATTTTATCTTTTTATTCTTTTGTTTCATATGCTATTTTATCAAGGATATAATTGATCAAAAAACGCAAAAATTACATACAGAAATAGTTATAAAAGTGACATGTGCATTCAATAAAGCAAAAGTTCATTGATACATAAGAATCTTAAAAAACATATTTTCAAACCACCAGAAAAAAATCCAATAGTACACCTAAATTATGATGGACATTTTTAAACAAACTGATAATATATTGCACATTCTCACCCTACAGAAATAAAGAAGAAGGTGTGAAGAGACAGAAAGTTGGAACAAAGTATCCCTAAAGAGTTAAGATGACCTGTCACAAATGTCTGTAGACATCTGTATAATCTGGAAAGCACTGGTTACAGTTGTAAACAGTCAGGTGGCCTTGCAGGACTTTCTTTGGATAAGCTCGGAGAGAGCAAAACATTCCTCTTTCCTGGTTAAAGCTGACATTAAAGTTTTAAGAGAAAGGTCATGTGTATTGAACAGTCTGGATCTTGTGCCTACAACAGAGGTGTGGTACAATACATTTGTTAATACTTGGGTGATGAATTGGTTGAAATGGATATTCATCCGTTGACCTTTACAGCTGAAAAGATTCCTATGTTAATTGCAAAGTGTCGGAATTTGAGTTTAAAGAACAGACTGTAATGGGTGCACTTGACGTGGTAGAGGTAGGGCCCTTAACTCTTGGATGGAAAGATCAAAAAGGCATTGGGCGTTACACTAGATCCCCATAGAAGATGTTAATAGCAGAGCAACCAGAATCTGCTAAAAAGAAAATATGGGAGAAGGAATTCCCAGACGTTTTTCCTGGAAATATTGGAAAACTGAAAGGATTTGTGCATAAAGATTTTACATAGGGTCGGAGATATCCCGGTGAGTCACAAAGTGAGAAATATTACATGAAGAGTAAAAGATTAGGTGGCCAATGAGTTGAATAAATTAGGACAGAAGGAAATAATTGAACCAGTTGAATATGCTGAGCGAATACCCCCCTTGGTAGTAGCAAGAAAAGCTAATGGGTCAATAATATTATACATAGATCTGCTTGACCTAAACAAAAATATAGTAGTAGAGAAGTTTCCTCTACCAAAAATAAATGAGTTATTAGCAGGGACTAAGGGAGTCAGGTGTTTATGCAATTATAAATGCACCTGCTATGACATGCAGTAATGATGTTTGGTCCTTTTTGGTGCTATAAATTCTAAATTTGTTAGAAACTGTGCAGAAAATACTTTTAAGTTTAGGCAATTACTTAAAGAACGCAACACGTATAAATGGAATGTGTAATTACAAATAGAGTTCCAGAGTATGAAGGATGACAAATGCACAACTTTACCCTTCCAAGGTTTTGATCAAGATGCTCACACTATTCTCACCACTGGTGCCAGTGGTAAAGGATTAGGCGCAGTTTTAATACAAGGGTCAAGAAAATGAGGAAGGTCTGTGGAGGATATTGTATTGTTTGCTTCCCAATCCTTGTTGCCAACGGAAGAAAAATTCTGGGGGCATCAAAAACGAAATGTTAGATTGTGTCTGGGCGATGGGAAAGTTCAGACAGTATTTGTGGGTCTCTGAATTATCCATGCATACAGTTCACAAGCCCTTGGTGAATGTGTTAACAACAGAAGGACCTGCTAAGGCCCTCATGCTTGGCTAGAATGACATGAAAGTTACTAGATTTATACCTATGAGGTTGAGTACATACCAGGTCAGAAAAATAAAGTGGCAGACTATTTGAGTAGGTCTCCTTTGCAGAAATAAGTTCGGATATATAATGAGCGGGATGAGTATAGTGTGGCAATGGTTGATTTGGAAACATATGCTATTTTGGAGAGTGACTGGTTGAAAGGTTATGTGGAAGATGAAGAAATGGCAGTCATAAAGAAATTAGTTTTGGAAGGGTGGCCCACTAAGAGCAAATTAAGTCTGGAAGGAAAGCAATTTTGGGCTCTCAAAGTTGAGCTATCTATATCAGACAAATGATTTTTATTGAGAGGACATAGAGTGGTGCCTCCCCATCAGTTGAGGGAAAGAATCCTGGAAATAATTAGGCCTGGGCGGGGGACTCTGCTCCGTTCGAGGAGTTTGCAGATTTTCTGCACTCTGCGCTCCATGGGGCTCACGGAATGCAGCAGAGTTTTTTCCCTGCTCGTGCTCATGAGATGCCGCTTGGGTAGAATTTCTATTCAAGTGGCAGGAAGATCAGCGCGAACAGCAGTCGCACTGCACTCTGCCACTAGCGGAACTCAGCGGAGTTTTGTTTGTCACTTCATGGAGTGCCCCATAGCAGAACTCCGCCAACTCCACCCAGGCCTAGAAATAATGCATGAGGGGCATTAAGGCATTGTCAAGGCAAAATAAAGAGTGAAGAATTCACATTGATGGCCTGGTGTGGATTCAGACATGGTATTTTGTTTACGAAACTCTACAGGGGTATTTTATGAGTAAGAAGTAACATCTCTTTTTTCAGTTAAATAACCATAAAAGATATAAGACACTTAAAATAACATGAAACATAAAATCCATCATGGCAGGTACATTTACATAATACACAGAGCATAAGCCATAATAAAAGAAAAAATGGGCACAGTAACTTCATACCATACTAATAACAATAAAATATAATTAATGGAAGCAGCCTAAGGCCAGGCCCCATGGATCTTGGCGATTCTACTCAGAAAATGACCCATGTATATACAAGTTTGCATCTCCCCCAGCATGGAGAGGAACACCATTGCTGGCCTGACTTGTGAAGACTGGGCCTCTCTCAGGATGGAAAACAGGAACTTTTCTTTGGAACAGTGTATCTATAAGCTACAGAACATAAAAACATGTGTCATGGACTAGGCTGGGACTTTGTCACATTCACAAGGACATAAAGAGCCACCCGCAGCCCAATCCCTGGAAAACTGACTAGGAAAGAGTTCAGCCTAACCTGGTTATAAACTGGTGATGGCAAAAGTTATTTACCCAGGTCACTTAGGGTTGTAGGAAGTAAACTGTTTTAATCAAATTAAGCTCTGATAGCTAGCTTACATAATTCCTGTTCCTCACTAAAGACAGAAAGCTGAGGTAAGAAATGCTGTTCAACCCATAGGTGGTTTGCCTTGACAATTACTTTGGGCTGCGTAAAAAGGCTGGCACAGCCCAAAGATGTCAATACACGCTGGGTGTAACATAACTAGGTAATTGCTTTAGAGTTGAGTAAAGGAAGACAGTCCCGAATAATCAGCCTGCTAAGAGTTGGTTCACTCTTATACCATTTTGCCAACCAGATAAATGAAGCCTGAAATGTACCTGAGGCCAGATTCCTCATGTACCATGAATGTGGGAGACCTTTGGGGCACCCCCAGCAGCCACCCAAAAACATATTTTCCTCTAACTGAAGGGGATTGCAATCACCAAACCCCCAGGTAGCACTGCCGTAACAGGTAGCAGAGACAAGCTTAGCTTTATAGATGTGAAACAGTGTTTTTACAGGTTTCCTGCCCTCCCTAAGACTAATGTCCAGGACCACACCACAAAGTCTGGCTAAAATAATCCTTTTCGACTGGATGGCTGGGCCCCAGGAGGACTTATTATCAAACAGGCTACCCAGGTAGTTGAAAGAGCTAACTTGCATAATCTTGGCTTGTCAGCAGTAATGACTCATGCTTTTGGTGGACTTGGGTCCACTGCCATCACAAAAGATTCGGAGGTATTAACTGAGAGGTCCAGGCCCTCCATAAACTTGACATAGGATTCGCTGAAGACCTAACGCCGCCCAATGCCGTCCTTGACATAAGGACGGCATCGTCAGTGTATAAGAGGACTGGTAGTGCCCATGAATCTGCACGAGGGGGGAGTCCCTTGTATTTCCAGCAATACTGCTTCTAGGCCATTGACATAGATGGTGAATAAGTAGGGGCCAAAATACACCCCGCCTCACACCTCTGGTGATAGGGAAACTTTTGTATAAGAGAAATCCTCCCTTATTTCATATGGATAGCTGCCAAGAAAGAAACAAGGGCCTCCTCCACACATGGAGACAACAATAAGGACCACAACTTTGATCAGTTCACCCGATCAAAGGCCGACAAGCGGTCCATAAATCCCCAAAAGAAGTACCCCTTTTTGGCAATTGCATACTTTTGGACAAGAAGGTGTAAATTTCAACATTGCTCAATGGTACTCAGGCCTTGCCTAAACCTGCACTGAAAATCAACAACAATGTTCTTTTCTTTGGCCCAGATTGACAGCCGTGTAAAACAACCTGACCCAAAAACGTAAATGTGGTGTCAATGAGAGAAATTGTCCTGCAACATTTTGGATCCCTCCGGTCCCCCATTTTGAAAACCGGCACTATGATGGATTGCGACCAAGAACTTAGGTGGCCAATTGAAATTGCGGCGTTTGTCAACAGTGACCCCCAGATGGCAACGTAACTCTTGAAGAGATCAGCTGGCACACAATCTGGTCTAGGAGCCATACTGCAGGACAAGCATCTAATGGCACTGGAAACTTCCACAATAGAAAAGAAGAGACAGGAGAAATTAACTGCTTTCCGTCCGGGGTTAGGGGTAATTTCTCATTACTGTCACTGAAAGAATAGATATGAGAGAAATGGTAGAACCAGATAGCTTCCAGGATGCTGGTGGGCAATCCGGATTTGCTATCATCAGTCAGGAAGGGGTGATTTGCAGCTTTCCAGAATGCTTCATGGTCATTAGAATTGCTAGCGCATACTAACTGATCCCAAATGTCTTTTCTCTCCTTCAATACCAACTTATATTTTGATCTAATACTCTGTATTTCTGACCTGACTCTTGGCCAGCTCTTAAGAGCTTTTTTCAGTTGGCAATGGGCTTTTGAGCATGCCCTATTAAGCCACTGAGGTTTTGTAAAGGCGGGGGGCACAAATAAGGGCATCAAGGGCAGACTTAACCCCGGAGCAAAGTGCAGAGAACACAATAAGAACATTCTCAGGAGATAGATCTGGATCAAGACAACATTCAAACTCTTGGCTAAACTGGCTAAAAAGAGTCCCACAGAGTTCCTCAGGGTTGATTTTAGACCACCTTAAACGTCTACCTTGGTTTATGGGTTCAGGTGCAAAAAACAAGAAATAGGGGAGAAAGAACCCTGACTCTGGTATTTGAGCACCAGACTCAGAATTATGATCACTTGACCCAGTTCATTTGATCTGGTAGTCCCCCAGGGAGCTAGAGAGCGACATTGAGATCAGAATATGACCTACAATTGATTCAACCCCTCTGTTGACATACGTGGGAGCGGCCTGGACATTGGGGATAATCATGTTCTCGGAGTGGCTCAGACAATTTAACCACTCTCTTTGAGAAGAGTGTTCAAAATGAGGGAATGAAGACTCTTCATAAGCCAAAGGGTCCTGAAAGGCAAAGCAAGGCCCTGGGCAGGGATAGATATTAAAGTCACCATGACTATTATTGACACCCTTCCTGCCGAAGCAGCTCCACAAGGGGCCAAAGAGTTCTTAAATTTCTATATGACCATACCTGCCTAAAGAATAGCTTCAGAATGAGGTTGTGGCCATTAGGGTTGTAAACATTCACAAATAACACCAGACACTTGTCAGGAGAAGAACGTAAGGAGGCCCCTACATAAGGGCAGTGGTAGCCCCACAGGTTAATGCTATTGAGACTAAAATGCACACTTTAACCTTGGCTCACCCAGAGGGAGAAGGTATTGCTGATCAAAGGAAGTGAACTAAATCATCTGAAAAGGGAGTGATATTAAGAGACCATGTTTCTTGGAAAGCCAGGACTTGGTAGGATTTAAGAAAATGTAGCCAATTTGGGTCCCTAATCTTAGTATCTAACCCTGCTATGTTCCGAGATAGGAATCCCAGCTGGTCACTGATATGAGGATCTGATTGGCTGTCTCCCACCTCTATTTCCATTGATTTATTCTCTGCCACACAAACAATACTAGGTAGTCAATCTACCCCCTACAGAGTGCCCAGGGTTTAAAATCTGTAAGAGATGGGAAAGTGAGCAAGAATCTCCTCTGAAGGTCCACTTTAAGATGAAAGGAGGTCATGAGGGGCCTTAGGGTGTCGGTAGCTGTTTACCCCTGAAACAATAAAAAGCAGGGCAAGCGTGTTTCTGCCGGCTGGAATTACTAAGTGTGGTTCTGAAGGTCTGGGGCAAGGAGTGGGTGACTTTTTACAGGGTCCAGACCTGCCTTGTAAAAGAACCCTAGTGGATGCAGCCCAATACCCGAATCACCTAAATACTGAGAGAGGCCAAGATTCCGGTGGCAGCCCACCTATTGTTGAAATTCATCACCACGCAGTCCCCTCTACTCAGTTTAGGGCCACGTCCAACTCAACCTTCTCTACAGATCATGTTTATCTGGGTATGAAAACCATCGTCCGCCCCCACCTTCATGGACAGTCAGTGGGATACCTGGTTCTTAAGTGGAAAAAACCATCTTGGGTATTAGGAATGACTAGCGGCACATCCACTAGGACTATTACATAGGGAGTACAATCGGGTGGGAAAGCTAAAGAATCATTCCTACTGAGGGGAACCCCAAGGCCATTCCTCTTTAAACGGGCAGAGGGAACCTCAGAATAAGCCCCTGGATGGGAATCCCTGATTGTACCACGTTCTGACGTTTCCGAATGAGGGGCGCTGAAATTTGTGGAAATACCTGTGTGTGCATTATGATGGCTGGGGGCTAAGCTTAGTTGGAGGACCTCACGTCGTACTGAGGTTGGGGCACAAGATGAACCAATAGTGGCTGTAGAAACTTACAGATAGAAGAAATGAGAGGAGGGGGGCAGTCCCCATTTGCAGAGACTTCTATTATAGCCACACTAGCACCAGAGGAGGCATTAAGTGAAGGGGGACGTATTAGCTCTTGTTGGGTTTATACAGAGATCCCTATCCCTAATTTCTGCTAGCAAACCATTGCTAATTAGGTCTGACACCCTTGAACTCAATGAAACAACAACATATTTAGCAAACTTGAGTTCAGATCAAAGTAGCACTACCAAGCTCTTAAAACCCCCTAGACAAACATTGTCATCTACGGCAGGGACTAACTCTACATCCTGCTGCCTTGTGTTGCTAGTTATACTAACTGGATCAAAGGGAATAGTAACATGAGATGGTAAGGATAATGGGACCGCCTGAGGGTCAAGAGTGGACGATGCCTCATTGGGCCAGGGACCCAGGGCAGTGGGAGACAGGGAAGGGGTGAAGGCTGAAGCACCCTCTGTCGAACCTAACTCTAGTACCAGGTTAGACCCAGAATCAACAAGGACTTTATACCTGGAGCAGTTGAAACAGTATGCTACGGAAGATCTTCTGGTGGATCCCCACCGAGACCAGGAAGACTGTCACCCAGGCCTCGTCACCAGCCGACTGGACTACGGCAACGCCCTCTACGCCGGAACCACCGCCAAGCTCCAGAAGAGACTCCAGCGGATCCAGAACGCCTCAGCCAGACTCATCCTCGACATCCCACGAAACAGCCACATCTCCGGACATCTGAGAGACCTGCACTGGCTCCCCGTCAACAAAAGAATCACCTTACGTCTCCTCACCCACGCACACAAAGCCCTACACGACCAAGGCCCAGGATACCTCAACAACCGAATCAACTTCTACGCTCCCAAGCGCCACCTCAGATCCACCAGCCACGCCCTCGCCGCCGTCCCCCGCATCCGAAGAGCGACAACAGGAGGAAGGTCCTTCTCCTACCTGGCCGCCAAGACCTGGAACTCCCTCCCTCCCGACCTGCGCCTGACCCAAGACCACCTCTCCTTCAGGAAGAAGCTCAAGACCTGGCTGTTCGAGCAGTAACGGCACCCCCCCCTCCTAGCGCCTTGAGACCCTACGGGTGAGTAGTGCGCTCTATAAATGTCTTGATTGATTGATTGAGTATCTTTTCTTTTTAGAACTGGGTGATCTTAGATTTCAACACAATGAGGGGGGTTCCAGGGGCAAAAAAGGTCCACGATACGTGCCCCAAGGAGGTAACTGTTAAGCAAGAGGTATGCAGTTCCTATGGAGAGAAAAGGGAGAATTAAGGAGCTGACAACCTCTTAAAAAGTCTAAAAGGGATGATTTCTTCATCGAAACTCCTCTTTACTGTCATTGTATCTGTTCTTTTTGCAATGTAAGATAGATTCTCGGTTTCAAGAAAGATTCTCGGCTCAGATGCCATCAATGGCAGAGACGGTCAAGGCTGCACCAGCATTTGATTTGATTAACCAGTGTAACATGTGATTTTTGCACAGGCCACTAGTGGAAATGTAATTTTTGCAATGATCGCTCTGGAAAAATGTATCATGAAACTTCACTTCATCGATTCAAAATGGCTCGACCCCCGTTCAATATATGACTCTTCAGTTCATTATTAACTTTTATCTCATTTGTTAGGCTTTTTCTATTGCCCTGTTACATTTCTGTTCCTTTGGCCATGGTAGTAATATAGTAGCACATCAATGGAGCCCTCGGCATGCTGTAAGTTCGCGGTGTTTGTGCATAGTAGGTGCCATTGCTTGTGCACATTTGCATAGTCATTTGATGCAAACTTTTGCTTCTCTTTCATCCTGTTGCCAGTTCAGTGTCTGGCACCCTGCAGCTTTGTTGGTGCATGTATCTGATGGTCTTAATGATTTCTCACGATTGTCTTGTATTAATTGCTTTTAATAGGGAATAAAATGATCGGTTAATGGATAGAGGCACACAAATAAAAGCTGTCTACGAAATATGAACTTTTGACCTAAAAATAAAAATAAAAAATCATAATAAGCATTTTAAGCAAGTTCTTGTGCATGTATTTACAGGACTTTGCCTATGTGCCTGTTCTATCTATATGCGTTTTCAAAAGAAAAGGAATGCAATTAGTTGCTCAATTTAAAGAGGGAAAGCAAATTTGATTAATCAAAAATGAGTATTTTCTCTAGCGGCCAAATGAGAGGCGTAGCTTCAAACGTGAGCTGGGAAGGGAAGAGTTGCTTCTAACTCCTCCAGGCTGGTTGGAAGGCAGCATGAGCTGGCATTGAGCGGGCAGCCCCTGGCTAGACACATGCCCTCTTTTTAAAAGTTTTTATTGGAAAGCAAACTTTGCATTTAAGAGACAGAGCAAAAGAGAAAGATACATATAAAGAGATGGCTGGAATTTTTGGGGAACGGAAATAGAGACGGAGATAGGGAAATTGAGTGATTGAGCGAGAGAGATAAAATGAATATATACATATTAAACAAGTAATAATAATAATAATAATAATACATGAGCTTGTAAAGCGCCTGGTTACACTAACTAGAGTACACATCTCAATAATACATATTCTGAAGAATATATGCTTAGATGTGCTGTAAGATCTGAATACCCGATACATGTACACCCACAAACACATTTTTGTATAGGGGCAGATTTATCAAGCTTTCCCACAGTGCAGCGTATCTTGCCAACTTGCTGCACTGAGCAGGAATGCGCCACATTTAACAATGTACAGCTCTTTAATGTCCTTTCCGTGCGCTGGTGCCCTATTGGCTGCCTAGCGCCAATGCAGACGTCCTTGAGCAGGGACATCTTAAGGATTTTGGGGGCCCTGGGCAAAACATATTTTGGGGTATCCGTCTCGGAATAGTTTTCATGATCTAATTTCAGCTCTTTCACACACACTTTGGCTAGGTCACTGATAGTGCACAGGCACACTCATCCACATTTTAAATGTGTTTACATCTAATATTTAGGGATTGTGACATGTAATACTGCTGTGAATAATCTTTGTGATACCCTGCTATTTCTCATATGTGAAGAAGTCCTGTTTTGATCGAAAATAAACGTTTTGATAGCTGTTGCGTTAAACATATACACATTTCTCCCCACAATGTTTGTAATAGAGTTTCACACAAACCCATATTAAAAATAAATTAAAGGAAAACAGTACTTAGAACAATTTGTTTAAGAATTATTCAAGGTCACAAGGACAAGACTTTCTGCAGAACAGGGCTGGCTCTATCAGCCCCCCCTCAACCCCCCCCCCCCCGCTCCCCTTGAAAGGCTGAGGCCCTGGGCCAGAGCCCCCTTTGTCCAAGCCTTAAAACATCTCCTTTTCAACCTTTTTGTTTTTTCTCTTTCTTGTTCCGGCTCAAAGACTGATGAGAAAAATAAGTGCCCAAACTGAGTGTTGGCGGGCCCCATCTGCAACCAAAGACTCAAATTAAGTATTGGGCAACACTACTCGGTGCAAGACTGCCATGTGGTACATCACCACTCCATCGTCTCAGGTTTTTTATATAGGCACCAGGGAATTGTTGACTTATATGCTTACTTCGCTCTACTAGTTCCTAGCAGGAAACCTAATGTGGATGAAGACTTTAAGAATAGAAGACTCATCGATTGCCAGTTATAGTGTTTTGTGCAAAGCAAGAACAAGTACACGGCTACAAAGCAAAACACTCCGTTCATGCAGGTGCTAAACACCCTCCTTTTTCCAGGACCTTTCATGTAAAATACTCTCTAGACATATCCCATCATGGGCCAAAAATACTACTATCACTTTATTCTGGCTGGTGATGGCTCAAGAAATTTGCCAAGATCTGGGTCCCATGGGATATCTGTCATGAAATGGAATGTTAGATTTGGTGCAAAAAATGACAGGATTGAGTAGCTGACTAATGAATAATAAATATTTCAAAGAAGTTGCTTTAAGTTGTGGGTGCTCTTAGCTGTGGATACGGCTTATCGGATATGTGTAAATCTGAAACTAGTTATATCTGCTTTAAGTCTGTATGCCCAACACTATCATTGTTTTTTACTGCTCATAGAGTTCTCTGCTTCAGCAAAAGCTGTTCAACAGTGGTTTAAACCCCAACATGAATATTATGAATATTGATGATGGTTTGAAGACACTATTCTTGATATTCTAGTTTCTGTTACCACCACCACCTCATACTCAGTTAAGCAAATGCTAGTCTACTTGATTAAAAGTCTTGATTCCATCATGGGGGTGTGCACCGTGAATATCGACCCCTGAATATTGATGGAGCACAATATCAAGGACAAAATAAAGAAAGAAAATACAGACTGGTGTCAGAACAAACTAGTTATATAAACAACACGGAACCATTGTGAATGAATGTAACATTGCGTACAAGCAGAATATTTCAGAATAATGTTACAATAGTGAGTCCATACCAGAGGGGTTTCTTCCAGAACAGCGTCATTCAGAAATAAACAAATCAACATCTTGCTTGATTGCGTGTGCATGAACTTAAACAAAGCACGAACATGATGTAGCATTAATTTAGGGCAAGATAGCATTGAGGCATAACTAAATACCGCATGTACTCCCTTTTAGTTAATTTAGCATTCTGGTTAGGTTCAACAACTGGTTCTAAATATTTACTGTAGGTCATTGAAAACATTGAATCGCCAAAAAGAGGAAGGTCTTCCAGTGAAGTGTTGAAATCTGATAGATATGGTGACAGAAACTTTTGTTTATTAAATATACGAACAAAAACACTACATAACAAACTATAGGACATTGGCAGTTGATAATTTGTTGATATTTCACCTGCAGAAGAAACAAGAAAAGTGCAGATTAAACAATTTCAAACTCCTATGATAGCTATATGTTCTTACAACAGTTTTGCAAAAATGTTATTCTCAAAATTACTGATGTATCTTTCCCTATGTGTCAGTGACAGTCAGTCAGAAATAACTTTATTTCGCCAACACAAAGATGGCAAAAAAGTATTCTATAAATATATCAATTTTCCATTATTATTATAAGTTAACATTCCGTATATTATGACAAAATTGTTAAAAGAATAAAATTACGTTAAACATTCCTATTATACAGATGATGGTAATTCATAAATGTACACACAATTATTGCGCAATTCAATGGCCTAATTTGCAAGTTGAATAACAGATTGGCAATTTAGTCTTCTTCTCTTCAATGCAGATAGGAGTAATGATGCCAAAGATAAAATTGTAAAAGGATCAGACAATAACAGTAGGCAATATAAAGCCACACAACACTGTTTAAAATTCGTTTTACTGATGAGGGGAACAATAAATCTTTTCCTTTCTTCACCATAGAATTAACAAAAAACTAAAAGTGTAAATCATTCTGAGCGGATCGATTGTCACAAGCACAAGGTGGCAGTTAGGACATCACAAAAGTGCTCAAAGGGAGACCCAACATCAGGGGGAATATAATTTCAACGTAATCTCACTAAAATATATCTGTATTGTAAATTTGTGACAAAGGATAAATAAGTTAAATTCACATCAATTGACATTATACTCGGGACATCGTGATATGCTCTGACTGTTGACAACTTAAGGTTAGAATCCTGCCTCATCGCCTGTAAATTGGTCAGTAGGTGGATTTTCCGCTCTTTCTTAGTGCTAGACCAACACGTGGTTGGATCTACAAAAATATGATGTAACTCAACTGTCTTAAGGGTGGATTCAACGTATTTTAGCCAGCTGATATCATTCACACTATCTAGCTTCAGAGCATCACTTATGATGTCCCTGGTCAGTGAGAGAGTCTCCTTACGCCAGACCGAATGCCACATCAGAATGTGTGCAATACAGATTTTGTCACTAATACAGGAAACTCTCAGCTCAATATGATAGTTAAAATTAGAGCATGACTGAGGCAGGTAGGATAAGTTTTTCAGGAATGCGTCTTCTATGCGTTGCAGTTTAGAAGAATTTGTAGTGCCCCAGACAGCTGCCCCCTAGGTGGCAGAAGATACAGTTTTTGATTCATAAACCTTCTTTACCACGTCAATGGGTTTGGAGCCGATTTTTGGGGCAATATTAAAGAGAGACCCAATATTATTTTCCATCTGTAAACCCCTATTAGAAACCATGCTTTGCCAATTGGTATGTCAATCAAACATGACCCCCAAATAGTTAAAAGAGTCCACAACAGCTAGCTCCCCCATTCAACATGGATTTGTGGCTGTTTCCATTGTTTTGGGCCTGCAACAAGAACAAAAGACTTAAAATACCATGGAGAAAACCCAGTGAAACAGTAAAATAATAATTTAAGCCACTGCTCTTTTCTTACCCTTCCACACCCCCGTTCCTTTACTACATTTTCTTCGAATATCCACATTCCCCATGTTCACTCTCCTTCTCCTCACTCTCCTTCCCCACACTCACCTTCTTTCAGTCCCCCTAGTTCACTTCCCTTCTCCTCTCATCCCTTTCTGTGCTTTCTCACTCATTTTCTTCTCGTTTATCAATGCACTCCACTTCACTTACTCTTTTTCATTTTTTTAAGAACACAGCTCTTTGATGAGAATTGGAGGTAGTTCTGAAAAGAACATTTTTTTTCTTCTTTTTTTCTTTTTTTAGAACAAAAACAAAAACAGTGAATGATAAACTGCTCAACAGGAGCAAAAAAACAAAACAAAATTGGGGCTGGGAACGGCAGCGATGGTTATCCAATGCTCGAACCATGAGCAGAACACTTTGTTCCCTATAGCAAAGTAACTTATCGCAATATCTGCATTTAATAACGCCTTTATTAAAAGCAGGCTGGATGTTGGGAATCTGTTCTTGTGATTGCTCCCTCCCTGATGTAGTTTGTCATCCGGTTGAAGTAGAGGCCCCATCACTGGGAGCCTCTCGTGCCAGAGCCCTGAAACTCTCCCGGGCAAAGTTCTGGGGGTGCCTCCTCTCGACATGTCGAATCATCGTCGAGTTTCCAAATGAATACTTCTTTCTGGGGTCACCCCGTGACAGGACAGTTTTACAAATCCTGCACTCCACCTTTGGAGCATTTACTTTTTTCTGATCAGGTGGAATGGAAAAAAACTTCCATATGAAGTGTTCTTTTATTTTCGGCTGAGGAACCTCTTCATCCAGAAATCCCTCTGACTCATCTTCACTGCTGGATGCTCTGGCAGCCATGGTAATGCAAGATATTAATTCAGCAAAGAGCTGACAGCAAAAATAGAGGTCTTCCAGTCACAAAAGTGAAAGAAGATGTGAAGGAAATGGTTGGGGATTTCATTCCTTCTTAAAAAAAAACTGTTAGCAACCAATGAAAAGAGTTATTTTCAGGTCACATGACCCAACGTGCTTACGCTACGCGCCCCGGTGCGCGCCCGGCGACACTTACGTTGTGCGATCGTATGTGCTCGGGCGCTTCCGGGTGCGCTTACGCCGTGCGTCATAAGACGCATCACGCGACTATGCGATACGTCACAATGATGTTTTCGTTCGCGGCAATGACGCTAACGGGACGCACACCGGTACGCGCACCGGGGCGCGCCATAACACTGCGCTTACCGGTGCGTTCACCGGTACGCGCACCGGGAGCGCAAAAGGCAAAAAATAAATGTGAAAAATATACATAAAAAAATAGTATTACATAAATATACAATATAGGATTTATTATAAAAAATATTATATTTCATAGCTATAGAAATTAGCTATTAAAAAACCTATGAAATTCACTGAAAAAACCATAGGTTTCACACCAGTTATAGTTAGGAATTAGCATTTAAAAAACCTATGACATTCACTGAAAAAACCATAGGTTTCACACCAGTTATAGTTAGGAATTAGCATTTAAAAAACCTATTAAATTCACTGAAAAAACCATAGGTTTCACACCAGTTATAGTTAGCTGGAAGTTTTACTCGCATAAAACCATTGAAATTCCCACGTTATAGTTAGTTGGACTCACTATAACTTGCGCGTGCAATGCACTGCTGATGACGTCACATATTACATCACTCATGACATGGTCAGTGACATCACTCATGACATCACTGATGACACCATCCTTGTGACAGAGTGACAGACCTCCTTTCACTGTAATGTAACCCTTGAAACACATATTCAATAATAGAAAGTAAAAAATTTTAAAAAATGGAGATACCCATACCAGTTACAACAACCAATTCAATAATTCCACCATCTATATACACATCCACTCATTCACCAACAGTTCTATATAGTCTCTCATACATATACTCACTCATCATATGTAGTGATACACCTATACATCCTGTTACACACCGACAGTCATCCAAAAGATACTCTCACACATACTCACACATGCAAATAAACTATTGAACATCCATTTATTTGCATATACAGCTATACACACACTACCACCTTACTTCTAAGGAAACTTACACATACTTACTCTCTTAAACAACCACTTATAGAAACACATACTTATTTAAACAGGAAGTCTTACAATCCCTCACTCTCACATATACTCACTTATATACATCAATATTCACATATACTACATTAAAACATATGTAGTTACTGATAAAGACACTAGTGAGACAGTCATTCACTCACTAACACACACATATACACACTCATCCACCCATACAGTCCTGCACATATGCTGTCTTCAAAACACATACAAAGAGAGAGTCAGTCATTCATGCATCTATGTGCTAAGTAATACCCCCACCAAACCATACAAACACTCATACTGATACTAAGAAAAACATCTAATAACCCATATACATACACATGTAGCTACTCACCAACCCATGCAGCTACTTATACACAAAGTGAAACACTAATACATATATTTAAATATTTAAACATTACTCTCTAATATATGTATTTACTAAGATACACTTAATAAACCAGTTAACCAATCAATTAAAAAAAAAACATCCATGTAAACACTTATTTAAACATTTATTCTTCCATCAACTTTTACATATACATATATAACACATATTTATTTTTTAAAAAGACACACATTCACTGGATGGTGTCATCAGTGATGTCATGAGTGATGTCACTGACCATGTCATGAGTGATGTAATATGTGACGTCATCAGCAGTGCATTGCTCGCGCAAGTTATAGTGAGTCCAACTAACTATAACGTGGGAATTTCAATGGTTTTATGCGAGTAAAACTTCCAGCTAACTATAACTGGTGTGAAACCTATGGTTTTTTCAGTGAATATATATATATATATATATATATATATATGTAAATGTAAATGTAAATGTACAGGAATTTATATAGCGCAAATCACCAAGCGGTTTCTAAGCGCTTGCTTAGGGAACCCGTCCTGGTATTCCCCTGTGAGATAACCCCTGCAGGGTATCCGCAAGGTGAAAGCCAGGCATCCCGCCGCGAGGGGCCGTTGTCTATATGTCTTTTATAGCAATATATAGAAAAAAGTAAGCCAAACATTTTTATATAATTTATTTAAGCTATAGATTTTTTTTATAATAGTGTTACATTATAAATGTATATATAAACATACACACAAGTCTATATGTGTTTTTATAAGTATATTTATATATGTATAGTACTTCATATTTAAGTTTATTTAATGTACTTTATAATATTGTTATATATTACAATATTTAAGATTTACTATTCTAAACTATATTTATTTATGTATAACTCTATTTTTGTATGTTTTTTAATTATATTAATGTGAAACGACATTTCTTTTTATATTTTTGTACTTACCATTATAAGTTTGGAGGAGAACACTATTTTTGTAATCAATGTTTTTAATATGATATTTCTGTACCTTGATACTTTTTTTGTGCCAGTGACGCTCATTTTTAAATGTTGCTTCACTTACTACCCAATTTTACTTTGATCACCATTGAAGAAAATAACAAACCTTCTCAGGGGTCCCACTGATACTTGATCCTTTTAAACCAACAAAGATGAAATTGGCACAGAAGCTGAAATATAAAATACATATTTATTAAACCTCAAATGAGTGAGACTACGTCACACAGAAGCCTTAGCAACTGAATGAGGCAGTCTGAGGAGTGCAGAAAACAGAGGCTGTATATATGCTTAGGGTTACATAGTCATCATAAGACCAAGGGACAGTCCTGGCTCATGTAAGCATGCAAAAATGACTAAGATGGGCATACAAGATCTGCTTGCTCAACAAAGTGGGAGGAGAGTTACTTCTCCATACAGCAGCAAAAATAGCCTGACAGTTATACTAGAGAAGCAGGTGCATTCTACTAGCTAGGCCCTTCTGGGCATGTGCGAAGGTGGAAGATGCTAAATATAGTTTGTTTCTAGGCAGATTACAAGAGCAGTCAACACTGAGGGAGGACAGAGCACATGGTGAGCACGTGGCAGCACATGGCTAACTAAAATGGCTGCCAGAAATACAAAATGGCTTTCAGCTCATGCTAACAAAGCCGTCAAATATTTAACACCATCAGTAACTTTTCTTGACTCTTTGTAAATTGCTTCTTTCCCTTAGGAGTCCTTGAGATTCAAATTCTGAGCGTACGTTTTTTATACTGGCTTAGAGACTGTTTCTTCCTGCTGCTCGTAATGTTGCAACTGTTCTTCACTCTGGTTTTCAAATTGAAACTAGCTACTGGTACTTTCACCAGGATCTTCACTCTCAACAGTATCACCATCTTCACCTGTTTAAGGATCACAAGGAGCTTGAGCTGATCCTTAAACTTAAGGCTGCACCATATTTACAAGAATGTGGTGCAGCCTTGCGTTTCCCCCTGCGATGGCGCTAAATTTAACAATTTAGTGCCAACGCAGGCACCCTTGCACTAGAGTGCAAGAGTGTCTGTGTGCATGGGAGGATTGGTTATGTGTAGGAAGGTGTCCCTTCCTGCACATAAACAATCCCAAAATGCCATTTTGTAACTTTCATGTGTGCCGCTTCATGCAGCACACATGAAAGTTACAAATTGGCATTTTTTAAAAAGGTTTGTTTATATACAGGAAGGGAAGCCTTCCTGTACATAAACAAACCATGGAATTTAGCTTTTTCCATGTGTGCTGCACAAGGCTGCACACATGGAAAAAGCAAAAACGAGGAGAAATAATGCATTTCTCCTCATTTCGCCAACTTAAGACCAGGATTTTCCTGGTTTTAATTTTGGTGCTGCCTCCTATGTACGCCACCCTTGTACATAGGGGGCAGCATCAAAATAAATGGGCGTTGTGGTGGAAAGCCCAGCGCAACACCCACTGCACACACCTTTCATGCTAAACATAGTATTAAAAGGTGCCTTATGTACAAGGCAGCGTTAAGCCACGTTAAGTGGCTTAACACAGCCTTGTACATAAGGTGCAGCCCCTATTGCAACCACAACATCAGTAAAAGTGATATTGTGGTGGCGATAGGGGCTTGTATATATTCCACTGAGTTTCTTTGATCAGTACTGTTGGCAAATTCACCATCTGAGAGACAGATTTTACTATATCAGCCAACCCTTGTGATAATCTAATATGATATATATTAACAACAAGAGAGTAAGGATTATCATAGGTCACTCCTACATCCCTACGTAAATATACAACAACAACTAAAGAGTGACTTGTAGGTGCTATGATCAAAACTTAAAGCCCAAGCTCCCAGCCGAAAAGACTCAAACCAATAGTGATGAGGCTTTGTCAAAGAAAGTCATAAGTGAAACACACACAATGGGAAAAATAACTTATTTTAGAAAATAACTTATTTATAAGAAGAACCCTCACTCACCTTAGTGGTGACTTGCTTCATCATGGGGTTCCCACTGGACGAACCGAATGTCCCTCCAGTGTGCTTCAACGACTGATTTACAGCGGAGCTGGTTGTTATGAAAAAGTGTTTCCAGTATGTGTTATGTGAAGGTGATAGTGAGATTAAAAAATGCCAGTGGTACCAGAACCAATTTTATTCAGTGGTCAGCTGATATCGTTAAAAGCTGTGTATGGGATACCTTAGAGGTGATATTATTGACCCCTTGTATCTTATCAAAATAAGGTCGACATGTTTCAGCTGTCCAAAAAATGTTATGCAGCTTTCTTCAGGACCAAAAACAGTAAATATCCCCAGTGGTCCACGCTCGCTAAGGCGCATCCAAACCGAATGGATATAATGTGTGAAAAATATTAAAAACGACCGGAATTCTCCGTATCGGCACTCCTAGAATTGTCAGGGGCCATAACCTGTGAAATAAAGCACAGTATTAACGGACAAATACATGTATATTAATATTTATCTCCCAGTCTAACGTACTGTGACTGTTACATTCCCATGCATGCATACCTGGCACCTTCCATTATAGCACCTAGGTTCACTCCTGAGTGATATGGTACATCATAGCCACCCTGAAGGAGGTTCAAGAAAGCATCTTTTCTTATTATGACCCATTTTATGAACAAGACATTTCTTAATTCGCAAAAGGGTTCCTTTATTCATAGTTTTATCCGCTCAATGTTGCCAGCATAAATGACCAATTATAGTGATTGCGGCAAACCCTCGTTCCAAAATGAGCGTCAAAAGGTGGTCCATTCCTGACCCCTTAGTTCATAG
Organism: Lissotriton helveticus; assembly: GCF_964261635.1. Lineage (NCBI taxonomy): Eukaryota > Metazoa > Chordata > Amphibia > Caudata > Salamandridae > Lissotriton > Lissotriton helveticus. Next base: position 378,067,221 of record NC_136070.1, on the reverse strand, counting down.
GTGACCCAACTCAGAAACAAATAACATCAAGCCCCAACCGTCTCCTTTCGGAGAACGATTGAGAGTTAAAAAACGGAAAACCAAAGCTTACTTCTCAGGTAGCGACTCCCCGCCCGTAACCTGCTACAATCACTGCCACTGCCCGGATAATGGAATCACTCGGCAGCGCGGAAGTAAAAAGAAGGTTAGAGGTCAGTCACGTGACCGACGTACGTGGCGCGTTACATTTCTCTATCTTAACTCTTAAAGGAACATGTCTACACGTATTTGGTCCCGTGATTTATTCAAAAAGATGAACCCAGACTTTAAGAGAAAGTAATGACACAACACATGTCATATTGCTACTAAATTATTCTTAAACTCATCAAAGTAGTATTAAAAACCACGTAACGACCCTTGAACACAAGGGCTTCATAGCCCTATTATCAAATACTGATTTGGTGTCTTTTTTCTCTTTTTTTCTTTTTTTCTCTCTTCTCCTGACTCCCTCGAAACTTTATTAGTCCTACCACCGTCAAGCACAGATAATAGTGCTGCTTTCTAGAGAATTGCTTCACCTCCTGAGACAATTCTATCACGGATTATGTCCGAGCACCAGCGATCATAATCCATGGCTAAAAGACGGATTAGTCTAACGAGAATGTTGTTGGTCAGTAACGAGGGAGAAAAAGGGACAATTAATAAATCAGACTTAAATCACCACTGGTGTATAAGAGAAGCCAGTGTATCATATTGGAGCTTGGTAACAACGGGGACTGCGAGGTGTCGGATAATATGTGGTGAGAACAACTAAGCAACCCGTCACAGTTATTCTACATTAAGAAAAAAAAAACCTTATACATAAAAGCCCCTGTCCGAGTCTGTAGATCGCATCATATCAAGGGTCTATACAGAGTACTAGAAGAAGGAGGGTAATAGCGCCCTATTAGTGGAGAGACCAAAAGGTGATTGATTACCTTCACCTTCTCATTACAGTGTCCCAAGGTATATCGTCGTTTAGGCCCGCCTGGTGACATGAAAGGCGATATATCCAACTTTGCTCTTTCTCAAACAAACTGGCCTCAGAGCCCTGGGCCAGTTGTTCGATGATGGTCCATTTCAACTCATCCGGTGTGTGGTTTAACTGCAGAAAGTGGGAGGTCAATTTAGTATTACTTTTATGACACCGGATGTTGCTGCGGTGTTCCCCAATCCGCAATTTTACTCGTCGTGTCGTCATTCCAATATATCTCAGGCCACAAGGGGAGGTGATTAAGTAGATGACATTACAACAGTTACAATTTGTGTGATTCCTTTGCTGCCATTCTTTTCCTGCTTCCAAATTCAGAGTCTTAGTAGCGGTCGTCAAATGGCATACACTACATCCTCCACACGGGAAGTGTCCCGTGACAGGTGGTAGGCCCCACGCATTAAGTACTTCTTCAGTGTTGATGTTATTTTGCTTCTTGGGGCGGGTATGGACAATAGCATCCTTCACACTCCTTGCCCGTTTGAATGAAAACAACGGCTTTTCCCAGTCGTGATTCGTATTTCTGAGCACACTCCAATGTTTATTTATGCAACGAGTTACTGCTTTTGACAGTGGATTATATGTCGTCACACATGTCAGCGGGACCTCGGTGGATGCTTCTGTGGGATAATCCTCCAGCAGGGCATCCCTATGCTGGTTACGTGCCACACGAGGAACTATGGGCGGTGCTCAGGGAGCTAGGTGTCCCGCCACAGCTCTTACAGGCAATAATCAGGCTCCACAACAGAAACTTTGCCCAGGTTAGGTGTGGGAGGGATCGGGCGCTGTCATTTAGGTTTCCGGTTCTCAGGGGGGTAAGACAGGGTTGTGTCCTTGCACCGACCCTGTTTTGCCTCTTTGTTAACGGTGTAATATCTTACCTTGACAATGTCAGCAACAACGACGCCCCTAGGTTGGCAGGCAGGAGGGTTCCGGCAATTATGTTTGCCGATGATACTCTCCTGCTTTCCAAATCCCGATGGGGATCCAACGGATACTGGATGGGTTTGGGGACTTCTGCAGGGCACACGGCCTTGAGATCAACGCAGAAAAAATCAAATTCATGGTATTCAATCCCTCGACAACAACTAGGCCTAATCCAACCCTGGGACCCGATAGGCTGGAAAGGGTTAGAATGTTCCAGTATTTGGGGGTAACTTTACATGAAAATCTATCCTGAGGTCCACAGATAGCAAGCTCCCGCTTAAAGTTATCCCAAATGGTGGGGGCAATCTTGAAGGTTTCGAATTCCTCAACCTTCAAGCCAGTTAGTCCAGCCTTGGAGATGTATAAAACCCAAGCCTCATCATACGGTGGTGAGCTGTGGGGTCATAATGCCGGGCAGAACTCGTCAAGGTGGAAAATAACTTCCTCAGACGTTTGTTGGCTCTACCACAAGGTACACCCCTGCTACCACTGAGACTAGATCTGGGGCTCCCTTCAATAGGGGATGAATTAGCTCTAAAGCCATTGAGGTTCTGGCACAGGCTCTGGTCAACTAGTGAACTCTCCCACTATAGGCAAGACCTGCAGCACGTTCTGGGTTTTAATCTCTCCGACAGAATTCCTTGGGTGGCACACATAAAACGAAAATTTTATCGATTGGGCCTGGCTGATCTGTGGGATGATCCCGAAAGAGGCTGTCTCGGGGTGTCCCACAAAACGCTCACAAAGACTTTCAAGGACAAGAGCCTAACTGCTTGTGTGTGCTCCGAAAATCGGCACCCTTACTGAACAATTCTTGGCCACCAAAAGTTCTTTTAAGTTCGAAGGATTCATAGACATTATCTTTCCTATTGCTGCAAGGAAACTTTTTATCCAGTGGAGGTTTGGTACATTGCTCTTTAAAGAGTTTACATGTAAATGGTCAACGTTGGACGACAAAATCTGTCCTGGGTGCAGCACGAATGTGGAGGATGATCTACATGTGCTGTTTTTCTGGCCTGCCTACAATAGACCGAGAAAGTACTGGCTAGTGCCACTGTGTAGGAATCTAGGCTTCAGAAACTACCTACAATCATACAGAATTCTGAAGACAAGCACCCTGCCCCACATTGTATTTGCTGTAGCCAAGTATTTAATGGGTATGTGGCAGACTAGAAAAAAATCACTGAAAGGGTAATCTCTAACTTCTTAACATGAAATGAAATGTAAAGAGCCACAGTTAACTGTACCTTCAGTCTCCCAGATTCTTACATGTATTGATTTAAGTACTCTTTGCTTCCTTGCACTGTTTTTATACTGTATGTTCGCAAGTGGTTTTATATGTTTTTTATTGCATCTTTTATGGCCTCAAAATGCCGAAATAAAGAATTTTTGGATTTGGAACAAAAACGTAGTCGCATCAGGGCCATTTTACATGATACTATGCTGAAGGAGTACTTGAACAACAACTTAGCACCAAAGGGTCTGCTGGTCACCAATGCCCCATGAATCTTCCTCGACGATGCAGTGTTCAGGAAGGAATGGGCGCAGATCGCCTGGCACTGCACGCGGGATTGAGCTATACTAATTATAAAAACTACCCTTCGCTTGTCAGAAGCACTAATGGTTGAAATACAGCAGACAGAGAGTCATTTTAGGGCTACCCTGACGGGTTATAAAAAACGTTTAGATGACTTGAGTAAAGAAGTAAACGAGTATAAAGAAAACTTGTCCCAATCTAAAGCCCAGAAATTCAAAAAAGATTTGAAGCGGTGGTCTTACGTTAAGGCCTACCCCTATTCCAGTCCTGATTTTACACCCCCAAATATGATTGATGATAATTCTGACACATCGGGGACTCCAACACCAGTGGGGCATCCACGGGGAGTACCAGGAACAGAAGGGGAGGATGGGGTAGAGGTTTCCAAACCCAAGGGTGGCAACCTTACCAACAAGGGACTAACTTTCACACCAGTATGTACCAACAACCACAACAGTTTCCACCAATGATGGGTTGGGACATACCTTTTGGACCACCCCCACATCCACACTACCACCCTAATATGTTTCCCCAGCAACGTTTTTTAGGGGGAGGCCAGGGCAGAGGGGGCAAGAGGAAAGGCACCAGTCAGGTCCACTGGGGTCAGGCGGAAGCAGTGGGCGACAATACCCGCAGCAAAACACAAGACCAGAGAGCGGGCACAAGCAACCAGAGACTCTAGTCACAAATTTGTCCTCGGTCACACTGACTCAGATTGAGATGAGTACTCTGGAAAAAGGTCTCGGATTCGTGCCGACTCCCAGACTGGACCGTTTCAAGCTGCACTGTGAGTTGACCGAGTTCTTTCGCAAGATCAGACTTAAATGTTTCTTTGAACAACAACAACCACAAACGTCTTCACAAGACTCCCAGAGTGACACTCTGTTCAGATTGAAATCCAACTTTACCCCTCAACCACATATAGTACCACCAGAAATACTGACATTCGAGAAAGCAGTTATTAATGAGGTGGAGTCACTGGCAGAGCCAACCCCCTTTAAGAATCTGACCGGAGCTGAATATCAAGCAATTCAGTCCCTACAGAATAACAATAAGATCGTGATCAAAAGCGCTGACAAGGGGGGAGGCATAGTGATACAGAATCTGGAAGATTATGACAGGGAATGTCGCCGCCTCCTGAATAACCGGACAAACTACATCCCTTTACAGGAGGATCCATCTGAGACTTTGAAGATAGAAGTATTGGAACTAGTGACTACGGCTGAGGGTGAAGGCAACATAAGTAAGCAAGAGCAGATTTCCTCACTACTATGGAGGGCAAAATTCCGTATTTTTATACCCTCCCAAAAACTCATAAAGGCATCCTACCCCCACCCGGCCGTGGAATTGTGTCGGGTCTGGGTTCAATACTCGAACCACTCTCTAAATATTGTGACTTCTTCTTGAGACCGATTATTGAATCCACCAGCACTTACATAAAGGACACAAAGAGCATATTGGTTCTGTTACAGACGATCAGGTTACCAGATGATTGTTGTTTTTTTGGCAACTCTTGACATCGAGAGTCTGTATACCTGCATACCGCAGGATGCAACAATTGGTGTAGTCGCAGACATGTTACAACAAACAACATGAGAATACAACACCACTAGATCTTTTGTCGTGGAATGTGCAACTCTTGCCTTAAAACGAAACTTTTTTGAATATGAAGGGAAGCTATTCTTACAAGCAACGGGGACTTCAATGGGAAGCACGTTCGCGCCCAGCGTGGCAGGTTTATATGTATACCAGTTTGAGTGCGACCATATACTGCCCCAATCAAACCCGTATTCTTCAAATATGTTACTGTGGCAACGGTACATAGACGACGTCCTGCTAATCTGGAAAGGAGATGAAAGTTCTTTGAAATTCTTCTTCAATTGGGTTAACAGCTTAAATCCCCATCTCAAGTTCACCCATGATTATGCCAGGGACGAAATTGTGTTCCTGGATGTGACCATCTCCCGAGTAGGCAATGAATTGCGAACGAAAACTTACCATAAACCTACATCAAAGAACAATCTATTGCACTATTCGAGTTTTCATCCGCAGGTGCTGAGGGAAAACTTGCCTTTCGGCCAGTACCTGCGGATAAGACGCAACTGTAGCGATTTGAGTGACTTCAAACAACAAGCCCAAGACCTGACTGGCAAATTACAACGCCGAGGTTATCCAATTCGCCTCCTAGAAAAAAGCTGTAAGCGGGCACGTAACCAGCATAGGGATGCCCTGCTGGAGGATTATCCCAAAGAAGCATCCACCGAGGTCCCGCTGACATGTGTGACGACATATAATCCACTGTCAAACGCAGTAACTCGTTGCATAAATAAACATTGGAGTGCGCTCAGAAATACGAATCTCGACTGGGAAAAGCCGTTGTTTTCATTCGAACGGGCAAGGAGTGTGAAGGATGCTATTGTCCATACCCGCCCCAAGAAGCAAAATAACATCAACACTGAAGGAGTAATGCGTGGAGCCTACCACCTGTCACGGGACACTTCCCGTGTGGAGGATGTAGTGTATGCCATTTGACGACCGCTACTAAGACTCTGAATTTTGAAGCAGATAAAGAATGGCTGCAAAGGAATCACACTAATTGTAACTCTTGTAACGTCATCTACTTAATCACCTGCCCTTGTGGCCTGAGATATATTGGAATGACGACATGATGAGTAAAATTGCGGATTGGGGAACACCGCAGCAACATCCGCTGTCATAAAAGTAATACTAAATTGACCTCCCACTTTCTGCAGTTAAACCACACACCGGATGAGTTGAAATGGACCATCATCGAACAACTGGCCCAGGGCTCTGAGGCCAGTTTGTTTGAGAAAGAGCAAAGGTGGATTTATCGCCTTTCATGTCACCAGGCGGGCCTAAACGACGATATACCTTGGGGCACTGTAATGATAAGGTGAAGGTAATCAATCACCTTTTGGCCTCTCTATTAATAGGGCGCTATTACCCTCCTTCTTCTAGTACTCTGTATAGACCCTTGATATGATGCGATCTACAGACTCGGACAGGGGCTTTGATGAATAAGGTTTTTTTTTCTTAATTTAGAATAACTGTGAGGGGTTGCTTAGTTGTTCTCACCACATATTATCCGACACCTCGCAGTCTCCCGTTGTTACCAAGCTCCAATATGATACACTGGCTTCTCTTATACACCAGTGGTGATTTATGTCTGATTTATTAATTTTCCCTTTTTCTCCCTAGTTACTGACCAACAACATTCTCGTTAGACTAATCCGTCTTTTAGCCATGGATTATGATCGCTGGTGCTGGGACATAATCTGTGATAGAATTGTCTCAGGACGTGAAGCAATTCTCTAGAAAGCAGCACTATTATCTGTGCTTGACGATGGTAGGACTAATAAAGTTTCGAGGGAGTCAGGAGAAGAGAGTAAAAAAGAAAAAAGAGAAAAAAGACACGAGTCAGTATTTGATAATAGGGCTACGAAGCCCTTGTGTTCAAGGGTCGTTACGTGGTTTTTAATACTACTTTGATGAGTTTAAGAATAATTTAGTAGCAATATGACATGTGTTGTGTCATTACTTTCTCTTAAACTCTGGGTTCATCTTTTTGAATAAATCACGGGACCAAATACGTGTAGACATGTTCCTTTAAGAGTTAAGATAGAGAAATGTAACGTGTCACGTACGTCGGTCATGTGACTGACCTCTAACCTTCTTTTTACTTCCGCGCCGCCGAGTGATTCCATTATCGGGCGGCGGCAGTGATTGTAGCAGGTTACGGGCGGGAAGTCGCTACCTGAGAAGTAAGTGTTGGGACAATTAGTGGATAAACAGTACCTGGGCCACGGTGGGGTGAGTTCTCACGATGGATCATGCTACTAATACCCTTTTCTTGTATTTATAGAACAGTAGCGTGAAGATTACCCCCACCGCCAAGCTCATGATGACAGTACAATAAGAGAGTGCTGTGAGTGAGCTAGCTTTGGTTTTCCATTTTTTAACTCTCAATCGTTCTCCGAAAGGGGACGGTTGGGGCTTGGTGTTATTTGTTTCTGAGTTGGGTCACCTATGCACTAAGGGGTCAGGAATGGACCACCTTTTGACGCTCGTTTTGGAACGAGGGTTTGCCGCAATCACTATAATTAGTCATTTATGCTGGCAACACTGAGCGGGTAAAACTATGAATAAAGGAACCTTTTGCGAATTAAGAAATGTCTTGTTCATAAAATGGGTCATAATAAGAAAAGATGCTTTCTTGAACCTCCTTCAGGGTGGCTATGATGTACCATATCACTCAGGAGTGAACCTAGGTGCTATAATGGAAGGTGCCAGGTATGCATGCATGGGAATGTAACAGTCACAGTACGTTAGACTGGGAGATAAATATTAATATACATATATTTGTCCGTTAATACTGTGCTTTATTTCACAGGTTATGGCCCCTGACAATTCTAGGAGTGCAGATACGGAGAATTCCGGTGGTTTTTAATATTTTTCACACATTATATCCATTCGGTTTGGACGCGCCTTAGCGAGCGTGGACCACCGGGGATATTTACTGTTTTTGGTCCTGAAGAAAGCTGCATAACATTTTTTGGACAGCTGAAACATGTCGACATTATTTTGATAGGATACAAGGGGTCAATAATATCACCTCTAAGGTATCCCATACACAGCTTTTAACGATATCAGCTGACCACTGAATTGGCTCTGGTACAGCTGGTATTTTTTAATCTCACTATCACCTTCACATAACACATACTGAAAACCCTTTTTCATAACAACCAGCTCCGCTGTAAATCAGGCGTTGAAGCACACTGGAGGGACATTCGGTTCCTCCAGTGGGAACCCCATGATGAAGCATGTCACCACTAGTGTGAGTGAGGGTTCTTCTTATAAATAAGTTATTTTCTAAAATAAGTTATTTTTCCCATTGTGTGTGTTTCACTTATGACTTTCTTTAACAAAGCCTCATCACTATTGGTTTGAGTCTTTTCGGCTGGAAGCTTGAGCTTTAAGTTTTGACCATAGCACCTACGTGTCACTCTTTAGTTGTTGTTGTATAATCTAATATGATATCATCATTTATTAAGATAATCGTTCTGAAAGAATGTATATGATTCTCATAGCTCTACCCATTAAAACGTCATGAGATGAGAGGCCAGTCTTCTTATATGGAGTAATTCTAATGCTCATGAGAACAAGAGGAAGAGCGTCAGGCCACCTTTAAATTGTGGAGGCACACACCTTGGCTAGCTTACTTTGATACTGCCATTCATCTTTCCAACCACTTCTGGTGATTGTGGATAATAACTACAGTGGAACTTTTGTTCAATCTGCAGTGCAATACATAATTACTTTAGAGGCTTATTTTTAAAATGAGTTTCATGATCTGTCGCCATAGAAGTGGGCAAGCCAAACCACGCTACTAGCTCTCCCAGCATGAGTTTGGCTTCAGTAATGCTCTCACTTCTCCTGGATGAGTAGGCCTCAACCCATTTTGAAAACAAGCAGACAATCACAAGAACATATCTAAGCCACTACAAACAGTCATTTAAATGTGTTTGCTTGAAATCTAGTCTTCTGACTTTCCTATGTGACTCATTACCACAAGTGTATGCTTGCCCTGAATAATTCTTTGATAAGTAATGTATCTTTGGCATAAGTCTTCTGCTACACTTCTGAACTTTTAATTGAGTCACTATTTTCCACAAATCTTAATCATTGCATCCTTTCCTACATGTCTGTGGCCATGCAGATAACGCGCCATGGAATGTAACATTGAGATTGGCAATGCATATTAATGTTCAAGAGTGACCCATAATTCATTATTCCTTCTTTTACAATTACTTAATTCCCATCTCATTTACTCATCATCTGGCCCTTCCGCCTGCGGCAACCTTTACACTGGTTTCACATCGCTCTGAATCTTACACTGGTGTTTACTCATTTAAAATAATATGTGCTTATTTAAGAGCACAATACTAAGCAACCTTGTTGGCATAATTATTACATATCATGACTATGACTTCACCAGCTTTGTGGACTGTACATTTTACCACTGATACTTCTCTAAAGTGCTGTATTACTCTAAAAGACCAGGAATGTAGGAACCATTGTTGATGGGAGTACCAGAGAATGTCATAAATCCCCTTTGTTACCATAGCTGCTAATAATCATATACAACTCTAAGGGCCAGATGTAGGAGCCCTAATACTGGTCGGAAATGGCCGATTTCGGCCGTTTCTGACCGGTATTAGGGTTTTCAGATGTAGGGGCATGTTATTTTAAGAGTCGGTAATTTTACCGATTCGGTAAATATACAGATTCAGTAAAATACCGAATCGGTATATTTACCGAATCGGAAAATCCATATGTAGCTGACACTCCTAAGAGTGCCACAGGCCCTTAAGAGTCGGTATTTTACCGCACAATCCTATTGTGTGGTAAAATACCGAATTCAGGTGTGCATGCACATCTGTGCATGCACACCTGTGCCATGTGACTCACAGACATGCCCTTAGGGCATGTATGTGTGCCACATGTCACACAAGCCTGTAATTGGGGTGCTAGAGGGTGTCAAAGTGACACCCCCTGCACCCTTGCAGGATTCTACCGAATTGTATTCCTGAATTCGGAATTACCTAAATCTGCCCCTTCCCATTTACAGACTCTTAAATACCGAATCGGTAAAATTCGGTATTTAAGAGTCTGTAAATGGGAATTACCTACATCTAGGCCTAAATCCCTACTGGATGTCTGTGTAAATTGTCATACTTTAATTAATTTGCTAGTCAGCAAGCTCTGGTGAAAGCAATCAGTCCTGCCACTAGTGCTCAGATTATGTCAGACAATTATGATGCATTACTGATTTCTGAAATGGAACCATTAGAAATGTGGTTTCTGGTTGACTGGGGTGTGTGCCCTGGTCAAGCAGCAACCACAATCCTACTGGCAAACCCCAGATTAAGCTGTGCTCATCCTCTAGTAGCTTGGGACAGAGCAGTCAGGCTTAACTTCAAGGTAATGTGTAAAGTATTTGTGCAACACTTCAAACAGTGAAAACAGTAAACACACCACACAAAAAAATCCCACACTGGTTAGCAAAATAGAGCTTAATTTAATTAGCAAAACAAGATAAAAATGGCAAAGATCCAATAAGTAGAACCGGAGTTAAGAACGCCATACGGGGTCAAATCCAAAGGTTCAGACAGACCCCAAGGGCACGCTGTGGGATACAGTCCCATATCAGTCCCGCCAAAGGTGTACCTTCTCAAGTTTTGTGCCAAGAGTCCTGTTCGTGGGTAATAAGCTTGCTGGGAGCAGGGAGAGCATAGCTGGCGAAGGTCGGCATGGCGTGAAGAGCAAGCCGGGTATCATGGACGGGCGGACTGGAGCCTCTCGGTGGTGATACTTGTCAGAGGACAATGCTTGCTGTGCAAAAGACAAACTTGCGGGGGCTCGCACTGATTCTCTGTGTGAAAAGTGTGGTTCCAAAGTGAATGGGCCCATTTGCATTCACAAAGCGCCCCAAAGCTTGACTTTAAAAGCTCATGATACACACCAAGGGCTCAGGAACCAGAGAGGCAACTCTTGGGGTTCTGCAACTATGCAAAAAGAAGGGCCCATGGTCTGTGGGGAGCCTGTTATGTGCATTAGACTCAGATCAGGAGGCTAATGGACTAGCCCTTTGAGTCACTCTGGGGTCCTTGGTTGAAGATGGGGGTTTGGTGGTCCAGTTCCAGGCAAGAGAGCAGCAGGTCAGCTCAGCAAGGAAGCAGCTCAGTCAGAATAGCAGTCCAGCAGAATGAAAGCCCTTTCAGCAGCACACCAGTCCTTCTTCCTGGCAGAGTATCCACAGGTACAGAAATGTACTGTAGAATGGGTCTGAAGGCTCTATTTTTATACCATGATGCCCTGCTCATGGAAAGTCTGAGAAGCTTCTTGATAGATTCTTTGAAGGAATTTCCATACTCTCCTACCCTGGATCCACGCTGGCTGCAGTGATAATACAGGGTGGTTAGGACTATTGTGAGGAGACAGGACACAACGTATTCAGGTGCAAGTGGGGCTGTGCTCTTCTCCGTCCTCTCTTATCAGTGATGGCCCAATGAGGCACAGCTAATCCAAGTATTGTGTGACTATCAGGGAGGAATTCACAAAGTCTAACTGTCAGCTACACCCAGTAGGGTGACCATGGACAGGCCACAGACACAAAGGCCTAAGGGCAGGAAAAAGCCAACTTTCTAAAAGTGGTATTTTCTAAACTGTAATGAGAAATCTGACTTTACCAATGGAAGAGGGGTTATTATGGCAATGCCATAGGTGCCAAACATGATATATCTACCTCCTCTCAGTTAGGAATTACAGCTTATTAAATGTAATAAGAAATCCTCAATGCTATCCGTTGGGAGGGGTAGGCCTCACAGTAGTGAAAAATGAACGTCAGAGTTTTTCACCAACAGGAAATGTAAATAAAGGCACATGTCCTACCTTTTAATTGCACAGCAGCCTGCCCTATGGGCTACCTAAGTGCTACCATAGGGGTGACATATGGAATAAAAGGGTAGTTTAAGGCTTGGAAAGGGGTTTTAAATGCCAGGTATTATACTGCATTCATGCTGCTATTGCAAACCTAGGACACATTTTACAGTGTTACTTAAGTGGGTGGTCCAATAAGTGCTGCAGGCCCACTGGTAGTATTTAAATTATAGACCCTGAGTATATGATATACTGCTTTATAAGGGACTTACAAGTAAATTAAATGTGCCAAAAGGGTGAAAAACAATTATAATATGTTTATAGGGGAGAGCACAAGCACTCTAGCACTGGTTAGCAGTTGTAAAGTCCCATGGCCAACACAAATGAATTCAGCAAAATGTGGGAAGAGGAAGGCAAACATTTGGGGGTGACCCTGCAAAGGCGGCCACTTCCAACAGGAACAGACTGCAAAATAATCTTTTAGTGATACTTAATGGTCTCTAAGACAAGAACCAACTGCATACAAAGTCAGAACAGCCATTTTAAGGGGAACATCTTTAATAGCTGGTTTTGGTCAGGGTCATCCTAACTATCTTCATCGCTGTCTGGAATCAGCAGCAGTGTTACCAGATTTAGGGTACTGCGCCTCTTGATTGAAATGTTTTTATCTGCCAATATTGTCTGCTTATACCCTATGAGGTGGCTGTTATTTGCTTGGTACTAGTGCAAGTCAACTTAATTGCAACAGAGTATACAAAAATAATGAGAGTATGTACCATAACAATCCCTTCAATCTTTTCTAGTGCAAGGCGAACCCCTGAAACCACTTACACACAACCAGGAAGAGATACAGATACAGGACCAAGCATAGCAGAGAAATAAGCAACAGGTCACGTTACTACTTCAAGCTTCTGGGCCAGCATGGATCGCACTCACCCATTTTTGTCATGACATAGAGATCAAATTATTTCTCATAACCAAGCATACAGAGAGCGGGTGCGTTACAAATGTCTTCTCTTAAATCTCGGAAGGCCTTCATGCATTTGCCACCAAATGTGCCCAGCTCCTTGATATCACTGCAAGTAGGTCTCACTAAAGACTTTCTAATTAGGGAAGAATTTGTAATCCATTCATGACAGTAGCAAACAATTCCCAGTGTCATTCAGTTTCTACTACTCAAGTAAAACTGTGCGTTTGGACAACATATGCATCAAAATATGGGAACTTAGTCCATGTATATCAATCGATTATATTGGCCCAGTTCCTGGCTAGCTCACAGTGCGCCATCTGGACACCTAAACCTGACAGAGTACTGGATGGTGTCTGCAACCATAGAACATGGCCACTTTGACTCCCCTAATGAAATCATGGAAACAGAGCTACCTTTTTTGTGATTACCTTAGGCATGCCCAAAGGATGACACAAGAAATATGCAAATTGGTATTTTGAACATTTATTGAAGCAATAGGATTCTTGTGTAAAATACAAAAACTGCAATTATTTGCAGATGGAAACAGAGCATTGTTACCAGCATTACAAGATTTGTGAAAAAGATTAATAATTCAACCATCATAACATTCCAATGATTATGTGCATATATGAATATATATATATCGTGATGAAAATCCTACCTACCCTAACTCTACTCTAGAGCGTAATAAGAAGTGCATTCTACCAGGTCTCTTGGATCAGCTTAACTCCCCATTTACCTTTATGAGTGATGTATCAGGAAGCCAGCCTGGTGTGGAACAGGTCTCTTTCCTTTGCAGGATGGTGACAGAAGTCAGCAGGGCTGTAAATCAGCCACAGGCGAAAATCCAGGATAATCCATGGAAGTGCTGCACTCATGAGCTAAATTTCAGAAGCGGTGTATATAATGAAAACTGGCCTCATTCGCACTGTGTTTGAGGTCCTTAGCTATAGGATGTATGACGTTACAACACATGGTATTACAACGCATGCCTTTAAGAAGCAAGTTTTACAACGCAAGTCATTACAACGACTTGCGTTGGGGGGCGCTGGATAGTGAATAGTTTAATTTACTATTCCAACTCCAGTCCCCGTGGATAGTAGGGAAGGTGTTGGAAACTATTCCCTATCCTAGAGCGCCCCCCAGCGCAAGAGGTTGTAAAAGTTGCGTTGTAATGGTTGCGTCGTAAAGGTACTTCGTTGTAAAAGTTGCGTTGTAAAGGATGTTCCCCTTAGCTATATAATGTTTTTATTGCCGACTCAGAGCTATCTCCGAATGGACAACAGTAAAATGCAGGAGCAGCATGCTCAGTGTACTTTATCCTTGAACATAATGTACAACGTAGTGATAAAATGCTTACGGATAAATGTGCTCACAAGAAGAAAACTTTCTGAACATGTTATCATGTATGTACAAAGCAGTCAGAAAGTTACTTGTCTAAAAAGATGTTTAGTTTAAACGTGAACATGTAAAATCATCATCAGAAACATCCTCCATTCTATCTGGGTAATTGTAGGATTCATCTTCAGGAATGCATAAAAGCATTCTTTAAAAAAAAGTTCCTTGCCCGGTTTCATTGTGATGACCAAGGTGAATCACTTGTTTATTACAGTACTACATCATTGTGGGAGAGATCTTATGAACATTGTCAGCAAGATGATTTAGGAGTGTGATTGCATCTAACTTACAATCTTCTTTTGTCCTTGATGTCACTAATAGCTCATCAATATATTGTACTAAGAGTGGGTTATAGGGTAACTGTAAACTGCCTCACTGCTTCTTTAGAGTTTGACTTAAAATTGAGGTACTTGTATACCCCTTGTGGAATTTGACACCAACCAAGCACTAACCTTTGGAACCAAAATGAGAAACGATAATGACTATCCTCATGCAGAGGAATGGTAAAGAACACTTGTCATAAATCAGTGACTGTATACCATTCTACATCTGCAGGAATTTGAAACAATATTACACTGGGATTTTGGGAACACCAGATAACATGAGACTACAATTTGGTTAACCTTTCTTAAATCTTGTATTTTCCTCCCTTTACCACTCGGTGTTTTAATGCCCTTCACGGGAGAGTTGCAAGGACTACAAAGCACTCCTGTAAAATGCCTTGTTCTAAAAAAAAATCTTTGACGAGCTTCATTCCTTCTTCTGCTTCTTGTGAAATTTGCCACATTCTGGAGTAAATAGCATTTGACTTGCATCCTAAATGTTTCTGCACCTTGTATTAATCCTGTTTATTTTCCTGTGAAACCCCATACCACTTCTTTCATTGTATGCCTTAAATCAAGAGGCAGGCAATTTTTTTGCAACACTAGGAACACTTGAACTGTTGATTCTTGTGATATTATTTGAAAAACAGAATCTTCCTCTTGTAATTTCAATTGCAGCAACGTCCAGTGTGCATCCGGTATGCAATAAATCACACAATTCATTTTGCAAAGCAAGTCCTTGCCAATTAAATTAACTGGACTCGAATCACAAAGTATGAAATGGTGACTGTTTTCTATTGAACCTACTTTAACTGGGATAGCTACTGTAACATAGTTATCAATATTTTTGTTTCAAATCATTTTGACTCACTCCTCTTTTCCTGAACTGTAAAGCATGAGTATCAATCAGAAATGGTACGGGGTGCAATTCATCTCATCATTTACGCATGGGCCACTCTGGTCTACCTCTAGGACTCCACCAAGCATGCAATCCTCTACCTCCCTCGGGTGCCGTCATAGTGAATGTGTCTCTGGTTTAAACTGAGAAAATCAATGGCTGGTACCCTGAATTATATGGCATCTTCATGGACCAGGGTCAGCGGACTCGATAATTCTCGCCTCGGTGCCTACTCTAGTCAGAAACCACACTCGGCAACTCTGGGCATCAGCTTGCCTCATCTTCACAACGGCCCCCCCAGACCGCCGGGGATGCTTGGTCGCACCTTAGAGATACCCATCAGGGACCATCTCTCAGGGTGAGCCAGGACGGGTTCCCCAGCGGTCGAAGCGTGGAGATACTCCTCCGGGAGTCGATTCCTAGCGCTATATAAACCCGCAATTAAATTAAATTAAATTAAATCTTGTTTTGTATGTTTTGTTGTAGCACTGGAGCTATGGCTATCTTCATATGGAACTGCCCTTGATTTTGCACATTCTGCATAGAAGTCTGTTGGGTTAGGGGAGCAAACTATGTCTGCTTTTATTTGTGTTTTGTTGTGTTTCTCTGCATCTGAAGAACAAAATAATTCTGGATTCGATCTGGATTCTGTCTAAACTCGCGCTTTCAGTGACCACTTTTTCTGTGGATGTGACAAGCTGTTCTCCAATTTAGCAATTTGGTATTCACATTCACTCCAGAATTATGCAGATTCCCTCTGCCTCAACCTTGAGTCTGCACCATCTAATTTCTCATTCCCACTCCTTGCTTTCCATGTGTCCCATTCATTCCAGAATTTTTAGGTTGCAAAAAATCTGAATCAGAATTCATGATATGATTTCTGTTATTTCTCTACATCTGCTTTGTCTATGCAATCATCAACTTCTCTTTGGCCCTTTCTGCTTTGCATCAAAATTTTGCTGCAGCTTTTGGCATACTTCAGAATCTCGTTGATACGTTTATTCTGGCAACACATTATACTTTGTTGAAAATGAGAAGTAGACTCCAAATGCAAACACAACAAGAAAGCCAATATAAATCTGCAAACTCTTTCGGCTGTTTTGTAGCTTTAATTATTTTTGCCCCGTTTACTTCTTTCTGTGGCACTTTCTTTTTCAAACTTTCTATCACAGCTCTGTACATTTCCATGACAACCTATCCTGGAGCAATGCTAAGTAGAATTCTATCTGGTTCTTTGGTTGGTAAAAACAACAACAGCCTTGTGCACTGTTCATAAATCACTAGGACCCACAGTTCCAAATAATGTATCCAGATAAACTCAAAACACCTTAAAAATTGTCACCTACTTTATGAACCTCCTTATACCACTTGACAGGATGCTCTCTCAGCTTTAGGAAATTTGTCATAAAAGCATAAAGATCACCCCTTTCCAAGGCATAGGCACATACTTCTCTCCATACATTTCACTTAAAGGAAATTCTGCCACTGCTTCTAGTTCTGAATCGCTCAAGACTACTCATGCTTTCTATCCTGCCTCAGTATTTTTTATTAATACCAGTTTTCTTCTCCCATTTGTCCTTGTATTTATTCAAATCACTTATGTCCTTAATGCACTCAACTAAATCGTTAATGTGACCTTACAAAGTCGCTAGACCCAGCGCCACTATTTCTGCTTAGCTTGACTTTTTTGTCCTGCTTATATCGATCCCATATTCGTATGTGTTTCAATCGCATACCTTGCTTCTTCACTGATCATGTATTTCATTTTATCCGTATTATATAAAATTATTGTTTAAGTGAAGTATTCCCTGCAAATATTCTCCAAATTCAATCTTTAAGAGTGCAATATTAATCTCTCTTTCTTTCGAGGAAGTGTATTAGGCTTAGAAGCATCTCCAATAGTACTGGGTAAAGCTGTCAATGTATTTTCAAGAGGAGTGCTCGCACTCACAGTTGTACTCACACTTGCTATTGAAAGTGCCATCATTCTCTGTGTACTTGTACCTGGTCCATCTCCTGCACCCAGATCAGATACTAGTGGCCCTCTATGCTTGTGGCTGTATGCGAGCTGTGCATGGAGGAAGTCTAGAGTTCAAACGATCATTTAAATAAGTATCCTTCACATCTGAATCTTTTTCTTTGTCTGTGTTTTTCCTGTCACCTTCAGGCTCATCAGCTTTCTCTTCTTTCATCTTGTAATTATTCCTGTAAACACTCTCACACCTTCCATCATATTCTCCATCAAAAAAATCTCCTGGACATTGCGCAGCATTGCAAGTCTTCTTCTTCCCCCCCCCCCCCCCCCCCCCCCGGGGTGGCGGCATGGAAAACAGCCTTAGATAAATGTATGTCAGCTGAAGTAGCAGTGTTTCAGGTACAGGGTTGCCCGCAGAAACATGGGAGCATCTTGGCCAGGTGGGCAAAACACAGGGTATTGACCTGTCCTGCCTTATGCAGCAAGCAAACCAAGACCCTATTGAACGACTGGCCATCAATGACTCACCAATTTAATGTGTTAATTAGCTGTGGCTGTGGACCTACTTTTTTTACTGTGCATGTATTTATTGTTCCTTATGGGATGTGTGGTGCAGTGTTGGCGAGAGGGGGGAGGGGCGGGATGTGGGATCGAATGTTTCGTAGATCTCCTGGTGAGGCTTTCTCCAGTATCTTGTGTTAATGCATTCTGTCAAATGCCTATATGCTGCTTACTGTGTTTCGCCTACTTGGTATTATAAAATCAATAGCATTTGTTGTTAAAAAAACAAACATCTCCTGAATACCCCATTTCTTCATTTTCTTTCTTTCTTTCACTATGGAAATGTAATACCATGTATTCAGTGCTTCAAATTGAGTGGAAATCTAGCTTTCTAATATTGCAGGTACACTCTAAAGAAAATTGCATATCATCATCACCAGAAGAATACTCAGGCCAGTCTCTTATCCATGCACATGTATAGACCCCGACATCGGTCAAGATTTCTTTCACCGACAAGCCTTCAGAAGGAATCTTCTCTGCCTCCAAAACAGATATGCTAGAACCTATAAGCTTTTTCAACAAAGCACCCGTTGTTCTCACTCAAAATAATCCGAAATAATCACAAAATAAATAAACAAACAAAAGCCAACCCTAGAGCAGCTTTGTCAAAGGTAAACCAATTACTGGAATGCTGCAACTAACCAATTATATCTATACATATCCAACATCCCGGGGCCCTTTCCATGCAGATTTACTCTGGCAGACAGATGCGTCGAGATGTACAACCCAGCGGAGCATGGTAGCCCACTCTTTTAGGTGGTGGAGGTCGCTATTTCCAGACAACCTCTCAAGACTCCATCTTTTGGAGCTGCTTCTTTCCACCGCAGATTTATTCAGGCCAACGGCTTGCATTCCCGCTCTTATAGGCTCGAGCACCTTACCAGGCCCGATATATTGGAGCACAGTCTGGAATTGGTTTACCTCTCTTGGCACCCTTGGAATTTGGAATTTGAAATCTACTGAGCATATGTTCTCTGTGGGCGATCAGTCCCTCCACTGGGGCGTGAAGTACTCCATTTTTCACCTGTCCTGAAGAGGCCATACATTTCCAGGCCGAAACACGTCAACACTTGTGTTAGAGGAGTCTCTACAAATTTGATTTAACCTGGTTAAGAATAATTGGTACACACAAGCAAAAACAAAGAGGAGAAAACTGTTCCTTATGAGTGCACATTCCAAAGACTATCTCCAAATGGGACTGTGTGAAAAATAAACTACATCCACAATCGATAAAATCATAGGAAGACTGTAAGTAAAAAGAAAAATGTGTCAGTTGGCCTGTTAGACGTTCAAGTTTTGTGGTATATGTTCTACGTTTGTGTAAAGACTTTGTATAAATTTTTCTTTATATTTACGAGTTGTTTCTTTTATGTATATTTTATGTGGCTGGGTACGAATATAATAAGCTTGGTTGATGTATACTAAATAAATTTGCAGTAATCATGCAGAGATTGCCAGTGAATAATTAAGGTAATCACAGAGGTAACTGTTGTCTACGCATTCATTCCCACATTACAACCTTTCCTTGTTTAAGCAACTAACCAATTAAAGTGTGAATCTATGGTGATGTGTCAGCAATCCTAGCGTGACTTTCTGCATCTGCTAGCCTATTGTAGCTCTACTTGTGCGTGAATTAGGAAAACAACGCAAATCCTTTTCTAATACCAAACTCCCACAAATAAACAAATCTTGCCTGCTCAACTAAAACAAGAGAGAATCGGCAAGTTAGATAAACAAACATTCAAAATCAATATAAGTAAGACCAGTACCTTTGCAGCACTTGTCAAACATAAATCCACTCTAAGGTAAACTTCCTCTAGCTGTAATCCACCTCTGATTAGTGTACTAATTCCTGTGCACCAAAGGGCAAGCAACAGAACCCAAATTAAACATCGAAAACTTGAAAGGGAACCAGATATTTCCGAAAAATCCCTATACCGTGTGAATGAGACACCTCGCAAATCACACTACCACTTTGCAGACAAGTTTAACAATAATATCTTGAGATCTTAGATTGTGACAAATCGGATTACCTTAATCATCACAAGCAATAGCAAATCTTTCGATGCAAATTACAAACATGGCAAATACATCCAAATCGCAGTAATCAAATCAATTGAACCAAGAACCAATAGCGCATAACTAAAAATCTCACATGCAGTGTAATAGTCCATTGCTCAGTACAAACTACTCTCTGAACTACACATTCCATAATGCATCTCGAACAACATGCCAAAACACTCTCAATCTCAAACATAATTCCACCCCAATAATACTCACAATCCTTTTTGTTCACGAACAGCACTGCAAGCTTTTCCAAATTGGACTCGGGTTGACAGACAAAAATACCGTGTCAAATCACTCGCGTATCTCCTAATAATCTACTGCTACAAAAACAATTGTGGATACGATGTACAACTCAAAGGCTTATCAAACAATTCGGCGGATCGAGGATAGTGTTAACCTTGGATCACTATGCAATTTGTCCCAGAAACAAAGTTCAAACAATCGTTGCACATTACTGTACAGTGTAAGTTATAGAAACCATAAAGGTTTATTAAAAACATTCAAAAGAGACACTATAGGGAAATAGAATGTAGAAACTGCTGAGTTACATAGAATTCGTTTTTTTTAGCATACATAACTTATAGTACTTCAGACTAAATATAAACCTGGCTACTTTATTTGGCTGGTTTGGGACCTGCTAACCAGGAAGTGAAGCAGGCCGACGTGGGGATTAGTGCAGTTAAGCTTGGATCGGATGATGGTTCTGTCAAGAATGCTTTAAGGTGAGAGGTTAAGACCAACGTTAATTTCCTGAGGATACACCCTCAGTGGTTTTATGATTTCTCAACTTGCTGCCCTGTGAATTGAAGGGCAGATTCTCATCAAACATACATCTTAGATTTCTTACAGTCATAACATGTGGAGGCTGCTGACCATAGTGTTCGTTTTAGCATTTCGGTTTTGTTTTATTTGAAGAATAGCTTGTTTCTAACTCTGTATGGCTTAAAATCACTAGATGGTAGGAGATATTACTGATATTAAACTGGTGTTGTCAAATGCACTCAGGAGTTGGACGAATCGAGTGAGCTATGTCATCAGCATATATGTGTGCAAGTGGGAAGATTTTGACAACTTCTGCTAGTGGTCTCAAGTAAGGGATGAATGGTATTGGGAAGACTGAGAAGCCCTTCTGAACATGTTTTTTCTGGACAATTTCTGCAACAGAACTGTAAGTACTGGGGTACTAAGCCGAACTTTCACCATGATCAGGTTATGATGGACAACTATTCCATGGTTAGATCACCTAAAATGAGGACTGACGCCTTAATCCAGTTCTTCAATCATGAATTCCCACATTACAGGCAGGGTAGAATTGTGCCATGCTGTATAGTTTTGTACAGACTGGTGCTCGAAGACTTTGCTTAGTAAATGGGAATGAAGGTGGGTCAGAATCGCGGTCGATTAGGATCGCGGTTTTCCCACATCCTCCGGGCCGGCGGAAACCACCGCCGGCCCGGAGGATGCGGGAAAACCGCTGCGGAGCCTCAAAAGACCCACCGCCATATTAGGATGGCGGTGGGTCTTGAAATCTGTCTGCAGCTTTTCCACCGCGGTCGCCTTCCGACCGCGGCAGAAAAGCTTTAACATGGCTGGCGGTGTCTATCAGACACCGCCAGCCATATTAGGATGGTGTAAGATGTATGCTTTTCCGCGGCGGCTTTTCCGCCATGGAAAAGCATACGGACCTTCACTTCGGGGGCCCGTTGCGGGACCCCTGGGTGAAGGGGGGGGTGGGGGATGCTCATGGGGGGTACCTATGGTACCCCCTGCATTTGCGTGCACAAAGCAGCAGGCACCGCGTGGTGCCTGCCGCTTTGTGCACGCAAATGCGATGCATGCATCTTTAACATTGCGGCGGGTGCAGCTTGAAGCAATGTTAAAGATGGAGGATGTGACCGCCACCCTAGCGGTCACATCCTAATCTGCACGGAGGGAACACCGCAGCCCATGCGGACGTTCCCTCCTACTCTGGGGTCGCGGACGGACTCAAGTCCGTCCGCGATCCTAATCGACCCCCTTGTTGGCAAATCAAGGTTGCATGAAGGATTTTTCCAACAGTGATTACTTCTTTCTTGAGACAGGTTCAAAGCATGGAATTGTTGGCTAAGATCTAGAGATTTAAGACTAGCATGTCAGTGAAAGGGACAAAGGACAAGAAATGACATGATGCACACATGTGGATAATAAGAGATCCAAAGTATATATAGCAAATAAATTAGGTTTTTATCATCTTGCTTGTCTAGGCAGGATTGGTATCTAATCCACTGATCTTGTTAATGATTTCTTTGGTGGCTTTGCATTTTAGCACTAAAAAGCACAGTGGGACAGCGCAGAGCTCTTGTGAGTCTATGATATGTCATGAGGGGCCTTTGACTTTCAGTGGCTTGCATACTCTGTGGGGGTAACTTAGACACTTTTCTACATTTTCTGTGTTTTTTTCCCATTAAGTATATGTGTTCTAAGTATGGAAGAAACTGGCTTGGCTCTTCATGTGTGCCAGGTTACATCCATTCATGTTGGACTTTCAATACTTTATTTTGATATTAGAAAGGCTATAAAGGTATCCCTTAGTAATTGGGCAGTCATCAATGTTTCACTTTTCTAGTGATCAGTCGGCAAATAATCATTGAAGGATTTATTAAAAGAATGGGTAACAGCTTTGGGAGGCACTCTTCTCTGAGCTCTGTCACTTGTGGGCTAGATGCACGAAGACTCAATCGAAGCCCTTTGGGTTTGGGCTTTTCAGACTTCTGAAAGCTCTGTAGAAATGTCCTGTGTTACCATAGGAATGAGTGGTACAGAAGAAGCATGAAGACTAAAGACTAAAGAAACATATATATTTAAGTCCACGCTCACACCTATATGTTTGGCAGAAAGTTGAGCTTTGTCAAAGTGGGAAATAAAATCATGGAGAAAATAATTCCAGGCACATGACATTCGACGTTAAAGATAATGGGGACATTATCATGCAAATATGCACAGCTGTTATTCCCTCCCATGAGAGAAATATCTCAGAGGAAAATGGTAATATTAGGTATTATAACATCCACCTCATTGTGAAGTTCTCTTGAGATTATGCTAGTTGAGGACTTCACTAAAAGCAGTGAACTTGTTGTCAACTGAACTGCTATCGTTGAGGCCTTATTAGGAGAGTTGGTGAAACTCTAAGAGATTGGTCCGTCTTGGAAGGTGTGAAAGGTGTGGGGGACAAGAATGACTGCCAAAATGGCAAATTGGAAAATTGATTAAAAGGCATGAGGAGCATAGGAAGGGTGCATTTTATCGTGATTTTCTTGAGGTTGCAGGTATAAAAGATGTTGTTGTGGGCTGCTCAGACCTTCAATTCAAAAGCAGTGTTATGCATTTTAATGCCAAAAGGAAAGAGCGAGATTGTGTCAGTTATTCGCAACAAAAGTGGGAAGGCATTGGGCAGAGTGGGAACATTTTCTGCATTATTATGATTTTATGTTATAATGGATCTGTGTGAACCATAGGGCATCAAAACTGCACGTCACATATAGACATTGCCGAACTAATGTTATGCAAGAAAGCTAGAAAATCTTAGGGGGGAAAACTCAGTTGGCATCAGGTGTTACCAGTACTGCGGGATATAGCATAAACGGAGCTTGACTGGTACATGTTCTGGCATTGGTACTATTCTGGTTATGATGGCACCGGGTGCAGGTTGATCTGTATATTTCTGTAATACTAAATCAAGAGAGTTAGCATGTCTTGTTAATGGTAACAGCATGCTAGGGTAGGCTCCTTGCAATGATGCTAGTATTGACAATGGTACTGGTAGTGGTGTGTGGAAGAAACTTTGAATTTTAGAGCTGCATTAAAAGAGATTAACTACCCTTCAAAATGGTATACTTTTGTAATAAATCCGATGTTGAGGTATTTAATGCAGTCACTGAAACGTAGGATACCAAGATGGCAAAGTTGACATACTGCTGCTGGGGTACCGTAGTGAAACAAAGCATCAGCCAGTGTAGGAACAGCAATGACATACTTTGTGAGTCACCCATTTTGTGGTATTATGATAAAACCGCAGAGAAAAGAGATCAGGAAAGGTAGTGTGTTCATTATCATTTGTGAAACTAATATTCGTAATGGTGGTAACAAAAAGGATTTACATAACTTCGAAACTGAATCTTCTTTGACCAAATAGCCTCAAAATCCCATGCTTGTGAGACGCCCAACTCTAGTTAGCAGTAGCTTAAGACCACCCATTAGGCTGGTACAAGTCTTCATCTATGGTCTAAAAAAGACAAGTCTTGCTCAGCCTTTGTAAACTCTTCGACAAAGTTAGAGCTTTTATGATTTCAGAGAATCTCTTTACTGCTATTCCACATGGGAGAAATTAATGCAGACTGTAAAAACTGGTTGCAAATGTGAATGAAAAATTACTGACTGGTATATAGACACATTTAAAGAAAGTACTTAAGCATGGTCGTGAAGTGTTGCAAGCAAGTGGGGACAGGAGAAGGGAGACCCTACCCACATGGTTTATACTTTCTTAATTTTTCAGACCGGGGCCAGGAAGATTGAAGAAACTCCCAGTGAGAGACAGTCCTAGCATTCCAGGAAAAGTAAGGAAGTGCGCTGTGGTAAAGGTACTGGCAGCTTCAGTCAAAGAAAGAAAGACATAAATGGCCAGGAGAGCAGGAGTACAGGAGTACAGGCTAAAGCATGAAAAATGATGGGGGCTTTTAGAAAATGCATATAGTAGTGACATCCTTGCAGGGGAGAAAGAGCTTTGAGGGAGGCTACAAGATTAGATAATGTAATACCAACTTCTTACAGTTCGGTTGTCAAGATTAGATTAAAATGCGTTGGATCCTCCAGATTTTATTAAAAAAAATTTTTTAAAATGCGTTGGATCAAATTGGCTATTCTCAATGCAGTGGGTACGGGAACTTCAGGCCTCGAAAAAGAGCTGAACATTACACAATTGAGAAAACGAAACCTTTCAAAGGAACAGTAATAAATACAAATGAAATCCAAAACATACCAACTAAAATTAAATTTAATAGAGGTAGATGACGGAAAAGCATTCGTAGGAACATATGTGAAAGAAATAATGAGTCATACTTCTATGTTAATGTTCTCCCTACTTATTTATTGAAATTGTTAAAGCGATTTTCTCCATACGCCTTTAATCAATATATTTAATTTTTTTAAACATAAATTAATCTTTTTTAGGCAGAGCCGCTATCAAACAAATCTGTTGTCTCTAATAGACTTAGGGGCCCATTTTACAAGATTGTGATGCAGCGCTACAAGTCACCTTGCTGAGCTGCGTCACAGGGAAAGGGCAGGAATGCACTGTATTTAAAAGAATACAGCACATACCTGTCTTTATCCCTGCGCTGGTTGTGTTTTGGCTGCCTAGAGCCAACGCAGACACCCTTGCACCATGGTGCAAAGGTGCCTGCGTTGTAAGGCGGATTTTTTGTTTGCAGGAAGAGGCACCGTCCTGCACAGAAGCAATCCCCTGAGGTATTTCCCATATCTATGAAAGAGGAAATAACAAGGAGAAACAAAAGCTATTTCTCCTCGTTACACCTCACCTGGAAAGGAGTATCTTTTTGGTGCATTCCCAGGCCTACCACTTTTGGTAAATCTGAGAATGCATCAAAAACCATGGGAGTTGCGTGGGAATGCCCATTCAATGCCCATGGAAAGCCTTCCCAGGGCAGAGTAACACAACGTAGCAATGTGTGCTGTGTTAATACAGATTTATTAAACTACTTAGGGCCACACAAGGTGGCCTTGCGTGGCTTCAAAAATTGCACTTTGGTCTTTGTTGCTCTAGCACCACGTTGCATGGTGCAATCGTGATGCAAGTCCCTTCATAAATATTCCCCTTAGATTGGGCTTCAGGTCACCCATTGTCTTTTTGGTTAGGATTTTATTAGGGGTGAGCAGAGTTCACTGAGTTTTACTCCAAGGATTTCCGTGGAGTTGCATATAAACTCTGGAGAATTCCACGGAGTTCGATCTGTGCCTTTGAGCAAAGAGCCACCATTAGTGTGAGTAGGGGTTCTGGTCATTGCAGGTTAGGAGACTCTGGCTGGCCCCAGGATTCAGCTATTACTACTTCAACCCCTCCCATGCTCATGACGAGCTCAGCTCGTCATGAGGCACGGTTGCGCTGCTCGTCATGACCGCCATGGCGCTCACACGCGGAGATAATTCCCCTGCTGTGCTGAACGTTCCAGGAAAACGGGTGTGGTCATGACGAGCTCAGCTTGTCATGAGCACAGCGCCACCGTGCTGCATGACGAGCCGAGCTCGTCATGAACACCGGGGTGCTGTGTGCGCCCACCCTCCCCCCAGCACAGCGGGGAAATTACCCCCACGGTGAAGGAGTTAATGCAGGCAACAGACACGCCTCAAGGATCGGAGGTGCCCCTCCTTTCGGGCCAGAGACAGAGCTGATTATTGTAGTGATTGGTCAGTGGCCACCTGGCATCTCCCAATCAGCAAGCCAGCTGAGAGGATCAGCTCAGTCTGCAACACAGCACCTGTTGGCACTTCAGTCCCAACAGTGCACCCCGGTCACAGCTGCCAATACACTGGCAACGTTGCAGCATGCTGATGTTAGGGTCGTTTTTAATAATCCGTGCAGTATGAAATTACCAGATAATTCTCAAATTTTTATGCCCATTTTAAATGAGGACCTTAGAATAACATACAATTGATGCCTAAACAATAGAGAGAAATGGTTGAATGTGTCATCAAGTTTGTTTGGGAGCGTTTTTGCCTCCAGTAGTATGTTCTCTCAAGGCTTAGCTCTCAAACAAAGTCGGTTTCAATGTTCATACGGATACAGTGTTCCTGTGAGTCATTAAGCCTTGTGGTAAATGGTGTCATTGGCTTACTTACTGGTGCCTGCATCTTTGTGTTGCTTGCAGTCGTTTTAATATCCCAGTTTGCAGCTCCTTTGAATGTAGGGTTTCGATGCTGACAGTGCTCACAGAAAAGGCAGCAAATAGTTGAAACGACTAACTATTCAGCAGTGCACTACAGAAAGGCCTGCTCTCGGGCTCAGTGAGACAAGCGATCGGTGTCTATCCAAGCCTGCAAGCATTAGCAGCAACCAATGGGAGACAACAAGATGTCAGTCAATCCGAAGCTGGGCTCCTCCAGGGTGCAAGTCATGGCAAAAAAACAACATAAATTAGAATTAAAAGAAGCAACTTTAAAACTTATTTTATGGAACGAAAAATTCAGTCTCGAGGGACTGCGTTATTGATAATAAATGTATCCAATATTTATGCTCAATAAAAGACACAACTTATTTCAGAAGTTAAGCAGTTTGGAAAGTTGCATACTGTCAGTAAGTACCTTGTTATCGAGTTAATATCTTTTAACTCGTAGATGGTGGCTCCTTACATTTGTGATTATAGCTTGTCCTCTGCGGGAAAAGCTATTTCAGCTCTGCTTAGAGTTCAAGCATCACAGATCCGACTCCATGCGGGGAGCTCTCTCCTTCAGCTCTGGGAATGTGCTTAGCTTTTCTCAACTGGTACCATAGACTGAACAGTTTTAAAAATGCTAAAGGCACGAAATAAGGCTTTTGCTACGCTTCCAGCTGGGCAGCTTGTGATTGGGCTTTCTCTAGATTACTAGGGTGGGTGGCGTGCATGAGTAAAATCCACTACGCGGAAGTGGGCAGAGATTTCGCCTAACTCCGCATCCCAAATGAAGTGCGGAGTAGCAAAATTTCACAAACTCAGCCAGCAGAGCGGAGTTTGCCACCCACCCCTAGATTATATCAGTCAGATCTAGGTTCAGCACAGATGAGCATTTCTCTCTCACCTATTGTCAGTTAGAGTGGGTTTTACCCACCCTCCACGGAGTGTTTACATTCAGCTGCATGAAAGACTATTTTACAACCACAGGCCTGTTTGTGCCCTCCATGGTACTCATGCCCCATTTCCCCTGCCCATCATTCACTCGTGTTCCTCCTTCCAGCCCCTCCTTCATTCTCATGTATGTTGCTCATCCCTATGCATGCTTTCTTCTCTCATTCCTACCTCCCTCCCTCCTTCTTACCTTGCATGGTCTTCCTTCTCACAACTGTGACCCCCCTCTCTATCCTCCATCTTGCTCCTTCCTTCCTTTTTCCTCTATGTGTCCTCCTGGTTCTCCTCATCCACCACTGTGAGAAATTGGTTTGTTGGTAGAGGGGTTTGTGACAATCCTTTTCTGGGTGAACTACAAAAGTCACAAAATTAAACTGTGCTTAACCCTCTGGCAGCTTGGTACAAAAGCAGTCAGGCTTAACTTAGAGGCTCTGTGAGAAGTATTTAAGTAGCACACAAACAGTAATAAAGTGAAAATATCACACAAGAAAAATTCCACACCAATTTAGAATAATGCAGTACATTTTAATAAATACCTTTACACCAAAGCAATTCAATCAGTGGAACTGCTGATATGTAATTTCTAAGATTTACAATACGTATAGCATCTAAAAGCACAAAGCGCCATCTGCACTTATTTGGTCATGCGAGAATGGGTGAAAGTCACAAGTTCAGGCCAAAAACAAAAGCACCAAAGGCCAGATACAGGGACCAAGTTTGTCTTGCTGATGAACTGAACTTCTAAATTCTAACGCAAAGAGATCCTTTCTCAGTCGAGGAAGCCGGGAGGAGCAGATAGAGCATCACAGATGATAATCACTGTAGCATGAAGAGAAGGCCAGGCATTGTGGATGGTCAGCGTTGTAGTGCGAAGATCCTGTCGGGCATCATGGGCAGTCATTGCTGAAGCCTCGTGCTGCCAGTCACCACGGGCTGTTGATGCTTATCACAAACCACAGATCTTGCATTGCTGGTCGTCGCTTGTGGTCGCTGTAGTGTGAAAAGTTGGGTTCACCGAAGCTTTGAGTTGACAGTCGGCACTGGTGGCAAGACCTTGGCAGGAACAGGCCGTTCAAGGTCGCATAGAGCCCAAACCTTTAGGATTTCTCCTTTTCTTCCAAGAGTAGCTCAACTGCTGCACACCAGAGCCCAAATTTACTAAGACATATGCAGCACTGCATTGCACAGCCTTGCGTGAGAAAGCGTTGTGCTGAACTACACCACTTTCTTGCATCATGAATGCACCATATTTACTCTGTGGTGCACCATGACGCAGAGCCTAGAGCCGTGCCAAGCAGCATGATGCAAGATTGTAGTTTTAGTGCTATGCGCTGTAATGTAACTAGCTACATGATACAAAGCTGACTTGCATGCCACAAGACATGCCACTAAAGTTTTTTAAAAAGTCACCTAGCTCCAAACAATTGCTTGTTCCAACAACCACCATTTTGGAGGCATGGAAGCAGCGTCAGGAAATCAGGAGGGCACCAACTCTGAAGATGGGCCTGCCATGCAGAACAAAAGGAAGGGGAAGTAGAATTTCACAGACGAGAAATGTGTCATTTTCTGCACATAAACAATCACCCCTGCAGCGCAAGCACCCTTGAAACATGGTAAAAGGGTATCTGCACTGGCACTAAGCAGCTTTATTAGCACCAGTGCTAGGGGAAACACAGGGGTGGACGTTATTTTTGTAAATACAGCGCATCCCTATATTTTAAAAATGTCTGAGTGCGGCATTACCAATTTCGACGTAATACAGCGCTCTGACATTTGTTGTAAATATCCCCAATGTGTCAGACCACGTTGACCATGTTGCAGGTATGTGTCTGGTCTATGTCCATCCAGGACACACACCATTGACAGATGATAAACCAACTTTACCTGTTACCACTGGCAAAGTCATGTCAGTGCTCCCCACACACACATATGCATCCGTTGAAGTGTAATTGCTTGAAAAGCCATCATGTGGGGTTGTCTCTAGATAGGAAAAGCAAAAATGGGGAACTCATTTACAAATGTAATAGACAAAGGACAGCAAATCAAATTGCGTGTCGCCAATCGGTCGAAGGTAAAAAACAAGAAACATGACCTTTTTCATTTAATGTTGTCATTCAAACTCTCTCATTACAACCCACATATCCTAAATCGTTAGTGCTCCTGGGTTTGACTTATGGGTCTGGAGGGCATTAGTGTATGAGGGTATACCTTCCTGCATACATTTTAACAGTGCTGGTATTCATCAAGATCCATTTCAGCTGCTAAGTTCATGATAAGTTGAAATTTAACATGACGAGGAGCAATGAAGATACTTTTCCCAGTGCTGCCTGTGTGTGTTGGGAGTACACTGTTAACACATCTACAGGTGGACTACTTGAAGGCTATTTTGACAGTACTTGCAATTCAAGGGTGTATGATTGACAGTGTCCATTAAGCACATATGTAGTGTGTTCCATCATTATTTCTGAAGTAAAAAAGTTCAAGCTCGTGGTCTGCTTCTAAATTAGTTATGTCAATCAAGGTCAAACACATTAAGCAGTTTGTGCCTTTATATGTATCAATGTAGCCTATGTGTTCTTCTTTTGTGACCTTGCATGATACAAACTAACCCATTATACGTACACAATATTGACCTCAGTATACTACTGCATGAAATATATATCTTAGCATGCAACAGCATTAAAAAATATCAATATATAATTGATGATGAGTATTACAACAAACCCAATCCGTATCGCTCTGGATTCTTGGTTACTCTCTGAGTAAAGTTAAGCTGCACGTATCACAGGCGTACGTCAGACATATTACAATGAGCAAAAACATGCTGGAGTGTTTGTGTATCCATGCAAACATGCATGCCAAAATAATATTTACAGAATAGGTGATAGTGTTGTGACAAAATCTCGAATTTCATTATTGGGCCCCATACCCATTTGTCAAGAGAATGAACATATAAACAGTGATTACGACAAAGTTTATCAATGTGTTTGAATGTCACCTATACCAGATGTGGGTCCCTTACTCACTTTGTCACTGGATTCAAGCTAGCCTGGATGATGAGGGGAGTTACCCCGAAAACAGGCCCAGGATGCTTGTTGCGGGTCCAGGGAAGACCTGGCTTGGCTGTTCGGGCTGGACTGTTACCATGATGAACAGGGTCAACACTGATTTGCATATAACTGGGTCTGAACTGGGTTGGCGGAGTGAGCTAAAGAAAGATAATGGATACTAACCCTGGGCGAAGCACTACGCTACGCTCGCGTAGTTTGCGCAACTTTGCACTACGCGAGCTGCACGTAGCACAGTGCGAACATGCGTAGCGCAGCGTAGCGTAGTGCAGCGGTCATTTTTTGCTTGTTCGCGGTCCTCAGCGTCATGTTCGCGACCGCGAGCAAGCAAAATGACATCCCAGCGAGATTCTCAACGCAGGGAGGTCAGGTTTCTCATTGCGAGTGGTCGCGCATGCTCGCGACCGCTTGCGATGAGAAACTACCAGTCTGCATTGAGAAAGCTGCCGCTCGAGTAAAAATCTACTCGAGCGGCAGAAAACTACAGCTTGTACTGTGCAAGATGCCGATTTCAATGATTGCACAGTGCCGGATGCTTGTCCGCACTGTGCAATCATTGAAAACGCATCTTGCACAGTGCGAACATGCTACTACTCAGCTCACGTAGTGCTACGTGAAGTTCGCGTAGTGCGAAGTGCACTTCGCGAACTACGTAACCAAGATCTGGCACTGAGGGTAAGTGCATGAAACAATTCAGCGCTCCGTCTATCATCTCTTTGTGTTTACGCTCCCTCCATGAACCTAGACTGGCTGTTTCAGAGGTGTCTTGCATACAGTTGTTGGGTGGTGCGCTCCACCCTGCTGAGTCGTTGTAGGAAGGTGAAATCTGACTATATGGCTACCCCAACTTTTTTCCTGATGTTTTGCTGGTTTTCGACTTAGTTGACCTGGGACCCTGCTATTCAGGGCCCCAGTCTATTTGCTTTCTCTATAAAATGGACTCCATGTACTTTAGGTACATGCCAGATTGGTTACTGGGTCACCCTTGTGAGCCCCTGTATAGTGTACCCTAGGTACCCAGGGCATAGGTGCACCCTAGGCCTACCAGGGGCTGCAGCATGTATTGTGCCACTCCTGGTTTGCCTTCCAAACTGACACCACAAGTCTGTTCACACAGCCTGGGTAAGGTGGTGCAATCACCCCTTACTTAGATATAGTATACCTATATCTACCTTTATATATAGAGACATATACACCTATAAGCCACTCCTATGGTAGGCCTCGACAATCCTGGAGCCAGGGTGCTTGGTTTTATGTGAGAGGGTGCCCTAGCATGAGCTGAGCCCCTCTGCAGCTTTCTGAACCATCTCCTTATAGCTGTTCTATGATATAGCCATACCATATACTCTTAAGTGCATTATAATCCTCGCGGTTAATGCTAACTTTGGTTTGGCTTTATCAAAACATGTCGTGTAAGGTGTCAAACACTTTGGAATACTACCCCCCCCCCCAACCAATTCTGGCAGCGGGGGTAGCATTCCACCCTTCTAGTGGGAAAAGACATATATGTTACTGCTTTACCCGGTTAAAGTTAAACAGAGCCTCAGCATCACAAAATGGATGCTGCTGCCACAGACACAAGTCTGACCTCCTGTTGCTGGGGGAAACTCCAGCAAGGGCGGCCTGGACAATAGGTTTCCTGTCCAGGGAGGTGCCAGCACCTCCCCAGAAAGGGGATTTGTGTATTGAGGCAGGGAGGGCTGCATTCAGTGAATGCATCTAAACACTGCTTGGGGCACACAAGGTGCTCCATCCATAGCCTGGTTCAAACCACTCGCTGGGGCACTCCAGCCCCAGCTCTGGCACGAAACTGGACAAAGGGAAAGGGGTGTAACCACCCCCTTCTCAGGTCCACCCATAGGAGGAACCTAGGCAGGTAATCCAGCCCCCGTCTTTAGTATAAGTATAGGAACTGTGTCCCCAGGACTTTAGATTATCTTGGAACGAAACTTTGATACAGAACTCTTGGACCTTCGACATTCTATTCTGACTAGAAGATGGAAGACATCTCCCTTGTGGTCAAAGAGTGACCACCCTGTTCAAACAGGCACCAACAGCAACTTTGCCGGTCTGCAGTTTCAAGGCTCCCGCCAGGACCCGAAGACTCTGCAACTCAAGAACTAGACTTCCAAACTTCTCTGACCCTGACCCACATTCATAGCAAAGCTGAGACCCGTGGCGGACACGAGAGACGTGGGACCGGACATCTTGGACATCCTGCATTTTGCTACCTGCACACCTTTCCTCAAGCCTCAGTAAGTTGTGCATTGGGGTACAAGAAGCCCCAGCCCGAGCATCATTTGAACCGAAGCCCAGGCCCCCACACTCCGCGAGTGTCCCATGGGCCCCGCCTTTACATTTGTGCTTGATGCATCTTCCTGGCTCCTTGCCTGTTGGCTAGTGAGCCCCCTGAAGATGCCATCTTAAATCTGACTTGCGATCGTGGTTGCTCCAGGCGTGCCCCAGCTTCCCTGCAAAGGAGAAGCACCACAGACCTTACTGGTTTGCAACAGAGCCAATCTTGACATCCTGTGAGGGTTGCGGTTGCCAAGGCTTGTTAGGTCCAATCCGGATACGACACTGCAGTCATCTAGATCTATTATGGGACAGCTCGAATCCAGCTCCTGGTTATCATTGATGCCTTCTGGACCTCGTGGCTGAAGAGACAAACTCACCTTCTTTACCTTAAAGCACCCAACATCGCCTGGTTCCTTCCTGGTCACTGGCTAGTGACCCAGCCTCTGTCCCTTCTGCTTTCAGGTTCTTCACTTCTCCGATCCACCCAGACATTTTTCCTCTGGTCGCCTGCAGCACTTCTTTGCAGCTCTCCATAGAAAACGACGACGAAACCTGACATCAAAAGACACCTATGCACCCGGCTTACGTGGGTGAGGTAACATGAGTACTCTGGTAGTCTCGAGGGTATTGGCCCTCCTAGTGTCTAAGTCTAAAAGGGTTCCGTCTTAGTCCATCCGGAAGTGTCCTTAACTTGTAACTTTGTCACTTTTACGAACTCCATAGAAAGTCAATGGGAGCCTGCGCCTGTGTTTAGACACTGCACGCGACTCCCGTGGGTCTCCTACTTCCTAACCTTTAATTGCTTAGTGTAGCCCTAGCGATTCTACAGGCCCTAGGCCTGCTTTCTAACTCTCACGTGGTACTTATACCACTTTCTTAGTATATGGTTAGTGAGGCCCCTAGGGCATAACGTATACTGTGCAACGTATTGTGTATTAACTGTGTGACTTGTATTGTATTTTTACCTCTGACCTCATAAAGAGTGCAGAGGGGTTGTGTTTAGATTAAATACATATATATTGGATATATACCTTGTGTGGTGTCCTTTCATTTGGTATTCAAGGGATTATATATGGTAAAACAACTTGCTTAACTTCCCTACTGAAGTATTAGCCTGAAGACTGCTGGTTCATGTTACCACTAGAATAGCTTTCTATAAGGTTGACTTTACAACCACCATCAATAAGGGTTGATTAGACTGGTACAAGGTGCCCACTTGAACTAGTGGACATCATGTGCCAGGCTAACTTCTCACATTCGTCCCAAGAATTTCCATGCAGGCTCCCAAGGGACATGGCGCTCAGTCATATTCTATCCCTGGCCGACTCTCTCTCCAGCATACGAGAGATGTAGTGGACAATAAGTCATATAAAGGCTCCTACCTCCCTCTTTTCAAAATTGCTCACTCTCCCCCTACCAGACATAATGCAAAAAAGGAATACTTTAACAACAAAAACTATAAAACCCCCTCAAATACCCCCTAAGACTCCCAAACTACAGAAACCTCTAAAATAAAATAAAAAATAAAATAAACAAATAGTAGACATAATCAAGACTGTAGTATAGACAAAGAAGACAGATACAAAACAGATAAAAATTTTTTTAACAAAACCATCAAATCACTCAAACCACACAAGTCCTCATTGAAAACAAATTCCTATACACACACAATATCAATTCAAACATCAAATAATGTAATTGTTAGTTCGGTCAGTATAATCCTAGAAAATATTTTAAATATAGATCTTCACTCCCGTCTTTATAAAATAATTGTCATGTTCAGTGCGCCGTATTTATACGCAAAAGCGGAACCGGAACAATCCTTGTGTTAAACTCATTAATTCTATTTTGAAGACAAGTCTCCGCGTGATAGATCTCGTAATACGGTGGTTCCTCGTGTTTGCACCATACAAAATCCGAATGTCCCTGGACCTCTTATTCCGCCCGGCCGCAAGCACGGCGTCTGACTGCAATGGTCACCTATATTTAAAGAAACCACACAAGATACCCTTACCGGGTCGGAATTATCACCGGTTAAGTGGAATTACAACACATGCCATTATTAGAAGAAAGCCCTGAAGAGTCAGAGCAATCTGCACTCTGACGAAACACGTGTCGGCTGGCGTGACATTGCTTGAGCACTAAAGAAAAAATTGCTCACACAAGAAGAAGCGGAAAATATTTTCTAAGATTATACTGACCGGACTAACAATTACATTATTTGATGTTTGAATTGATATTGTGTGTGCATAGGAAATTGTTTTCAAATTGTTGGGTGTTGTGTAACGATACCTCTTAAGGGGTTAAGAGGGTTTCCCCTTTCCTGTAGCACCACCACTTATAACTATTCAGCCGGACAGGCAGTCAGAAACATAGCGGAGCACAAGTATTCCCTGTGAGTTAAAACCCTGTATCTTTGTGAATACACAAGTCCTCATTGTTAGACCTGGTATCCATGGTTGGCTGAGGTAGGTACCTTAGGCCAAATAGGGACCCGCGTTTCCACGTCAGGGAAAGGAAGGACACCTTCTGAGATAGCCCCTGCTCACCCCCTTGGTATCTTGGCACGAGCAGCCAGCCTTATCTTCAAGGCAACTGTGTAAAGTATTTGCATTCCTGCTCACAGCAACCCAATGATGACACCACAAATAGACTCCACACGATTTTTATAAAAACGAGTATACATTTTATATAAAAAGATATACGATAAGACCACACAATATAAATCCAACATATGAGTATGTGTAATATCTCTCCTGGCTGGTTGTTAGGCCAGCCAGCCCTTGTACGTTCTGGTGATGGTAATGGGCACTTCTAAACTTCCACTGTACACCTAATACCATGTTATGCAGTTCGTAATGCTAGGCTCTCTGCCGTGGAAAAGTAATGCAATGCGTAACGGAGCAATCAGGCACTTGGCAATGTAAAAATAATGCAATGTGTAATACAACCACCAGGTACGTCGTTATGCAGAAATAAAGCAATGCGTAATACACTAATCAGGAAGCTCGTTATGCAGGAATAATGCAATGCATAATACGCTAATCAGGTACTTCATTATACAGAAACAATGCAATGCGTCATACGACAATCAGGTAGTTTCTTATGCAGAAATAATGCCATGCATCATACACTAATCAGGTAGTTCGTTATGCAGGAATAATGCAATGTGTAATACTCTAATCAGGTAGTTAGTTTTCCAGAAATGATGCAATGTGTAACACGACAATCAGGTACTCCGTTATGCAGAAATAAGGTAATGCGTAATACAATCCAGCACCGATCACGGTGCCTTAGGCTGTCTCTCCGCCACTCCTTCTGACTCCCAGTCAGCCTCTGTCAACAGTTGCCCCCAACACGGATATGGTATAACAAAAAGTGCAGCTCCGCACTCCGGCCCCGGTACTGCCACTCCCTTGGCAAGT
Source organism: Lissotriton helveticus (assembly GCF_964261635.1). Taxonomy (NCBI): domain Eukaryota; kingdom Metazoa; phylum Chordata; class Amphibia; order Caudata; family Salamandridae; genus Lissotriton; species Lissotriton helveticus. The sequence continues at coordinate 378,030,431 of NC_136070.1, read as the reverse complement.
ACAGGCCGCGATATGAGCCGAAGCAGAGGCTCGTGCTGCCAGAATGAGAGAGAGGCCAAGAGCGTCTCCCTCCGAGCCCGCACACTGGCCCAGGCGTCGACACACGTTACCTGGGGGGTGTAACCTCACTCTCCTCTCCTCTTCCAGCAACTTGGGCCTCTGATGCAATCTTTGTGAATGGCAACGGCCGGCTCAGGGCGGCGGCTCAGCTCCTCCAGGGCTGCCGGTCCGGGGCGCTACTGCTACGAAGATCTCAGGCTGCCACAGGGCACAAAGCACAGGCACACAGCGTCGCTGATACTCACTTGGACTCCGAATGTGCACGATAACAAGGCAATCCTCATGAAGGTCTCACGCTGCACAAAGCACTCGCACACAGCGTCGATGAGACTCACTTAGATTCCGGGTGTGCACGATAACAAGGCAATCCTCACGAAGGTCTCATGCTGCACAAAGCACAGGCACACAGCGTTGCTGAGACTCACTTGAACTACGTAGGTGCACGATAACAAGGCAATCCTCACGAAGGTCTCATTCTGCACAAAGCACACGCACACAGTGTCTATGAGACTCACTTGGATTCCAGTGCACACGATAACTGGACAATCAGGTGTCCACGATCACGATACTGCTTACGAGGATCTCAGGCTGCAAAAAGCACATGCACACAGCGTAGCTGAGACTCTCCTGGAAACCTTTGTGTTCCTGAGTTTGCGCAACAGGGAGCCAGCTCACCTCGGGCCCTTGGTGATACGGTCCTTCAGGACATAGCACAGTAAAGTCCTTTCAAGCAGGGGAACATAGCACACAGCAAAGTCCCTGTAGCATGTCCTTGGTTAAAACAGCAAACTGCAGGCCAGCCCCAGAGCACACAGCAAGGGTCAGTCCTTTCCTTCAGTCTCTTCAGTTGTTTCTTCCTTGGCAAAGGTTCCTCTTGACCACGAAGTAGCTCCAGTCTTGTTCAATCTTGATCAAGCCATTGACACCTTCTTCCTTTGATTAGTGGGGGTCTGGATTCTCAATCACTCAGCAGGAGAAGGGACAATTGTTTTATAGCCGCAACCCAGGCCTCTTCACCTCTAGGGGCTACTCCTCCCCCTACACTCCAGATGCAGGTCAGCCTGTTGCTGTCTCACCTCCTCCCCCGGGTCAAGACATTCTCCAGATCCTAACGCATTCAAATCCAGACAGTCAATCCACAACCAGGCAGAGACACACAGAAAGGTTAGAGCACAACGATCCAACCAATTCAAAAAGAGTGGCTTCTAAACATACAAAACAAAAACAACCTTCATAAAAAGATGTGTTATTACATTGTGATTTCAGGCAAACTAAACTTCACCACTCCATCTTAAGCCTTTGGGAAGATAGGCTGGAAAACGTATTACACAGCCTTCCCATTATATCCTATGGGCAAGATGGCCTTTTAACAGTGAAAAACGAAATGAAGATTATTTCACTGCCAGGACATGGTACCCACCTTAGTACATGTCCTACATGCACTGCACCCTGCCCAGGGGGTATCTTGGACCTACCATAGGAGTGTCTGATGTGCATAGAAAGGGAAGGGTAAGGTCTGGCAAGTGGGTGCACTTGTCAGAACAACATGGCAGTTTAACAAACTGCGTGCAGGCACTGCAATGGCAGGCCTGAGTTCCCTTTTTAAGGCTACTTGTGTAGGTGACACAATTAGTGCTGTAGGCCCACTAGTAACATTTGCATCACCAGCCCTGGCACACATAGTGCACTTTACTAGGGACTTTTCTAGAAAGGAAAACATACCAATTATGGACAACCAATTACCATTACACTTTATACAGGGAGCACTTGCACTTTGAAACTGTTTAGCAGTGGCAAAATTGTCCAAAGCCTCTAAGTTGGCAACACCTTGTCAGCAAAAAGTTTAGGGAACTTTAGCCTAAAAAGGCCAAGTCCTACTCTTGTTTACTATATTTTGATGCATGGCAGTGGAAAATAAAAGGGTAGGAATCCACTGTATCCACCAGATACAAATCATTCCTGTCCTCCCCTGCGTCGGCACAGAAACAGCTGCCATGCTCCAACATAGGCAGTCTAGTGTCATGGTGCACGGGTGCCTGCGTTGCTGGTATAATTGTTGTTGTGCAGGAAGGTCCACCTTGCTGTGCAAAAACCATCATTAATGGTGCTTTGCTCCATCTATATGTGCTACACAATGCAGCACACCTAGAAAGAGCAAAAAACAATGAGAAATAAAAGTATTCCTCCTCTTTGCGCCACTCCTATGCCTCCCCTGGGGTAGCGTAGGATTCTGATGCATTCCCGAGTATACATCACTTTGTAAATCTGAGAATGTGTCAGGTTCCATGGAAATTTCACGGGAACACCCACAGTAACACCCATGGAACACCCCTTTCACACAGAGTAATGCACTAAAGGGACCCATACTTACAAGGCCATGAAAAGTCTTGCAGGGGGACTTTATATGGCCTTGTAAATATGGACAGACACACTGCACCACCAGTGTGTCCACAAAAATGATGCACCGAGGGAGCAATGGGCTAGTAAATAAGCCACAGAGTCTCAGATACCAACTTCTCTCTCAGGCAAAATAGCAACCATCTTCCACAAAGCACAACCAGTAAGGGAAAGTAATTACATACATTTCCTGCAGCAAAGCCACACCCGCTGCGTCACTTCCTGTGTGTTTGTGGCCAACTTGAATAGATTTGCGTTACTTTTTTCTATTTACGGCCTTGAAAGCCATGTTTACGTGACGCTGCATCATTTAAAGCTAGGTAGTAAAATGCAACATGTGTAGTGTCACATTGCATCAGAATATTACCACTCAACTTTACAATTTACAACCCAGGGGCATATTTACTAAACTTTCACGCAACACAGGGCAGCAGGCAAAGTTGCTTTGCTGTATTGTATGAAAGGGAAAGAGCAGTGCTCCCTATTTACAAAGATATGGAGATTTATGCTCTCTACTTGCACTGGCACACTGAGTGCAGTCTAACAGCAATGCAGGCACCCTTGCACCGTAGTGGAAGGGTGCCTGCGTTACTGGCAGGAAACTTTTTGTGCAGGGAAAGACACCTTCCGGCGCAAAAACAATCCATAGAAGCGTTCCCTCTTTCCATGTATGCTGGAGAATGCAACACATGTGGAAATTAGAATGACAAGTTAAATTAAGATATTTCTCCTGCTTACACCACACTTGGGAAGGCATAGCATTTTGACACATTCCAAGGTTTATGACTTTTTGTAAATCTGGGAATGCAAAAAAAACCACGCCCTCCCATGGAACGCCCCAAAGTTGAAATATATCATATCACAGAGCAAGCAGCTGTCTTGCTTTATGTTTCTTTACCTCAGGCCTTATGTGTCTTTGTAAATATCACTGAAGCCTTTGCATTTTTCTTGCATCCTCCTGTGTGATGCAAGGGCAACCCAAAGGCTTCATAATATGGGCCCAGATCTTAAATTATATGTTTTACACAACACAGTGCAGAAAGCCACCTTTCTGCGCTTCTTTGTGTGAAAGGAAGTGAGCACATATGCCCAATGACAAGTCATATGTAATGCACCTCTGCTCTGTCATAGTACTTGTACACTACATACAGGGTACAACAAAGCAGGCACCCAATCAAAATGGTGCAAGGGTGCCAGCATTACGGTTCTTCCTAACTGCAGATAGAAAAAGATTCAAGTGGTTTTGAGCGGCCCCGCCTGCGCAGGTAGCACCTTTTCTTGAGCATACAACTTTTGATCAAACATCATGGCAGAAATAAGTGGCTTAGCGTATGATGACTCTACGTATCAGTCCATTCTGGACAGCATGCCTAGCATGCTCGATATAGCACCTATAACAACTAGTGTTCCGAGTGATGATTGGACTAAAGTCTTAGTATTGAAAAAATCATATTCTCGCACCTTAGTCCATGGGATAGCTATGGCTGAATACTTAAGGGCCAGCTGTGCACCTCCCAGACTGATTGTTGCCAATGCACCACGCCTGTTCTTGCTGGACAAAGCCTTCCTCAAAGATTGGTCGTTGATAGCTTGGAGGTGTACCAGAGATTGGCTTATTTTGATTATCAGCACGGCGAAGAGAATAGCCGATACCATCTTAATAGAGATTCAGGTCCTTGAAGCCTCAATAAAAGCAACTATTACACCTACATTATACAAAAGACAACATGATGAGTCAAATAAGAACATGACTGAATTTAAAGACACCATCTTACAGACCAAACTCGACAAATTCAAAAAGTATTTGGCTAAGTTTAAACATGACAGAGTATATCCTTACACTAGTGAGAATTATACTCCCCCTACATTTAGGAATAATGGCAAACGGTTGGGGTCAAACTACTCTGGCTCCAGCTCAGACAGTAGCGACTCAGATAATACCCATGCACCACAATTCCAACAGAGGGGCCGTGGCCGAGGAAACAGAGGTTTCTCATATGGGAATCAGCCACCGAGTAATTTCCTACAATGGTGGCCACCTACCCCTTGGGGTTATCCACTACAACAACCCCAGTGTTATCCACCACCACCGGGAAATTTCCAAGGGTTTTCAAATGCTTTTAACACACAACCTTTTTTAGGGTTTGGCACACGCAGGACCAGGGGCAGGCGTCAGACTTCACAACAGCAACTAGGGGTCCATTGGGCAGACCAAACCGGCCCCCATGCGGGGACCTGGAGTCAGACAGCCAAAAATCAGCAGAAAGCAGGGACATCGATAAATCCAGCCTCGTAGTGAATCTCTCCACCAAGATCCTAACCCCACTTGAAGATTCAGTATTGAATAAAGGGTTGGGTTTCGTGTTGACCAACAGAGGAGACCCGTTCACGCTTCAATGTGAATTGAATCAATTCTATAGGAAATTGAAATTGGATTATTTCTTCAAGAACAAATCAAATGATCAAAAATCGGTTCATGAAGTGAACACAGGGCTCAAACTGAAATCCAAGTTTGTACCACCTGCACACACTGTACGCCCACAGATTTTGGCGTTCGAGCAAGCTGTGAACGAAGAAATTTCAAGATTATGGAAGACACCGGACAAATCCTTTCAAAATTTGTCAACACAAGAACAAAAGGCTTTAAAAAGCTTGTCGGATGACCAGCTAATAACAATCAAGCCTGCTGACAAAGGCGGTTCAATCGTTGTTTTAAACACCTCAGACTACCGTTTGGAATGTCTAAGACAACTAGAAGATAGGCGCGCATATTTGCCCCTACAGGAGGACCCCACTGATGATCTTATGAGACGTATTAAGGTCTTGGTGGAAGAAGCCCTAGCTGAGAGATGGATCACTCCTAACGAGGGGTCCTTTCTAAAAACTGATTTTCATGTTATACCATATTTTTACCTTCTTCCAAAGGTACATAAACCACAGAAGCCCCCTACAGGGAGACCCATTATTTCTGGGTTGGGTTCAGTTTTAGAACCCCTCTCTACCTTTGTAGATTTCTTTCTAAGGCCAATTGTGCAGAAAATGCCTACCTACCTTCAAGATACCAAAGACGTATTGAGGGTACTTCCAGAGATTGATTTTGACCCTGAGAGAGACCTATTGGTCTCTTTTGACGTAGAGTCACTATATACTTCGATCCCCCAGGATGAAACTCTACAGGTTGTGACATCCATCCTGGGGGAAAACATTGGGGAAACCATTACTCCGATAGCCTTCATCATGGCTCTAGCGACACTGGCCATGAAAGAAAATGTCTTCCGTTTCGAGGACCGAATATATCTACAGACCTCTGGAACGAGCATGGGCAGTGTTTTCGCGCCGAGTCTAGCGAATTTGTACGTTCACCAATTTGAACAACAGCACGTACTAACACCTACCAACCCTTTTCGATCATCGATTAAATGGTGGAAACGCTAAATCAATGACGTGTTGGTAGTGTGGAAAGGTAGTCTTGAATCAGTGAGCGATTTCCACCTGTGGCTCAATAGCAGAAACCAATTCCTGAAATTCACTTATGAGGGCCACAAGGAGAGGTTGGCCTTTCTGGACGTCCCCATTTTTGTGACACCCACTGGCTTGCATAGTGAACTGTACAAGAAGCCAATGGCAAGAAATTCATTACTCCTTTATGGGAGTCATCACCCTAAATCCCCACGGGATAACTTACCATACGGCCAGTTCCTCCGGGTCCGGAGGACTTGTTCCAGGGTAGATGATTTCAAGATTCATGCAAAGAACCTGTCTTCTCAATTATTGGATCGACAATATCCGCGACCTTTGATTAAACGTTCTTTCAAGCGTGCATTTAATAACAATCGAGAGGCACTTTTAGAACCACCTGTACCAAAAACTCCCACTGACAGATTAGCTCTGGTCAGCACTTTCAACAAAAGGAGTAACACACTACAGAAAATCATTAGGAAACATTGGCGCATCCTGAATCATGGCAACGAGAAAATTGCATTACCTTTATTTGCCTTTAAGAGATCAAATAGTATTCGGGACCGCCTTGTTCATACGCGCCCGAAAGAGACACCGAAGAGATTGCTTGGTACTTTGTGGGATTTACCACCTGTAGTGGGGCACCACCCATGCGGCAATTGCTCCGTATGCCCCCAAACTAGATACTCCACGGAGATCAATATAGGCTCGGACAGACCATGGTCACAAACTCACTTCAGTAACTGCAATAGTGAGAATCTCATATATCTGCTGACCTGTCCTTGCTCCTATCAATATGTTGGAATGACCACCCGCAAGGTGCGGATACGTATGCTCGAACATAAGAGTTCCATTCGCTGTAGAAAAGCCATAGCACGCCTCACCAGACATTTTCTTGAGAATCATCACAGTGAATTAGACTTTCACTGGACGGTGTTAGAGAAGCCTTTTATACCATCCCATGTGAGCAACGTCTCCAGATACCTCTTTTTGAGGGAACAAAAATGGATTTTTAAACTTTCCTCTGACATAACAGGGCTCAATGACCAGATACCTTGGAATGCCTTATAGTCAGTTTATTGGAAAGTTCTGTTAACAATTTTTGTTGGGAGGCTACTTTAAGCGACACTGTTTCATAACTCTCCACTGGGTACACTTAGAGCATGAGACTCCATCCCACTACCATTTGCAACTACGGGAACCTCTGTAATAAATGTAAATGTAGTTGTAAATGTAGTTGAGCTTATATAGCGCACAGCTACCCACAGTGGGTTTCCCGGCGCTTGCTTAGGGAACCCTTCCTGGTATTCCCCTGTGAGATAGCAGGGTATCCACAAGGTGAAAGTCAGGCATCCCACCGCGAGGGGCCGTTGTGGAGATTAAGCAAGCTAACACCCAGAGTCGCAGAGTGTGAACCCGTGAGTCGAGGAGGCACCGGGACGAGAATTATCGAGTCCGTGGAATTTTTTTTTTTTAGCCCAAGACCCCGCCGAGGCGGCGAATTGAACCCTGGTCCAGGACCGATCTCAGCTTCCGGGTCTGCTGCCTCTAACCCCTGAGCCACACTTCTCCACATAAACTACTCCATAATCCTACAACTATTGGTGTCTCTCTTCACTGTGTACACTTAGAGCACTAGACTCCATTATATTACCATTTTATTACCATTTGAAACCATGGGAGCCTTTTGTTAATAGCCATCTGTTTAAATTTAATATTTGAATTTGGACTCCACGATCGATCAGGGCACATATGACCTGGGGTGACACTGTGTCACTTAGATACAGATGACATCACACTGTTTAAAACTATTAAAATGGCCGCCAACTAGCCGTTTAGTAGTTTTACATCTTAAGTTTATACCTATGTGGTTTACCTACAATAATGCACAGCTCATAACCTAATACCGGCTTATGTTAGTCACCACCCTTTGATTCATTGGGGTCTGATTGATTTGAATATTGTAGTTCGGTGGCTTGGTTTCGGATGGCTTAAGTATTATCACATAAACAACTTGTTTTAGTCTTTGGCCGCCCGTGTTTAAGCCACATAAGAGTTGCATGCTCACTGTCATGTCAGTTCTCTGAGTCATTATATGTGTCATTACAGTCCTCACAACAACAGTAAACACATAAAAACAAGGATGCCGTCGGAACTACAAACATGGCCGCAGTGACGTCATGTTGTAGTTCCGCGGAATGATCCATACGCCCGGATCTCGTTTTGAGAACAGGTCACGGCGCTGCCCTTATCCACGGTTATCCCAGCACTTAAACTAAGGAGTAACATAGTATGGACATCTTCATATAATTGTAAATAGAGTGCTTTACTAAACTTGTTGGCAAAAGGGTACACGATCGCAAAATAGTCCCCTTCATGCTTTCGCATTTAGACGCTCATCTTTCACCACACTAACGCCTCCCCCAAGCCTCAGGAAAGGTTTGTGGCACCGACGGACAGGTGAGATAGGACACACTATGCCTATTCTAGGGCTTTACAGTGATAAGTGTCCCCCTTTTTTGCTTTTTAACTTGCCACTAGGCTAGATCAGGCTTGATTTATCCTAACAAGATCAATATTAACAGCATAGTTTGAACAATTTTGATTGTAATAACACAGATATCACGCTTTTGTATGCTTCTGAAGAATTATATGGGTGTTTTTTAATGCCTGTGTAAGTGATAGCGACCAGCGTCTGGGGTCGTTTGTGCCATTGAAATAATTTGTGGAACAGTGGATATATTGAGCAGGATAGATAGGCATCGTTAGAATCTACAGATAGAATGGAGCTTGGATGCATTCCCCTGTTGACATACCTTTTGTTCCACAGCGCGGGGCCTCGTGTACCTGAGCACGGTCCAGGTGAGGTGAGGTCCAGTCCCCTGTCACTTTGGGTGAGCAATCAATTTTAAATACCTTACAACTTATGTATGAGATGTTGTGAGCATATGTGTTTGTGAAGCGGTGATAGCTCAGTATCTATATGAGTAACAGTTATGTATCTCCCCGTAGATCACGTTGAGTATCCTTGTGACCAGGAGGATGTGTACATAAATGTAGGTACCGGTTGTATCGTTCCTATCTTCCACTTGTTTTTCTATTCTCACTGATTAATTTGGAGGAAAACTTTTGATTTACGTTTCACAGATTTGTTACAGTAGCAACACCTAAGAGCAGTGGCCCTGATGAAAGCCAAGGGACGTTTAGCCCATTAGGCAGAAACATGTCGGCCCTATTAGTGACAGTCATTTTTTCCATACTGTCTTTTGCACTGTTCCTGTTCTTTTAGTTAGGGGATGTGCCTTGTTCCTAATAAAGAGTAGTTTTGACACATCACCCTATTTTAGATTCACCACGTTTGTGTTATGTTGCACTGTTTTTTCACCACTTTCAACCATCACTAACTGGCCAACAATTGATGGCTCACAACACACTGTGGACCTGATCCAGTACTAACATCTTACTGTGAGGCACGGGGTCTAGATGATCTAAAGACCGGCCTGGTCACAGTGTGGACGATCAAATGATATGACTGATCACTTGGTTTGTTTGATGGCTATCCATAATAAGTTGCTCTGGATTTTGTTGACCAGTCCGTGATTACACTTTGTTCTTCTCACACATGTGACTCACACTCTGTTACTGTGTTTAGAGGCAATGATAGCATCCACTGACATAGTGTACTTCATGACAGTGTGGCCAATTTATTTGGCTGTTAGACCTTACTAGTTCTGTTTTGTTTTTCTTTGCCAGCATTACGGACATGATTGTTTTTGGGCAAGAGAGGATACCTTCCTCCATAGCAACAATTCCTCCCTATATTGTGCAAATTGTATGTGTGCTGCAGTATGCAGCACACAGACAGATGAAATAAAGATGATGTATTAATCATTGTGTCCTTGTTACACCACCCTCTGGGACATACTCCATGACGTTACCAACTTTGTAACACCAGAATGTTGTAGATTTAATGGGTGGTTGCACATGAGCATCCACGCTCTGCACATGTAAATCCTCCAGGATGTTTAAGTGATGCAATGCACTGCAAGCAGCTTTCTTTACCAAGCCATGCTGGTTTGGACTAATCACCCCTTGCATGGCTTTATAATTAGCAACTTACAAATTGGATTGTAACTGTGCCACCTAAGTTGCACAACCACTACAGAAAATTTTAGTAAATATGGCCAGCGATATGCTGAAATAGGTGTGTGTTTTCTTGCTGCCCATTTAGTTGCTGTTGTTGCGATTTTTACACGAAGATGTATTTCAAATATGAGATTTCTATGTAACGAATATTAATAGATTATTAATAGATCTATGTCTTACATAGTATCAAAGTAGATATGTCAGTGTAAAATTACTTAATTTTGTATATGTGTATGTAGTTGCTTTGAGTGAGTGTTGGGTTATGTGTGTATATGTACATTTCTACTCAGATGAGGTATTTTGTTTTTTAAATAGCTTTTTGTGTCATCTACACTGTGTGCCGAATTTAGAATTTTGCCACAAAACTTAATAAGATATATCCTTTCACCAGTATTACAATTGCATTATATCCTATGTCAGTTGCAATACAGTGCGGTACAGTGGACAGGATATCCTTTACATTTCAGAAGTAGTTACCTGTTAGCAAAGTTTAAATATCATGCACTATATCTGTTTAGTAGCACCTTCTCCAGGTAGCTAAGCAGGTGGTAGGCGCATCAGTGAGGTTACTAATGGACGAACACCTTCAAATACTTTGTGATGCTGGCTAGTTAAATAAACTTAAGTAGCAATCAGTGCAGTGAGACACAATACGCAAGCATCTGCTCACAGTGCACATGGCAAAACACTCTATGTGAAAACTTCTACTCCACTGGTGTTACATAATTCTAAATTGGTGCATGTGGTGTTAGGCTAAGCAGGGCATGTAACATTGAATGCCTTGTACATGAAAAATGTGAAGATTGACTAAGTCAGCATAGGCTCACCTAAACTTTATTTTCTGTGTGTTGTATATTGACATAATGACGGCTCACACCACACACGCTTTACAGTTGCTCTAAACTATTTTAGGCTTTATTCACAAGGTCATCTAGATATTTTGCATTACAAATCATGCCCACCACTAAACGTTCCCGGTTACAGCTTTACCAAGTTCATTTTGCTAAAACAGAATATGATAATCACCTACATCGTAATGTATGAAATGTATCTATGAGTATTTCTATCTGTACTGTCTTTTATCTCTTCAGAGGTATAGACTAAAGCACCAACTATTACTCTAAAATAAAGTCAAGCAAATGAGCTCGACGAAGATTGGTGAGTAACCTACTTACCTACCATAGGCTATTTTTGATAATAGCCAACTACGATCTGGTCCTGAAGAAAGCCCACAGACCCATGAGGGCTACCAAGGGAAGAAACATGCAGACCTTCCACAAACTATCACCAGGGGCAGTGGAACAGTAGCACTTCTACCAGAGAACCACCCTACACTTTTTAGTCTTGCCCCATTCTCAATAATTAATGATTCAAACTGAGGACAGCAGGTATTTTTAACCTACACTACGCTAGAACACTTTCGGAACTTTTTATCACTACTGTCATAAAACCAGACAGTCCATCTCCAGGTGAAAAAGGAGATCACTTGGAGAACCTAGTGTTTGAGTGATAAAAGATCCAATGATAAGGCTACTCACATAGCCGACAGGGCGGAGAACCAAGATATACAGCACCACTTGTCGCATGTGAATGAGGGTCTTCAACATACCAGAACCCAAGACCCTGGTAATAACATCATTTGTGATTCATTCTCCTAAGATTTCTTCTATACCTAACAGAAGCCGAACGAGTGTCTGCTTCTCCCTCCCTCCTTTGATTAAACAAACTGGTTTTTAGAAAACAGCAGATACTGTGGAGTTAGCTAGATAATCACATCCACCACAGATGTGAGAAAGTAAGAAAATTCCCTGTGATATTCCAGCCAACATTGCAGAAGTCTTCTGAAAAGAGCCAGAGCCCAACATGGGCTGTACTCCCATCATTTTTACATGTGGCAGGATGAAATTGGACCACCCGGTTGCTGGTTGAAGACCTGAGGTAATCTTCACCAATAACTCCAGGATTCTCCTAATTGTATAGCTGAATCACCTCCTCCGCCCTGAGATCAATGAAGGTGATCCTTTGTCTAAACATTTTGTCCTTCGTTCTTCACTGTCACTGTTGTTATCTTGAACTAACTACCAGTTGCAAAATAACAACCTCCATGACTTAGATGAGCTTGCCTGAGTGAATTAGGTGGGATATCTTCTCATACAGATGGCCTTGTTTCGATGCGTTCTTCTCTGTTGGCCATGTGTAGCTGTCAGGGACTGTCCCGGACTATGTGGGGGAAGACAGTCAGTGACTTGGGCAAGGACTGGAAACTGGGTAGAAAAAGTACACAAAAAGAGGAGTACAGCGCTGCCCAGGATCATACAGGGAGTCAGAGGAAAAAAAGGGATCCAAAGGGGAAGCCTGTACAAGTGAACAAGATGGGTAAGACTCAGAAAGGAAGGGCACTCACGAGGCAATTTAGTATTCAGAATAACTACACCCAGGACGGACGTTCAAGATATATGTATGAAACAACATTAACAATAAAGGGGAGTATGGGGTAAAGCACTCAGGAGCTCCACGTGGTAAGACTGAAGCTCAGTACGTTTCTCACCCACAATTGCTGTTACAGATACGGACTGCAAATACCCACATGTAGACAAGAAATAGGCTCAAGACTAGAAGGCAGGGAGCCTGGAAGCTCTGGTGCTGAAGGCAGGGAGCCTGGAAGCTCTGGTGCTGAAGGCAGGAAGCCTGAAAGCGCTGGTACAGAAGGCAAGCAGCCTGGAAGCACTGGTTCAGAAGGCAGGCAGCCTGGAAGTGCTGGTTCAGAAGGCAGGTAGCCTGGAAGCTCTGGATCGGAACGCAGGCAGGCTGGAAGCTCTGGCTCTAGAGGCAGACTGGCTGGAAGTCCTGTCTCTGGAGGCAGACAGGCAGGAAGTTCTGGCCATGGAGGCAGACAGGCAGGAAGTTCTGGCTCTGAAGTCAGACAGGCTGGAGACTCTGACTTACTAGGCTGGTGAGCTGAGAGCTTGGGCTCTGAATGCAGGCAGTCTGGAGGCTCCGTTACTAATGGCAGGCAGGCTGCAGGCTCGCGCTCAGGTGGCAGCAGAAGCCGAGCTGATAGCAGAGAGGCACATGGATGACAAACTTTAAATTCTGGAAACAGAGATAGCCTGTGAACAGTAGATTCCCTGTTGTCAACACTGAAATCTTCAAAGTTCCTTGGCTCATTAAAACACACTGAAACACTTTCTTTGGGGTGGCTAAGAATACTGCTTATCTTAGGGTCTCTGATGACCAGACTCCCTTTACCATTTGACAGTTCACATGTCTTAGTCCAAGAAAACAGGTTAGACATTACTTGGTCTTTGGAAATGTTTCAATTTCCTCTATATTACAAGGTGTTACAGATGCATCACAGTGCAGAGTATTATTTCCAGACTTCTCAATATGTGTTGTGTTTGAAGGCAAAACAGCAAAGAAGGGCTCAGGATTTAAGTTCTTCTCAGCGAGGAGGTTGACTTCAGTTGCAGCAGTTAAATCAAGAGCATGGTCTGAGTCACAGGACATTATCACATAAGGGAAAATGTGGGTCAATGGTTCGAGTTTTGTCTGTACATCAATGGCCAGTGTGTGTGATACCCCCGGGGTGGAACTGACCTCACTACCAGGAAAAGAAAGCAAAGGGACGTTTTGTGTCTTGCCTGGAATTTGGGGTTCCTCAAAACTGGAGGAGCACATCTCATATGTAGCACCTAGATGAAATTTGGCACTAGAAGTTAGAGAATTCAGAATTCAAACAAATACTTTCCTTAACTGCACCTTGAGACATGGTACTATGGCTATTCTGAGTGGAATCTGAGTTATTAGCCACAGTATTATTAACACAATTACTGGACCAGTTCTGAGGGGACCGCAAAATAGTGTGCAAGGTTTCATTCTCCAGTTCTAAGGAGGCTAACATAGAAGCTGAAAAGTTGTCTTGTACAGCGGTTTGAGATTCCCACTTGAACTCTGGGTTATAATTTTTTAACAGAGTCTGAAACATTTTATTTTCTTGCTGTAATTCAAGAATCTTAGATGTAGTTATATCCTGTGAAGACGGCAGATCTTTCTCTACACGGACATTGGTAGACTTGGCAACTTCACAACAAGCAAGAGAGCTACAACTTGGATTTTGTTCAAACTGGCTATTAGCCACCTGTTTTCTAGTAGGTCTTTTCTCTCTTTTGTTAAACTGATTATTGTTTACTTTGAATGTAGTATTTACCAAGGTCCCTTTAGTATCTGGGACTGTGATCTTTATTGGACTACAAGACTGGGTATCATTATTTGAATGGAAAACAGAGGATATGAAATGCATCTGCTCTTTCTCAGGTTGTGTGGTTGAACAGGCTTTAACTGGTATCATTGACCTACTGGTTTGGTAAGGTGTCAATAAAAACAGTGTTTGGAAATTGTCTTCAAAGAAAACATTGTCTTGACAGGGGTCTCTGAGTTACAAGCTTCAGAAAAATTTCCCCTAGTAGTACCACTCCCTAAATTACTATTTTGGTTTTCTGCTGCTAACAAGTTTTGCAGAAATTCATTTTCATCCCGTAGGTCACAAACTGACATCAGGTGAGGATCAGGGTAACAAATGGAATGAAAATCTAAAATAGAAGGATCAGCTAACCACAGAGAATAATATTCAGCACGGAAGAGTCCGTTTTGTTCCATGAATAGATCTCTAAAGTCTAAGGACTTTTCAATATGTTGTATGGAACTGTGATTTGGTAATGGATGTCTGCCAACATGCGCAGACTTTCTGGAACTGACACTAAACATCTTGGCAAGAACTGACTGGGAGAGCTCTGAGAAATAAAAGGAGGTAGCTAACTGAATGCAAAAAAACCTCACAAGTGACCCTGGAATTGAGGTTGGTCATTCTGTCAGGGACTGTCCAGGACTATGTGGGGAACACAGTGAAATGGGAAGAAAGGCAGGGATTGGAAAAGGATATACAGAAGGGGAGGCTACAAGGGTGTATACTAGAATAGTGCAGGTTAAGGAATCAAGAAAACAAAGTAGCATAGAAGAGAGTGCTGGGGCAGGAACAAGAATGGAGCTTAAGCTCAAGAGTCTAGGTAGCACTGCAGGCAGTGCTAGTACAGGAATAGGGAATTACTAAGGCTTTAGGAGTCAAGGTAGCACGGCAGGCAGTGTTAGTTCAGGAACAGAGAATTAGCTAAAGCTCAGGAAACTAGGAGTCAAGAGAGCACTGCGAGCAATGCAAATCAGGAACAAGAAATAGCTGAAGCCCAGGAACAGGAACACAGAATAGCTATAGCTCAGGAACTCGGAAACAAGAGCACTGCAGGCAGTGCTAATTCAGGTACAAGGAATAGCTATAGCTCAGGAACTCCAGAAACAAGGTAGCACTGCAAGCAGTGCTAATTCAGGAGAAGGGAAACTGCTGCAGTTCAGGAACAATGAATACTAAGGCTCATGGGTCAAGGTAGCACTGCAGGCAGTACTAATTCAGGAGCAAGGAAAACAGCAGCAGATCAGGAACAAGGCATAACTAAAGCTCAGGAAGCAAGAATATCAAAAGCTCAGGGAGCACTGGAAACAAGGATCGGTCTCGCCGGTAAACAGCTACAATGACCAAACTTGGCCTGAAGGGAGCTGGGGCTTATAAGAGCTCACAGTAATCACATGCAGCAGGTGTGAGCTGGCTAGCAGCAGCCAGCCACATGTGAGCTGAATTCCTAAACCCATCCTTGGCCTGTAGGGATGGAGACAAATCAGTGAGCAGAGAATTCTGGGTAATGGAGTTTCAGGCAGAAGCAAGCAGGCTTTCACAAAACCTGGCATGGATTGGGAATGGATGTCAGTTCGTAATAAGTGTCCAAATGGCTGGAAGTCAGGATATGCATGCAGGGGAGGGTCTGGAGCGAATTGTGACATGTAGCATTCCGATGCATTTCCCTCATTGTGTTACACTGTGTGATGCTGCATCATGCAATGGTATGTTAGTAAATCCCACTGTGTTACTGTTGTGATGGTATTTGCATGAGTCACCCATCTTGCATACATTATTTCCTGTGTTACACAGGCCGACCCAGCATAACACTTGCACCACACACCTTCTAAAAAACGATGCAGGAAGTCTTCTGCTTTGCTTGATAATTCTCACTTAAGCCCATGTGTTGCCTTGTGTTGCCTTGAGTGATGCAAGGGCATCGCAAGGGCTTCGTAAATCTGACCCAAGGGTCCTGGACCTAGAAGCCCTCCTTAAGGCTCAAGAACTCACTTTAGTAGAGCCTTTCAAGGCTCAGTTAGGTCCAAGCAGGTCTAGTGCAACAGGTCAGCTGAGTAGTTGAAGGGAGGCCTCTAGAGCTTGTTGTGTCCCTGTGGCTCAGAACAGGAGGCGAACTAACTAGCTCTTGGAGTCAATCAGGTATTCTGGAATACAGGGTACAGTTCCAGGTTTACTTCTCAGACAGCACGCAGGCCGCAGGTAGCAGGGTAGTCCTTCTTCTGTAGCATTCACATGTCCAGGAGTGTACATAAGAGTGGGTCTGAAAGTCCTACTTTTAACCCTGATGCTAGCTTTGAAGTGGAATACATTTCTAGAGTTTCCTCCCAAAAAAAGTGTCTGGAATTTCCTGCATCCCAGCCCTGGTCCCAGTGTGTCTATGGTCACAATAGGCTAGTGTGAAGTTCTTTGGGTAGTAGCGGAGGCAGTGTTTTTGAAATGCAAGTAGGGCTGTGCACAGCTCCGCTCCTCATCCTGCCTTGGATGACCCATCCTGCCAACGTCCAGACCCTCTATTTTATGACTGTCTGGAAAGAATACACTAAGCCCAACTGACAACTGCATCCTATCATATGACCTAGTAAACAGGCTGCAGGCACAATAAGGTTAGGACAAGAAAATACCAACGTTCTAAAAAGTGGCATTTTCATAATTGTGATTTAAAATCCAACTTTGCCATATAATAGGATTTTAAATTATAATTCCTCAGACACCTAACATGATATTCACACCAGCTCCCAAGCAAAAGTTATCACTTAATAAATGTCATAAAGTTCCCCAATGTTACACTATGGGAGTGGTAGGCCTTGCAATTGTGAAAAAGAAATTTGAGAGTTTTTCACTACCAGGTGAAGCTTAAAAGTACATGTCCAAGCTTTTAAAAACGCACCCTGCTCTATGGAGTTTTTAGGGCCTACCATAAGGGTAACTAATATGCATTAAAAAGAGAAGATATAGGTCTGGCAAAAATTTATTTTGCCAGTCAAACTGGGAGTTTAAAAGTGCACAATGTCATACCCTTCACTACACCCTTGGCCAGACCTGTAGCTGCCAGGACCCCATTTCCCGGCACAGTCACCAGCGAAAGGTCACAGATAAAATTGGCCAATGGACAAGTGCAGTAAGGACTTGGAGATGACATTAATGTGGGAGAAAGATATAGATACAATTGATACCTGCACATGTACTGTATGAAATCCAAGACAAAATGTGCAATAAACTGTATAGGGACATTCCGGAGCTTTTCGGCTTATTTGTATACTAATGATCACATTTGTCTCAAATCTAGAATGTTCTAGGACCTGGTCCCGTTCCAGTAGGATCTATTATGCACAATGGTCATGCCGACCCCAGTGGAATGCTCTGGAACGTTCCAGAGGGCTCCAGAATATTCTGAAATGTACCTAAATATTCCAGAACCTGTATATACCCTATGGTCATATTGGTCCCAGTAGAATGTGCCAGAATATTCTAGAATTTGCTCACAAGCATACAGAGACTATTTAGGGTGTCCCTTCACCTCCATTCTGCTTGGCAATCAGCAGTATCCTAGACAAACAACCACTTGCTTCTCCGCTCCAAGTTTCCGGCACTTACCTGAGTTGGCACCACCATCGAATCTTCGGAAGTATACTTGACTGTCCCGCTCAGCAGCTTCTACATTGCACCTGAAAAGACAAAGAAAAGAGACGTAATCCCCCTATCCGGTGACAGAAGTGCAGCATGCACGCAAGGCGAATAACGACATGAGTAATTATCTGAAGGTTGCATGAACTATTGTACAAATACTGAGGAGGAGATTTACCAAATCTGCAACGCAACATAGCGCAGCCTCCCGCGAGGCTGCTCTGCGTTGCCCGACAGGGAAGGAGCAGGAGAGCGCCATATTTTCAAAGATATGGCTCTCTCCTCCCCTTTCCCTTGCGCTTATTGCAGCTGTCGTGCGCCTCGCACCACCTTAACACCTTTGCGCTAGGATGTGTGTGTGAGTCCGGTATAGGTTTTGTACAGCAAGGATACCCTTTCTGTACAAAATACTATGCCTTGACTCGAGGGAAAGCTTTTCCCACTTTGTAAGCGTGCTGCACAGTGCAGTACGCATGCAAAGTCTGAAAAGGAAGGAGAAATATAAGCATTTCTCCTTCCTTGTGCCTAGTTTAAAAGGGCACAGTTTTCTCACGCTAAAACCAATCTACTGTGTTTAGTAAATTGGGTTTAGCGTGAGAAACCGTGGTTGGTTGCATGGGAACGCCCATGCACCACCCTGGGCACGCACCCATGGTGCAAAGTAAAGCAAAGCTGCGCTATGCGCTGCTTCGCAATACTTTTACGTTATTTCCAGCACTAAACAAGTTTAGCGATGGATAGTAAATTAAGAAAGAAAGATATTGCACCGGTTTGCATCACTTTTGTGACGCAAACACAGCGCAAAATCATAGTAAATCTCCCCTAAGGGTGCTATTATTTAAGAGTACAAAACAACTATGGTAGTTTCTTGGACCATTTGGCATTCTTGTATAAAACGAGTAAAAGCTAAAATCAAGTAAGAATAATTGATGTTTTAACTAACTAATGAATGTAGAGTCAAGAGAAGGGGGTTGGTATTAACCATGTGTCTCTATTGCAGTTAAGGGATACATGCGAGGGTAGTGTGAAGCAGCACAAAGAAGCCTGTAACCAATGAGTAAAGGACATCTTGCCAACATACTTGTACAGCAGTTAAGGTGAAGACATCAGCGATGTTTTCTCGCTCCTACCCTTGTATCTTCCCACCTTCCCCTCAGCACCCACCAGTACAAGTGGGATATAAAGAACACTCGTTCTGGAGAGCTCGGTTCAGAGTCAGATTCCAGTCTTCATACATCGCTCCTGCTGGGTCAGAATAGCATAGGTTAGTTAATCCACTTGTGAAAGTGGCCTCAGACATGTTTGTAAAGGAATACTTAATTGGGTGACACAATAAGTGCTGCAGGCCCAACAGTAGAATTTAATTTACCAGCCCAGGGTATATGCTAAACCACTTTACGAAGGACTTACTAGGAAATTCTAATATGCCAATTGTGTGTAAGTCAATTTTACCACATTCAAAAGAGTGAAGCACAAGCACTTTAGCCCTGGTGGTGCAGAGACAGAATATCGAGTAAAACATATTGAGTTGCACAAATATTCAGTCAATAATATCGTGGGTCAGAAATATCAACAGCAAGAATATTGTGATCAAGAATATCGACTTGCGGTAAGTTATATCGATTTTAAAAATATCGAAGTGTTTAATATCGTTTGTAAAATATAGTTGTTAAAAATATTTTTTTTTATTAATGTTATGTATTTTGTTTTATATGTATGTAATGTATATTTTTTTGTATAAGAATTGTTTGTATTTTTAATATATGTGTTACATTTTTAGTAGTTATGAAAAAAATCATTTTGCATTTTTAGTTCCGTAGCGGGTTGTGGTTGTGGGTGTATAAGGGAATAGGGTAGGAAGTAATTTAATTATATTAAATGTATTGATTGATTTTTATTTGTTTAATTGACATGTTCTAGTGTTAAATGTACAAAGTAATTTATTATGAACTAGCAGCCCGCCCCAGCGTTGCCCGGGGCAGAAGGGGGCTGGGGGCAGCATTTGAGGCTTGCGTGCACTAAGGGCTCACGCCCGTCCCTCTGTGCGCTCCCGCCCCGACCCCCTCCCGCCCCGACTCCAATGTGTCCCTTTACCTTACCTGAGCCGCCGCTGGGGGCAGCATTTGAGGCTTGCGTGCAGTAAGGGCTCCCGCCCATCCCTCTGTGTGTCCCTTTACCTTACCTGAGCCGCCGCTCCTCCCTGCGCTCCTCACTTCACCGCCGCTCCATGTCCGCCGCTCCTCCTCATCATGACGCACCTGAGCCGCCGCTTCTCCCCGCGCTCCTCACTTCACTGCCGCTCTATGTCCGCCGCTCCTCCACGTCATCACGCACGTCGCGGCCAGAGCTACTTCGCGGCTGGCGCTACTTTCAGGGCACTACTTTTTTTTTAAAGTTATATTTTTAAATTTACGTTTAAAAAAAAAAATGTATAGCCTATGTCCATCTGCACACCCTGACAATTTCTATGATGTATCGGGTGTGTGGATTGGCGCTGTGGTTCCCGAGTTTACCTGGCTCAAAGGTTTATGTTCTCTCTTTATAATAGTAGTATAGATTTATTATTAATTGGATGTTAATTCATTTTAATCAATTAATTGGTAATTTAATATGGTCATTGTGTAATTAATTTTAGGTGTCTTTTGTGGTGTTTATAAGTGTAAAGGGTGGGAAGTAATTTATTTTTAATTTATGAATTAGTAATTGGTTGCTAATTAATTTTAATTAATTAATTGGTAATTAATTATGGTAGTTGTGTAATTAATTGTATGTGTGTGTTGTGGTGTTTATAGGTGTAAAGGGTGGGAAGTAATTTAGTTTAAATTTATGAATTAGTAATTGTTTGCTAATTAACTTTAATTAATTAATTGGTAATTATTTATGGTAGTTGTGTAATTAATTTTAGGTGCGTAGTGTGGTGTTTATAGGAGGAAAGGGTGGGTAGTAATTTAGTTTAAATTTATGAATTAGTAATTGGTTGCTAATCAATTTTAATGAATTAATTGGCCATTTATTATGGTAGTTGTGTAATTAATTTTAGGTGTGCGTTGTGTTTATAGGTGTAAAGGGTGGGAAGTAATTTATTTTTCATTTACGAATGTATAATTGGTTGGTAATTATTAATTAATTAACTTGTAATTAATTTTGGTAATTGTGTAATTTATTGTAGATGTGTGTTGTGGTATTTATAGCTATAAAATGTGGGAAGTAATTTATTTTTAATTGCTGAATTAATAATTGGTTGCTAATTAATTTTTAATAATTAATTGGGAATTAATTATGGTCATTGTGTTGTGGTGTTTATAGGAGTAACGGGTAGGAAGTAATTTGTTTTTAATTAATTAATATATAATTGTTCATTAATGGTATTTATTTGATATTTATTTTGAGTAATTGTTTATTTTGTGTGTGTTGTTTTTAATTTTAAAGGGGTAAAGTGTGGGTATTAAATACATTTTAAATATTTAAATATTAGTTTTTAATTTAAAAAATATGTTTTAATTGTGTTTTATTATTTTATAGTTGTGGATTTTATAGTGTTAAAGTGTGTGTAATCAATTAAAGTTTATTAGTTTTTCTTAATTAATAATTATTATTTAATTGATTATTAATTATATTAATTATGAAATAAATATAATTCAAAATATTGAAGTGTTTTGTTATTGGTGTGGTGTTTAGGGTAGTAAATAAAATAAATGCATTTATGTTTTAAATATTTTTTTGTTTGTAAAGATTTTCTAGTTTAAAATAATATTTTTTTATTAAAAAATATCTTTTATATAATATTTGTAGGTTTTTGTTATATGCAAATATTATTATAATCGGTGTTCTTTTTATATGTTTAATATATTTGAGTTATTTATTTTTTTAATATTGTTTTAACATTTTTTATGTATATATATATTTCTTTTATGTTTGACTGTAAATAGTAATTTTTGTTTCTCCGCTGTCCAACAATTTCCATAATGTTGCACTCACTGGAGTGGGAAGAGTAATTTTTATCTCTACGCTATCAATCACTTTCCCTACTGTTGCACTCTTTGCAGTGGGAATAGTAATTTTTACCCCTCCGCTATCCAACACTTTCACTACTGTTACACTCACCAGACTGGGAATAACATTGTTCACCCCTCCGCTATCCAACACTTATCCTACTGATGCATTCAGTAAAGTGGGAATAGTAATTTTCACCCCTCCGCTATCCAACACTTTCCCTACTGTTTCTGTCTTTGGAGTGGGAATAGTAATTTTTTCCCCTGCGCTATCCAACACTTTGCCTACTTTTGTTCTCACTGGAGTGGGAATAGTAAATTTTACCCCTCCACTATCCAACAATTTCCCTACTGTTATACTCACTGGAGTTGAAATAGTAATTTTTATCTCTCTGCTATCTAGCACTTTCCCTACTGTTGCACTCACTGAAACGGGAATAGTAATTTTTACCCCTCCTCTATCTAACACTTTCCCTACTGTTGCACCAACTGAAGTTGGAATAGTAAATTTAATCTCTCCGCTATCCAACACTTACCCTACTTTTGCACTCAATGAAGTGGGAATAGTTATTTTGACCCCTTTGCTATCCAACACTTTCCCTACTGTTGCACTGATTGTATTGTGAAATGTAAGTTTCAATATTTTTTACTAGTTTAATGTTTGAATTTATTATAGATTTTTGTTTTTTTATATTTTAAATCGTTAATATATATTTTTATTTGTATATTATTTTAAACTTTTAATGTAAATTACAAATAATAGTTTATTAATTGTTTTAAAGTAAATATATATGAATAATGTATTATGTGTGTGTGTTTCTTTTTTAAATTAATGTATTTGTTATATTTTATTTAAATGTATATTAAATTGATTTTATTTAGTTAATTTTATTTATGGGGCCAATTCCGATTTGGGAAAACCACACCGAATAGCCGTACGGGGCGTTTTTCCCGTACGAATCGTACCCTGCAACATCCCCCATACGTACGATAAAGTACGATTCGTACCAGGAGCAGGACTCCTTACGAATCGTACAAAGTCCGTACGACTCTAATCTCCGTACGATACTCCCTCGGAACCCGCTGTACGTGGCATCCGTACGGTTCGAAGCAGGTTTTCCCGACCCAGCAAGTACGATTCGTGTCGGGTACGCACCGTACGGCACTTTTTTTACGGGAGGCCAAAACGTCCGGAGTAGCAGAGTACGCCTCGAAACAGGTATCGAAGGCCCCCCCCCGGGTTCGGTGCGTACACCCCATGTCTGCAGGGGTACGGTTCGTAACCCTGCGATCATGGGGTGTACGCACCGTACCCCTGCGATCATGGGGTGTACGCACCGTACCCCATGATCGCAGGGTGTACGGTGCGTACACCTTGCGATCATGGGGTACAGTGCGTACACCCCATGATCGCAGGGGTACGAACCATACCCCTGCGATCATGGGGTGTACGCACCGTACGGTGTGTATGTGATTGTGTGGTTGTCCGTACGTATCGCCCTTACTTGACGTGGACCGTACGAATCACGTCCTCATACCGCGGTCCGGATCGTACTCGTTGGGTCGTAAGGCATGTTTACGAATCGTACGGAGAGGCCTCCGGATACGATTCAGACGGACGCTTTTTTTCCCGGATCGGAATCGGCCCCTTAATGTATTTTTTACATCAACATGTTTGAGTCAATATTTTTTTACATACCTGTTTAAGTATAGCTGTCAATATTTTTGCTGTCTATATTTTTTAGTCGATATTTTTTACATTGATTTTTTTAACATCGATGTTGTGTCAGTGAACCGCCCTGGTAAATAGTGATAACGTGTTCAGAGTCATAGAGCCAACAAAAACAAATTCAGCAAAACAGCAGGAGTGGAGGCAAAAACACACCAAGGATGTCAGATTTAACATGGGTCCACACTCAGCTGAAAGTGGGGAGAACTACCCACCATCATGAAAGTGCTCATCACTATGGAGGAAGAACCTGGAAAGACCATCATTTTTTTTTTCTACCGGAACACCTCCAGACGCTTTGTGCGCTTCAGGCGGCAATTATCCACATTGGATTTAAGGGGCCATCCATGCCCTGAATATATCCATTACAGAGTATTAGGATCTTCATCCTGTTAAGGTCCTTCTGAGGCGATTCTATAACGTTGCCTGGCAAGTGTTTATAAACTTTTATTATATTACATCAACCCTATTCTAGCTTTATAGTTGCTAAATCTACCATACTCTGGCAGTCCAGTTGTGGATACTTAACCAGTTTTCATCCTGATCTGGGAGCGGAGCAAGAGTAATTCCAGCGTTTCTTTTTCCTGTGCTGCCGCAAACTACCCATCGGCTTGCACTGTTAGACCGGGAATCAATCTTGGCTCTTTAAAGAGCAGCTTACTTACAGGACGCTGTTCCTTCCACGCATAATGAGTAACGTCATCTATTTCCTGTAACTTTATTCATATTTCTTCGAATTTTTAGACTCTTCAAGTAGTTCTCCCGAAGAAGGCGTGTGTCACGCCGAAACGCGCGTAGAGATTATTAACTAACCCACTTGGTTGTTTTTATAATTGTATATGTTTTTACCATTTATGTATGATAATGATTTATTACATGTCTGAACATATATGTTGAAATCTTTGTCAATAACTGCAATAATATTAATGAGTTTTGTATTTTCAACTTATGTGATGTATATTTTGGATAATAAATGAATTATATATCTTTTATTGTTTTCATTGTTAATTTTTCCTGTACACTGCATTAGCCCATATCTGCTGTGCTCTCATATCTGTTGTGTTATTGTACCTGACATCCTTCAGGACCCCATAGTTGCCTAGGATTTGCTATTTTTATAAAGACCATCAGCACTGACATGGTCAGGCCACGGGCGGTGTTCCACTGTAATGGGCATTACCTGTTGAGAGCTGGATCACCTCTACAATTTGGTATTCTTATCCCTCATTTGCATGAACCATTTGAGGGGTCTGTGGTCTCTCTGATCCCAGAGTGGAACCCAAGCAGGTATGGTCTTAGCTTCTTCAGTGCCCAGACCACAGCTACAGCTTATTGGTCAATAGCACCTCTGTTCCCAGTGGAGTGCCCTTCTGTTGAGAAAAGCTACAGGTTGGTCTAGGCCCTCCTCATTTAACTGTGCTAGTACAGCCCCAATACCATGCTCTGAAGCTTCTGTCTGCACTATGAACTCCTGGTTATAGGCAGGGGCCTTGAGCACAGATGCTGTGCATATGGACTCGAGCGACTTTTTGGCAGGCCTCTGTCCAGATCAACTTCTTGGGCTACTTTTTGGAAGCCAGCTCAGTTATGGGGGCAACAATGGTGGCATAGCCCCTAACAAACCTCCTATGATATTCAGTGAGGCCCAGGAAGGCCTTCATTTTTTGGTCTTGGTGTTGGAGGGCTCCCATGCCCCGGATAGTCTCTACCTTGGCTGGAGAGGCTGCACCTTGCCCCAGATGTCCCAGACACACCACAATGATCTGCCCTATCTAGCACTTGCTGTTGTGATTGTCAACACCTTCTGTAGGTGAAACAGGTGTTCCCCTGGCTAGAGCTGAAGACAGCTATGTCAACTGGATAGGCAGCACAGAATACCTTTTTCCCAGCCAGGACCTGTGGACCAACCTCAGAAACGTTGCATGGCCATATTTCAACCCAAAGGCCCTCACCCTGAATTGAAAGTGGTTCTCTGGAGTAATCAATGTAGACCTCTCTTTAGCCCCCTCAGTCAGGGCAATCGGCGAGTACCCTGACATTAAGTCACAGATACTCAGGAACTTGGCAACTACCAGTCTGTCAATGAGCTCCTCAGCTCAGGAATAGGATGAGTGTCTGAATTGAGCTCCCTATAGTACATACCGAACCTGAGTTTTGGAGTAGTACCCGGTAGGGAGGCTTTAGGTACCAGTACCACTGGGTTGGACCAGGGATGATTGGACTGCTCAAGCACATTCAGTTCAAGCATCTTGGAGACTTCTTCATTAAAGCTCACCCTCACACGGTCAGACGGACTGTAAGTTTTGCTGACAAGCATGCTGTCTCCTGTATCAATATCATGGGTACGCAAACATGTAAACCCAGGGGTGAGGGAGAACAGAGAGGGAAAATTCCAAATCAACTGACGACAGTCCCTCTGCTATCCTTGGAAGATAGGATGTCAGAGACAGGTTTACTGTCCTCTTCCACACCATGATCTGTCACCAGTATCATGGTGACTTCAGCCCTGTCATAGTGTGGCTTGTGGTGATTCACATAGAGTACCCTTAAGGGGTTTGTGAGGAATTGGATTGGTAGTTGACTAGGGTGTGAGCCCTGTTCAAGCAGCAGGAACAATTCTTGTCAGGGGAGGTACAAGCCGACCCTAAATAACCCCTGCTCAATCCTCTGGTAATTTGGCACATAACAATCAGAATAATTTAGAGACAATTTTGAAGGTATTTGTGCAACACTTCAAACGATGAAATAGAGTTATTTTTTTATAAATAAAAGAAGACAAAAACAACAAAAATCCAATTAGAACCGAACATAAGCAAGTTTAGATATTTCAGTGAAAATAGTGCCAAAAAGCACAAAGCCCCAACTGTGGATGTCTGGTCGTGCCAGACTGGGCCAAAGTCATAAGTTCAGACCAACCATGAATGAGCGCAGACTGGTTATAGGGACTCAGTTAGCCCAGTTGAACAAAGTGCATGAAATCCTGGTTTGCAGAGCATTGAGAGGGTTTGCGTTGAGGATGCATTGTGCAGCGAAAGCGATGCATCAGTTCCGAGATGCGGGAAGGTGTGATAAGAAGACCTGTGTCATCATCAAGGACCCATTGCGATGCAAAATCTGGTGATCAGGATGTGTGGTTCAGGCAGATGATGAGTCGGTTTCGAAGAGCTGTGAGGCTGCAATGCGGAATCCAGCGCAGCTTTTGAGGTACTGTAGCCGAAGGATGCGAAGGCCTGGGCAGAGGATGCATTGCACAGCAGCAGTTCCGATGAAGTGGCAGTCACCTCAGCGGTGACCATGTGTTTGTTCTGCTCAGAGTTTTGCCCCAAGCAGAGAAGATGCGTCAGTTCCACTGGCCCCACAGGCTGTCAGAATGACTTAGGCCCACTTCCAAGGGTTAAGGACTCGGATGGCCCCACATAACAGGGAACACTCACAGTTGGCATAGAGGGTGTAGGGGCCTTCTGTCCCTGAGGTTTAAGTCAGGAGGCCAGCCAAGTAGCCCTTGAAGTCACTTTTGGGTCCTTGGTCCTTCTCACCCAGGCAAGAGGGCAATAGGCAGCAGGTCAGCACAGCAGGGCAGTAGTCCTTCAGAGCAGAAGTCCAGCAGGGTGGCAGTCCTTTCACCAGCACAGCAGTCCTTCTTCCTGGCAGAGTATCCATAGGTCCATAAGTGTACTAAAGAGTTGGTATCTGGGGTTTAATATTTATACCCAGTTGTGCCTTTGAAGTGGAGAAAGCGATACCAAAGGGGATGATGGACGGAGCGGTGGAGCAAATCAAACACTCACCCCCAGTCAACTGATCTGGGTTTAATCCATCATCATTCTTTATCTCACTCCACCACCCCAGTTCAGACATGGCCATATGCAAATCAGTCTGACCCGGTGCCTCGTGGGAACAGTCCAGCCCTAACTTCCATGTCATGTCTTCCCTAGACCAGAAACAAGCATCCTGGGGCCAGTTTCTGGCTAATCAGCCGTCATCAGCCAGGTTAGCTTGAATCCAGTGGCGAAACCGGTCCTAGAATGCTTGTTTCCAGTCCAGGGAGGATCTGGCTTGGCAGTTCGGGCAGGACTTTTCCCATGGGGCACAGGGTCTAGACTGATTTGCATATGGCTGGGTTCAAACTGGATTGGCATGATGAGCAAAAAAACGATGGATTTAGGCCCAGATGTCTGTACTGGGGTGAATGTATGACATTCTTCTGCATTCTGTCCATCAACTGTTATTTTTGCATTTGTCACCCCGAGTGGGACGGGTATGCTCAGACGTGAGTCCCGTGCTCTCCCTGCCACTGGAACCAGGCTATCCTGGCTGACCACCGTGAATGACACACACAACCTGAGGGAATACTTGGTAGTTTTGTTCGGAACTACGCAGAACTATACACTTCCCAGAAGCCGGCCCCATCGCAGGAAACACTTAATTACCTACAGGACATAGCAATAGCATGGCTGTCAGATCAACAACGAGAATACTTGGCGCAACCCATCACAGTGGAGGAGGTGACCGCAATAATACATGCGCTCCCCAACGGGAAAGCACCAGGGCCTGACGGGTACACATGTGAGTTTTATAAAACATTTGTGGACCTGCTAGCCCCCCACATGGTTGAGATGTATGGCGCGGCCTTCGAACAGGCGACATTGCCCCCATCACTCCGGGAGGCAATGATCATCATCCTCCTAAAACCAGGTAAACAACCGGAGTTCTGTGATTCATATCGTCCGCTATCCCTTTTAAACTTAGACTGAAAAATCCTGGTCAAACTATTGGCTGAGCGCCTACAACCCCTGATGATGACTCTGGTACTACCATATCAGGCAGGGTTTATCCCCACGAGAGCCACATCACACAATATAAGAACACTATTTGCTCTGTCTCACTATTTAACTCCTCAGACTAAAGCGGTTGCTGTGATGCTTGACGCGGCCAAAGCCTTTGACTCCATCGAGTGGTCTTATATACGCACGATATTGCAGAGAATGGGATTTCCGGTGAGGTTCATAACCTGGGTGATGCTGCTATATACGAACCCACGGGCAAGGGTAAGGGTCAATGGGTATATTTCGGAACCATTCAGTATAGCCAGAGGTACGAGACAAGGGTGTCCACTGTCACCATTATTGTTTGCCCTTGCCTTGGAACCGCTTGCATGCGTAATTAGACAGACACATAACCATTCGGCGCTGCACTTCCCTGGGAGACCCTTACACATTTCGTTGTATGCTGACGATATACTCCTAAATGTGCGAGACCCTGAGCAGAATCTTAGCCCGCTATTGAGGGAATATGTACGGTTTGGTCGCCACTCCGGGTTACAAATAAACTGGGAGAAGTCTTTAATCATCCCACTCACCGACTCCACCACACCACATGTCCCTGACTTTCCCCTGGATTGGCAAACTGACCCTACGAGATACCTGGGAATCTGGTTCAGTCGGAATCCTGAGGAGGTGATAAGGACCAACTATGGCAGGGTACTTACAGAACTTGAGGGGAAGGTGGCAAGGTGGATACAACTTCCACTGTCTTTGGCGGATAGGATTGCAATAGTCAAAATGAACGTCCTACCCAAGTTCCTCTATCTATTCAACAACATACCAATCACACCTCCCAAGGCTGTCTTTCAAAATATAACCTCCCTGGTGTTCAAACGTATCTGGGCAGGCAAACAAGCGCGCATTGACCTGCGCACACTAACGTTGCCCTACGAAAAGGGCGGTTTCTGCGTACCAGACATCAGGCTCTACTACTTGTGCGCACAGGCCCAACATGCGGCGCACTGGTATCACCCTACTCCTTACCTGACACACACAACAGTTGAGGAGGGAGACGCAGTACCGATACCATTAACTGCGATAGTAACACATGAGAGACCACCACTACACTCGAGGGACATTAACACAAAAGACACCACTGCCCAAGCGTGGAAGACACTAGGGAGGATGGCTCACAAACTACCGATCTATGCCCCAGCACTACCGCTGCAACACCACCCTGCTCTTTCAGTAACGAACGAACAAGTGGGCATGGACATACTGAAACACATAGGCATAGTCACGTTTGTTGATCTGTACCATAAAGGAACTTTTCGCAGAGAGGAGGACCTGTCTTATATAAGCAATCCCACACTACTCTTCCGATTTACTTATTATAGACTGCACAGGGCAATCCGAGAATTATATACAGACTACCCAGCGGAGCCACCGACTCTGCAAACACTACAACTAATTATCACGTCCTCTAACACATCCCACCTGGTATCTAGACTATATAAGGTAGCTCAAAGCGAAATCCCATATAACTCGGATAAGGCAATGCAGCGTTGGAATACTTCCCTACCAGAGGCACTAACTGAGAAGGAATGGTCAGCTACCTGCACACTCCTTAAACTGCTCACCCCAAATGGTAACCTACGTATCACACATCTAAAGTACTTGCATCAAACGTACCACACACCACTAAGGCTGCATAAATATGGTTTGCGCGAAGATGCCAGGTGTAAAAGATGTGGACATAATGAAGCGGATTTTGCGCACCTAGCTTGGCATTGCCCAAGGATCCATACGTATTGGGAGGCGGTTACAGTGATGCTAGGTAAGATGGTAGGGGTGGACATAGTGTGTACCATGAAAATATGACTACTGGGCCTGTTGTCCAATGTCAGGGCAGGGAAACGGAAGTTCTGTTCAGTGGCACTGTTAATAGCTAAGAGGCAGATATCCAGGTGCTGGGAGGGGAAAAATGTGCCGAGCCTCAAAATGTGGCTCAAGGACATGGCGTATTGAAGAGACAAATTGCTCACGGACGAAGAAGAATTACCCAGAAGGTCACGCCCTAAAGACTACTGGTGCTATTTGTCGGACTACTTACTGAATACTGAGGAGGGTGAGGCTGCTGAATAAAGGGTTGGTGTCGAAGGTGGTCATTGATGTTACCGCATGACCTGGCCACACTCAGCATAACCTGACGTATCAGACCTAACCATACCGTACTTGAAGTCATGAGGCGCACGGGTGGCGACGGAGTGCAGTATTGTCCTGGTGTTCTTAGGTTTACTGTTCCATATGTTTTCATTCAAATTGAAAAAACATGAAGTCATACATAAACAACATGACCAATTGTAATTGCACCACACGATATGAGGCCTTCTCATTGATTCAGAAATGCAGCCGGACCCCCGGGTTGCCGGCTAAAGGGCTGTGTGATAGATGATCATATGTACTTACTAAAGGCGGCCGGCCTCCGGGTTGTAGGACATTGGCTGTGTTCATTTTGGCAATTATGTGACAATAACATTTTTTGTTGAACTTCAAAAAAAAAAAAAAGCTATCCTGGCTGATGAGGGCTGAAAACCCGAAACCGGTCCTAGGATGCTTGTTTCCAGCCCAGGGAGGACTGGCATGGCAGTTCGGGCTGGACTGTTCCCATGGGGCACAGGGTCAAGACTGATTTGCATATAGCTGAGTTCAAACTGGAATGGCATGGTGAGCAAAAAATGATGGATTTAGGCCCAGATCTCTGTACTGGGGTGAATGTATGACATTGTTCTGCATTCTGTCCATCAACTGTTGTTTTTTCATTTGTCACCCCGAGTGGGACGGGTATGCTCAGACGTGAGTCCCGTACTCTCCATGCCACTGGAATCAAGCTATCCTGGCAGATGAGGGCTGAAAGCCTGAAACCGGTCCGAGGATGCCTGTTTCCAGTCCAGGTAGGACCTGGCATGGTAGTTCGGGCTGGACTGTTTCCATGGGGCACAAGGTCAAGACTGATTTGGCTGGGTTCAAACTGGATTGGCATGATGAGCAAAAAAATGATGGATTTAGGCCCAGATCTCTGTACTGGGGTGAATGTATGACATTGTTCTGCATTCTGTCCATCAGCTGTTGTTTTTGCATTTGAAGTGAAGAAAAGCTTCTAGAGGTTTCCCCTTGAGGTCCCCAGGCATCTGGCTTTCACTGTCCTGGCTCCAGACTAACTACCGGGGGTAAGTAGCCCTTTGTGTGGAAACAGGACACAGCCTATTCAAGTGTAAGTAGGGCTGGTCCCAGCTCCATCCTCCTGCCAGTGATGGCCCATCCAGGCACACATAAGCTCTTTGTTGTGTGTGGCTGTCTAGGAGGAATACACAAAGCCCAACTGCCAATTACACCCAGTCACATGACCCAGAGACAGGTACTAAATGATAAAAGCAGGAAAATGCCAACTTTCTAAAAGAGCCATTTTCAGAATTGTTACTAAAAAACCTGACTTCATTATGAGATAGGATTTTTCATTATAATTCCAAAGACAACAAACATGAACTGGGTACCTTTGGGGGGTGTGGCCAGGCGCCGATGGCGTAGGATGCAGGAACTAGAGCTCCCGGCCAGCGAGCTCCATCCAGTGGCATCCTGATTCCCCATTCTGGCTGAGGGGACACCTAATGAGTGAGAGGTGCCCCCTGAACCCATAGAATACTTTGCTGCAGTGCTAGCAGTATAAACCGGCTTAGCGAAGAGCAGAGAAGCTGAACTGGCCAGAGACGCAGCCGCACTTCCAAAGTGGTGGACAGAAACCATGCCTAGACAGAGAAGACCATTAAAGGGGCTTCTCTGAGCTCACCTCTGAAGCCAGAGTCCAAGTGAGGGGTTCTGGGAGTCCCCACCGCAGCATGTGAGGAAGCCCTGCAGATACTAACGACCCTGTAGGAGTGACTATTCCTGCTGCTGCTGTGCTGCATGATCATGCAGTGAGCTGACTGCTGACTACTTAGAAAGCCGAGCAAGCCTGAGAACTCAGGCAGAGTGACTGAGGAGCAGGGCGGCCCTGAGAGGAGATGGCACGCCACCCTGCCATGATACTGTCAGTTTGAGCTAGCGGACTGTGCATTGAAGACCGCTGACCTCTGAGGCTGACATGGAGGCTTCGGGCTCAGCTCCAGTGGAAGCAGCATTAAGTCCCTGAGGTGTCCCAAAGAGCAAGGCCCACCTGGGTGAACAGCGGTCCAGCCCACTGAATTGCATATCACCTAACGAGAGCCTGGACCACTTTTCAGCACAACTCATTCTCCGCCCGGCACCACTCCAGTGGTGTCCACAGGGATGGCCTTGAATTGGGTGCCAGTGGTGCCATTGTTGGGGGGATCAATGGCAGAGAGGCGCTGAAGAGGACATCAGAGCATTGAGTGGGCTGCCTCTCCCCCAGTGGCCAACTCTGGAGATTGGTTATACGGTGCCTATTTCACTTTTTCACTTTGGAAGTGTGATGTGCTTTCAGAGACCACTACAATGATAATATCCTGGAGAGGATGAGGATGTTAGTGTCCACTGCAGCTGATGACTATGTTTGAGAGTGCTAGTGTTTGTGGAGGGCCCACCGAGGGGTACTGTGGACTGTTCTCACACTGGAGGCATGGTTCTGGTCCAGCGACATTGTTGCTACCAGGGAGTGCTAGCAGTGAATTTAAGAATTGCTGGAGCCCGCCTTATCGTACTCTGTGACTTACGTGTGTAGGGTGTGCCACGCTGGCGTAGAGTTAACTACTGCCTGGAGACACCGTTCAGAGTGTGGCGTGGCCAGAGAGAGTGCCACCGCGACAAGTGCAGTGACACAGACGACCACATGCTGGAAATTAGAGCTGGGCCTAGGCCTCCTTGCTGTTCTCTCTCCCCCTTCCGGCTTGGCAGGCACTCGTAGTGGTGCTCAGGGAGGTATAATATAAGTACGCTGCATACGACTGGTTTCAGGCATGATGGAGAGGATTTCCAAGAGGAAAGAAGCAGCCGCAGGAGACTCTACTGATGATCTAACCCATAAAGAAGCAACTGCTTCACAGCCGGGATCTTCTAAAGGGCCCACTCTAAATGATATTTTACAGGCCATAACTGGTTCCAAAGAGGTACTGGAAACAAAGATAGACACTTTGGTGGTGGATATGGGAATCTTAAAAGACATTCACAGGTGCCTTGCGGAATGAGTCACGCCAGCAGAGAGAGAGTAGACTGAAGTCCCCCTGGTTTTGGTGACTATGAAGGAGTGACTTTGGAGGCCAGGGTTTGGATATTGGAGTTCAAGGCAGAGGAAGCAGAAACCAAGTCACCTTGGAACAACATTAGGGTGATTGGCCTACCTGAACATGTGGAAGGGGACCACATGCTGGACTACATCAAACGCTGGTTTAGAGAGGAGATGGCAACAGAGGGCCTTTCTTTATTCTTGGGATTTGAGAGGGCACATTGGGTTCCGGAACGACCTTCCCCCCAGGGGGCACCGTCGCAGACTGTGGTGGCCAGACTGTTGCATTATAATGACGAGACTACATCGTGAACCAAGTCAGATTGAGAAGTGACGTCAAAGCAGAGAATAGTAATGTCATGGTGCTCCCAGATTTCACCAAGGAGGTCCAAAAGCAGAGGTCCACTTTTCTAGAGGTGAAGCAATGCCTCCGGCAACTGGGTCTTACTTACTCCATATTGTTTCCAGCCAGGCTATGAGTGATGCTACAAATTGGGGTGCAATTTTTATGGACCCCACAGGAGGTATGGGAGTGGCCAGATCAGCACCTGCCATCAGAATCTGGCCAGGAGTCCTCGAGGAGGAAGACTGCGAGGGCTAGATCAAAGTGCAGGGCTAAAAGTTACAGCAGAACAGCTCCCTCTAGGGTGGAAGTCCAGCAACAACAGATGAAGGAGGTGGAAGTGGTGGTGAAAGTGGTGGTGACAACAGTGGAGTGAGTCGCCCTCAAGAGTGATAGATAGTAGGGGGAAAACATGGCGGCCGGCGAGTAGCGGGTTGCGGGAGTGCCCTCAGAGCGGAGGAATGATGTGCAGTTTTTAAATGAGGAGATTTGTCCTTTTTAGCCCGTAAAACTGTTGTGAATGCGATTTACACTCTTTGCCAGGATTCTGTCTCTTTAGAAAATCTCGGGAAGTGCATTTACCATTTCTGCTGCTCGAGTTCAGTGAAAAACAGCAAGACGGCAACGAAACAGTCATAGAGCAGGGGGGCCAGGGCGGACTGGCTACCGGGCAGTTAGGAATGCTGCTGAGCTGGGGGATGATTTCGTTGATGGGGACCTGCGTGAGCTAAACGAAATTCATTTTGCTTTCAGTATTTCGCAGCACACGCAGGTCTCCATGGATGAAATCAGCCTCCACTGCAGTAAAATCAGGCAGCCGCTAGGCAGCATTCCTAACTGCCCGGTAGCCAGTCCGGCCCTGAGGGGGGCCCTGGAGCTCCGTAGAGGCAGAGGCTTGGCCGTAACGATTCTCGTCTGGGGGAAAGGAGGTCGAGGTAGTAACGGTGTTGGCTTTGAGACCGGGAAGTCAGAAGTCCAAGACGGAGCCTGAAAGTAGAAAGAGTTTGTTTTCTGCTTGGAACAACAGGAGAAAGGAGGACTTGGTTTAGCAGACCGCTCAAGATTAAAGCCAGTTAAAGGTAGGAGGATGATGGCGAGTGGAGCGCTCAAAGAGAAGGGATTTCTAGATATGCATTGAGGAGTTTGGAGAGAGATAAAAATAAACGGCTGGTTTCAGAGTCTTTAACCCCTTGGGAACTTGCTCCAAAGGAAGACAAGGAGGCAGATAGGAAGTTAAAGTGCCCTGTCAAAATTCCCAATAAGTTAAACGGTTCTGTGAGGGACGTTTCAGTTTTTCAGACTAAAGTAAAGCCAAACAAAATAGCGGTAGAGAAACGTAAACCTGCGCAGAGGGTAAAAATCACTCCATCTCTTAAGACCTAATTCAAAGTTTTACCCGAAACTTTAATTTTGTCTGGCAGCAAAATGGAGGGGGCAAATAACCATCAGGAGAGGGGTAGTATGAAGGTGGTGAAACCTCCTGAAGGTCTGGACACCGCAATAGGGATAGATTGGGGAAAGATATGTCATCAAACAGATATCAGATCCAAGCCCCGCTCTCCCCTGACCCCAGTTGGAGTGAGCAACAAACCTTAGATGAGGGGGGGCAAGCCTCGGCTGAGTTAAAAAGCTCAGATCCCAATATCAAAGGCCGGAGCAAAATCTAAAGCAGCCCGAGAAGGAGCTCTCCTAATAGCGCTGACTGCTGAAATCAAAAATAGATTTGAAACATAGGAGGTAAACCAGAAAGAGATAAGGAATGCTTGTGAAGTTTTGGAGAGGAATACGGACGATCTAAGCGATAGACAGGGCCGGACTGGCTACCGGGCAGTTGTATGTGCTGCCGAGCTGGGGGCTAATTTCTCTGTGGTGGGGGCTTATTTCATTGATGGGGACCTGCGTGCGCATTGAAATAAAAAAAGCAAAACGAATTTCGTTTTTCACACGCAGGTCCCTATCAACGAATCTATATTATCAACAGTTGGTTCATTGGGGAACACAAAAATTCTTTTACTTTCTCATAAACTATGTAGAAATTTGAACAGCAAAACAGAATCCAGAAACCATCTAAGTATTTATGTACTATTTTATAAATGTTAGTCATTCATAAATACTGATATCATATATAAATTGCAAAGAAGGCTGTACAAAACAGTGAGTAGTGCAAACAGTGACTTAGAGTGCCCAGTGCTTACGGCGCAAAAGTGACAAAAAGACTGTACAATTATTATATACAATGTGGAGAGGTTGCAAAAAGGTTCAGTGTGGCATATGCGTATTATACAATTATCAAACTGTACACCGTATTAGTCAGTACTAAGTACAGGATATTTATGCACATAATCCACTTCTACGTCGACGTTACGACCCTCAACAAGCAAATGTATGGAGTCAACAACTGGTCTTCATCACGACTGTGGGGGACAGCAAACAGCCTTCGTTCAACCCAGCCGGGTTAAGGTGTGAGTTGAGCTGTATTAATCTGTTCTGTCGGTGTGGCTTATAGTTCCGCCCCGACTAACATTCTACTTTGAGGCTCATCAATATTGAAAGCCAATCTGGGTATAGATATGACTGTTCTACCCAGTGGAATTCAGGAACAGTGCGAGACTGGAGTTTCCAAATGCGCAATCAGGTTGAGCTGTATTGATCTGTCGGCTTAGCTTTAATTTCTGCCCCGACTGTTGGAGCCACGCCGTCTAGGAAGAATTCTCTCCCCGGCGCCTAGCATCCTTTGCCCCCATCCAACCTTTAAGACAAGTGAGGATTTATTCACTTCATTGCGGGTCTGGCAACTCGAGTTCAAAATTATCTCCGAACTCCACTGGGAGGAACAGTCATTTCCTTACCCAGTTTGGTTTCCATTATCGGTGAGCCTCCAATTAGAACAACAGTCGGGGCAGAAATTAAAGCTAAGTCGACAGATCAATACAGCTCAACCTGATTGCGCATTTGGGAACTCCAGTCTCGCACTGTTCCTGAATTCCACTGGGTAGAACAGTCATATCTATACCCAGATTGGCTTTCAATATTGATGAGCCTCAAAGTAGAATGTTAGTCGGGGCGGAACTATAAGCCACACCGACAGAACAGATTAATACAGCTCAACTCGCACCTTAACCCAAAGGTTTTGGAGCCGCGCCGTCTAGGAAGAACTCTCTCCCCGGCGCCTAGCATCCTTTGCCCCCATCCAACCTTTAAGACAAGTGAGGATTTATTCACTTCATTGCGGGTCAGGCAACTCGAGTTCAAAATTATCTCCGAACTCCACTGGGAGGAATAGTCATTTCCTTACCCAGTTTGGTTTCCATCATCGGCGAGCCTCCAATTAGAACAACAGTCGGGGCAGAAATTAAAGCTAAGCCGACAGATCAATACAGCTCAACTTGATTGCGCATTTGGGAACTCCAGTCTCGCACTGTTCCTGAATTCCACTGGGTAGAACAGTCATATCTATACCCAGATTGGCTTTCAATATTGATGAGCCTCAAAGTAAAATGTTAGTCGGGGCGGAACTATAAGCCACACTGACAGAACAGATTAATACAGCTCAACTCGCACCTCAACCCGGCTGGGTTGAACGAAGGCTGTTTGCTGTCCCCCACAGTCCTGATGAAGACCCGTTGTTGACTCCATACGTTTGCTTGTTGAGGGTTGAAACGTCGACGTAGAAGTGGATTATGTGCATAAATATCCTGTACTTAGTACTGACTAATACGGTGTACAGTTTGATAATTGTATAATACGCATATGCCACACTGAACCTTTTTGCAACCTCTCCACATTGTATATAATAATTGTACAGTCTTTTTGTCACTTTTGCGCCGTAAGCACTGGGCACTCTAGGTCACTTTTTGCACTACTCACTGTTTTGTACAGCCTTCTTTGCAATTTATATATGATATCAGTATTTATGAATTACTAAAATGTATAAAATAGTACATAAATACTTAGATGGTTTCTGGATTCTGTTTTGCTGTTCAAATTTCTACATAGTTTATGAGAAAGTAAAAGAAATTTTGTGTTCCCCAATGAACCAACTGTTGATAATATAGATTAACTGCCCAGGTTCATAGGGATACTGGGTTTACCCCATTTTGTTGTTTAATTTACCCTATCAACCAAATCAGCCCCCAGCTCGGCAGCACACACAACTGCCCGGTAGCCAGTCCGGCCCTGGCGATAGAACAACAATATTGGAAGGGGAGGTGAAAGAGCTCTGAGAAATGGTACTGGCTAATTGCTTTGAAATAGATAAATTAGAATCAGTGGAGAGGGAACAGCAAGACAGGGTGGAAAGATTGGAAAACTTTCGGAGAAGGAACAATTTAAAAATCTTGAAGGTGCCGGAAGGCAGGGAAGGTGAAGACATAAAAACTTTCGTAGTGAGATGGATTAAGAGGGTGTTACAGATGGAGGAATCAGAAGAAGAAATTGCGAAAGATCTACAGTGGGTCCATAGAGATCCTTTTAGACTAAACACTAATAGGTCTAAGCCTAGAATTTTCTGACGTTTACGTTAAAGACAAAATTCGGTCCAAAGAGTATGAAAACCATAGAGGTTGACGGAATTAAATATGAGTTTGGATCAGACTTCTCTATTGTTACTTCCAACAGGCAATGGAAGTTGGGGCAAAGAATGGATTCATTAAAGAGATTGGGCGCCTCAGTCCTGTTGAGGTTTCCATCTTTCCTGAAGGTGATGTTTAATAATAAGATGCACATGTTCCATTCCAGTGAAAAGGTTGATGATTTTATCAAGGATTTACAATCAGGGGGTCAGAAACCTTGAACAACCTTGAATACGACAGAGGGCATTCCATCAAAATTAAAACATCATCACTGTTCTGGCAAGATTAACCATTTTAATCTTTAGGGTTCCTTCAATCAATTGAGTAAATACTCTCTTACCTCACTGAAATATAAACTAATAGTAGTCGAGAAACTCGCTCTGAGGGGAACACCCATATGGCTTTAAGCCATGTAGAGCCAGGGAAGGGTTTTCCCTGGGGTGGTGGGGAGGTTGGGGAGCACAAGGTGGGGAGCAGTAGGAGAAAAAAAAGAGAAAGAAAGTTCCTCTAAAGCCTCTTTAACTAAGCTGTGGTGTTTTTCTTTTAGCCTTTATTGGGGATGGGTGAGAAAAGAGAGAATATAATAAAAAATCTCTCTCAGATTCTTATTGTGCAGGAAACGCACTTAACGCAGAAGGAGGTTGTGGAGTTTTTTAAGGCCAAAAAATAGATTGCGCAAGTGGCATGTACAGCCCAATCAGCCGTAACACAGGGGTTGGCGATTTTTAAAAGAGGGGCACAAATCAGCTTAGAGGGCTATGTTTCAGATAAAGCCAGTAGATGGCTCATGGCTAAAATAAAGATCTTGGGACGGGGTTTCACCCTTGTGGGTTACTACAGTCCAAATCAGGATGATGTTGCTCCCTTAGGTAAACTGCTGGCTGACCTATTAAACTCATATGACCCAATTATTTGGGCACGAGATTTTAATGCTGTTCTAAATTACACTTTAGATAGATCCTCACACAGCAGAGCACTGGTAAATCCTAAAATGTCTGGGCTCATAAAACAAATGATGGAACTGCTGGGGCTGTGTGATATATGGCGTCAGAGTGCAGGTTCACAAAAAGGCTTTACATTTTACAATACAAAATATAGGCACCACTCGAGGATTGACTATTTTCTTATTGACAGCAGAATACAAGATGAGGTTCAGCGAATTGCCCATGTGGGGGTTCATCTGTCGGACTACTTGTCAGTGATTCTTCAATTGAAGATTTGCTAGGGGGGTACTCAGTCCAGGTGGACCTTAGACTGTATGATCCTGCAGGATAAGGAAGTTATAGAGGCGTTAAGTAGAGAGGCCGAAGAGCTTTTTGAGTTTAATTGTGGCTCAGCAGCATCTGGAGTGATCTGGGATGCATACAAGGCCTTTTTAAGGGGAAGACTTGGGGCATTAGCTGCAGAAAAAAGGAGGCTTTATCACAAAGAGATGTTAGCACAGGAAGAGCTGATTCGTTCCCTAGAAAATTATCTAATTGACCCTAGTACAGAGGCGGGGGCCCGGGCAGGGTTGGTACAGAAAATGATGCAAGCAAAATCTAATTTAACAACAGTTCCACAAGACAGCGCAAGGAAAAGGTGGGAGGCCAGCCCGTCATTTTGAATACAGCGAGGGATGTAGCAAGCTGCTGGCCTGGAAGGCAAAAAAGGAGCAAGAGAGAAATAGGATAGACCAGGTCAAATGTGAAGACTGGGGTCTTAATTGGAGATAGTAAAGGGATCAAGCGAGCCTTTCATAGATATTACAGCAAAGTCTATCGGGAAGAATTAAAAACTACAGAGGAAGGGGTAAAAGCATGGTTAGGGAAAGGCTATGCTAATCCACTTTCATCAGAAATATCTAGACAGCTGAATGAGGAAATTGGTTTGAGGGAAGTAGCGCTTTTAATCAGACAGGATAAGATGGGGAAGGCTCCTGGACCCGATGACCTGCCCCATGAGGTTTACAAGGCTGTGGCAGTCATATTAATTCCCATTTTGGTGAGGATTTTTAATGACCTGTCCATTGAAGGGTCTGGTATGCCAGTTTCTTGGAAGGACGCCACTATCTTGCTAATTTTGAAGCCAGGAAAGTGCCCCCAAAATTGTGATTCCTATCTGCCAATATCACTTTTAAATTGCGATTATA
This sequence comes from Lissotriton helveticus, assembly GCF_964261635.1. Classification (NCBI taxonomy): domain Eukaryota; kingdom Metazoa; phylum Chordata; class Amphibia; order Caudata; family Salamandridae; genus Lissotriton; species Lissotriton helveticus. Next base: position 377,989,737 of record NC_136070.1, on the reverse strand, counting down.
AAATCTACGCTAAAATCTTGGCCGATAGGTTAAATGGGCTTATGGCAGAGTTGGTGCACAAAGATCAAATAGGTTTTATACATGGAATATCTCTGAAGGAGCTGACTCATGCACTAATTGGCTCAATAGAACTGGCACCCGCCTACGAGCTACCACTTGCAGTAATGGCACTGGATACCACAAAGGCATTCGAACGGGTAAACTGGGCCTACCTACAAGCCGTGGTAAAATGTTTAAATCTTGGGCCAAATTTGTGGAGGACCCTGGAGGGTTTTTATACGACTCCAGAAGCTAGAGTTTTGGTCAACGACTCCCTGACTGACCCTGTCCGCATCACTAGGGGTACGAGGCAGGGCTGCCCCATATCACCGCTCTTATTTAATCTCTATACTGAGCCTCTTGCTAGAAAAATTTGGGAGGATCCTGACATTGTACCTTTTCAATACGACCGCTGGAGTAAGAAACTGGGTTTATATGCCGATGATATCCTCATTTACACTACTAATCTGCAAGATACCTTGATGTGTATCATGATTCTGAACGCAGACTTTGGAAAGATTTCGGGCTTTAACATCAACAGGGGTAAGATGGAGATTATGTCCTGGAATCTAGACGTAGGAGGTGATGCCAGTAGAGGAGAAATTAAATATTTAGGAGTCATGATATCACAGGATATTAATAATATAACTAAAGTTAACTTTGAGAAAGTCAAGAAAGAGGTTTGTTGACTCCTAAACATTTGGTCTCATCTTCAGCTTTCTCTATTGGGTCAATCTAGTAAAAATGATAATCCTCTCAAAGCTCACTTTTCTTTTCAATTCTATTCCCCTGCCTTTTGAGAAGGTATGGCTAAAGAAGATGCAAAGTCAGATCAGTACCTTCATTTGGTCAAGTAAAGGCCCAAGGATAGCATAGAAGAAATTGAGACGGAGGGTGGAAAAAGGAGGTTTAGCGCTGCCAGATTTGTTGTTTTACTCATGGGCCGTTTTATTGAAGAACGGGAGAATGTTATTTAACACACCGAGATCATCTGAGATGGGGGGCCTGTTGGCCGTGATGTCGAGCCTGGAGGCAGGGGGTAAACAAGGCTTTTTGTTTAAATATGCAGACCCCAAGTATTTTTAAAAAGTTAGACTAAAGATCTTGAGGGGGCTTGCTGAGACCTGGTACAAGATTAGAAAAGTTTTTAAAATCCCATATCATACCCTCTGGGCTCCAATCTGGGACTCACCCGGCTCTCCAGAATGGACGAAAGATGCACTTGCAGCACCATTATTAAAGGCAGGTTTTACACGCTGTAAGCATATAATTCAAGATGGTTATTTGATTACTTGGGAAATGTGTAAACAACGAACAGACCATAAAATATCCAGGCCGGCTGGCCGAGACATAGCAGTAAATAATATGTATGCCCTAAATGTGGACCAGGGGGCATTTCTGGAGGAGTTGTTGAGGGGATTGGTGCACTTGGTCTTTATGGAGGGAGACTATATAGCTGGTCCGATGCTGGATTGATACCACCCCCTGTTGAGGAACTCTCCAGTCAGCAGAACAGCTCAGATATTTGTGGGATGGCAGGCTAGAAATGGACTGGTTGATACTTGACGTTGCATGCACCCGCTGACTAGGCTATTACACCTTCTTTTCGGGCCTCCACAAACTTCATGTGCACTTAGATGCGTTCCTATTCACACCGGATACGCATGGTACGTGAGGTTGAATACCTTGCTAGAACCATCTAGGATCACAACCCAGTACTATTTGGGCTAGAAGCAGATATGGCCCTGCACACCTATGTGGAGACTGAAGCCAGAATCTCTAGAAGATCAATTTTTAAGGACACAATTAGGGATACCATATGGCGATATTTTGAAGACAATACTGGCTCAGCATCTACCCCACAGGTGGAATGGGATGCTTTTAAAGCAGTGATCAGAGGGAAGTGCATAGCAGAAACGGTCAGCGTTAGGTGCACTCTGTTGGGTGAAGTAGTGGCCTTGGAGGTGGAATTGTGGGAGGTGGAGAAATGCAGACCGGGCTGCTTGGTCCTGCAACAGGTCTTACAAGATTCCAAAGAGCGCTTGGCGGGACAGGTCAAAAAGCTTACATGCTATGATTATAGGGAGAACACGATTGGGCTGGTTTGCTCCTAGCTTGGCTTGCTAATCCTGCTCAACAGGGTTCGGTTATTGTGGAACTAGAAACAGATCAGGGGGTCTGACTCTATAGACAGGCTGACATTAAACAACATTTTAGGGGGTACTATTCTCGCCTCTATGCAAGCGTTTCCGCACGCTAGAAGGAGCAGAATCATTTCCTAGCCCTATTACTTTGACCAACTCTTACACCTGAGGAGACTGAGGAGGTATGAGGGAATATTACAATTTAGGAAATAAGTGCAGCACTGAGTGGTACAGTGATGAGGAAAATACCTGGGAGAGACTGGTTCCCGTTGAATTTTACGTCACATATACTGATTTGTTAGCCTCCAAGTTGGTGGATCTGTACAGGACAGCTAGAAATACAGGTCATCTTTCCCCTTCCGCCAGCAAAGCGTTAGTGGTGCCATTGCTGAAATCGGGGAGGCCTCAACATGACTGAAAAGTTACAAACCTCTGTCGATGTCTAACATTGATTATGAAATCCTTATCCGAGTATTGGTAACCAGGTTCTTACCCTGGATGATGAAATTGATACACCAAAATCATAGCAGTGTTTTTTCCTGTCCATAACACAGCACTCAATATCAGGAGCTTGTTAACATTAGTGGAGGCAGATACCTATGACCATGGAGAAGCAGCAGTATTTGCAGTAGATATAGAGAAAGCTTTTTACAGTGCAGAGTGGGACTTTCTCTATGGAGTTATGGAGTGACTGAAGTTGGGATGTGGTTTTATAGCCTGGGCTAGACAGCTCTAGGTGACCCTACAGCCAGGGGAAAAACTGTCCGTGTTTTCTCCAAGGGACACGAGGTGGGCTGAGGGACCAGGCAGGGTTTCCTCTTGTCACCCATGCTCTTTGCATTGGCAATTGAGCCTCGCGCAAATTTTGACTTTGGCCGTCGGCGAGTTGAGAGATTCGGCGTCCTACGTGGGGCATTGCTAGAGACGTTGGTGCATATTGGAAGTGTCACCTATCATAGTGCACACTGCTATTTCCAGCTGAATGTCTGCACCTTGAAGAACATGAACTCATGAAAGAAACACTGTGCTGATTGTCGGGGTAACATATTACGTCCATATAACGCCCATCCTTCGTAAGTACTGGATACCTCTATTTGAAAGCCTACTGCATTTTTGATAAGGTACAGATCAACACTGCTACATTGGTGAATTTGAGCATCTTCCCTGAGGAAGCCCAACCTGGGCGAAACAAGGTTGGCTGTTTGTCCAATCATCTTGTATCAAGAATACCCTAAAGGATGTAATAAAAGTGATTCGTTTATATCATTGAAGGACTTTCACTTGTTTCAGAGTTCTGAGAAATTGTGCAAATATTCTTTTTGTTGCCTCTCTATTCTCCTGTTGCTAATAAAAGGGGTGACAAGCCTGCCAAATGTCTTGTCCTGCCACAGATGTTCTGCTAGAGGTATATCGTGAGATAGCCCCATTAAGAAGGGCACTGTAGCACTGAGGGACCACCATCACATGGGTTGCCCCAGGTGCAGGAACATTATACTCACTGTTTAGGAGGTCATTCTCACTATGTATGAGGTGATCTCCAGAGGTGTCCCCCAACTGCCTGAGCTTGCTGCCTCAAGCCCTCTAGAGTTGTACTCCTGCACTTTATAGAATTCTTCCATGGAGGGCCCACCCTCAACTTGCCATCCAGCAAAATTAGGTAGGCTTCCCAGGGCGGCAATATCATCCTAAGGGCAGCGTCCTCTGGTGCCCACTCAACCTGGGGTGTGGAAGTTTCAGGGGCTGTTATCCCAATCCCCTGACTCTTTTTGGCAGTGGTCTGGACCATTTGTCCAGGCTTTAGGCCTCCTTGACTCCCCCCTTGGGCAGCCACGGACTGTGTGGTCATGCAGACCCACTCAGGCAAACCTAATATCTGCAGGTGTGATCTGAGCTCCACTTCCTTCTACACAGTGTGCTCCATACCATTGCCTAACAGACAATCACAGGCATGACAGGACTCACAGCTACTTTTAGTGCATCTGAGAAGCCCCTATCACTCAAAAGGAACCAGATCCATGGCAAAGTGACTCTACTGTGTTAGGTATTATCTGCTCTGAGGACATCCAATGCCACCTCACAGTAGTCATGCTGGCTCCTGTGTCCATCAGAGCCTTGACCCTCTGCCCATTGATGGTGACCCACTGTCTGTACGTGGAAGTATTTGAAGGCAAGTGTGTTTTGGGCACTATCTCCTTATCACCCAGGAATACTAAGGTAATTTCTGCTCTCTCTCATTTATGCCAGGACCTCCTTCTCCTCAATCTCTGTGCCCTCTTGAGGCATTTTTTCTGTCTCAAACAACAGGAGTGTAACCCATAAACCGAGTTGAGATTAGAGTAGGAAAATAAAGCAAAAAACAATATCTCAACTGGCACACGAACGTGGCGGTCACCCCGTGATTCTAGCTCCGGCACACCGCACATGACCGTGGCGGTACCCCATTGATTGCCTCTCAATTCTTCCACCAAGTAAGGATTTCTCCCCACCGCTGATGATCCGCCCGGACAAGCCCCGATCCATCACCGAACTACCCAAGGACACCGCCAACCTCCCTGAAGCCGCGGCACCCGTCCCTCGACACTCTTCTTGAAGCGGGCCCCGGCACCCCTCACAGCACTGCGATAATTAAACAACCAAGTCCTGATGATGATCGACAGTCACTGGATCAAAACGCAGTTGACCCTTCAGCGCAACTAAAGGCGCAGCCTCTGTGGTTCCACGAAATCATTACCAATTCTTTTCCCAAATCGTTCATTTATGTCTGGAACCACCATATTCACTGTATATAACTGCTCACATTTTGCGCCGTCCTCTCACGCTGATCACCAATTGTCACTTGCGTCGCCACTTTTTGTGTCACTTTCACACTCAAGCACCAAGTTCAATTTGGGTTGTTCACGCATTTTAGCTTACAGTGCTGTCATAACTGTATGTTTCTTTATGTTGTTTTTTTGCCCTCAAATATATGATGCTGTATGCACATTCTAAAAATTTACCAAGAGTCTCCTGGTTTGTCCTTTTGTGTAAAGTTTTCGACTTGCATGTCTAACCGTCCTCCTTAACTATACCAGTTGAGATATTGTTGTTTGCTTAACGCTTGGGGTATTTGGCATCTCCCTTCATGTGCCCATACTTGTAACACTCAGAACACTGGGGAATGAACCGCCTGTGCTTCTTGTCATAGAGAACTTATTTTAAAGTTTTTCTTCACCCTCCTTTTTTTGGGGACCCTGTCCACCCTTTGGATGATCCCCTCCCAGGATACCTTCTTATGGAACCTGGTGCTGAGCCAGCAGCCTGCCTCCTTAGCAAATTCCTTGAGAGCATACTATCCACTAGGTGTTGGTGCAGCTTTGGAAAACAATTGCTCAACATGTGCTCCCTGGCAAATACATTATCCAGCCCTTGGTAATCCATCTCATTACTGTCCTTCACCCAACCATCCAATGCCTTACAAAAGTATTCCACATAATCTATCCAGGACTGACTGGGCAACTTCTGGCTTTCCCTAAATGTCTGTCTATACATTTTAGGTGAGAGACCATATTTCCTGGTAAGAATATCCTTCATAAGTGGATACTTCATCCTGTCCCATAGGGATGACAGTGCATCCCTACCTTCTTTTGGAATCTGCATCCAGAGTAGTGGAATCTAGCTTAAATAAGAAATGGTGGGGTACAAAGGCATACGCAATTCACCATAAAATCAGGAGTAGGAGCACGACCGAAGCGGAACTTCTCTTTGCTGTCCATGAACAGGAAAAAGAAGAACTTCCTTCCTGCTTTTTGGACGGAACTCCAACCAATCCTGGAGCTGCTCTCAAGTTGTGAAAGCAGCTCCAGAATTGGTGTGAGCAGGCTCATCCAGTACTCGTTTTGAAGCTGGGGTCCTGTCCCAGCAATCTCCAGGCTGTTTCACAGCCTTTGAATTGCTGGGTCTACAGTGATCATGTCGATCTGGCCGTCTCAAGACTGTAGACCAGTGCTGCCATCCTACATTTGAGGGATTTAGCAACACCCCCTGCATTGCATTGTACACATCACGAGCCAGTGTGGTGGCAAATAAATAAAATGGCATTGACATGTTATTTTATTTATTTGTGTTTGCCTGCTTCGCTCACAGCAGATGGGGCGACGCTCCTCTATTCTTCAGGAGATACTGTCCCTGCTCCAGAGACTGGTAATCTAATCCTCCTCAAAGAATCTGTGCATCTCTAGTGCAACCCCATAGCTTTAAACCTTTTATCTACATCATCTGCCACATCAAAGCTAGGCAGCAGGTCCTTGGTAATGTGGACCCTCCTGTCTACATTTGGCACTGCAGTACCACTACCACCCTTTCTGCTGGACTCTGAGGCCAGCTCGGCTTTGAGGTCCAGCACTTGTTCACTCATTTTATGAGCAAGCAGAATGTTTCTTTCACCCAGGACCAGTTTATTTTCTTCTGATGCCCTGTTGGCTTCCGCCTTCTCCCTTGCCAAGTCCTTCTCTGCTTCAGCATTTCTTTCCTCGGCTGCCCTCTGGGCCGCTGCCTCCTCTATCTTAAGTTTGGCCATCTTCATCTTGAACTCTCTCTCTACTTTATTTTCCACCAGCTTCTCTGGGCACAGGCTGTTTGCTGAGATACTGCTGCTGGCCCTCGAGCTGGTAGGGGTCCCTCTCTCTTCCGGGACCACAAAAAGGACTTTGTCATCTCCATCTTTCATCTCATACTCCTGCTCCTCCTCAACGTCAATCTCCTCTTCCTTCTCCTCTGTCGCTAAACCTGGGGGGCCTAACATCAGGCCCTGAGGGCCTCCTGAAGCTCCTAATTCTTGAAACCCTTGGTTGTTAGTAGCCCCTCTCTCTGCTGAATCCTTTAAGATCAGCCCCAGTGTAGCTCTCCAGATTATTGAGCTCAAACTCCATGCTTGCAGCAGACAAAGTCACTGATACACAGAGTCAGATAGAATGGAAGTGAATTTCATTAAAAAAACAAAATAGGCCAATCAAGGATAATTTAGAGAGAGGTTGAATCTGTTATCAAATTATTTATAATGGTATCTTAGTGTAACAACAAATCACTGATTGGCTTTCTCAAAAACAAGTATTAAATCCCACCACTGAAACCCAACGTGGGAGATTGGGTTGTAAGTTGAGGGGGGTGTGAGCCCTTCTCAAGCCCCAATCCTTATCAAGGTGAACCACAAAAGCCACTAATGTAACCTGTCCTTAAACCTCTGGTAGCTTGGCACAAAAGCAATCAGGCTTGACTTAGAAGCAATATGTAAAGTATTTATGTAGCACCAATAAATAATAATAGTAGTAAAGTGAAGAGATTACCCAAGACAAATCCCACACCAATCTAGAAAAATAAAGTCAATTTCAATAAATATTTTTACAGGGGAGACATGCAATTTCAAAGATTTAAGTATAGGTCCTAAAAGCAGAAGGCGCCCTGGTGAAAGGTACAAGTTCAGGCTGACCGTGATGTAGCTTTGGTGCAAGGGTGTCTACATCGATGCATGGCAGCAGAAAATTCACCAGGGAGAAAGCAGAACAGTGCCACTCCTATGACGATATGATGCTGTTCTGCTCTCTCCCATTCACACAACCCAGCACAGCATTGCGTTTGTAATTTATTTGTAAACCTGGGTCTGGATGTGCTCTATATTGAACAAAACTGCAAACCATGCAGTTATACTGCATATACGTACACTAGGAAATAGTGTTTGTGTGTGTGTGCGCTGTGTGCATAGAACACAGTGATAGGCCATGCCTATTGCTGTCTAAAGAGAAGATACTGCCAGAGTATGTGGGGAAAGACTATCTGGCACATGCATCAAAAATGCCATTTGTGATTCCTTATTAGCGAAAAATAAGGATTCGCTAATAAGGAATCGCAAAAGCCTATGCCTGTAGGGATCGCTAAAAAAATAGTGAATTCTACAAATTCCTTAATTGCGTCTCGCAAATTGCGAGCCACAATTAAGGAATGGCTTCCCATTCATTCCTATGGGGTATAGGCCCATAGGAATGAAGTCCTATGGGCCTACAGGCCTATAGGAATGAATGGGAATTGCATGCACAATTTGTGAGTACCCATTAGGTACTCGCAAATTATGCATGCAATTTCAAGGATGTCAGGGTGTCAAAAGGACACCCAGTTGCACCCCTGAAATGTATATGTGCATTCATGTTGGGCATACACATGCCCCAAGGGCAACATCGCTATTTTAAATGCCATCTTGCATTGCATTCAAGGCATCACAATTTGTGATTCCTTAAATGCAATTGCAAATTGCGATTTTTGCATTTGGGATGATGCAGCCCAAATGCAAAAATACCGGTCGCTAACAGGCAGATTCTGAGAATCTGCCCATTTGCAACCAGTTTTTCCTTTGATGCATGTGCCCCTATATCCTGTGTGTGCTGACCACACAGCAGGGCACATGCCATGCTCTATGCCCAATACTGCCTCCCGCCCATTTACCGGAACGCCTCTCTTCGAAATCGGACACTGGTACAAACCTTTTGATGTTCAATTTGAGAATTCCCCATATCAGGAGGTCTTTTCTGAACATATAAAAGCATCGTTTATATAATTTTTAAATTAAATTTTATTACGCCAGTGTTCCGATTTGCGATTGCGGCAGATTTGACCAGTCAATCAGAATTTTAATCACACAAAATATCCTTGACACATCGAGTGAGGCTGAATTCAACAGCCGACCAGAATTTCTCGTCATATAGAATTTCCGTGGAACCTTCTTGTTCTCACTGCCGTACTTAAGAAATTCTCCGGCAGAAAGTTTCTAGAACTAATCATTTTTAACTAAAGACCCTGAGGCCTGCATGTCAAAATAGCAATCATACTACCTCCACATCTAGTCAAAATAGAACATATTGTGGCTCCTCCAGAAGAAGGCGCTGGTCGCTGAAACGCACGTCGAGACATATAGATTAATTTTGCCACTTTTTACATTTCTGTATATTGTGAGATAATTTGAATTGTGATAATTATGATAATGTTTTTTTTAATTGATTTACTCAAGTTTGAATCTTTATGTAATGTGATGTATTTATTTGAAGTTTTTATCCATATCAGTTTGTTGACAGTGATTTTCTCTCTTTTTTAACATGTATACTATTAAATACTAGTAACTGACCCTGTGTAGTCCCACCTCTTTATTATCCTCCAGTTTGACAATTGTAATACCTTTGTGCCTAGGTTGTTTTATTTCATTCACCTTTCCCTGACCTAGGACTGGTGCCTTCATTCATTCAGGGGGTCCTTGATAATTAATCACATATCTATGCCCAATACTCACAGGTTAAGCCACAATTTGGATTGTTTCATCTGACTTTAATTAATTGGCAAAGCTCTGAATATATATATGTGCACATGGAAGTGAATATTTGGGGTGTTTAGTACAAAGCTACATATATTCATAAATACCGTTAATTTGCTTTATTTCTCTCTCAATATGGTTAATGGTTTGGTTTAGGATCACAGGGGTTTAGCGTAGTTAAAGAGTTGTTTCATCACACAAGAGAGGAAAAATTACGAATATTTGAAAAAATAAGACGAGTGTCTATGCCTCAGCATCCAGGACTCACGACAAACAAAGGCTAAGATTTACATTGCGTCTCCTCATTCAAGGTCACATTAGTGATAAGAAATTATTTATGTCAAAAATGGGAACCCAGCCTTGAGGAAAAGGGGGAATAACTCTCCACTTGAAGAAAAGAAAATACTTTTTCTTTGAAAACCCTCACCCACCAGGATTACCCCTTGGTGGCATGCTTCATCATGAGGCCCATCCAGTTCCGCTGCAGAGCCCTCCCTGAAACACAAGCAACCCAGAACCGATGATATCACCCTAAATAGGGCTCATCAGCCAGGCATAACTTTCACAAGGAGGACATCCACACACAGAGTAATCGTCTTCGGCTTCATGGACTACTAAATGAATGTGTGCTTTTTTTAAACCCAAAAATATTTTGGCCTGTTGCCAATGGTATTTTGTTAAATTGCAGGCCTCACTGCTTCCCCAACAGTAAGGTTTTGCACTAACTATATCAAAAATAAAAAAGAATTGGCAAAGCCAAAATGCGGTCGGCTTGTTCTTTCTTTTTTTTTTTTTTTTTAAGTTTGAGTTTATTAAAATATATGAAGTACAAAGGAAAAAATCATGGAATCAGGGGACCATGAAGAAACAGGAAAATGAAAAGAACAATCAAAGGAGAGGCAATCAAATATCATCAAAAAGAGGGGAGGGAGAAAAAGGGGAATCATAACATTGGGTAAATAGCAAAGCAATAAAACAAGCATTATCTTAAAAATATGAAAGTAAGCAGAAAAAAGAAAACAGAAATCTCATAAATCAGTATTCGAACACTGTAAGGAACTACATAATTCAGGGTGGTTTGCGGACCTCGAGAGAATGAGCATCAAAGGTAATGGAAGAGGGGGAGGTGGAGGAGAGGTAGTCAGACAATGGAAGCCAGAGAAGGTCTCTTTTTATGGCCAGCGAGATAGGGGAGACAAAGTTAGTATCTAGTCTGTGATGAAAACAGATTGCATTCCACCACGACTTAAAGGAAATGGAGGAGGCCTGCTTCCAGTTAGAAGTGATGTGGTGAAAGGCAACAGCCAGAAAGAGATCCATGAGATGGTAGTGAGAGCGTCCTTGGGGAAGTGCTGGTGATAGGGAGCCCAGAAAAACGTGAGTAGGTGAGAAGGGAGTGGAGAAACGGAAAATCTTTTGAAGATGTAACCAAACCAGATGCCAAAAATGGAGAGTGGAGGGGCATTCGAAAAGCATATGAAAAAGAGTTGCTACAGGGCATGGGCAAGACCAGCAAGTGGAGGGGGTATCTGCTGAAAAAGAAGATAGCGTTTTGGGAGTAAAGAGAGAACGATTATAGAGAAAGAAAAGAGTTTGGGTTGTGTTGGCAGCTCTAGAAGTCTTATGTATCTTAGTCCATATTTTGTCCCAAAGGGCAATAGGCCAAACTGAGGAAAAGTCCTGCTCCCAGGCCAATTCGACCTTCGTCTTGGTTCTGTCTATGGAAACTTGAAGTGAGCGGTATAGAAAGGAAGCCGAGGGGGAAGAATCCAGAACTGAGGCGATGGAACGATGCGAAAGGGGGATGGATTGAGAATCTGGCAAAGATGCAAGGTATGAGACGAGAACAGGATAAAGAGCGTCATATTGGGATCGTGAGCTAGCAGGCAAGGAAAATTGAGATTTGAGAACTGAGAAGGGTAAAGGGACATTGTGAGAAAGTAATTGAGAGATCCATCGGATACCACGGGAGTGCCAGGATTTCCAGAAGAAAGTACGGTTGTGTAACATGAGTGATTTGTTATGCCAGATATGTTGATCATGCGTTGAGGAAGAGAATGGATAAGAGGAGGAGAGAAATGGAAACAGAAGCTTGCGAGAGTGAGAGAGAACGGGAAGCCGAAAACGAGTCAATGAGGAAGTAAAAGAGAGATATTCACGAAACTCAAAGGGAGAGAGAAAGGAAGCCTCAAGTGAAAGCCAGAGGGGAGGATAAAAAGGCAGGTCTGTAGAGAGCCACCGAGCCGATTGCTTGAGAGAAAAAGCCCGATGGTAGGTTCTGAAGTCAGGGAAGCGGACCCCTGATTGAGATTTATCCTTACGCAAAGATGATAGAGCAATACGGGATTTCTTACCCTTCCAGAGGAATTTCAACAGGAGAGAGTCAACTTTTTTAAAGTAGTAATAGGGTATATGAATTGGTATCATGGAAAGAGTGTAGAGGAGAAGGGGGGAGAGCATCATTTTGATGGAGTTCAGGCGACCCCACCAGGATAAGAAAAGTGGATGCCAGCGAGTGATAGCGGAATCCAGTTTTTTGGAGATATAATCGAAGTTAAATTTCAAAGTGTCAGGTAAAAGGGGGGCAAACCACACACCCAAGTATTTAATTTTGGTAGGCTGCCAAGAGAAACCAGAGACATCAAAGAGATGCCTCTGACAGGACGAGTTTAAGGGGAGAATTTCACATTTGTCGACATTGAGACGATAACCCGAAACGGCTGAGAAAGAGGAAACCTGTTGTAAAAAGGCGGGAAGGGAAGAGAGTGGGTTTGAACAGTACAGAAGAATGTCGTCAGCGTATACCGAAAGTTTAATCTGTTGAGGACCGAAGGGGAAACCAGTGATTGAACTATCTTGGCGGATTTTGGTGAGGAAGGGTTCTAAGGCGAGAACAAATAATAAAGGAGAGAGAGGACATCCCTGACGAACCCCCCTACTGAGCGTGAAATAATCAGAAACTGCACCATTGACGAAAATCGACGCTTGAGGGCAAGAGTACAGCAGTGAGATAAGAGAGATAAACTTAGGTGGTATACCGGACCAAGAAAGAGCGCGAAACATGAAGTCCCACCCAACCCTGTCAAAGGCCTTCTCCGCATCAAGGGAGATAGCGGCGAACGGAAGGTCTAACGATGAAGCTTTGCTGATAATGTTAAAAAATACTCTTGAATTGTCTGAAGCGAGACGACCTTTCACAAAACCGGATTGTTCAGGGCCGATCAGGGCTGGCAAAATAGGGTCCAATCGTAGAGCTAGAATTTTGGCTAGGATTTTATAGTCCGTGTTAACTAATGATATGGGCCTATAGTTTTTGCACAAAGAATGATCCTTACCGTCTTTAGGAATAAGGCAGATGAGAGCCTGTTGAAAGGATCCGCTAGAGGAACCAGAGGTCAGAAAGGTGTGATAGAGAGAAAGAAGTTTCGGGAGAAGAAGGGAAGCAAAATGGGAATAAAATTCAATGGTGAAACCATCGGGGCCCGGAGCTTTACCACTTCGAAGTTTAGAAACTGCATTGGAGACCTCAGAAAGGGTAATATCAGCAGTCAAAGGCTCAAAATTCACATGTGAGGAAGGAGGAGGTGAGAGAGATTGGAAGTAAGTAAAGAGATCGTCAGGGGAAGGGATAGATTCCGGTGTATAGAGAGATTTGTAAAAAAGCGAGAATTCATGAAGAATGTCTTTATCCTTAAAGAGAGTACCGCCAGAGGAGGTTTTAATTTGTTCGATTTTTGTGCGTTCCTTCCGGACTTTAAGGTAGTTAGCGAGTAATTTTCCCATCTTGTTTTGGCCGCCATAGTAACGGGCATTGCATTTTAAGAGTGAATTAGAAGCAGCTTCGGTGGTAAATTTATTAAAAGAAACCTTGGCCGCAATAAGGCTTGTTCTTTCTGAAGTCGATAAATCAAGTACTTTTGAATTGGGTGGTGCTATATATTCAGCAAATTAGTATTATAGGCGCACAATGTGCAGACGCCTTAGACTCTTCTAAAACGTTCCAGCTACGGTAGCATGGTGTCAGCACGTAGACCTCGGGGTATGCGCCTTTGCTAAGCGACTGCAGTTGTGAAAAAGACAGTGATTGCTTGCCTCTAATAACTGATAATCAGATGCAGCTCCCTGTGCTGCGTGATTTCAGGCAGGTAAGTGTTTATGCGGATGGCCTGCTCTGTCATCATCCTACACCACAGTCATATTTCTCTGGCATGATAATTAAAATAATATATTCACCAGCTGTTTTTTTTTCTAGATGTAATCTGCTCAGACTCTGATTTGCATACTAAAAGCACTAATTAGCCCCTCAGAGTGCCTAAGCACGGATAGTGCAATAACTGGTCATGTAGTCGCTGGAGACCGCTCCCCGGTGGTTTGGGGGACGATCTCAGACACACACTGCCGGTCTCTGGGCGGTGGTAGTGACCAGGCGTACACAGTTAGATGCTTTGTTTTGCTGCATTGTGGGATTGTAATGCTGGGTCGCTTAATTCTTCATTTTCCCCTTGCTTTGAAGTGTCGTGTTTGATCTGCTGTCTTGTCTGTCATTTTATTTTCCCATTACAGTACATCACCTCTGAGCAGGCTGGGATGAATTGGGCAGCCTTCAGCCAAAACAGTGGCTGGCATTTCAAATTCCCTTTCCGCAAAACTGGCTGATCCATAAAGCCGAAACTGCAGTCAGTGGCCCACTATTTAAGATATTGTATCCAAGTCAGATTACGTTCAATTGCATGTATTTTTTTCAACGTATCCATACCTGAAATTATACATACATGTATCTCCCAGTACAATATTACGTCATTTTACTGCTCTTCGAACTCACAAATGGCAAAATGCAGAACCCATAAAGCAAAACCCAAATATAAAATACGTACCCATACGCTTCGATTACTTGTGCCCTTGAGGGTTTAGTGCTAAGCATCGCACCAGTTGAAATCTGACAGGGACGGAATTCACACGTGCTATAAATAGGATAGGAAGAAATGACGTGCAGAATTTGTTGCTTTCCGCACCAATATCCGCATGTCTATATATTCATCGAACGTTTTTATCCACACCCTGTACCCAGGTCAACCCTGCCGAAATTTAACGTGGGGAAATTAGGAGGATGCAAACTTTATCAAATTGTTTTTAATTGCGAACCCAACGCTACCAAAACAGATATCACACATGGCCCACAATTTAAGGCGCTAACTCGTAGTTAAAGCCAAAGATGGCCTGTCATTGGGATCAAATGATTGTGACTTTGCTTCCGTTCAGGAATGCCACACAGGGCATGTGATGTCATTCTCCAGCCCATTACGTTTTGTTTATGTTATGTGTAGTTGTAAAGCACACAATCACCACACGGGTTTCCTGAGCTGAGCAAGTGTGAGTGCCCAGTCTCGCCTTGCAGAAGCCAAGAAGCGAGGATGAGGCTCTGATGGTTGATCCGCTCTTTAGGAGCAATGTATGAGAAGGCCGGGCCTCCAGATCTCTTTCTGTGTAGGTGTGGGATGTGTGTGGATATGAATATGGTTGGTGGGAGGAGATGCACCAGTTAAAATAGGTTGGATTCGTGTTTTGTGGTGCCTTGAATATATGTGTGAAGTGTTTGAACTGTGTGTGTTTGTGAAAAGGTTTCTATTAACATGGCTTAGGTTAAATATTCTATTTAGATTTTTTAGTTTCCCCAAGATGAATGACTGGACAAGACAACTTAGTAAGTGTCCATGTGACGACTTGTCCAACCAATCGGATATGCATAACTTGTTATTCTGTAAATTTTACTCTATTCCAAGGACAAGATGGATCATACCAATATTGAAGAGTATGGAACTCAGGCAATGTCACCCTGCTTTTTTAGCTATCCAGAAACTAGACAATATATTTACTGTTGCATCTGTCTCTGCGTTTTTAAACAATGTTTTTAGATTGCGAAAATCAATTTATGTATGAAATCCAATCCGCTTACTTTTAATGTAGCATGTTTGTTTTTATGTCTTTTTAATTGTGATTTATGAATTGTACTTTTATGGTTATTTTTTTTACATAACCGAATAAAGTTATTGAATGAATGAATGAATGAATCGGGAACCAGTGGAGATCCCTAAGGTGTGGTGTGATGTATGTCCCCCGTGAAAGGTTGACAAGGAGTCTGGCTGTTGCATTCTGGATGGTTTGCAGGCTTCTAGTGAGTTGTTGGTGATGACAGAGTGGAGGGTGTTACCGTAGTCCAGCTCGCTGGTGACAAGAGTGTGAGTGCCGTTTTTTCTGGTGATGCTCGAGAGCCATTTGAAGTTCTTTCTTAGCATCTTCAGGGTATGGAAGCATGATACTGTGACAACATGGACTTGTGCAGTCATGACCAGCTTTTTGGCATTGATGATCCCTAGGTTTCTGGAATGGGTGCTGAGGGTGGTTGTGGTTCCATTTTCAGCTGGTCATCAGGTGACAACCAAAGATCACTACCGCTATCTTGTTGGTGTTGAGACTGAGACAGTTGGACTTCAATCAGTTGGTGACTTTGGTCATGAGTCAAAGGACTTGTTCCTAGTGTTGGGGGTCTTGTCCGAGAGAGTATGAGTTGCGTGTCGTAAGCATATGAGAGGGTATTGCTGTTGTGTGCACGGATGACATTGACCTGAGTGTTCATGTATGTATAAATTGCCAAGATAAATGGTGTGCAGTTAGTTAGATTATTGTCTACCAATATGGCTACTTCATTTTGCATGGTACGGAATATTATTGCCTACATACAGCCATTTATGAATGACACTCAAGATAGGCTCAAGAACAATTTGATTTCTGAGTGATTTGTAATGCAGACTTAAGATAGGAAAGGTTGGAGCATCCTGAATATCTTTGGAAATCTTTGTCATCAGTGGGATTAGCGTCTACAAGAGAATGAGTTGAATATAAATGCTCTCTGAAAGACATTTAGAATGACAACTTAGCATATGGGGGTAGAGAGAGGGAAGAGTAGGGTCAGGTGCGTCGCTAAGAGCGATTCACTGTGAATCGTGTGAACTATGTAGTTTCCCTATCATCTAAGACTCTATCATGAACACCTTATGTGCCAGCATACAGAGTAGAACAGAAATGGTCAGAGCTTGGCCGCCAACAATGATAGCCACCTGACTCCAGAGTTCCTGGCAGCCGGAGCCCGCCGGAGAGCCTATGGCTCCCTTCCAGAGGGCATCTGCCCTTCTGCCATGTGCCTCACCACTAAGCATGGAGTTTGAAGTTATCGGTGGCCTGTATGGGGGCCCCAGGGATCATGAGGCCAGTGGATCATGGTGGGCACAACCTTCACAATGGCTCTTGCGAGAGGTGAGCCAACCCGGGTGGTGCTTCGCCCCTTGGTAGGCCCACTCCGCTCCCTTGCTGCACAGCGTTCTTGGCTTCCCCTGGTGGCTGGTTTGCCAGTGTCATGCCTGTGCTGCACACACACACATCAAGAGACTCCTGCGGCCTACTTTGGCCCTGCTGATTGACCTTGTAGGATACAGTCACAATGTTCAAGGGGGATGCTGACCCACTGCTGTGGTGGCACAGCCTGCATTCTTGTTGCTTCCTGCACTTTGCATCCTGCTTGGGGTTGGGACTTCCTGCCTCCTCCTTCCTTATGGCTGCAGGCTTGCAGCTCTGGGAGGCCCACCCTACATAACGTGACACTGTAACTGGGGCCTACCATCCTGCCCTTAGAGCGCTTTCGACCCGGAGCCTTGGGGCCAGAGGCCAGTAGACTGATTGAGGCCACACTTACGGTGTGGAGCGCTGAATACCCTGAGGCCTGGGGCTGTTGCTGACCCTGGCTGGACTGCTTTGGAGGCCGAGGAGCAAACGGCTGGCCTACTCTGCTCTGCTTGACTACCCCAGTCCCCTCATCCTCCGTGTTCCCTTACCCTGACTATCTTTGCCCCATCTGCCACAGCTGCCCCTTGGGTGGTCTTGTTCTGCCATTCTTGTCTGGCCACTTTATTTGGTCCAGTGTCTCTCTCCTTCTGCCGGCCCTGGGAGCAACATGCTGGCCACCTTCACCTGACCGGATAGATCTCTTGCTTGCTCTTCATAGCACCTCTTGGCCTGCTCCCCCAACTTGTTGTTATTAGGGCCCCCCGGCCTCCATTGGTGTCTGCAATTTCCTTACACCTGGCTGCTCTGCCAACTTCCGACCCCTGGCTGTCCAGATGTCCGGACCTGACACCATCTTGATCTTCAACAGCCTTATGGGCCCTGATCTCTGGAGCGGGTCCCAACTGAACTAGGTTTCTCCCCCTGCTGCTTCCACCTACCACTGTCCATGGCCACCAGGAGGGCATCCCATTACCGGCTCTTCACCAAGGTTGAGGCTCACCATAAAGCCACCATGCCAGCTCCGTCTGTCCGCTCGGATTACCCAATGGATCGCATTCTACAGGAGATTACGGCATGTGCCACAAGCTCAAACTGATGGAGGATAAGATCACGGATCTCAACACAGATACAAAATCCATCTGGACTGAAATCAGGGTTTTCCAGGGCTGACTGGATGGTGTGACGACCCGCCTCATGAGGTGGCATCTGCTGTCCCACCTATTAGGGACTTCACTGGCTGCCTCGTCACGCAGCCCCAGAGGATAGCGGATACGTTCGCAGATTACTACAGCTGCCTCTATGCGTAAGAAATTAAGGCCAATGAGCCATGAATCAGTCACTTCGTAGGTGCAGGTAAATGAGGATGGGAAATCCCTGATTCCGGGGGCAATAATCAAAGAGGAAATCTCACACACCATTTCCGCCACTCCCTACAGTTAAGCTCCCAGTGAGGATGGCTTCCCCATATAATTTATAAATGACCCGCCAGCGATGTGGCGGAGTCTCTTGATGCACCATATGTTGAGGTGGTGCTGATGGACAGCCTACACCCAATCTCCAACAAGGCTCTCATCACAGTGCTCCCCAAGGTAGGCAAGGATCCACTGTTGTGAGACAGCTACCGCCCCACATCTCGCTTGAACAGGGATGTTAAGATCTTGGCCTGTGTCCTGGCCACCCGGCTCAAGAGAGTCATACCTACCCTGATACATCTCACTCAGGTCAGCTTTGTTCTGGGCCACATCCCTCACAATCACCTCTGGACCCTAGCCATGTCCTTTGGCTGGCTAAAGACCTGTTGGACGAGTCGCTGGCCATGTTCCTTGATACTGAGAAGGCTTTCAACCGCAATGAAATGGGGGTATCCTTTTGTGGTCTACCGCAGGTTTGGTGTGGGTGATAAATTAATTGCCAAGGTCCAATGGCTGTCTGAAGAACCCTCAGCACAGGTGAATTGCAAGAGATTCCTGTCCACCCCATTTCTTAACGTCTTGGGACACGCCAGGGTTGCCCACTCTCACCACTCCTCTTCCTGCTATCCCTGGACCATTAGCTGAGGTTGCTATCTGTCAGTCGCTGAAGATGGTTCCAACTCCATCCTCCTTTACTCAGACGACGTCTTGCTGATGCTCAAGGACCTCCATCAATCTCTTCCAGCTCTCTCTGCTCCTATAGACAGCTTTGGGCAAGTAGCGGGCTATAGGATCAATTGGGGGAAGAGTGAGACCCTTCCCTCTTTTATCTATGACAGCAGCCACCACCCACAGCTGTCAATTTTGCTGGACGCCATCCCACCCATGGTATCTGGGATTTATGTCAGCAGGGGGTTGGCCGTATGACAAAATATAATATTGAGCCCTCACTGGAACGGACCCGGCCTGACTTGGCCAAATGGATACATCTCAATCTCTCACTCTGGGGGCGTGGTCAGGCAGTTGAGAAGGTTACCCTCACCTGGTTTACATATGTTTTGGGCATGTTGCCCTTCCAGGTCCCGATCTCCCTTACATCAAGGGTTTTACACGGGATGCTGCATGGCCGAGGCTGGAGATACCCAAACTGATAGCTCATAGAAAGTATGGTGGACTAAGTCTTCCCTCAGTGGAGCACTCCACTTGGCACTTCTCGTTTATATGCTGTTGGGATTGCTCAAACCCACTTTAGATTCTGATAGAATGGAGGCTGTCCCATAGTCCACCCGGCCTTCACCCACTGTATGCATACAGAGCCCTCAAGGCATGCTCTGCTAGCTCTAAGATCTGGGCGAATGCTCTTTCCTGAAAGCGGGTACATGTCCTTTTTTCGGTTGACCATTGCCTGCACACAGAGACCCCCCTTTGGTGGAATGCCAGCATTCATACAAGGGTCTCCCCACCAGACCAGCCTGGTATACACTCAAAATATCGAGTTTTTAATATTGAGTTACATTAATATTGAGTTAAAAATATATAATGGACACAATATCGAATGGACAGAATATAGACTACAAAAATATCGAATAGAATAGCATTAATATTGAATCAAAAATATAGAATGGACAAAATATCGAATGGACAGAATATAGACAACAAAAATATCGAATTTGAGGTAAGTAAGTTAATAATAATTTTTTTAAGTATTTTCTATGTCAGTATGTGTGAAAAGTGTATATTTATTTTATAATTTATTTTAATTAATTAATTTTATGGTATTTAATATTTGAGTAATATAATTTTGTAGTGGGTTGTGGGTTTATAGGGGAATAGGGTGGGAAGTAATTTAATTATAATTAATTAAATATGTTAATTTATTTATTGGTATTTATTTTGAATTAATTGTTAATTAATAATTAATTGGTAATCATTAAAATATAATTGGTAATTATTTTAATTATTTGATTAATTGATAATTATGTTAATTTTATTAATGTATTTTCTGTAGCGGGTTGTGGATTTATAGGGGAATAGGGTGGGAAGTAATTTAATTATAATTAATTACATTTTTAAATGTATTTATTGGTATTTATTTGGAATTAATTGATATTTACATTTTTAATTGGTAATTAATTAAAATATAATTAGTAATTAATTTTAATTAATTGATTAATTGATAATTATGTAAAATAAATAATGTATTTTCTGTAGCGGGTTGTGGGTTTATAGGGGAATAGGGTGGGAAGTAATTTATTTGTAAATAATTAAATATTGTTTTTTATTTATTGGTTTTGTTTAGTTGTAATTTTTAATAATTTTTTTATTGTTATTAATTTATTGTTAATTGGTAAAAATGTATTAATTGGTAATTATTTGTAATAATTATTTTTATATTGTATTTTTAATTGATTAACTATTATATTATTTAACATTGTTAATTACTTTTAATTATTTGTATTTGGGATTAATATTTAATTTATTTGTATTCATATATGAATCATTTACTTTCCCTACTGTTGCACTCTGTGGAGTGTGAATACTAATTTTTACCCCTACACTATCCAACGCTTTCCCTACTGTTGCACTGACTGGAGTGGGAATAGTAATTTTTACCCTCCCGCAATCCAACGCTTTCTCTACTATTGCACTCACTGGAGTGGGAATAGTAATTTTTACTCCTACGCTATCCAACACTTTCCCTACTGTTGCACTCTCTGTAGTGGGAATAGTGATTTTAATTCTCCCGCTATCCAACGCTTTCCCTACTGTTGCACTCTCTGGAGTGGGAATAGTAATTTTTACCCTCCCGCTACCCAACGCTTTCTCTACTATTGCACTCACTGGAGTGGGAATAGTAATTTTTACACCAACGCTATCCAACACTTTCCCTACTGTTGCACTCTTTGGAGTGGGAATAGTAATTTTTACCCCTACGCTATCCAACGCTTTCCCTACTGTTGCACTCACTGGAGTGGGAATAGTAATTTTTACCCCTACGCTATCCAACACTTTCCCTACTGTTGCACTCTCTGGAGTGGGAATAGTAATTTTTACCCCTACGCTATCCAACGCTTTCCCTACTGTTGCACTCACTGGAGTGGTAATAGTAAATGTTACCCTTTCCGCTATCCTACGATAAAAATATCGTAATTCTTTTATTAATATTACGTTTATATATATATATATATGTATTAACAAATCAATTTGTATTATTTATTTTTTACTTACATTAATTATTTATTAATTTTAAGGTTATTTAAATATTTTAAGTATGTTTAAGTTAATTATATTTATTATTTCATTAATTTTTAATTAATTTAAAGCATTTTAAAAAATTCGATATTTTGACTAACTATATTTTTTACATCGATATTTTTGATTCGATATTTTTGTACTTACCTGTTTGGAGATAGGAGGTCGATATTTTGGTATTCTATATTTTTACCTCGATATTTTTGGAACTCGATATTCTTGACGTCGATATTGTTTCAGTGATCCGACTAGCCTGCGTGGTGGCAGGTGGGCATTGAAACACTTTCCAAGATACTTGTTAATAGCTCCCTCAAGTCCTTCAAGGTCCTGGGTATGAGTTCCACTAGCCTCCATGTCAGTATTGGTGGTACCTACAACTACACCACGGCCTTTACAGCTGTCTGGAGGCACCCCCATAGGACCTGGGGTCCTCCCGTGTTGTTGCCTACATACAGGTATGGAGCTGCAACAGTGGAGTGATGTCGTTTCTATACAAACTGACGATACGTCACAAATATTCCCTACTCCAGTCAAGCCAGCTTCGTTCATTGTGGCAAGTGACCCTGCAAATGGAATATAATGAGGACTGGGCTGAAGTCGTTGGCGGCCTGGATGGTGGTGTGGGAGACCAAGATGAAGCTTTGCCTCTTTAAACAGTGCAGAATTGCTACTAGACTCCTTCCAAATTGGAGCGTGCTGGGCTTAAATTGGACATCTATCTGCAGAAATGGCTGCTATTCCTAACTGATGATGCGTGATTGAGCGGGGCGATCGACTGAGGTTATCCTGTGCCTTGTACCGCATTCAGGCAGTCGTCATCAACGTACTCTAGAGGGATGCTAGAGGCCTCACCATGTCCCCCCTGCAAGCACACTACCGGGGTTGACCTCTCTCCTTCCCCATCCCCTGCGTTCACATCTGCTACCTTCCTTTCTTCTTCTTTATAGCGGCTCATTGGAGCTAAAGTGCTGTGATATCGGTTATTTTTTTTTGTTTCCAATATGCTGCATCTACTATTTTCTGCACTTCACCATGCTATTATATTCTATTGCTGTGGAAAAAGGCCACACACTGTGCCCAGTGCTCAAGATGATGGACAGTGTGCTTAGAGGATTGGGAACTGGGTGTAGAGCATGGCAAAACTACAAGTTTGGCCTGATGGCTCTTGTGCAAAGATGAATACCATGCCAAGGGAACTCTTTGCATTTGCATGATGCAGGCATAGTGGAAGGCATATACAGTTCACACAGGCAGTTTGGGGTAATCTGGAGGGGCACATTGAGCAGAAATGGATGTACTGTGTTGGGCATGGCCCTCTCTGTAGGGTCACCCCCAAACATTTTGCTTTCACCCTCCAGTTTTCTGAACTAGTTTTTGTTGGCCATTAAGACTTTGTGCACTTTACCATTGCTAACTAGTGCTAAAGTTCTTGATCTACCTCCTTTAAAACATGGTATAATTGGTTTACATCTGATTGGTATATTTAAATTATTTATAAGCCCCTAGTAAAGTGGTATATAATATACCCACGGCTAGTAAATTAAATACCACTAGGGTGCCAGCAACACTTATTATGCCATCCACCTAAGTAGCACGTTAAAACTTGTCTCAAGGCTGCCATTGCATACTGATAGCAGTTTTACACTTCCATTTCAACCTGGAAAAATACATCTTTTGCCAGGCCTAAACCTTCCTTTTTAATATATGTAATTCACCACTAGGGTAGACCCTACACAGCCCAGAAGAAAGATGCAGTGTATTTAGAAAGTTGGACATGTACTTGTAAGTTTTGCATGTCCCAGTAGGGATAACATTGGGTTACCTTGTTACATATAATAAGTGCTAACTTTTGATTGGGAAAACCTTGGAAAGTCATGTTTGGTATCTGAGGAATTGTACTTTAAACTCCTCTTCAATGGTGAAGTCAGATAATAGGTCACAATTTTGGAAATGCCACTTTTAGAAAGTTGGCATTTTCCTGCACTATTTAGTGCCCGCAGCTTGGCCTGGGTCACATGACTAGGTGTAGTTGGTATTTGATCTATGCACATACCACCAAGATAGTATCACAAAGGAGGGTCTGGGTTTTGGCAGGATGGGCCATCTCTGCCTTGATAGGTCGTCAGAGCTGTACCTACCACACTTGCACTTCGAAGGCACTAGCTCTGCTTACACACAAAGAGCTTCCCATTAGCCTATTGTACCCCCAGAGAGAGAGAGAGACCAGGGCAGTGAGGCAGGAAATGCCAGACACCTCTATAGCAGGAAACTCCAGAAACTGCTTCCACTTCAACGAGGGCACTAGGTATGAACATTTGGGAACTATGGACCCCATCCACTGAACTAACTTAAAACAAAATCCTAAACTTACTATCATGTTGGTATTCACAGAAGGCACTTACTCATTTTGGTATTCACAGAATGCACTTACTCATTTCGGTATTCACAGAAGTTAGAAGTCCTAACTTTAGGACTCCTAAATGCCTTCTGTGAATACCAAGAGTCTTAAAGTTAGGATTTTTCTCAGTTTAGGAGTTGTAAAGTTAGGACTCCTAACTTTAGGACTCCTAAATGCCTTCTGTGAATACCGAAAGTCTGAAAGTTAGGATTTTTCTCAGTTTAGGAGTAGTAAAGTTAGGACTCGTAAAATCCTAATTTTAAGACTTTCGGTATTCACAGAAGGCATTTAGGAGTCCTAAAGTTAGGACTCCTAACTTTAGGACTCCTAAACTCATAAAAATCCTGGGGCAGATTTATGAAGGCCTTGCGCCGCCGGTGCGTCACTTTTTCCCATGTTAAAAATGACGCACCAGCGGCGCAAGGCCTTCATAAATCTGCCCCCCTATTTTTAAGACTTTGGGTATTCACAGAATGCATTTAGGAGTCCTAAAGTTAGGACTCCTAACTTTACTACTAAACTGAGAAAAATCCTAACTTTAAGACTTTCGGTATTCACAGGAGGCATTTAGGAGTCCTAAAGTTAGGACTCCTAACTTCTGTGAATACCGAAATGTGTAAGTGCCGTTTGTGAATACCAAAATGAGTAAGTGCCTTCTGTGAATACCAAAATTATAGTAAGTTTAGGATTTTGTCTCAAGTTAGTTCTGTGAATCGGGCCCTTCAGATCCAACTCTTCAGATTACTTCTGGACCTGTAAACTCAACTAGGAAGAAAGACTGCCCAGCTTTGAAGTCTGCACTACTGACCAGCTCGCTGACCAAGGACTGCTTTGCTGCCCAAAGCCTGCTGTTGTTGCACTAGAACCATTCTTCAGCTGTAACCTGCCCAGCTGAACCCGCCTACCTGTGTGGACCCAGGACTCCAAGGAATCTCCAAGGGTCAGTCGACAGGACACTTGATCAAGCCACTGAGAAATAATAGGCTTCTACAATGTTGGCTCATCTTGATGCAGAGAATCCTGCCCAGTGCGACACAGCTTATCTTCGATGCTGACACATCTCACCGCAAGTCCTGGACGCTTCTTTGATGCCAACGTAGCCTGACGCCAACACAGGCTGATCACATGACATCTCCTTCCCTGCACCAACACATCACAGTGCATGTCTCCGCAAGCCCCACTAGCTTCCTCGACAATGAGGCAGGACCTCTCATCGCACTTCTATGTGGATGATCATTGACATTGCCTCTGTGCGACACATTTTGACGCCGGACCTTTTATTGCAGCTTTTCATCGATGACTCCTTAATGCCGGTCCACGCAGCTCGATGCAAGGACTTCGCATCTCGACGGCCGGGTCACAAGGTACTTTTCAGAAGACTGAATTCAGTCTTGTATTCAACCTGCACTACATAACAGTCGGCCTGAACTTTTGACTACTATGACCAGATAACCGTGTATGGCGGTTTTTGCTTCTTAGAGCTCGATTTCTACAAAACCTTTGAAATTGCATAACTAGGGATGTACTAATTGGATTTTTGTCCTTTTGTTGTCAAATAATGTATTACATTTTACTCTAATTTTCACAATTGGTGTGGAATTTTTCTTGTGTTGTGTTTTCTCTATATTACTGTTTGTTTGCTGCATAAATACTGTACACTTTGCCTCTAAGCTAAGCCTGACTGCTTTGGTGCCAAGTTACCAGAGGGTTGAGCAAAGGTGAATTTGGGGGTTGCCTGTGTTTCACTGTGACAAGAATACTGGTTGCTGCATGAGGAGGGTTTCACCCCCCTCAACCAGTAACCACATTTCCTACATGTTGGACTGTATACCTAGCGATTGCCAGTTGCACAACTTCAGATCGAGGATCAATAATTCCTCCAATTCATCAAAAGAGGTTTAAGATATAGTGAACTCTTTTATGAAACCAGCCATCAGGGGCTCTGGCCCTCTTCTATTAGAGTCCTGCTGCACTATGCTTGCCAGCTTCTTTCTGGGTAAGGTTAGCAGCATCTACGATGCCTTGGCTGGGGAGCCAGACTGAAGGGGCACACACAGCAGTTCCAGACAGGTGGGCCCGGCAAAAGAGGAATTTGATTCATTCCCTCCAGTAGGAAGGGAAGACTTAATTTTCCTTGCTACATCTGTGCAGTCAGACTCCAAGCTTGACCCAGCACCTCCTGAAGTCCTATTGAAAGAAGGAGACATAATATTTCCAGTGCTGAGTGATATTTACAACCAGTCACTGGAGAGTAGAATGGTTCCGGAGGCCTGAAAACATGTCATTATTAGACCGCTGCTGCAGAAACTCTCCATGGGCCCGGGGCTTGCAGTTAGCAAGAAGCCAATATCACTACTTCCTGGCATTAGTACATTTTTGAGGAAATGTATTAATAAACATCTCTCCGGCTTCTTGGAAGCCCAAATCCTACTGCACCCTACTTTAACAGGCTTATGGCCTGGATGCAGCACGTAAACAGCTTTCCTAATGGTCACAGAAGAGGTAAAAGGGATCTTTGATCAAGGGGGATCAGCTGCAAAAATGTTGTTGGACTTGAGTGCAGCATTTGATACAGTCTCCCATCCAATTTTGCTTAAAAGACTTGAAGAAGTGGGGATTGTTGGTCTAGCACATAAATGAAAGTTGTTAAGTCAGTGAAGGACCTGTTTATTCAGCCTCCCATCACCTAAAATGTGGGGTTCCACAGGGATCTGCACTGATCCCCAGACTTTTTGGTCTTTATGTCAGCCCACTTGCAGACATTATATGCTCCCATGGTTTCTCAATGGTGTAATTTGCAGATAACACACATAGTTTCCCCTAAGCGCACTTCTGAGGCAGTATCACACCAACTAATTTCCTGTCCAACTGAAATTACTGCTTAGATGGCTACCAGTGGCCTAAAACCTTATGTCATTTAGGCGGAGGTAGCCATGCACTTAAAAAATGCTTTTGAATTGATTTGAATCACTGACGCTATTGGCAAGCATTCCAGCAATCTTCTATGTGTTTCCTCAGTGCAAAGCCCCAAGTGCGACAGTTATGCCTGACATGTGTCCTGTGCTCACTGTGCCATAGGACTCGTGGTATACCACACTGATGAGACCTAGTGGACCGAAACCACGTTATTCTTATCCAGAGGGAACTCGTCTTGACAGTTTGTGAGTTTGTGCTGGACTGTTCATACTGAACCAAGATGAATTCTGATTTGCATATATCTGGTCTCTGTCTCAAGTGGCTTACTGGGAGACAAACAATGGTCTGGAACTTGAAGCCATTGCCAGGGCCTGAGACTATTAAAAGCATTTCAACCATCAACATTTTGTTTTTCTCAGTGTGAAACCTTACATGTGATACGTATGCCCAGGCTTGGACACTGTTTAAACCCTTAAGTGTAATGGGTATGCCCAAGAGTGGGTCTGTTGGACATTGTGCCATAGGACTCAAGCTATACCTCATTGATGACACCTAAGTAGGGTAATAGTGGTCTGGGTTATTGTGTGTTCCTACCCAGGGGGTATGTGACGTGACATTTTGGGTTGGGCTGTTTCCATAGGAGCAGGACTAAGGCTGGATTGCGTGTAGCTGGTCTCTGCATGAAGTGGAATGGTGGATAAAATGTGATGGACTGAAATGTGGCCGAGCAGTTGCCTGTGGTTGAGACTATTTACAAGCATTCCTCACATCAAAAGCACAAGGATTTTGCAGAGGGCAGGGATGACAAACAACCTTTGTGCCCAGTGGCCACTGTCCGTAGCTGAATCTACAGAACCCTGAAATCTACGCTAAAAGCTCTGGGGAAATACTAAAAACTGTTTTCTGGATGCAGACTCTGCATTTGAACTGATGAAGTGGGAATATTTGTTCATGGTAAAACTCAAATGTCATTCAAATTATGGTCCATCCTTCCAGAAGACGCAGTATAGGACACTTGGATACCATAACTGCATTTTGCTGTGTGCACCTGTATACATCCACCTAAACAAAATAGACCTTCAATGTTAGCGAGTTGAGGGCACTTGTGACTACTAGCACCTATGTATAGTAAGGCGTCCTCACCTCGATAAAAATCAAGAAGTTTGCTGAAATCTGCAATATTAACTCATTATCACAAACCACATTGAAATATTAATGTATCCATTGCAAAACAAGTACAAATCATTATTCAGTATCATACGTTGAAGTCACATACCCTTAGATTTGTGAATGTCATTTAAGTTACTTGAATCCGACTTGAGAAAGACACCTAGTAAGCACTTGAAGTACAGCAGCTTAGTGAAATAATTTTGAGGATTCTGCATCTGACCCATGAGGGAACTCTGTTAAAGACTTGAGGTACTGCAGGCCTATGAATGTTTTGCAAACCTCAAGAAAGTTCATTATATGTAAATATAGTAAGACATTGGGTTATTAGTTAAGAGGAGTGAGCACTTTACTCAAATGATAAGCATAATCCCTGTCATAGGTGACCCACGAAAGGTACTAAAAAACCTGTTTTAAACCCTCCAGAAACTTGCCACTAAAGCTGTCAAGCCTAACTTAGTGCAAGTGTGCAAAAGTAGTCAGACTTAACTTAGAGGTAATGATGTAAAGTACTTATGCAGCATTCAAACAGTAATAAAGGGAAATCACAACTCAAAAAATAACCCAACAACTTTAGAAAAATAGAGTTCATTTTAATACATAAAATGGCACCAAAATGACGAAAATCCAATAAGTAGAACAGGAGGTGATGAATTTTTAAAGTTTCAGATTAAAATAGTGGCACAATGCACAAATCGCCATTTGCAGTAATCTGGTTGTGCTGGACAAGGTCAAAGTTCACACAAACTGCAATGGAGCGCGGGTTGGATACAGGGACAACGTTCATCTGATTGCAGAGTTTACCTTTCCACACAGTCCACATCCATGCAAAGTGCCTCAGCCAGAGCTTCACGTTGGCAGGAGCCGCAGGGAGATCGTTGTTGGCACATAGAGCAGGTCACCACTGGAACTTCGCATTGGCGGGAGCTGCAAAGAGATTGTTGTTGGTGTGATAAGCATGTCACCTTTGGAGCTTTGCACTGGTGGGAGACATAGACGGTCACTGCTTAAGGAAGCACAGTCCGCTGTTGGATCTTCAGGTTGAGGAGATTAGGGTGATCATTAGCTGTCTCAAGGAGCCTCAGACCTCTAGATTTTCACCTGGAGTCCAGTTCTTGCAGTTTTGAAACAGGAGACGTACACTCAGAGGCCAGCCAAGGGTCCAGGACCTGGTGGGGCAACTATCGAGGATCAAGACTCACTCCACTTCATTGAGCACAGGTATCTTTTAAGCATCTTTGGGATTGACATAATTAACCCAGACAAGAGAACGGGTAACAGGGTTTTACAGCTAACACATACTCTTTCCAGATAGATAATTGACCTAGAGATCAAGGAACCTAGAGGCTAAAGCACAGAAGCAGTATTGCCACATTTAAGAGGTTAGGCTCCTTTGAGACTTTTTGTTTTATAGGTTGAGCATTCGAGACCTCTTGTATATACTTTAGTAAATACTTATTATATACTTATATGTGTATGTACTTTGTGGGCTCTGGAAATCAGCCCTAGGACTTGTCTGCTTCCGCTTAGGGTCTTTTTTTCTGTTCAACTGCCTCTATTTAACTGTCTTGATAGAAAACGACCACCAGAGGTCAGTAAAATACCAAAATTGCTTTTTGCGGAGAGACTTTCTTTTTATTTCTTTGTCTGGCAACTGCCTCGTTTTTACTTCTTGATAGTAAGCGACCAGCAGAGGTCAGTAAAATACCAGAATCACTTTAGCGTCCTCTATATTCCAGTCCATTGAAATTGTCTTCCACAAGCACCCGTAGACAATAATATCTTTTCAAATCTTGTATTTTCAGTGATATGACCACCGAAGGCCCTGATTTTACATTAAAACAGAGCTTTGGACTTTACCATTTCCCGCTGAAAGGCAATATTTCTCTCCATGGTTTCCTATACCTGGCGTGTCACACAGATTGGTGCTTACTTTCCCTCCATGTTAAAGAACAGTAGATTTTTCAGCACCCAGGCTAATGTGCTGCATAGCTAAATATATATATAAGGTCCCAAAGGCGAGACCGATTGCATTGCAAATGCTTGTTCTATTTGTTTCTCAATCTGCTTTTAGTCATTTCTTAGTCTACTCCTAGCTATTTGAATTGCTGATTTTTCCACACTATTGAAGGTGACACTTGTGGTGAGATGTGGTTGCAACGACGTCTTGGTACAGACCCCCTACCTTTGTCTTCTGGGCTTGGGTACATGTGGGTCTTGAGGTGTGGCATTGAGCATGTAACATTTCTCCTTTCTTGCCTTTTGTATGATTTACACTTTCAGGGATACTATGAAAGTTGGTTGTCGATATGTGGCCTGGTATTACACTAGGAGACTATAAACTGATGGCAATGTTGTGCCACTTGGGTTGTATTATGTAAGCAACCACCTCTTGCACATCTGATACCTTTAGATCGGTACTAAAAGGTGTCAATTATGTTTTAGCCCGGTTTGACTTAAACAAACGGCGTGAACATGTTTCTGTTGGATTTGTTTTGAGTGCGCAATATTATTAACACTTTAGTATTGTGGTACCATTCAGGTATCGAGGAATACGAATTTGCCTCAGCCACCTTTCTGACTATTTTTACAAAATACGGAATCTTGTGTTTTTTACGTTTTATACTGTAGTGCAATGTGTATGAACAGTATTTTGCACAATTATCAATACTGCTTTTTGTAATCATATACGGATGATATGTAACACAAAAGGAGGTTGATGAATGTAGTCATTTTAAGATGGTGACCACCGCTCACATTCAATGTCTCGTGTGGGATAAAGTGCTTTGTATTTTTTTCCCTTTAGTTTGACATGCAATCACAAGGGGCTATTGTGTCTCCTCCAATTTTTATGTCTTCTCGAGGTCCCCTTGCTGTTGAATGGGATGCTTGGCTACCACTGTTTGAGAATTGCCTGGAAGCCATGGATGGTGCGACGATATAAACAGAGAGGAAGTGATCAGAACATCCAGCGATCGGAAGGACTGGAGGACAGATATAGTGAGGAGAAAATAGAGACCACTGTAGAATCGACAGAAGCCCAAAATGGCGTCGGCTGTCTGAAGGACATTGGTGGTGCCAAGAAGTGTAAGAGTAATCCAGCAAAGAAGCAGTGGGCAGCTACCGCTATCACACCGGAGGAAACGACGAATAAGGTCAGTGCAAACCCCCCCCCACCCCATGTAGCCAAACTACGAGAATCAAGAATCTCTAAGCCCCCGGCAAAAACGAAACCGAAAGACAGCATAGGGAGCGGCCATCTTGCGGGAGGTCCCCGAGCCCCCTCCCGAGAAACAAAACTGAAGACAACAGGGGAGTGGCCATCTTAAGGGGGGGCGGAGAAAAAGGGGTACGACTTCAAGAGTGCTGAGACACAGTAGAGCGGACAGTAGAGCGGACGGACAAAAAGTCAGAGCACCGCTGAGGCAATTTGAGCGGAGCGCAACTCCACCAGCCGGGAGAGCCACAGTGTTCCCCCGCTTCTCCACCCGACCCCTATCGGCCCCTATCGGCCAACTGAACGCACCAGAAACACCCCACAAACCTTCAAACGGGGTCTCCAAATCAAGTGGCCGTCTTTGGGTGGGCTGAAAAGAGCAACGAAATCAAGACTAGACAAGTAAGTGCGGAGTACCGAGAAGCCTGTGCACCGCTGCGGAAATCCGCGGAGATCGCTGCGCGACAGTGACAGGTAGAGCACCCCCCCACAGCGGTTGGGAGACCATTAACCAAGGCGTACTCAGCAGACATCAAAGGCACCAAAGAAGGCTGTCATCTTTGGGGGGGCAGAAAGAACAAAATACAGAGTGAGAACAGAGACAAAGAAGCGCGGGACCGAGAAAGCTGAGCAACGCTGCAGATAAAGCGCTCCCGGCATATCGGCCAAGAAACCATCGGCCAAGCCGTTACCCTGCAAGAAATCAAAGGCACCAAAGGAGGCTGCCATCTTAAGGTGGGCAAGAGCTAACTCTCACAGTAGAGGGACAAGGACAAAGTTGAGCAAGCATAATCGCGCATGACTCAAAGAGACAAATAAAAATAAGTGAGCAAAACACCGCAGAAGGACCGCCATATGGTGCCGCGACGCCAGCGGGGACGATAGACTGACAAAGAACATAAGCGAAACTAAAAGTTCCACTGCACCCAACCAGAGAGATAGAAGAATCAAATCAGGGGTAGAAACAAGAGCGAGTATGATAGCGACAAACACAACAATGGCACGCGAATAATGCTGAACCAAAACAACACAGGCAGAAGGTAAAGCACAGAGGATAAGAGGCAGCACGTAAGACCGCCATCCTGTCAGCTCACTACATTCGGACATCACCAAAGAAGCCAGAAATCACTATAAGAGCCACAACACACACCCTCTGCGAAGAGAGTGATGAGCCGCACAGTACACCACAGAAGAAGCCTGCAACCCACAGGGACCCACAGAGCACAAACACTAGCAAGGGCAAAAGTAGCAGGCTTGGACTCCTCCTGGCAAGAAGAGGGCTACCCACAATGGCGGGCAATCAACCTCCAAAGAAGACCAAACTAGAAAGTCATGCGGAATCCCCCCTCAAACAAAAAACTGATATAAATAGTACACTGGAGAGCATCCTTAAAAAACTGGCAGACGTCCACGACCTTGCAAAGTCAACAAAACTAACAACAGACGCAATCCAACTCGAACAGGCCGCAGTTAGAGCAGATATTCACACTGCAAACAACAGGCTATCAGAGGTAGAACAAAGAGTGAGTGATATTGAAGACAAGACGCTCCATTCAAACAAAACTATCGGCACCATAGCGTGTGCGACCACTGCCCTTCAAAAACAAGCTGCTGAGTTCGAGGACAGAAGCAGAAGGGGAAACATAAGGATACTAGGAATACCGGAGGGGGAGGAAGACAAAGCAGGATCATGTGTAAAACTCATACAAGAACTTATCCCCAAGCTCACAAAACTTAATTTCGAGCACCCCTTCGAACTAGACAGAGCTTACAGAGTGCCAGCCTTCAAATCATCGAACAGGTCGGGCCCAAGACCAATAATCTGCAAACCACTAAGGTCACACCATACAGATGCCATGTTTGGAGTTGCGAGAAAGAATAAAAATTTACAATGGAACGGCCATAAAATAATCCTAACACAAGACTGCTCAAAACCAACAGTGGACATAAGAAAAGGCTTCTTAGCACAAAGAGACAAACTTAGGAAAAAAAACATCCTATTCTCCTTTGTGGGCCCCACTAAATTTAGGATCAGCAGCACTGGGAGGTCACACACATTTGATGACCCAATGGAACTGTCACGACACCTGCAAGGACCAACCCCACAAGAGATGGAAATCGCAGCATCGACATCAAGCAAAAGACGTGCCTCACCTGAACAAACAGCGGAATAATTGACAAGAGGAATCAGGAACAAAGAAAATAAAATGGAACCTACCTCAAACACAATCATAAGCAGCGTTAACAACACACTACCTCAGTTACAACCACAAGACTACCTCATCTATAAAGACAATCGCCCACAGCCAGAGGGTCTCCGCAAGCACAGATGAAGAACCAAGTATGAACAACGACAGCAACAATATCCTTTTTAAGAGCATGGGCAGAAAGACATTTTAATGACTCTTAACAGACACTCATATCAAAGGGATCACCATGTATTGCATGTTGACTCACCACCCAAACTAGATATCCCTGGGAGAAGGCGGACGGGATGGATCTTGCCGTTGCATGTCTCCAACATGAGGTTATAGAGAGAGGGGGAGGGGAGGGAGGGGGAGGGGAGGGGAGAGGGGTGTACCGTCTTTCGTCACGTCTGTCTAATCTGCCCCGTCTATTGTTTTGTCTGTCTAGTCTGTTGCAACCGTTTGTACTGCCACGCAAATGCAGATGTCCATAAACCAACCTTAGGTAGACCAGCACTCTTGACAGAGCAACTAAAAGAACCGATTCTGGGCACGCCGATAGAGCGGCGCGGCACCTGCTAGTGTAGCCAACAACTCCAGGCAGCCCTTCAAACAATGAACCTTAAGGGGACTATCAAGGGAAAGATAACAATGTCCACATCCAGCACACAATGACACTCAACAATAATAATACAACCCTACCGCAGGGAAGCAGCTCCACCCTACAGACTGACCTGAAGATAGTGTCACTCAATGTGAAGGGACTAAACCACCCGATTAAAAGGAGAAAGGTACTAGACTATCTGGCGAAGACGAAGGGAGATATCATACTACTACAAGAGACGAAGCCATCTAGGGAGGATTCCAACAAGCTCAGAGCAAGGTGGATAGGACACGTATCCTGCTCACCAGCGGAAGTGAAGAGAAAGGGGGTCATCACACTGATTAATAGAAACTTAAAGATATCCATTGTCAAGGAACAGCACGATTTGGAAGGGAGACTGCTAATACCGACCTGAAAAGAGGAGATAAAACTATAGTCATAGCTAACACATATGCACCAAACAATGATAACATAGAATTCTGGGAGAATATAGGGAAAAGACTAGAGTTAATCGACCCCAACGACATGTTAATACTGGCAGTAGACTTAATCTAGCATTAGACTACACCCTAGACAGACAGTCGACAGCACATGCCAAACCCCCTGCCTCACACAACGTCCTGAAGAACATATGTAACAGATTTAACCTAAAAGACCCATGGCGACTCCAACATTCTGACACCAAGGACTACACCTTTTACTCCTACCCACACAACTCCTACAGCAGGATCGATTACATCCTCATATCAGGCTCTCTCACACATCGTAATAGCACACTCAGAGATTGCGGCAAGGACAATCTCTGACCACTCGTGCATCACCCTAAAACTAGAAGGTCGTCACAATGAACACCCCACACGAAAGTGGCGCTTTAACAACATAGTAATGGCAAAACAGGAGGACAAAGCGAGAATAGAGCAAGCCATCAAGAACTACATAGCAGATAACAGCACACCGGATATAGACCCCAAAACACTGTGGGACGCACTGAAAGCTACGGTTAGGGGACACTAATGGAAATCAAGACCAGAAGGGATAGTTAAGCAAAGCACCAGCTAGACCAATTAGAGAAAGACATCAAACAATTAGAGGCTAAACACATTAATGATACCACAAACCCCAACTCACTACTAGAGACCACAAGTAAAAAATACGAGTTCAACAGAATCCCGAGTGAACGAGCAGGCTTATGGATAAACAGATACAAGCAAATAACCTATGCGAGGCAAACAAAGCTGGGAAAATACTTGCAGCATACCTCAAGCATAAACAAAAGCAACACCACATCTCATCGATCACAGACGTAAATGGAACAACACACACCCAACACAAGGAAATACTGCGCACGTTTAGGGATTTCTACCAAGAACTATACAAGGAAGACACTACCCTAGACCAGAAGATCTGCAGTGCATACCTAGACAAATTAAAGCTGCCCAAAATAACTACAGAAGAAGCGCTTTCTCTAGGACAAGAAATTAAAGCCATTGAGATCACCCAAGCTTTCAACTCACTGAAAGACAACAAAGCTCCAGGGCTAGACGGCTACACAGCAGCCTTCTATAAAGCGTTCTGAAATAATCTAATCACAATTATGAAGAAAGTTTTCAACCACTGTGAGAAAGAGGGGGAAGTAACAAGATCCATGACAGAAGCAAACATTATAGTGATCCCCAAGGAAGGCAAAGACAAAGATCTACGCCAAAATCCTGGCCTCAAGGCTAAACAATCTGATGCCAAAACTGATTAAGAACACACAAGTAGGTTATACAAGCATTTACAATGCAATGGTCTCGGCATTATTAAAGGTAGAGCTATTGGCATTGCTCATGACATTTTTTTTTTTAAATCATAAATAAATAGCTTTGTCATTTACATTGACAATAGCTTAATCGTTAAATAAATGCTAAAATGCGCTTCTATGGAAAAATGCCTGCTGCTTGTGTCCTAGCAACCAGAGGTAGAGCGGAGGTTCTCTCACTATTATGTTTTGACCTAACTAGAGTGGATTTATCGATTTGGAATGGCAAACCACGTAGAAGTACACCTTGAACAGTCAATGAAAGGCCTGGTTCTCCAACCTGTGTAGGTCCTTTTACACGCTGTGAAATGCATCCATGCTCCCTTGAGTGACAGCTCTGTGCATCCATTCCAAATAGAGCACGAGGATTTTGGCATGATGTGCTGAGTCCAAGTGCTAGTATTGGGAGGACACAGACTTTAGAGTGACAAGGAGAGAGGCTCCTATTCCGAAAGGGCATTAAAGTGGATTAGAGCTGGCATCTTCCCTGGAGTCCTATCATATCGCCACCTCATGCGGTGCCCTGGGAGTGAGTACTCTGACGCAGCCAGTGACAGACTGCAGTAGTACATAGCAACACACAGCGTTCTGGAGCCAAGGAAACTCCCAAACATGGTTTCCTGTATGTCATCGCCAAACACTGCGTCCTGCAGAAACCTTTCAAAACTTGAGACGAAAGCAAGCCTTGAATGGCAACGAAGACACAAGCAGATTTTTTAAAAGAAACATTAGCATGTATATCCCCCTCCATCGAGGACAACTTATCACATATATTGCATTACTGTATTGAATAAAAGCCTATACAAATGTTTGAATCACCATTGCTAGGTATGAGACACACCCATGATTCATTGTGCATGAATTGTATGCATGCCTCACAATTGTTTTTGTTTCGGAAGTAATGCAAAATAGCTTTCGTAGACCTGGTGAAGACAGTACACTGGCGTTTCATGGGCAATTCCCTGAGCTGGCTCAACACGTGCGTCATTACATTTCCGGGACACAACTTTTTCTGTCTCACACACGCACTCAGTTTCCGTAATAATAAAACCCCAGTCCAGTTTACTGAACATTATTGGACATGTGCCGGGGAAAAATACGTTTCGTTCCAATTCCAATAATTTGAGGAAAAAGGTCTCTGCAATACAAATGTGAAACCATTGCTATGTTGCCAAACCCAGCAGGTACAGTCATAAAAATCCTGCAATGATTTCCTTTAGCAGGAACAGCCTCGTCCAGTTTCTGCTGCCTGACGTTTGCTCTCCTCGACAACACCTGACTGCTACCCCGTGAACCGCAGCCGCCATTTCCAAAGCAGGCGCATTCACAGTAAATGATATTCTAAAACTCAGGAAAGGTCAAATTGGGACTCAGACTTTACGTCCCACGACCAATTACAGTCATTGTGGCCCGAGTCCATGTCCCCGTCCTAGCCGCTGCAGTTGTTCTAGGCAGGCTTTCAGCTGCTTAATCCAGGCCAGGGAGATGGCTTCCCCCAGTATCCAAAGCAACATTGCTGCATGGCGCGGAACTGTGTGGCATAACAATCGCATAACAAACCGAGAGTTACGCCGCCCGAACGTTAATGTGATGCTACAGCAGTTGTTTCTGAAGCTCGCACATCCAAGTGTACACACACAATCTACAAGAGACCAGCTATAAAATGCAGCGAAATATGCATGGTTAGTGCTGCACCACCATCTTTCTCCGAGGCGAGGCAGAAATGCCTCGGAGAAAGCACGGTCATTTTTCGGATTGAGGGGCGTGTTTACATTCTCTCCTCTTCCCATTGGCTGGTAGGTAACATTCCAGCCAATGGGAAGAGGAGAGAAAGTAAATAGAAAGAAGCTTAAAAAAAACGCCCCTGAATCCGAAAAAGACGGGGTTTGGACCGAGTGACGCCCCTCTCCTCCAATGGCTGGCCAGCATTTACTAGGCCAGCCAATGGAGAAGAGGGGCGGGTTCCAAGACCCCTCTAAGTAACATTAAATCTCGGGCTCCGCCCACTGCTTCGCAGTGCGACGGTCCGAGACCTAATAAAAACGCGCATGGCCAACGACAACACTAGGCTCCTCTGCCACATGATCGAACACTCAAACAAATCTGATAAACCAGCGGTAGCAATAACGTTAGCTGCAGAGAAAGCCTTTGATAGAGTGTCATGAAGGTTTCTGGAGCGATGCAAGCACACATACAACCTGGTAGAAAATTTCATAAGGAAAGTTATGGCACTATATAAATCTCCTAAGGCACATATAGCAATAAATGGCTCTACATCACAACAGCTTAATCTACAGCGAGGTACAAGACAGGTCTGCCCATTATCGCCGACGCTGTTCCTCTTAGCACTTGAACCTCTAATCTCAGACATCATGGCCAACAATAAAATGAAGGGAGTAACAATCAACAACACCACAGCCAATCTAGCAGCCTACGCGGATGACATACTGATAGTTACTGAGGACCCTGAATCATCCATCACAGCTCTCATGGACACCATAAGTGTTTACTCAACCCACTCAGGATACAAGCTAAACAGGGACAAATCAGAGTGTATGCCACTAAACATGCCCTCAACTAAAGGGGTTATAGCCGCCTCAGGACTAGCGTGGCAGCCAAAGTTTGTAAAATACCTAGGAATCACTATGGGTGAACCACAAGATCAAATACAGGGGGAAAACACTAGACATAGACTTGTGGAAACAGTTGGGGTTTTCCTTCCCGGCAAACCTAGAAGACGAGGATGAGAAACCCCTCACCTACAACAACTTAAAAGCACAATACAATCTCAGCGACATTAAACTCTACAACTTTCTGACAATCAAAACAGCAGTGTCAAAGGCCAAACTATCAAAACACAAACCCACGATCACCCAATATATGGAGAACCTAAACAAGGTTGGCCACCAGGTGTCCCACTTATACAAATTGGTCCGTCCCACCACCTTGAAACTCAACAATAAAAGCACCAAATACTGGGAAGCCCAGCTAGACACCAATCTCACAGAGCAAGAGGCACACACCCTCTGGGCGTCCCCTTCAAAGAACATGATCTCCCTAGTGCTAGCGCAAACAAAATTCTGGTTACTGCACCGTACATACTGGACCCCAGCACGCCTAGCGAAGATGTGTCTCAGAGAAACAGACCGGTGTTGGAACTGTGGATCAGAAAAGGGCGCCCTGGCTCACCTCATCTTCCACTGCTCAAAGGTTAGAGGGTTCTGGAATTAAGTTTTCACATTCGCAAACAGAGCCCTAGGATGCACACTAAAAGAAGATTTTGCCACCATCACCACGGCAGTCTTAGGGGGTGACAGAACCACAATGCAGGACAGAAGTCTCCTCGACTTCCTCCTAACTGCGGCGGCCAAAACGTTGATTTCCAACTGGAAAGACACAACAAAGGCCATGTTCAAAGGTTGGATATACTGGGTAACATTCCTCAGAGGCGCAGATAATACAGCACGAAGATACACCCCAGGGAGGTATCCCAATAGAGAGATGTGGAATACGCTTGACAAGTTTCTTGACCCATACAAACCTCCATGACAGAAGAGAAGGCAACACAAAACAAATATTGGATCCAAAGGAACACTAAGAGGGTCTCCAGTAATATCCACACTAACATCTGCATGTTCTATGTTTTGAGGGTTTTTTTTTGTGAAGACCAATCAAAAGAACTACTGCAATTCACCCCGAAGCCTTTTTGTAAAATGTTTATAAATAAGAAGGCGGCTGATCATCAATCAGCAAACGCAAAAGAAAATGCCGGTAAACACTCCACGATTTCCTTTTCATGTTATGTGTTTTATATGCTGTACTGTAAAATACCAATAAAAATATTTATTAAAAAAGAAGGTCAGCGTATTTTTAAATACTTACCACCGGCTACTCTACCCAATGGTGACCCTATTGAAAACATGTATGTAGGAACAAAAAAACACCTGGAGTGCAGATTTGCTAAAGAAATTAATCTTGTTATGAATCACTGCACATTTTATACTCATCAACAGGAGGAAGGTCAGTCGATTGATGACTTTGTTTCCAAACTAAGGGAACTATTGTTAAAATGTAAATTTGGGGCCATGAAGTTTGAACTGGTCCGTGATCATTTTATTGCTCATTGTAAATGTAAGAAAACTTAAGAATGCCTTTGGGCTTCCAAAAATCCACCATTAAGAAATGCCTTTGACAATGCTAAAGTTGTTGAACAGTCTCAGCATTGCATGCGTGAATTGGGTAAAAAGGATGGCAGTAATTATGATCTTGTTTCTACTGTAGTAAGAGAAGATTCTGATGTTGCGGCTTTATTCAAATGTGGGGGTGCAATCCAAAACCCTAGACAACCAACCAGATCTTGCTACAGATGTGGTAGCACATTTTATTCTGTGGACTATCACCGATGTGTGGCTATCGATAAATCTTGCAGGAAATGTGGGCGCAAAGGACAATTTGCAGTAGTGTGCAAACAAGGGTACAATCTTAGAGTGGCCACCGTAGTTGAGAATAGTAGTGTGATAGAACACGAAGATAGGATCTTGAGTGTGGGAGAGGTTGAGGATGGTCCAGGCAGAAGGATTAGACCCAAGGCAGAATTTATGGTTAATGGAAAGTTAGTAAAACTCATAGTAGACTCAGGGTCCATGCATACCATCGTTTCCAAGGTAGTGTTTGTCAATTTGTGTCCAGATGTGATTTTGTTCCCCAAAGATATCAGTCCAGGTGGCTATCAGGGAGAAACCATAAACCTATTAGGATACATAGATACTGTTTTAGGATTTTCTGGAAGATCAATACAGGGGAAGGTGTACGTAGCTGTGTATGGAACCCCTATTTTAGGGTGGATGCATCAGTACGACCTATGCTTTGTTGTAGACCCTAGAGAACCCACCCAAATGATGGTGGTGGATAATCTGTCCTTGGAAGGTATTTTAGAAGAGGCAAAAGAAGCCTTTAGAGAAAAATTATGATGCTTGAAGGGTATGTCCATAAGATGGTATTGAAACCCGACGCCCTACCAGTACAACACAAACTACGCAGAATACCTTTGATGGTTATAGCAGCTCTAAAAGAAATGCTTAGAGATATTGTGTCATTAGGTGTTATTAAACCCGAGGAGAGCTCCATGTGGGTTTCCCCTGTAATTATCACTGAAAAATCTGATGGCCGGCTCAGAATGTGCATCGATTTAAGGACACTCAATCAAAATGTTGTTGTGGGTACTTATCCATTGCCCAATATCAATGAGCTGATTCTAGCCTCGAGTGGGGGAAAGTACTTCTCTAACTTGGACTTGAAAAATGCATACCATCAAACCAAACTTCATGATCAGTCCAAGCCACTTACGGCGTTCATCACTATGGATGGTAGCTTTCAATGTACAAGGATGCCGTTTGGACCTTGTTCAGCCGCAAGTATTTTTCAGCGTATGGTGAGCGAATTGTTTAAAGACATCAATAACATTGTGTATTTCCAAGATGTAATTCTTGTATGTGGAAACACAATCGATCAACATAACCAAACCCTTAGGCGAGCTCTTCACAAGATAAAGGAAGCAGGGTTAACACTTAGCAATGAAAAATGTAAATTATTGGTTGACATAGTGGAATACTTGGGTTTTGAAATATCTTCTGAGTGTGTGAGGCCTAAAGAGAATCTCTTGGATGCCATCAAGTTGGCTCCTGTACCCTGTGATGAGAACAAATTAAGGTCCTTTTTAGGCCTCACTGAATATTACACCAAATTTGTGCACCAATTTTCTGAAAAAACAGAAATTGTCAGTTGCTTTTAGGGAAAGGTGCTACATTTGTGTGGGTTGAGCAGCAACAACAGTGTTTTGACAATATCAAAAGAGATATTTGTGAGGCTGGTAATCTTACCCCTTTTAACACCAAGTTAGAATCTGCCCTCACTGTTGAGGCCTCAGGGCTTGGGCAGTCCTTGCTCAGGTTCATAATGGACATGAAAAGACTGTGGCATTCGCATCTAGGATGTTGACTGATTCCGAAAGAAATTATTCAGTCATCGAACCAGAGACCCTGGCGGCAGCTGGGGGTTGTGAGTACTTTAGAACCTACTTGTGGGGTTTTAAATTTAGGTTGAAATCTGATCACAAACCATTAGTCAAAATATTATTGCCAGGTGGAACTAGCAGTTGCTCAGCAAGGTCAGCCAAGTTGGCTTCTCGTCTGCAAGGATACTGTTATAAAGTTGAACATATACAAGGATGAAGAAACATTCAAGCTGATTGTTTGTCGAGATTATCTCTTGGTTGGGAGAAGGTTAATAAGGTGTTAGTTTTGGTTGAAGAGAGTGAAGGAGCTGTAGCTTCTGTTCAAGATGTCTTATGTGTGGTTGGAGCACATGCTACCACCAAGGGGGAGTGAATTAAAGAAATTGAGTCTTACGTTACCATGCAGGAGGTCAAACGCTTGGTGCTTCAAGGTAGTAGGAGAGAAAGCACTATGTCTCTGTGAGTTAGACCTTTTTAAAAAAAATGGATGAGTTATCTGTAAGTGGTGATGTCCTAGCGATGAGAGGGGAACTGCGCATTCCCCCTCAAAGTTTAAGGAACAAACTCATTAGTTTAGCAATTGAAGGACATTTAGGTCAAACAAGAATGAAAAAAAGGTTGCAAGTGAATTGGTGGTGTTCTGGGATGGACGTGGATGTGGACACATGGGTGGAGAAATGCTATGTCTGTCAGAAGAGCGAAAAACGTTTGAGAGTGGGAGTAGAAGCGGTAATGGGAATTTATTGGTCCTATGAATTAGTTGAAAAGTGACTTAAGGTTCACCATGGTGGTTGTAGACGTGCATACCAAGTGATTGACTGTAAAATTTATGAAGGAAATTACCACGGAGGCAACTGTGAATATCTTGAGGGAGATTTGGTGTCAAGGGGGTTTACATTCAGTGATCATTAATGACAATGGCACGCAACTGACCTTGCCAGAAATGCAGGAATTCCTAGATGTTTCTGGTGTTCAGCATAACCGTACGTCACTTTATAATCCCCAAGGATGGTTGAAAGAGCGAACCACCTGGTAAAAGGTTACAGTCAAATGGTCCTGACTTGTAGATGTGATGTGGGTTGTATGGTTTCTGAAATGCTATGGGCATATCGATCAAGTGTACATGGAGTGGCTGGAAGGACACCTTTTGAAAATGATGCTTGGGAGGCTGCCTAATACCAAGCTAGTTCCTGCATGGATAAGGGAAGCGTTACGTAGAAGCAATTTCTCACGGTCAGACAATTCCTCTAAACGAATTTGCTCTAAACGCATTTGCTCCGGCGACTGGGTGATACTACGTAGTGGCAGAAGTGGGGGTGGCTTGTCCAAATTTAAGGGGCCTTTTAAAGTTACACGTACATTACCCCATGCTCTGATACTGGAGAATGGTGACAGGTGGAACTACAGGCGTGTAGCGTTGTATCAGAAAGGGAGTGTTGGTGATGCTGTTGCAAAACACTGTGGTCTGTCTCTCAATAATACCTTTGCGCTGATGTCAGATAACGATTTAGTTCCTACCACACAAGGGAGTTTGAGTGCACGTGGAAGCATTCAAGGTAGTGGAGATGCTCCTACTGACTTTGAAAGTCATGAGTTTGAAGGAAGGGAGACAAGGTTTAGAAGAGCTCGTCATCCTCCAGGATATCTCAATGATTATATTTGTGCTTGAATATTTTCTTGATTATATTTGTATTCATTGATTATATTTTTGTGATTGAAGATCTCTATGATTATACTCATGTTTGAATATGCTAATAGTTATATTTTTGCTTTACTCTTTTATTTGCTATTCATCTTCCCACAAAAATGTCATATTATACCTGTTCTTAGTTTTTTTTTACTTCATTTGTTGGTTGTTTATTTTTTACTAATGTTTGCATTGCAATAAGGGAAGGGGATGTGTTGTACCTATGCCTTGTTGTTTACT
Source organism: Lissotriton helveticus (assembly GCF_964261635.1). Lineage (NCBI taxonomy): Eukaryota > Metazoa > Chordata > Amphibia > Caudata > Salamandridae > Lissotriton > Lissotriton helveticus. Next base: position 377,945,993 of record NC_136070.1, on the reverse strand, counting down.
TTCCTTGTGAGGAATGTAGATCACCTCTCATACTATATTCCACATTCCACTGACTATTGGATTGTTCCATACATGTCAGTTGAGGATTGGCTGGCCGAGGGATAGTCATGTGGGTGCAGCAGGGAACACCTTTACAATAAATACTTCTTACTACTTATCTGAGTTGCAGTGAGTCATCCTTCCAGCTTCCAAGACTCCTCTCATGGTGTGTCGTGATAGTCCCACAGACGTTTGGGATGAAATTGCATTGAATATAGTTGGGCCCTTGGACTGCAGCAATTCCTCAAAATATCTATTAGTATTAGTGGACATGGGGGTAGGAGGTGAAAATACTGAACTATGTCAAAACGTCTTCTGAAATGAAAATTCTCATCAGATATTTTTTAAAGCGAAGGGAGTCCCAGGTGCATATTTACAGACAATGGGGTTCAGCTGAATTCGAGGGAGATAGAAAGAGTTCTGAAGGAGAGAGGCATTCTTTAAAAGAGGTGTGCATTATATCACCCAGAATTGAAGGAAATTTGTAAAGTTCAACACTGTCACCGGTAGGGGTATCTGGGCGTTGTGTCCCCATCAAAGAGCCAGGATGTACAGTGTATTTTTAGTGTTTGACATATATATATATATATATATATTACCTACTGGCGGTCGCCAGTAGGTATATATAGTTAGGATTTTTTCTCTATGGGATTTTTGAAAATTCTATGTCTAATAACTTTGGCGTTTGTGGACGGAATTGGCTGAAATTTTCAGGAAAATGGAACATTTTGTTTCTGAGCAGCCCCTGAAAATTTGGGGGGGGTCGTCAAGGGGGGGCCGAGAAAAAAGGGGGGTCCCAAAACGTGTTTTTCCCATGCAATTTTCCATAGGGCGGTTGGCCTCACTTTTAGCTCGAACGGCTGAATGGATTTCCACGAAACTTGGCAAAATTGTAGATATTGTTTGCCCGATGTGCCTTTGCTAGGTCTCAAGATATGTGGTCCTGTGAATTTTGAGTAAATTAAGTTTAAAAAAAGATATATATCTAGAGCCGCGCCCCGGTACGCGTACCGGGGAGCGCTTCGGGCGCGCCACGCGACTTGCGCATGGCAAGCTGATTGGTTCTCGGGTGTCTGTAAACATTCGAAACAGTCCGCAGCGGCCGCCATCTTGTGTCTCGGTAGGATTGAGACAGAAGAGGTGGCAAAAATCAAAGGGGGAAATGAGCAAAACGGGGCAGGGTACACCCCCCTGACCCCCTAGTTTTGATGTGGGGGCCATAAAAGGGTCCCGCGGGTAAAAAATAAATAAAAAAAAATTCGAATTTCGCGGGGGGAGCGCCCGGTACGCGCACCGGGGAGCTTACAGGGGAGCGTACCAGGAGATAAGAAATGACAGACTTTTTTTTTTTAAAAAGCATTTTTTTATAAATTGGAGGTAGTTCTGAAAAGAACTTTTTTTTGATTTTGTTGTTTTATATATATTTTTTTTTTGTTTTTGCTGTTTTATATTTTTTTAGACTTTTTAAAACAATTTTATATTTTTTTTGGATTTTTGTCAAGGGAAAAACAAAAACAGGGATTCCAAAACTGCTCAACAGGAGCAAAAAAATTTGAAAATTTAGGGACTGGCAGAGCAGCGGTGTTGCTGTTTCTTTAGGGCAATGAGTTCAACACTCTGCTCCCCATAGCAGAGCAGTTCGTCACACTCCGTGCACAGAAATTTGATGCCTGCAAACACTGGCTGAATGTTAGGGACCATTCTTCCACGGGGTGGTCCCGAAGGTGTTGCTCCACCAGTGGAGGTGCTGCCGCCATCTGTGGGTAAATTCCGTGCCAGCTCTCTGACACTCTCCCTGGCAAAGTTGTTAGGGTGTCTTCTTTTCACATGCCTGATTAAATTAGCATTTCCAAAACTATATTTTTTCAGAGGATTGCCTCTGGATAAACTACTATCACATATTTTGCAGGTTACTTTTGGAGCGTTGACTTTTTTTTGTCCTTCAGGGATGTCATAAAATTTCCAGATGAAATGGGTTTTTTTCTTCTGCTGAGGAGGGTCCTCATCTAAAAATCCGTCTGAATCACTGCTGGATGACTCTCTTGAAGCCATTGCTGTAGATCAGAAAAGTAGGAGATGAACACAGTACACAGAACAGCTCTTGCTCTCTCCAAGTACAAAGCAATAGTGAGAGAAATGGGTGGGTTTCACACAATTTGGAAAAAAAAAGTTCTGAACCAATGAAAAGTGTTATTTTAAAGTCACATGGTTTGACGCGCTTACGCTACGCGCCCCTGGGCGCGTCCCGGGGCGTGTTTCATAAGCGCATCAGGGCGTTTACGTTGCGCGATCGCATGCGCTTCCGGGTGCGCTTACGCGGTGCGTCGTAAGACGCATCTCGCGGCTACGCGATACGTGTCTTATGACGCAAGGCGTGGCGGCTACGCAATACGTCACAATGTTGTTTTCGTTCACGGCAATAGCGCTATCGGGACGCTCATCAGTACGCGCCCCGGGGCGCGCCGCAAGATTGCGCTTACCCGTGCGTTCACCTGTCCGCGCCCCGGGAGCGCACCAAAAAGAATTTTAAAAAAAAATGACAGAATTAGAAAATATAAAATTCGATTTAAAATGTATTATTTTTTAAAACTATAAAGATTTGCTATTAAAAAACCTATGAAATTCACTGAAAAAACCATAGGTTATAGACCATATATAGTTAGGAATTAGCATTACCAAAACCTTGAAAATTCACTGAAAAAACCATAGGTTATAGACCATATATAGTTAGGAATTAGCATTTACAAAACCTTATTTCACTCACACAAAACCATTGAAATTCTATATATAGTTAGTTGCACTAACTATATATCGCGCACCCGCAATCCACTGCTGATGATGTCACATATTACATCATTCATGACATGGTCAGTGACATCACTGATGACATCACTGATGACATCTCAAATGACATCACTGATGACATCACTGATGACATCTCATTTGACATTACTGATCACATCACTGATGACATCATTCATGTGATGATACGATGAACCTCTTCAGACTCTAATATAACCTTAGATACACTCAGTGTAAACAGACACTCACAGACTGTCACTCATCCATGGAGTTACTCACACACCTAGTCAGTCATGCAAAGAATCAATCACACCTCCATTTCCTCAACTATACACCTTACTTATTCAAACATATACTAACACATATTTACTCTCTTACACAATCCCTGATACAAGTTCACAATGATCCATACAGCCACTCACACATTCACTGGCTCTTATGCACAGTTATTTATATATGTCAACTATCACATGTACTGTGTTTTACATATCTACTTACTTTGACATGTAGCACTGAGATATCCATTCACTCACCAATACACTCATGCACACAGTCAACCGCCCATACAGCTGTTTCCACATGCACTTTTGAACCCATACATCTAGTGAATCAACTGCTCACACATCTATGCACAGAGTCATACACCTCCCAGCCACCCACACACACACTCAGTCTCCCATACAAATACTTGGGAAACCAATCAATAACCCATATAGTTACTCATATAGCTACTGATCAACACATGCATCAGATTACAGAACAACAGACACAATAATGCACAATTTAAAACAGTTTGGTCACTAACCCATGCACTCAGTGAGACACATTTAATCACTCACTTATACAGTCAGTCATGCACCTACTAAATCCTTCATCCAGACACTTATACATCCACTCATTCTTCAATATGTAAGACATATTTTAACTTTACAGAAACATACAGTCACTAGATGTTGTCATCAGTGATGTCATCAGTGATGTCATTTGAGATGTCATCAGTGATGTCATCAGTGATGTCACTGACCATGTCATGAATGATGTAATATGTGACATCATCAGCAGTGGATTGCGGGTGCGCGATATATAGTTAGTGCAACTAACTATATATGGAATTTCAATGGTTTTGTGTGAGTAAAATAAGGTTTTGTAAATGCTAATTCCTAACTATATATGGTCTATAACCTATGGTTTTTTCAGTGAATATATATATATATATATATATATATATATATATATATATATATATATATATATATATATATATATATATATTATACCTACTGGCGGTCGCCAGTAGGTAGTTATAGTAAGGACCTAGCTGCCATAGGAAATCCGCAACATTCTATTGGGAATAACTTTGTCGCCGGTTGAGGAATTTGCGTGTAATTTTCCAAAATTTTGGCCAGCTCCGCTCTGCTCCTTCCCTGAAAGTTTCGAGGGGATTCGTGAAGTGGGGGCTGAGAAAAAAGGTGGTCCCAAAACGTGTTTTCCCCATGTTAATTTCCATAGGACGGTCTGACAAGTCTACAGCCCGAACCGCTGAATGGAATTACGCCAAACTTGGCAAAATTGTAGGGAATGGTACGCAGATGTGCCTTTGCTATATTTGGCGAAAATTGCTCCAGTGTTTTTTTTGAAAATTAACTTCAAAAACACATATATATCTATAGGCGCGCTCCGAGCGCTCACCGGTACGCGTACCGGGGAGCGCACCCGGCGCGCTACGGGAGTGCACGAGTGGAAAGCTGATTGGCTGTCGGGTGTCTGTCAACATTCTAAACAGTCCGGAGAGTCCGCCATCTTGTGTCTCGGTAGAATTGAGACACAAGAGGTGAAAAAAAAGGGGGAAATAATTAAAAGGGGGCAGGGTAGACACCCCTTGACCCCCTAGGTTTTTTGAGGTGGGCCTAGAAGGACCCTGAAGGGCAAAAAAACTATTTTTATTTTTTTGAAATTTTTGCGGGGTAAGCGCGTGGTGCGTTCTCAGGTGCGCTCACCGGTACGCGCACCCAGAGCGTACCACAGGGAAAAACATTGAAAGAAAATAGTGTAAAATAAGAATTTGGAGTGCTTAGAGGTAGGGTAGCTCTAAAAAGATCTGTTGTGTTATGTGAGTGATTTAAGTACCTACAAGTAGGTACCGATGCAGAGTCTAAAATTCACTTCAATACAATCACTTCGCTACTACTTTATAAATTAGAAATAAAAATGAATAATATGTCAACTAATTTTGAATTTGTAAATATTAATTTATTGTTCAGAATTTTGATAATTTAATAGAACTTGTAGCATGTCCTCGTCTGGAATTTCCTCTTCAATAATATGATCAGGAATGTCCTCATTTAAAGTGTGTCATGATGATTCTATTTTATCCAAACATTCGATTAATTCTTCGTCAAGAGATTCATCCCAAAAATTATCTGTGTCATCTTGAATTTCAATAAATATCGTGGAAATGTTAAATGAAATTTTCTTGGTCTCCTCATTTGGATTCATTTTAATTTCAAATTTCTTGCTGTAAATTGCAGAAAAAAAGTAATCACTTTCAATTATCGTTTTTAGTAATACATAACATAAAAGTAGCTTAATCAAGTATTTAGTTCTTTAAAATTAATTGGGCAGTGTATAGTATCAGACAGGAACTAGAAATATAAAGCACTGCATGTGATAAAGCCAATCTTAAACAATAATTATAACAGAAGGACTGTAAATAACTAATAGAGAACATTTTCCAAATTATCTTAAAGTGTACAACCTAGTTCCCCTTACAAATTAACAACTCACCTTTTTGAAAGTAGAAGAGTTAGTACTGTGATATTCTAAGTCTAGCAATTGAGCACCCAAATATTCTCTCAAAAGTACCTCAGACAGGGGTATCACAAAATGGCAGTGTTTTCCTCTCATTTAAGATATATACATAACCAATCAAACTTCATCACACACAAATTCCAAACTAAAGTAATATTTTGATTGGTTCTAAATTTCAATACTTTCAAATGTGTTTTCCCCATGCAATTTTCCATAGGACATATAGACACGGCTACAGCCTGAACGGATGAATGGAATTACTCCAAAGTTGGCAAAATGATAGGTACTGGTATGTAGTAGGGCCTTTTCTATATTTCTTTGAAATTGCTTCTGTGGTTTTTATGAAAGGCAACTTCAAAAAAACATATATATCAATAGGCCCGCTACGAGCGCTTACCGGTACGCGTACCGGGGAGCGCACATGGCGCACTACAGGAGTGCGCGAGCGGAAAGCTGATTGGCTGTATGATGTCTGTCAACATTCTTAACAATCCGGACAGTCTGCCATCTTGTGTCTCGGGAAAATCGAGACACCTGAGGTAAAAAAAAGGGGGAAATGATTAAAAGGGGGCAGGGTAGACGCCCCCTGACCCCCTAGGTTTTTTGAGGGAGGCTTAGAAGGACCCTGAAGGGCCCAAAAACTATTTTCTAAACATTTTTCACGGGGTAAGCGCTGGGTGCGTTCTCAGGTGCGCTCTCCGGTACGCGCACCTTGAGCGCACCATGGGGAAAAACAGAATAAAAAAATAGAGTAAAAAAATATTGTAGAGTGTTTAGAGTTAAGTTAGCTCTAAAAAGAGCTGTTGTGTTATGTGGGTGTTTTTTGTACCTACAAGTAGGTACCAATGCAGAGTCTCAAATTCAAGAGGAAGACTCTATTCCCCTCATCTGTAAAATGAACACCATCTCTCCTATAGATGCCTTGCATGTTGTAACGCACGTTGTTGTGGTAAATGGAACCCATACCATAGTCTCTGAGGAAAGCAGAAACAGATTTATTCACATGTTTCCTTGCTTTCTCAATCTGTGGACAAAATTGGTTGGACCAGTTCCATTTTTGCCTTTGGCATATATTAGAAAATACCAAGGCAGTTTTGGGAAAAAGTGACATCAATTGCCCAAAGATGTCCTTTAAAAACATTTCCAGACCTACCCCAGTCAAAGTGCCTAGGTAATTTCCACCACAGTGCACAATTATACGGTCAGGGTGTGGAAGATGCATAAAGGATTTTACCAATGGTATCAATTGGTGACATCTCAATCCTCTCTGTCCAATCCACACAATGTCCACATTTGGTAAATCAAGGTTGTAAATCCCTCTGTTGCTTGCAAATTTTTCACTCCAGAAGACATAGCTATGACCCACAAACCAGACTTTTGGCATCTTGAAGGTAGATGTGCTTTTAGTCAGATGAGTTGTGGAAATGAAATGGCAGTTTGATTATGAAAAAAAGTGGTTGAGATTCAGTGCACTTGAAAAACCAGAAATGATTGGTGCTTTCTTAAAAATCTCCACTGAAAATTAGGGTGCATGCTTTTTTTTTGTAAAAAGTCATTTCAATGGTTGAGAAAAAGTCATTTAAAGAAACATTGCACTTGATTAGCTAGTACATTGAGAGGTCAAACACCCTTGATGGATTCTTTTGCAACATAGTATGATGAACTTGTGAACTGTGTGCTGGGTTAGGAGGGAGTTACCATGGTTACAGGGTGAATGAGCACTGGGGGGATGGGTAAATGTTATGTGAGTTTCAAAGTCTTGAAATGTACAACCAATTAAAATGTGCAGTTTGGTTTTGCATTTGTGTGGGAACAATTTTGATTGGTTATGTACAAGAATATGGGTCTGAAATGAGAAAGAATCCGTGCCATTATTCTGAGGCTCAAGTGAAAGAAGCATTATTCAGAGATTCTGCTTAAGAATATCTGTTGAGTGTGACTGACACTGTTCTATATCTTCCAAAGCAGCATTTTTAAAGGTGAGTAATGATTCTTTTAAAAAAGATAGAGAGCTGTATGCACTATGGGGAAGATTAAGAAGCATATTGTGCTTCTTTATTCTTGCATTTTGTGTCTTTTTTTGTAATGTTGTTTAAAAATAGAATGGTGCATATTCGGAATGTATTTTGAAAAGGAGTTAGGTTTCTGCTTTGTTTCTGTATTGGTCATTTAAATGAGCTGTGCTTTGTGTCAAAAACGATTTAGTATGGAAAATATTTTCTGGAAAAAAGTCTGCTTTTTAAATTTTGGTGAAGTATCACACTGCCTTTCTGTTTGAAATAAGCGAAAACATTTTCACATTTTTCAATAATGTCACCTGTGCCTTGTAACAGTTTGCGTCAATCAGGTTAAAGAGTATTCTTTGCTTGTGTCTAACTTTACTCTGTGCCTGTGTGTTATCTGATATATGAATCATTTAATGAAGATACACTGCTGTATGCAGTATTGGGTAGATTAAGAAGCATATTGTGCTTCTTTATTCTTGCATTGTGTGTTATGTTTTTTCGTAATGCTGTTTAAAAATTGTATACTGCATATTGGAAATGTATTTTGCAAATGCGTTAGGTTTCTGCTTTGCTTTGTAGTGGTCATTTAAAAGGGCAGTGCTTTGTGAGAAAAACAATTTACTATTGAAAATGTTTTCTGGTAAAAGGTATGCTTAGTTGATGTCAAGCTTCACTCACAGTGTGATCTTAGGCACATGATCAGAATGTTATATATAATGTACCATGTCTGTCTCTACCAACAGTATGTATGTCTCTGCCTAAGATCACAGTGATGGGTGAATCAAGCTTCAGTCACAGTGTGATCTTAGGCACATGATCAGAATGTTAGATATAATGTACAATGTCTGTCTCTGCCAACAGTATGTGTATCTCTGCCTAAGATCACAGTGATGGGTGAATCAAGCTTCACTCACAGTGTGATCTTAGGCACATGATCAGAATGTTAGATATAATCTACCATGTCTGTCTCTGCCAACAGTATGTGTGTCTCTGCCTAAGATCACAGTGATGGGTGAATCAAGCTTCAGTCACAGTGTGATCTTAGGCACATGATCAGAATGTTAGATATAATGTACCATGTCTGTCTCTGCCAACAGTATGTGTGTCTCAGCCTAAGATCACAGTGATGGGTGAATCAAGCTTCACTCAGAGTGTGATCTTAGGCACATGATCAGAATGTTAGATATAATGTACCATGTCTGTCTCTGCCACCAGTATTGGTGACTCTGCCTAAGATCACACTGATGGGTGAATCAAGCTTCAGTCACAGTGTTGATTTTAGGCACATGATCAGAATGTTAGATATAATGTACCATGTCTGTCTCTGCCAACAGTATGTGTGTCTCTGCCTAAGATCACAGTGATGGGTGAATCAAGCTTCAGTCAAAGTGTGATCTTAGGCACATGATCAGAATGTTAGATATAATGTACAATGTCTGTCTCTGCCAACAGTATGTGTATCTCTGCCTAAGATCACAGTGATGGGTGAATCAAGCTTCACTCACAGTGTGATCTTAGGCACATGATCAGAATGTTAGATATAATCTACCATGTCTGCCTCTGCCAACAGTATGTGTGTCTCTGCCTAAGATCACAGTGATGGGTGAATCAAGCTTCAGTCACAGTGTGATCTTAGGCACATGATCAGAATGTTAGATATAATGTACCATGTCTGTCTCTGCCAACAGTATGTGTGTCTCAGCCTAAGATCACAGTGATGGGTGAATCAAGCTTCAGTCACAGTTTGATCTTAGGCACATGATCAGAATGTTAGATATAATGTACCATGTCTGTCTCTGCCAACAGTATGTGTGACTCTGACTAAGATCACAGTGATGGGTGAATCAAGCTTCACTCAGAGTGTGATCTTAGGCACATGATCAGAATGTTAGATATAATGTACCATGTCTGTCTCTGCCACCAGAATTGGTGACTCTGCCTAAGATCACACTGATGGGTGAATCAAGCTTCAGTCACAGTGTGATCCTAGGCACATGATCAGAATGTTAGATATAATGTACCATGTCTGTCTCTGCCAACAGTATGTGTGTCTCTGCCTAAGATCACAGTGATGGGTGAATCAAGCTTCAGTCAAAGTGTGATCTTAGGCACATGATCAGAATGTTAGATATAATGTACCATGTCTGTCTCTGCCAACAGTATGTGCGACTCTGCCTAAGATCACAGTGATGGGTGAATCAAGCTTCAGTCACAGTGTGATCTTAGGCACATTATGAGAATGTTAGATATAATGTACCATGTCTGTCTCTGCCAACAGTATGTGTGTCTCAGCCTAGGATCACAGTGATGGGTGAATCAAGCTTCAGTCACAGTGTGATCTTAGGCACATGATCCGAATGTTAGATATAATGTACCATGTCTGTCTCTGCCAACAGTATGTGTGACTCTGCCTAAGATCACAGTGATGGGTGAATCAAGCTTCACTCAGAGTGTGATCTTAGGCACATGATCAGAATATTAGATATAATGTACCATGTCTGTCTCTGCCACCAGTATTGGTGACTCTGCCTAAGATCACACTGATGGGTGAATCAAGCTTCAGTCACAGTGTGATCTTAGGCACATGATCATAATGTTAGGTATAATGTACCATGTCTGTCTCTGCCAACAGTATGTGTGACTCTGCCTAAGATCACAGTGATGGGTGAATCAAGCTTCAGTCACAGTGTGATCTTAGGCACATGATCAGAATGTTACATATAATGTACCATGTCTGTCTCTGCCAACAGTATGTGTGACTCTGCCTAAGATCACACTGATGGGTGAATCAAGCTTCAGTCACAGTGTGATCTTAGGCACATGATCAGAATGTTAGATATAATGTACCATGTCTGTCTCTGCCAACAGAATGTGTGTCTCAGCCTAAGATCACAGTGATGGGTGAATCAAGCTTCAGTGACAGTGTGATCTTAGGCACATGATCAGAATGTTAGATATAATGTACCATGTCTGTCTCTGCCAACAGTATGTGTGAATCTGCCTAAGATCACAGTGATGGGTGAATCAAGCGCCAGTCACAGTGTGATCTTAGGCACATGATCAGAATGTTACATATAATGTACCATGTCTGTCTCTGCCAACAGTATGTGTGTCTCTGCCTAAGATCACAAAGATGGGTGAATCAAGCTTCAGTCACAGTGTGATGTTAGGCACATGATCACAATGTTACATATAATGTACCATGTCTGTCTCTGCCAACAGTATGTGTGACTCTGCCTAAGATCACAGTGATGGGTGAATCAAGCTTCACTCAGAGTGTGATCTTAGGCACATGATCAGAATGTTAGATATAATGTACCATGTCTGTCTCTGCCACCAGTATTGGTGACTCTGCCTAAGATCACACTGATGGGTGAATCAAGCTTCAGTCACAGTGTGATCTTAGGCACATGATCAGAATGTTAGGTATAATGTACCATGTCTGTCTCTGCCAACAGTATGTGTGACTCTGCCTAAGATCACAGTGATGGGTGAATCAAGCTTCACTCAGAGTGTGATATTAGGCACATGATCAGAATGTTAGATATAATGTAACATGTCTGTCTCCGCCACCCGTATTGGTGACTCTGCCTAAGATCACACTGATGGGTGAATCAAGCTTCAGTCACGGTGTGATCTTAGGCACATGATCAGAATGTTACATATAATGTACCATGTCTGTCTCTGCCAACAGTATGTGTGACTCTGCCTAAGATCACACTGATGGGTGAATCAAGCTTCAGTCACAGTGTGATCTTAGGCACATGATCAGAATGTTAGATATAATGTACCATGTCTGTCTCTGCCAACAGTATGTGAGTCTCAGCCTAAGATCACAGTGATGGGTGAATCAAGCTTCAGTCACAGTGTGATCTTAGGCACATGATCAGAATGTTAGATATAATGTACCATGTCTGTCTCTGCCAACAGTATGTGTGAATCTGCCTAAGATCACAGTGATCGGTGAATCAAGCTTCGGTCACAGTGTGATCTTGGGCACATGATCAGAATGTTACATATAATGTACCATGTCTGTCTCTGCCAACAGTATGTGTGTCTCTGCCTAAGATCACAGTGATGGGTGAATCAAGCTTCAGTCACAGTGTGATCTTAGGCACATGATCAGAATGTTAGATATATTGTACCATGTCTGTCTCTGCCAACAGCATGTGTGACTCTGCCTAAGATCACACTGATGGGTGAATGAAGCTTCAGTCACAGTGTGATCTTAGGCACATGATCAGAATGTTACATATAATGTACCATGTCTGTCTCTGCCAACAGTATGTGTGACTCTGCCTAAGATCACACTGATGGGTGAATCAAGCTTCAGTCACAGTGTGATCTTAGGCACATGATCAGAATGTTAGATATAATGTACCATGTCTGTCTCTGCCAACAGTATATGTGTCTCAGCCTAAGATCACAGTGATGGGTGAATCAAGCTTCAGTCACAGTGTGATCTTAGGCACATGATCAGAATGTTAGATATAATGTACCATGTCTGTCTCTGCCAACAGTATGTGCGAATCTGCCTAAGATCACAGTGATGGGTGAATCAAGCTTCAGTCACAGTGTGATCTTAGGCACATGATCAGAATGTTACATATAATGTACCATGTCTGTCTCTGCCAACAGTATGTGTGTCTCTGCCTAAGATCACAGTGATGGGTGAATCAAGCTTCAGTCACAGTGTGATCTTAGGCACATGATCAGAATGTTAGATATAATGTACCATGTCTGTGTCTGCCAACAGCATGTGTGACTCTGCCTAAGATAACAGTGATGGGTGAATCAAGCTTCACTCAGAGTGTGATCTTAGGCACATGATCAGAATGTTAGATATAATGTACCATGTCTGTCTCTGCCAACAGCATGTGTCTCTCTGCCTAAGATCACAGTGAAGGGTGAATCAAGCTTCACTCACAGTGTAATCTTAGGCACTTGATCAGAATGTTAGATATAATGTACCATGTCTGTCTCTGCCAACAGTATGTGTGACTCTGCCTAAGATCACACTGATGGGTGAATCAAGCTTCAGTCACAGTGTGATCTTAGGCACATGATCAGAATGTTAGATATATTGTACCATGTCTGTCTCTGCCAACAGTATGTGTGACTCTGCCTAAGATCACACTGATGGGTGAATGAAGCTTCAGTCACAGTGTGATCTTAGGCACATGATCAGAATGTTACATATAATGTACCATGTCTGTCTCTGCCAACAGTATGTGTGACTCTGCCTAAGATCACACTGATGGGTGAATCAAGCTTCAGTCACAGTGTGATCTTAGGCACATGATCAGAATGTTAGATATAATGTACCATGTCTGTCTCTGCCAACAGTATATGTGTCTCAGCCTAAGATCACAGTGATGGGTGAATCAAGCTTCAGTCACAGTGTGATCTTAGGCACATGATCAGAATGTTAGATATAATGTACCATGTCTGTCTCTGCCAACAGTATGTGTGAATCTGCCTAAGATCACAGTGATGGGTGAATCAAGCTTCAGTCACAGTGTGATCTTAGGCACATGATCAGAATGTTACATATAATGTACCATGTCTGTCTCTGCCAACAGTATGTGTGTCTCTGCCTAAGATCACAGTGATGGGTGAATCAAGCTTCAGTCACAGTGTGATCTTAGGCACATGATCAGAATGTTAGATATAATGTACCATGTCTGTCTCTGCCAACAGCATGTGTGACTCTGCCTAAGATAACAGTGATGGGTGAATCAAGCTTCACTCAGAGTGTGATCTTAGGCACATGATCAGAATGTTAGATATAATGTACCATGTCTGTCTCTGCCAACAGCATGTGTGTCTCTGCCTAAGATCACAGTGAAGGGTGAATCAAGCTTCACTCACAGTGTAATCTTAGGGACTTGATCAGAATGTTAGATATAATGTACCATGTCTGTCTCTGCCAACAGTATGTGTGACTCTGCCTAAGATCACACTGATGGGTGAATCAAGCTTCAGTCACGGTGTGATCTTAGGCACATGATCAGAATGTTAGATATATTGTACCATGTCTGTCTCTGCCAACAGTATGTGTGACTCTGCCTAAGATCACAGTGATGGGTGAATCGAGCTTCAGTCAGAGTGTGATCTTAGGCACATGATCAGAATGTTAGATATAATGTACCATGTCTGTCTCTGCCAACAGTATGTGTGACTCTGCCTAAGATCACACTGATGGGTGAATCAAGCTTCAGTCACAGTGTGATCTTAGGCACATGATCAGAATGTTAGATATAATGTACCATGTCTGTCTCTGCCAACAGTATGTGTGACTCTGCCTAAGATCACAGTGATGGGTGAATCAAGCTTCAGTCACAGTGTGATCTTAGGCACATGTGATGACAGATATACAAAGAGAGAAATGACACACATAAAAGGAGAGATTATGCACATGCATAGTGACATGAGATACAGACACAGAGTACCTTTTAAGCTAAAAGAGACAAACTATTCTAAGTCACAGGTGATATTATTGAGAAATGTGAAAATGTAATTCTAGAAACTTAGTGTGATCATTGACAATTTTTTTTTAAAGCCAGACATTTCACCAGAAAACTTTTTACCTAGTAAATCATTTTTGACACAAAGCAAAGCACATGTAATGTAAATCAGCTTTTTGTTCTATACTACTGTTTATATCGTTTACTTATTGTAATTGATATGTAATATGTTTGTAGTGGTCTATAATATGTTATTTTTTCTTTACCACAGATTATAATCATCTCTACAAAGGAAAAATAATATGCCGTCTAAACAAAGACGAGCACAAAAATATAAAAAGGATTTAAGGTCTAAGGAAAGAAAAATAGAAGACTCATCTAAAACAAAATCTTCAGTCAACAAAACTAATGCTCCTGGTAAGCAAACAAAATTTTTTCTCAGGAACTTATTGAAATGTCAAAAAATAAAAAATGTGACTTCAAAGAAAAGTAAGACACCTTTAATTACAAAAAAGAAAGTGTGTCTCTCCAAAAATGTTAGATCTCTAGAAGGAGATGACATTGTCTATGACAATAGACGGAGAAATCAATTTATTGAAATTCGTAGACGAATGTTTTATAACAGAATTATATCTAATTTATTAAAAAATGTAACAAGGTATAACAAAAAGACCGCTTTTTACAAGAAAAAAAGCATAATTAAGATTGTGGATGAAGCATTTAAAGTGAAAAATAAGTTATATGGATTAGTAATGAATAGAATTCGTACACTAGATAAAGTAATCAATGTGTTCAAATCAAAATGTAAGTGGAAGAGAGTAATTAATCGGACTAATTTGTGTGATGTTTTTTCTGGAGAATGGGAGCATAGTTCAAGTTGTGAGCCATTTTTTAATGAAGAAAGTTACTTTCAGGATAATGATTTGGTGCATGCAGTTGACACCAGTGGTCGAGCATATGAGGTGAAGGACGGTTGTCCGGTTGAAAAAGAAAAGATTGTGCCTAGAAATACAGAAGAGGTGTTAGCTGATGAAGTTTTAGGGAGATGTCCTAAGGCTCCAGTCTATACTTGGAATTGTAGTAGTATTTGTAGTGTGCGACAGGATTCAATTGATTTGATTCGCAGTTTCTTACGGACATATACTAAGAAAAGTCTAAAACAAAAGATTACATTTTTGCAAGAGTTAGATCCTTGTAGAGTGAGAGAAAAAAACAGGTTTGCAACGGCATTCACTGGCTTGTCTTTCAAGAAAAGTATGTCAGAGTGTTTTTCATCATTTTAGGATGTTAGCAGTGCATCATAATAAAGTGAGGAAATTAGTGAGAAGGTTGTATTATGCAAAAAGTCCAGCACTTAAACTAAAACAGTTAAACCGTGCTCTTTTGCATGGAACTGAATTAGATGTGAAAAACATTTGTGAAGAAATTGAGTTTTGTTACTTTGGTGAAAAAGAGGTCAGTGCAGAAACTGATACAGTAATAGTAAGTAATGTAGAAGAGAATGTAGAGATTTCAAGTACAGACAAATTTGAACATGAAATTACAAAGTTTAAGGTGAATTCAAGTGAAAGGCCTAATTTTACTTGTGTGTGTTGTCGACGAATTCATTTTAAGCATCAAACTAGATTAGTTGATTTATACGTAAAAAGTGAAAAGATAAATAATTATGAGTGGAAGGATTTTGCAACTTATTTGTTGGTAGAAAATTGTTTTGATTTGGGTTCTGATCAACGTATTTGTAAATATTGTTATAATAAATTAAATGAAAATAGAATGCCTGCTAGAGCTGTCCATAATAATCTGGAGTTGGTAGACATTCCTTCTGAATTGATGTATTTAAATACCTATGAGTCTATTCTGATTCAATGTGTGCATCCTTTTTAGGCTATTGTTCGCATGGAGCCTAAGACAGGGAAATTGCCTCCTTCAGATTTACAGAGAGGATTAAAGGGAAGAGTTGTTTATTTGCCTCTAGATTTTAAGAAAAATATTGATACAATTGGTGTCGAAAAAGTAGAAGAGGAACCTCTGGTTATTCTAGTTAATGGTGTTCCGACAAAGAGTAAGAAAATCTGGCAAGAATTAGTGGATGTTTGGAAAGTCAAGAAGGCAACGTTGTATCTGATAAAAAATATTCAGTACCATAAAAATGTGTATAATAATAATAATAATAATAATCCACATTTGTAAAGCGCACAATCACCCGTAAGGGTCTCTAGGCGCTGGGGGCCGTCAGGAAGATTAAGCAAGCTATTGCCCAGAGTCACATGGTGCTGGGCTAACCTGCCGCCGGAGCCAGGGATCGAACCGTGATCCCCAGATCCCAGCGTCAGTCGCCCTAGCCGCGGCGCCACACCTCTTCACTCTGTATGTGGAAGAAGAGGAAACAACTGTAGAACACGACACTGATTTCTCAGCTGGGCAAATTGAAAAAGTTGATGTCTCTGGAAGTGAAGAAATTTATGAACATTATAGTGTTCATCCATTGCATTCCAAAGAAGTAATGGGGAATGCTATTGACTTGTTTCAAATGAAAGAAGCAAAAGGAAGTCCCATTAGTGTATGGGAAGAAAGTTTGGAAGCTCGTTGTTTTCCACAGTTATTCCCAACAGGTAAAGGTGGACGATATGACGACCGACCTGTTCAAATTCCTGCATCTGAATACCGGACTTCAAGATTATATGCAGAAGATCCAAGGTTTCGTCAATGCATTCCATATTTGTTCCATCTACTGTTTGAGAGTTACTTGTCTGGACTATCTTATGCAGTAAACCATATACTGAAAAGTGGAGCACATCTACAAAATGTTTTGGCAAGGGATTTCATGGATAAAGTAGAACTTGCAGACAGTGTTTTGGAATCTCAGCTAATTAATCTCATGGCATGTCAGCGTGGTACTAATGAGCATTGGTACCGTCGTCATGGGGAATTGAAATGTATGCTAAGAAACTTAGGAACTCCTACATGGTTCCTCACTCTTAGCTGTGCTGAGTATGCTTGGGAAGACTTACTTGAATTTCTACGAGAGGCAAATAAAAACATTGAAAATATTGAATACAAGACACCTGGAGAACTGTGCTCTTTGGATCCAGTTAATGTATGCAGGTATTTCAATCATAGGTTTGAAGCTATGATGTCTTTTATTACAAACAAAAAAAATCCTCCGCTTGGAGAGGTGTTGGATTTCTTTTGGAGAAAGGAGTATCAAGCGAGAGGGGCTCCTCATATACATATGCTGCTATGGATTAAAGATTGCAAAAAACCCAGTTGATGGACAGAATGTAGAACAATGTCATACATTCACCCCAGTACAAGGATCTGGGCCTAAATCCATCATTTTTTTGCACTCCACACCACCCTGGGTTAGACACTGGCTATATGCAAATCAGCTCTGACCCTGTGCCTCATGGGAGCAGTCCAGTCCGAACGACCAAGCCATGTCTTTCCCACACCGGAATCAAGCATCCAAGGACCGGTTTCTGGCTATCAGCCTTCATCAGCCTGGATAGCTTGACTCCAGTGGTGTGGAGAGCCTAGGACTCACGTCTGAGCATACCCAGCCCACTCGGGGTGAAAATTGCAAAAAACACAGTTGATGGACAGAATGTAGAACAATGTCATACATTCACCCCAGTACAAGGATCTGGGTCTAAATCCATCGTTTTTTTGCACTCCACACCACCCTGGGTTAGACACTGGCTATATGCAAATCAGCTCTGACCCTGTGCCTCATGGGAACAGTCCAGTCCGAACGACCAAGCCATGTCTTTCCCACACCGGAATCAAGCATCCAAGGACCGGTTTCTGGCTATCAGCCTTCATCAGCCTGGATAGCTTGACTCCAGTGGTGTGGAGAGCCTGGGACTCACGTCTGAGCATACCCAGCCCACTCGGGGTGAAAATTGCAAAAAACACAGTTGATGGGCAGAATGTAGAACAATGTCATACATTCACCCCAGTACAAGGATCGGGGCCTAAATCCGTCGTTTTTTTGCACTCCACACCACCCTGGGTTAGACACTGGCTATATGCAAATCAGCTCTGACCCTGTGCCTCATGGGAACAGTCCAGTCCGAACTACCAAGCCATGTCTTTCCCAGACCGGAATCAAGCATCCAAGGACCGGTTTCTAGCTATCAGCCTTCATCAGCCTGGATAGCTTGACTCCAGTGGTGTGGAGAGCCTGGGACTCACGTCTGAGCATACCCAGCCCACTCGGGGTGAAAATTGCAAAAAACACAGTTGATGGACATAATGTAGAACAATGTCATACATTCACCCCAGTACAAGGATCTGGGCCTAAATCCATAATTTTTTTGCACTCCACACCACCCTGGGTTAGACACTGGCTATATGCAAATCAGCTCTGACCCTGTGCCTCATGGGAACAGTCCAGTCCGAACTACCAAGCCATGTCTTTCCCAGACCGGAATCAAGCATCCAAGGACCGGTTTCTGGCTATCAGCCTCATCAGCCTGGATAGCTTGACTCCAGTGGTGTGGAGAGCCTGGGACTCACGTCTGAGTATACCCAGCCCACTCGGGTGAGAATTGCAAAAAACACAGTTGATGGACAGAATGTAGAACAATGTCATACATTCACCCCAGTACAAGGATCTGGGCCTAAATCCATCGTTTTTTTGCACTCCACACCACCCTGGGTTAGACACTGGCTATATGCAAATCAGCTCTGACCCTGTGCCTCATGGGAACAGTCCAGTCCGAACTACCAAGCCATGTCTTTCCCAGACCGGAATCAAGCATCCAAGGACCGGTTTCTGGCTATCAGCCTTCATCAGCCTGGATAGCTTGACTCCAGTGGTGTGGAGAGCCTGGGACTCACGTCTGAGCATACCCAGCCCACTCGGGGTGAAAATCGCAAAAAACACAGTTGATGGACAGAATGTAGAACAATGTCATACATTCACCCCAGTACAAGGATCTGGGCCTAAATCCATCGTTTTTTTGCACTCCACACCACCCTGGGTTAGACACTGGCTATATGCAAATCAGCTCTGTCCCTGTGCCTCATGGGAACAGTCCAGTCCGAACTACCAAGCCATGTCTTTCCCAGACCGGAATCAAGCATCCAAGGACCGGTTTCTGGCTATCAGCCTTCATCAGCCTGGATAGCTTGACTCCAGTGGTGTGGAGAGCCTGGGACTCACGTCTGAGCATACCCAGCCCACTCGGGGTGAAAATTGCAAAAAACACAGTTGATGGACAGAATGTAGAACAATGTTATACATTCACCCAAGTACAAGAATCTGGGCCTAAATCCATCGTTTTTTTGCACTCCACACCACCCTGGGTTAGACACTGGCTATATGCAAATCAGCTCTGACCCTGTGCCTCATTGGAACAGTCCAGTCCGAACTACCAAGCCATGTCTTTCCCAGACCGGAATACATATTATCCAAATAGAAAGTAGTACTCATCTTGAGAACGTTTGACTTTATGAAGTTCTGCAAACCTATATTTTTAAAAAGAACGTCACAGAAGACATCAATACAGGTGTATATGCTGTAATTGGTTGTGAATGCTGTCTAGTGAAACAAAGAAAAGGACATTTGATTAATCATCGAAAATTGAGTTGTGATTCTCCAGACAAAAGGGAATTTTATTACTTAGCTCTTTCGCAACTCTTTAAGCCTTGGCGTACAGAAGAGGAACTACTTGGAGATTTTCTTACTTATGAAGATTCGTTCAATGCAACCAAGGATACGATAGAATGTCCTGTTTTTTCAAATTATCTGCAAATGATTCCAGTCTGGGAAAGACATGGTTTAGTAGTTCGTACTGGACTGTTCCCATGAGGCACAGGGTCAGAGCTGATTTGCATATAGCCAGTGTCTAACCCAGGGTGGTGTGGAGTGCAAACAAACGATGGATTTAGGCCCAGACCCTTGTACTGGGGTGAATGTATGACATTGTTCTACATTCTGTCCATCAACTGTTTTTTTTTTGCAATTTTCACCCCGAGTGGGCTGGGTATGCTCAGACGTGAGTCCCAGGCTCTCCACACCACTGGAGTCAAGCTATCCAGGCTGATGAAGGCTGATAGCCAGAAACCGGTCCTTGGATGCTTGATTCCGGTCTGGGAAAGACATGGCTTAGTAGTTCGGACTGGACTGTTCCCATGAGGCACAGGGTCAGAGCTGATTTGCATATAGCCAGTGTCTAACCCAGGGTGGTGTGGAGTGCAAAAAAAGATGGATTTAGGCCCAGATCCTTGTACTGGGGTGAATGTATGACATTGTTCTACATTCTGTCCATCAACTGGGTTTTTTGCAATTTTCACCCCGAGTGGGCTGGGTATGCTCAGACGTGAGTCCCAGGCTCTCCACACCACTGGAGTCAAGCTATCCAGGCTGATTAAGGATGATAGCCAGAACCCGGTCCTTGGATGCTTGATTCCGGTCTGGGAAAGACATGGCTTAGTAGTTCAGACTGGACTGTTCCCATGAGGCACAGGGTCAGTGCTGATTTGCATATAGCCAGTGTCTAACCCAGGGTGGTGTGGAGTGCAAAAAAAACAATGGATTTAGGCCCAGATCCTTGTACTGGGGTGAATGTATGACATTGTTCTACATTCTGTCCATCAACTGTGTTTTTTGCTATGGATTAAAGATGCACCAAAATTTGGAACAGATTCAGATGAGAAAGTGATGAATTTCATTGAGCAGTATTCTACATGTGCTGTTCCGAAAAGTACAGAAGAAAACAATTTTGAGACATCAAGTTTTACGCTTTCAAACCCATCGTTATGGGAAATACTGTCGTCGAAAATACAAATCCAAGGACAAATTCTACATGAAATGTCGTTTTGCATTTCCACGTCCAGTAACATCGAAAGAAAGAGTCAACAATTTTATGGCTTCTCTGCGACATACTGTGACAAGAAAATCACCCAAAAATACATACAATCTAAAAAGAAATGAGGAATCCAAATTCATAAATGACTACAACCCAGTCATTTTGTCCATGTGGAATGCTGACATGGATATTCAATATGTGGCTGACAACTCTATTGCTGTGGCTCGATTTGTGACGTCTTACATCACAAAATCAGAAAAGACGGAACTGAAGGAAATGTGGGAGGAAATTTCACACGAAAAGAGTCTAAGCAAGAAATTATACAGTTACAGTGTGAAGATGTTGTCGCATCGAGAAATTGGAGCATATGAATGTTCTGATCGGTTATCATCAGCAAGTCTATATGCCAAATCTAGAACCATCATTGGGTGAGTCTAGGTCTTGCTGCAACACGAAACCGAGTTTTGAAATCTGTACAAGAAATAGAGTATTTGGCTGAGAAAGAACCAGACAGTACAGATATTCTGAAGACAAACATGTTGGATACATATTATCCAAATAGAAGTACTCATCTTGAGAACGTTTGTTTTTATGAAGTTCTGCAAACCTATATTTTTAAAAAGAACGTCACAGAAGACATCAATAAAGGTGTATATGCTGTAATTGGTTGTGAATGCTGTCTAGTGAAACAAAGAAAAGGACATTTGATTAATCATCGAAAATTGAGTTGTGATTCTCCAGACAAAAGGGAATTTTATTACTTAGCTCTTTCGCAACTCTTTAAGCCTTGGCGTACAGAAGAGGAACTACTTGGAGATTTTCTTACTTATGAAGATTTGTTCAATGCAACCAAGGATACGATAGAATGTCCTGTTTTTTCAAATTATTTGCAAATGTTAAACGAGGAAATGCAGCAAGAAGCTACAATTGCAGCAGAGATTGCTAGAGACAGTTCTCAAGATAGTCAGAGTTCTGCTTCATTGAGTCAGGATCCACTAGGAGGACCAATTATACAAAATGAAGCTGCCACTGCCATGGATAAAGTTGAAAGAGCCATGGAACAAGCTCAGGAGGATGGAGTTCACTTAGAAGATTTGGAAAAAGAACTAAACGTTGAGCAGAGACAAATATATGACGAAGTCACAAAACACATTGAGCATGGTTTATCTCATGAGAAAAAAGAGTGCTCATGTACATCATTTGTACCTGTCCGACTATATGTGAGTGGAGAAGCAGGAACTGGAAAAAGTTTCCTGATTAAAGCAATTGCAACGTATCTGCAGAAAACAACGGAGTCATCGCTCTCTTGTGTTGTTACTGCTCCAACTGGGTTGGCAGCACACAACATTAAAGGGATTACTTTACATCGCTTATTGATGCTGCCAGTGGAGCATGATAACAAATTACAATACCACAAGCTATCTGGAGAAGCTTGTTGTGAAGTTTCAAGAGTCCTAAAGAAAATGAAACTTCTTATCATTGATGAAGTAAGCATGGTATCAAACGTAATGCTTGCTTTTGTGCATTTAAGAATGCAAGAAATTCTTAAAACAGATTATGAAGTGTTATTTGGAGGGAAACACATCATTGTTTTTGGAGATTTACTGCAACTGACTCCAGTGAAAGGAAAGCCAGAGTTTAAAATGCTTACGCATGAAGATACCAGGAAGTGCTTAGGAAGCATTGGAAATGTTAATATATGGTTAAATTTCAAATATGCAGAACTGCTTCAAAATATGCGACAGGCAAAGGATGAAGATTATAAAAATATTCTACAAGATGTAAGAATTGGAAAACTAACTGAGCATGGCAAAGAAACTTTACATGGACGATTAATTTCAAATTTGTTTCCAAATGAAAATATTCTCCCAGAGAATATTTTTAAGAAAATTCCTGAAAACAAATCTGTCATATGCTTGATGCCAACTCTGCAAGAATGTTCAATCTTCAACAACAAAATGTTAAAGTTGAAAAATCAAGAGATTGTGAAACTGGAAGCTATTGATAAAATTGAACATGAAGGAGCAACTATTATTTTGTCAGAAAAGTTGAAATCAAACTTGGATTCTTTAGAGAAGACAATATCTAAAACTGCTGGTATGGAAAAGACTCTGTATGCATCTTTAAATTGTCGTATATTTTTACGACGTAATTTACATGTGGAAAGAGGTTTAGTAAATGGAGCAATGGGTCATGTTGTGGATTTTGTGAATTACCGAAATAGAGATGGAATTGAAATTATAAAAATTAAATTTGATGGTATTGAAGAAGTACAACAAATCAGTTGTTGTTCTGCCCGTTTTGTGCTTGTGAAAGATTTATATGTCCGCAGAAAACAGTTCACTGTTTCTTTGGCATATGCAGTAACTATTCATAAATCTCAAGGTTTAAGTGTTGATAGTGCTTTGGTGAATATTGGAAATTCTGTGTTCAAGGAGGGTATGGCATATGTTGCTTTATCTCGAGTCAGAACTTTATCAGGATTGTACTTGATTGATTTTGATGAGACAAAGATTAATGCAGATCTAAATTGTGTAAAAGAATAAAATAGGTTA
Organism: Lissotriton helveticus; assembly: GCF_964261635.1. Lineage (NCBI taxonomy): Eukaryota > Metazoa > Chordata > Amphibia > Caudata > Salamandridae > Lissotriton > Lissotriton helveticus. Next base: position 377,922,501 of record NC_136070.1, on the reverse strand, counting down.
AGAAGAGAGTATGCTCCAAATTTACCTCAATATCCTCTTTTTGAAAAGTGTGTGGTAGGCCGAAAAAGAAGAAATGAGAAAAATTGTAGTGAAGTTGTAATAATAATAAAATATAATCTTTATTCGGTTTTTTAGCATTTGCAAAAACCATAAAAGATGTCATGAAATACAAACATTCACAATAGAAAATGCAATAGATTATACGATTAAAAATGAGAATAAAAATGGCAACAATTTAGATAAAATATAGATAGGCCCTACATTTTAAAGGTTATTTCTGTGCCTTATGATGCACTTAAGGAAATTTAGTACATTGTACACGGTGGATTCAGAGTCCAAGTATTGTAGTGCCAACATAGCTGGGCGGCATTGTCTGTGGCCCCATTTTTTTAATAGAGGAATAAGCCATGTTTTTCGGTGGGGGTGAAAAAACTTGCAGAACAGTATTGTGTGGATGGTGGACTGTTTGGAAAGGCCATCACATGGGCATGGATCCATCTGAGTGTTCCAGTTGTTTTTTTCCGGGAATGTCACTAGTCTGAAAAAAAGGTTCATTCTGAACCTGGTAAGGAGCATCTTTTCGTATGTAGAAATCTCTAAGGTCAAATATAGCTGCATCTTCAGAGACTGCTGCGTCATAATTGCATGCATGACAGATTTTTTTGCAATCGATGAAGACAATCTCAGGGAATCCAGGTGGCTCAAAGCAATTTGCTTCAGATCTTTTTTGGATATGTTTTTTAGGTTTTCTGGTTCATGGTAATATTGTGATAACCCCAAGTCGGTAAAAAAGTGTCTTACATAGGAGAGCCAAGCTATTTTGTTGGCGTGGTCCAAACCCATAATATCCTGTAAGATGCTTTTGGTCAAATTATTTTTTTCCGACAGCCAGACTCGCCTCCAAAGCATAAGTGGTTGGATTTTAATTAGATCTTCAATGTATGAGATTCCCAGTTCTATGTGTGAGGCATAGGTGGAAGTGCCTCGTGGGGTTGATAAAAGGAATCTCATGAAAGTGTTTTCTTCTTTTTGTATGGAGCAGATGGATGTATGACCCCAAATCCCTGCACCATATAGTGCAATGGATTGGCATTTCGCAGCATATATCTGTAGTAGTTCTACTGGAGGTCTTTTTCCAAGCTTATTTGAAAATTTCATCAGCGCCAGGATTGCTCGTTTAAATAGATGTCTCCTGGCCTCAACCGCCGCTTTCCAATTCAGGGCGTCATCTATCATAATACCTAAATATGGGTATTGTGAGGTTTTTTCAATTTTTTGATTATTCAGAAAGATGGACTTGGATACTTTTCTTGGTCCGCCAACCACCATAACAAAAGTTTTTTTGATGTTGATGTGCAAATCCAAGGCACCCATGAAGTCTGCGTATTTAGATAAGGATTTCTGCAATTCAATGGGAGTTCGAGCTAAAATGACTGCATCGTCAGCGTAGAGTAACGCTGGGATCAAGCGATCTTTTGCTCTTGGAAGGTCCTTCCCCCCTCTCAGCATGGCCTCTTCCAGTCCGTTGGTGTAAAGAGAGAAGAGGAAGGGGGCCAGGACGCAACCTTGCCTCACTCCCCGCTCTACTCTGAATTGTGCCGTCAGTTCTCCTCTTGTCCCATACCTCACTCTCGCAGTAGCTTTACTGTAAAGCTCCCTTAAAAAATCCAAAAGGGGGGGATCGACCCCCATAGTGCCCAACAGTGACCAAAGCTTTGCATGTGAAACGCAATCGAAGGCGGAAGACAAGTCCACGTATACCATATAAATGGCACCAGGTTTAGCGTGGGTGTATTTAGATGTAAGCAGGCTTAGATTTAGGGCCTGTTCGATGGTTCCAAAGCCCTCCCTGAAGCCAAACTGTAGGTGCGAAAGGATGTTTTTATCTTCTACCCATTGTTGTAGCTTTCCGAGGAGAACTCTGCCGACTAATTTGCCCAGAGAGTCGAGAAGGGAGATTGGGCGATAGCACTTAGGGTCCTGTCGCTCCCCCTTCTTATAGATTGGGACCATGATGGAAGAAGACCATGAGTCTAGCAGGCCGAGTTTCGATGTTGCTATACAAACTCTTGTAATTATTGGTACCCAGAGGTCGGGAAGGTGTTTAAATAAGTCGACTGGGACCCCATCGGGGCCTGGGGCTTTTCCGGACTTACTTGAAGGAAGCGCCATTTCAAAGTCCTGCAGATCGACCTCCAGTTGTATGGGATAGACTACTGGATTAAAGTTGCACTCGTGATCTTCGGTGTTGGATCGCAATTTGAAGATTTTTGAAAAATGGTTCACCCACGTTTCTTCGTCAATAGCTACGTCTATTTTTGGGGCGTTGGAGTCGGTTAGCAGAGGGGATTTGACTATTTTCCAGAATGCCTGACTGTCTTTCTGAAGTGCACTCTTGTGCAGGGCATTCCACAAGGATTGTTTTAGCTCTTTTTTCCTTGTGCTTCTGGCGATATTATACTCCCGTCGAAGAGTTTGGATGATTGTTTTATCTCTGGTTGGATTTCCGAGAGCTTTCCTCATGTTGGTCTGCGCTTTAGTACAGTCTCGATTGAACCAACCTATAGCGGTTTTCTTATTTTGATTGGGTGTGTTGGTTAACAATTTTTTTACTTGTTCTATTATTAGGTTGAAGTTTTCCAAAATTTGATTAGGCTCTGCATGTGGGTCGAGACAGATCAAGATGTTGTTATAAGCGGTTGCTACTAGCCGTTTTGTAAGAATGTTGGGGTCCACTTTTTCCCATTTTATCGTGAATCCGTTACTTTTACCCAGTTCGAGCCTATGCTGGGTTAGCGTATTTGCTATAGTTGCCATCAATGAACTATGTCGGGTTGTTTGAAGTTTTAGGCTTAATGCAGAATGATCACTGAGGTTGTTTTCCAAGATTAACATACTGGTAATTTGATCTTTCAAGCCTTCAGTGACAATTACATAGTCCACAGTAGTTTCGTGGCCCCTTCCTCTGTAAGTGGGTTCTAACCTATTGTTAAACTTTTGGATGGGGTTTATAATTTGCAAATCCAGATCAGAAAGTATTCTATTCATAGCTGGCCCCACTCCTGAGTGGATAAAGTGGACAAGGGGGTTATCATGTTCGTCTACCAATCCACAATTGTCATTTTTGGAGCAGGAATGGAGGTTAAAATCTCCTCCCCAGATTACATGGGAATTTTCTTTTTTCTGTTTAGGATGACAATGTTCAGCTATTTTTTCTTCAATTCGTAAAAGAACGGCTAAGAAGTTATCATCCTCTAAGTTGTTATATATGTTGATTATTGTGATAGGGAGATTTTTGCCAATTATAAGAGTGAGGATCTGGAAGTTCGATAGTAGATCTGCCTTGTGAATCTTTGTGTCAGCAATTGTATTTGCCAGGTAGATTACCAATCCCCCTTTGGGTCTGCCTGAAATGCTGGGAAGGGCAGGAGATGTGAATATCCTGTACCCCACGAGGTGAAGGGGGGTCGTTGCCCAAGTCTCTTGTAGGCAGATAATTTGTGTGTGCTTCAAGAAGCCGGCAACCGAACCATCCTCAATTTTGTTTCTGAGGCCAGCCACATTCCAAAAAACTATCGAAAGCTGGGTAAATGTATTGTCTGAGGCTGTGTTTTTCGTTTGTGGAGGGGCGGGAAGGGAGGTGCGAGGATCCGGAGTTATTCGAGAGGCCTCCGGGCTTTTGATTTTTGGTCAATCGACCATTTCCAGGCCGCTGAACCTGTTCGTGGTCGATATACCTCGCCAATTTTGTCCATTAGTGTTATCTCTGTAGTTGGATCCAAATAGTTGATGAGGTGGTCTCTCCCACTGCTCCCAGGTTCTGGATCTGTTTTGTGGGCCCACAATCTGCCAAGGTACTTCTCTCTGCTGGTGATTTCGATTTACTAACCACCAGGAGTCATCCTGATTACTATAACACGGTGGTAGCCTTGGCCCAGCGACCTCTAGCTCCCACGGCTGCGGAATTGGTTTCCGCCAGATGGTATCAGTATGGCGAGTATGATTGTGAGTGTTATACCTTTTTGGGTAGAAGTAGGACAACGATCTTGTTGCGATCCCCCCCGAGGTGCTGTTGAATTCCCAGGAGCAGATGTACTCGGCTATACTGGGTTCCTCAAACGTAATTACAATGCAATCACCCCGGATAGTTTTTTTCCTATTGCCTACCCACGGGGTCCGACATACTGACGCTATTCTGCTGTTCCAGGGAGGCGGGACGGGGCGGTTTATATTCAACCAATGCTGAACCTTGTTCTGTAGAGACCAATTGGGTTCAGTTCCCTCACCTGTGAGTTCGGGTACCCCTGTCATAACTACCACGTATGGAGATGCCTCAGGTGGCATATTTAGAGTAGGTCTTTGATCAATAGGCCTTCCTGGGGCACCTTTTGGTTTTGGTGGGTTTGTGTTTGTTGCGGCAGGGGTACTAGGAACGGGTGTGTTTATAGTTGGGGTGATTGCTGTTGGAGTTAATTGGCAACTGGGTTGTAAGGGGATGGTCAAGGGCTTGGGAACTGGTTTTTGTGCAGCAGGAGGATTAGCTACTATTCGAAGGGTTGGTGTAGATTGTGTTATGGTCTGTGGGGGAGGTAGAGTTACAGATTTCTTAACTGCAGGAAGAGTAGTCGTGGAAATTAGGGGTGGTTTTGGATGGGATTGTGGGGGAATAGGTTTAAGAGAGCCTGAGATTTTTGTTAGTTCCCTCTCAATATTAGTGAGTCTGGATTCTAGAGGACGAATGTAAGAATTTAGGAGAGATGCTATCTCCTTAATTAGCCTCGCTAGTTCTCTCTCTCTACCTGATTGCTGTGGGCTTGGGGGTTCTGGAGTTAAAGAATCTTGTAGGTCGTGTGGTAAGTGATGTACTATTACAACATTATTTGTTGGGGGAGCAGAGTGATGGGATAGTGTTGGAAGGTTTGTGTCATCGACCAAAACTGCATGATCGGTTGCTTTGGTATTTTCAGTGTGCTCAGAGTTTTTCCTAACGTTCCTTTTCTTTATAGCTCCCTCCCGCCTCCCTCTCATTTGCCTTGTTTCTTCAGGCGTTGGGTCAGGGAAAATGTCAGGGTTTTTTTCCAGATCGCTTTCTGTAAAAGTTACTGAGATTTGTGATGCTGAAAGGTCAACATTGTTCGGAAGGCTAAGCCTGTTTGAGATCACCATGGTTTGGCTAGATGCTGACTGTACTTCTGGGGTTTTTGCAGTTGCCAGTAGTCCCAGTGAGGATCGACGAGCGATTTCAAGTTCGGTTGAGACTCTCCTCTCAATTAAACTTATGCTTTGGTCGATAAATGTGTTTGCTTTAGCTAAAAAGTCATCCATTGGGCCCAGTAGTATTTCTCCTATACCATTCTTTTTTGTTTTTTTCTGCTTGCTAGATCTTGTGTTCATTCTTGTGGTCATTTTCCAATAAATAAGCGTTGAGAGCTCTTTTTGTGTTATCTATCAAATTATAAGAGTATTCAATAAAGATAATTAATACCTGTGTTGGAACGACCTGGATGTGAACTTAGGGGGGTGGGCCGGACCGGACTCTCACGTTCTCGAACGGCCTCAAACGGCCCGCTCTTTGCCCGGTCTTCGCCCCGGGCTACGACCCGCGCGCGTCCCGCTGCGCGGAGGAAGTAGTGTAAGTTATATGCTTGTGGGCGGTGGGCGTCTCCGCCGGGGGAAGAGGAACCAGCTGTACAACGTGGAGGTTGCTGGTCCTCGCAGTCCCCCGGCTCACTGGTGGTGATTTCAATTGCCTAGCCTCGACCCAGGGGACTCAAGCTGGGAGCGCTGTGCACGCCCTGCCGATTGCAGGGCTCGGTCACACCAGCGAGTCCTCGTAGAGGGGAGGCGGCACGCAGAGGAAACGGGAACCAAAGGCAGACGGAGCTCTGCTCTTTCCGTGGACAATGCAGGCAGCACGCTACCGGAGTTAGCTGAGTGAGTGGCACCCGCGGAGCGGGTGTCACGAAAGGTAATGGGCTGATGGGCGTGTCCGTGGGCGTCTCCGCCGGGGGAAGAGGAACCAGCTGTACAACGTGGAGGTTGCTGGTCCTCGCAGTCCCCCGGCTCACTGGTGGTGATTTCAATTGCCTAGCCTCGACCCAGGGGACTCAAGCTGGGAGCGCTGTGCACGCCCTGCCGATTGCAGGGCTCGCTCACACCAGCGAGTCCTCGTAGAGGGGAGGCGGCACGCAGAGGAAACGGGAACCAAAGGCAGACGGAGCTCTGCTCTTTCCGTGGACAATGCAGGCAGCACGCTACTGGAGTTAGCTGAGTGAGTGGCAAAAAGAAAAAATGTAAATGAGCCAGTAATTGTAAGCAGAAACTAAATGGATTCAGTTAAAGATGTTGTTGGATTTCAGTTTGAAAATAGTGCTGGTGTCAACTGCTATGCTAATGTAGTGGTTAATGTTGTTTTCTTTCTCCAAACTGTACAAGAACAGATTGCTGAAAATCGTGATCAAACATTTTGTTGTTTATTAAATTCTGTATTAGAGAAATGTAGCAGTGATAGAACAAAAATACAAAGTGTTTCTGAAATTCGAAAGGTTTTAGACATATGTTCTGGTCTAAATCAATTTTCACAGAATATTCAGCAAGATTGTCAGGAATTTCTAATGTATATGCTTGTTGTATTGCAAGATGAAGGTGTAGATGTAGAAAATCTTTTTGGCCTTTCTTATAAATGGCAACATGACTGCGACAATTTCTCCTTTTCAAGTAGTACTACAGTAGACACTGAAAGATTTATATATTTGACTTTACCAGACTGCAAATCAGTGTCTTTTAATAATCTAGTTAGAGAAGCAAATCAAAACATGGCCTGTACTCAATGTAAATCTGCAATGCTATCAACTTTATTTTTACGAAGATATGGACAGTATGTTATTTTAATGTTCCAACGATGTAGACCTGATGGAACTAAATTGACAACATTAATTAAAAATGTTGTGGCTTCTCAATTATCAATTTCAGGAAGAACCTTTACAACTGTAGCAATTATTTACCATGATGGTCCTTCAACAACATCAGGACATTACACAGCTTATTTAAAATGTCAAAAAGGCTGGAAACACTGTAATGATACTCAATTGACTTTCAAACAACGTTTGCCTTCTGACTTACTAAATTCTTACCTAGTGTTCTTACAACCGAAATTTTAGGGAAGGTAATTGGCCTATGAAGATTGCAGCAGTTAATATAACTTAGTTTGCTGTTCAAAATTACTTTCTGAATGAGAGTAATGAAGATAATAAAAAACATGTAGATGTCATAGAGATAGTATATGAATATTATATAGTGTGTGCTGTGAGTATTATACAAATTATTTATAAAAAGTAAGCTAGAGGTGGAAATAAAACTCGTTTCATAATGTAAAAGATGTTGGAGCTTTTCTTTCAGAAAGTCGGGTAAATGAGAAATTAAGAATACTCTGGACTAATTTCCAAAGAAAAGGACTTTCCATATACTATTTGGCCTCATGGAAAAGTGGATGGATCAAAAGTGAGTTTAGATATGTTTTTTCAAAATTTTACATTATTTAAGAAAAGATTTTATGGGTTTTTTAAACACAATCATTTTGATCGTGGTTTTTTTTGCCCGCTGTTATATGATGAGTACTATTGAAGTCACTGTTTTAAGTGAAATTCAATATATTCTGAGAACAGCAAAAATAAACCATATAACATGTTGTTGAAATTATTTTGTATTTTCTATTATTAAATATATATTATTTTCCCATTCTCTTATGCTCACTTACCTATTTCCACCCTCTATCACTCCACTTAACTCACCCTCACTGGCCTTTTTTCACTCTCCCTCACCTCCCTTCCCTTATTCCACTTTCCTCACTTATTCTCATTAACCACTCCTTCACTGCCCTTTCCCTCTCTCCCATCCACTACTTTCCAGCTGTCAGTCACTCTACTTCACTCCCCTTCCCCTTGTTTTCTTTCTTTGCTCCCTCAATAATTCCCCTTCTCTCACTCACCTTATTACACTTCACTCACTCCTTCTCTCACTTCCTCTGTCCTCTCACATCCTCACTCCCTTTCCCTCACTCCCTGTCTCTTAGCTTCAGTCTCTCGATCCTCTCACTCTCTCACTCCTCTTCCGTCATTGCTTATTCTGTAAAACTCACCCACACTCCCTTACTTATCTTTCTTTGCTCTCTTACTCTTTCTGCCACTCTTTCCTTCACTACCTCTATGTTCTCACTCTTTGACTTCCTTTGTCTCAAGCTCATTTGCTTTTATCCTCTTTTTATTTTCCCTTTTTTATCAACCTCACTCTCCTTCACTCACCCTCCCTCACCCTTGTTCCCTTACTTCAGTTCCTTCAGTTAGCCTCAATCATCATCTTTAACTACCCTTCTTCTTTCTTTCGTCACGTACTCACCTTTTCCCAGTCCCTTTGCTTCACTTTTCTTCCTTTTCTTCCCTTCCTTTGCTCTCTCAGTCATTCTCCTTCCCTTAATCACCTTAATGCCCTTTACTCACTCTTTCTCTTACTCCCTCTATTCTCTCATATTCTCACTTGTCTTCCCTCACTCCCTCTCTGTTACCTTCACTCCCATTGTCTCCTCACTGTCTTACAAGCCTACATTCACCCTCACTCAAATTCCATGCCTCATTGTCATTAATCCACTGTTATTCACTCCTGCTTCTCTGTCACTCACTACCCTTTCTTTACTCCCCTTTCTGCCTTTAGTTTTCGCAATGCATATTCCTTTAGGATCTTACTCACCTTCAGTTTATTTCTCTCTCCTGCTCTTGTTCACTGTCACTGAATGTATCTATGTCATTATCCTTTTAGCAATTTGCTCTCTCTCTATTTCTTTTTAACTCTCTCTGACCTTCACCATTCCTTTGTTTTTCTTTCTGAGTCCTTCACTTCTACTTTATCTCTTACTAACCTTTTATGACTTTTAATGTCCTACTTAGTCTCTTGTATTGTAAAATATTTATTATAAATATTTTAACTTTTGTTTTGTCTCTCACAGATATAAATTTTAATGGAAATATGAAATTAAGTTTACATTACTTATAAGGTAAGTTTGATGTACAACATTTACTTTCCCTATACTCTTTTCCTTAACCTCACTACTCTTCTCTGATGCTCCCACACCTCTGTTCCCTTATTGCGCTTGCCTCACTTATTCTGAATCCCCACGTTTACTCCCCTTTTCCACACTCCTCTCTTACACTCACCTTCTTTCAGACCTTCTCCTTTACTTTCTTTCCTCTCTCTTCTCTTACTTCATTGCTTTACTCTTTTCCCTTCCCTTACTCTCCTTACTCCACTTCACTAACTCCTTCTCTTTCTTCCTCTGTCCTCTTAGTTCTACACTCCCCTTCCCTCAATCTCTTTCTGTTAGCCTCATTCTCTCTGTTCCCTTAGTCTCTCACTCCTCTTCTGTCACGCTCACACCCTATAACTCAGCCACACTGCCACACTCACCTTCTTTCAGACTTTCACCTTTACTTTCCTTCCTCTCTTTTCCCTTCCTTCACTGTTTTCCCTTCCCTTACTCTCGTTACTCCACTTCACTAATTCCTTCTCTTACTCCCTCTGTACTCTTACTTCTACACTCCCGTTCCCTCATTCTCTCTCTGTTACCCTCATTCTCTCCGTCCCTTTAGTCTCTCACTCCTCTTCTGTCACGCTCACTGCCTATAACTCAGCCATACTCCCACACTCACCTTCTTTCAGACCTTCTCCTTTACTTTCCTTCCTCTCTCTTTCCTTCCTTTGCTCCTTCACTCTTTTCTCTTCCCTTACTTTCTTACTCCACTTTACTAACTCCTTCTCTTACTCCCTCTGTCCTCTTAGTTCTACACTCCCCTTCTCTCATTCTCTCTCTGTTACCCTCATTTTCTCCATTCCCTTAGTCTCTCAGTCCTCTTCTGTCACACTCACTCCATATAACTCAGACATACTCCCACACTCAACTTCTTTCAGACCTTCTCCTTCACTTTCCTTTCTCTCTCTTCCCTTCTTTCACTCCTTCACTCTTTTCCCTTCTCTAACTGTCCTTACTCCACTACAGTAACTCTTTCTCTTACTGCCTCTGTCCTACTAGTTGTACACTCCCTTTCCCTCATTCTCTCTTTGTTAGCCTCACTCCTCTACTGTCACGCACACTCCCTATAACTCAGCCATACTCCCACACTCACGTACTTTGAGACCTTCTCCTTTACTTTCCTTCCTCTCTCTTCCCATCCTTCGCTCCTTCACTCTTTTCCCTTCCCTTACTCCCCTTACTCCACTTCAGTAACTCCTTCTCTCAATCCCCCTGTCCTCTAACTTACTCACTCCCCTTCTCTCACTCCCTCTCTGTTACCCCCATTCTCTCCGTCCTCTTAGTCTCTCACTCCTCTTCTATCACGCTCACTCCCTATAACTGAGCCATACTCCCACACTCACCTTCTTTCAGACCTTCTCCTTTACTTTCCTTCCTCTCTCTTCCCTTCCTTCACTCCTTCACTGCTTTCCCTTCCCTTACTCTCCTTACTCCACTTCACTAATTCCTTCTCTTACTCCCTCTGTCCTCTTACTTCTACACTCCCCTTCCCTCATTCTCTCTCTGTTAGCCTCATTCTCTCCGTCCCTTTAGTCTCTCACTCCTCTTCTGTCACGCTCACTCCCTATAACTCAGCCATACTCCCACAGTCACCTTCTTTCAAACCTTCTCCTTTACTTCCCATCCTCTCTCTTCCCTTCCTTCGCTCCTTCACTCTTTTCCCTTTCCTTACTTTCCTTACTCCACTTCACTAACTCCTTCTCTTACTCCCTCTGTCCTCTTAGTTCTACACTCCCCTTCCGTCATTCTCTCTATGTTAGCCTCATTCTTTCCGTCCCCTTAGTCTCTCAGTCCTCTTCTGTCACACTCACTCTGTATAACTCAGACATACTCCCACACTCAACTTCTTTCAGACCTTCTCCTTCACTTTCCTTTCTCTCTCTTCCCTTCTTTCACTCCTTCACTCTTTTCCCTTCTCTAACTGTCCTTACTCCACTACAGTAACTCTTTCTCTTACTGCCTCTGTCCTCTTAGTTGTACACTCCCTTTCCCTCATTCTCTCTCTGTTAGCCTCCTTCTCTCCGTCCCCTTAGTCTCTCACTCCTCTTCTGTTACACTCACTTCTTGTAAGTCAGCCATACTCCCACAGTCACCTTCTTTCAGACCTTCTCCTTTACTTTCCTTCCTCTCTCTTCCCTTCTTTCACTCCTTCATTCTTATTTATTCCCTTACTCTCCTTACTCCACTTTACTAACTCATTCTCTTACTCCCTCTGTCCTCTTAGTTGTACAATCCCCTTCCTTCATTCTCTCTCTGTTAGCCTCATTGTCTCTGTCCTCTTAGTTTCTCACTCCTCTTCTATCACGCTCACTGCCTATAACTCAGCCATACTCCCACACTCACCTTCTTTCAGACCTTCTCCTTTACTTTTCTTCCTCTCTCTTCCCTTCTTTCACTCCTTCACTCTTTTCCCTTCCCTTACTCTTCTTACTCCACTTTACTAACTCCTTGTTTTACTCCCTCTGTCCTCTTAGTTCTACACTCCCCTTCTCTCACTCTCTCTCTGTTAGCCTCATTCTCTCCATCCCCTTAATCTCTCACGCCTCTTCTGTCATGCTCACACCCTATAATTCAGCCATACTCCGACACTCATGTTCTTTCAAACCTTCTCCTTTACTTTCCATCCTGTCTCTTCCTTACTCTCCTAACTCCATTTCACTAACTCCTTCTCTTTCTCCCTCTGTCCTCTTAGTTCTACACTCCCCTTCCGTCATTCTCTTTCTGTTAGCCTCATTCTCTCACTCCTCTTCTGTCACACTCACTCCCTATAACTCAGCTACACTCCCACACTCACCTTCTTTCAAACCTTCTCCTTTACTTTCCTTCCTGTCTCTTCCTTTCTTTTGCTCCTTCACACTTTTCCCTTCCCTTACTCTCTTTACTCCACTTCACTAACTCCTTCTCTTTCTCCCTCTGTCCTCTTAGTTCTACTCTCCCCTTCCCTCATTCTCTCTCTGTTAGTCTCATTCTCTCCATCCCCTTAGTCTCTCACTTCTCTTCTGTCACGCTCACACCCTATAACTCAGCCATACTCCCACACTCACCTTCTTTCAATACCCCTACTTCACTTCCCTTCCCCTCTCGTCCCTTTTTTCCTCCCTCACTCATTTTCCTTTCCTTTCTCACTGCACTCCACTTCACTCACTCCTTTTGTATTTGTTTAGAATACAGCTCTTTTTGGAGAATTGGAGGTAGTTCTAAAAAGAACTGTTTTTTTTCTTCTTTTTAGGTTTTCTTAGTGAACAAAAACAAAAACAGGGAATGTCAAACTGCTCAACAGGAGCAAAATTAGGGGTGGGGACGGCAGCGGTGGTTTTCTCTTGTTCGGACGATGTTCATAATACTTTGTTCACCGTAACAAAGTAGTTCATCACAGTCTTTACATTTGATAGTGATGCCATCAAAAACAGGCTGAATATTAGGAATCAGCTGTTCAGGTCGCCCCCTCACCGATGATGCAGTTGGTCCTCCAGTCGAAGTTGAAGCACCATCCCTTGGAGCATCTCGTGCCAGAGCTCTGACATTCTCCCGGGCATAGTTCTGGGGGTGCCTCCTCTGAACGTGCCGAATCATGGTAGAATTTCAAAAACTGTATTTTCTTGTAGGGTCACCCCGTGAAAGGACAGTATGGCAAATTCTGCACTCCACCTTTGGAGCATTCGCCTTTTTTTTACCTGCTGGTATTGTAAAAAAATTCCAAATGAAGTGCTCCTTTACTCTGGGCTGAGGAGCCTCTTCCTGTATGAACTCATCCGAGTCCTCACTGCTACTGGTGGGTCTAGCAGCCATTATAATCCCAAAAAGGTTGAGCAGAAAAAAACAGGTCTTGCAGTCACAAAAGTGAAAGAATAAGTGAAGGAAATGTGTGGGGTTTTCATTCTTTGTAAAAAAAACTGTTAGCAACCAATGAAAAGTATTATTTTAAGGTCACATGACTTGACGCGCTTACGCTGCGCGCACCGGAGCGCTTCCGGGGGCGCTTACGCAGCACGAACGTGGGCGCTTCCGTGGGCGCTTACGCGGCGCGCCTAAATGACGTTTTGCTAGCTTTACGGAAATGCAAAATCATTTCCATTCTGAAAATCAAAAATACTACTTTTATAAGTACGGTACTGAATGTCTTGCATTATTATTTAGTTTTCATACATTTTTTTTTAAGAATCCCGAAATGGCGCTCTCGCTGCGCTCTCGGGTGAGCTTACCGGTGCGCGCACCCTGAGCGCTCCAAGACAAAATGATACGGGTAAGCTTACCGGTGCGCGCACCCTGAGCGCCCCAGGAAAAAATGATTAAAAAAAAGAAAAATACATTGAAAAAATATATTTTTTTAAATAAATTAATAATAATTAATAGTTATACAAAATAGCTAATAAAAAAACCACTTAAAATCGTAGGTTACAAACTCGATATACAAAGGAATTAGCTTTTAAAAAACCTTTGAAATTCACTGAAAAAAACAGAGGTTTCACAATCGTTATAGTTAGGAATTAGCATTTAAAAAACCTTTGAAATTCACTGAAAAAACCATCATCAGCAGTGGATTGCGGGGGCGCGAGTTATAGTGAGTCCAACTAACTATAATGGTTTTGTATGAGTAACTATAACTGGTGTGAAACCTATGGTTTTTTCAGTGAATTTCAGAGGTTTTTTAAATGCTAATTCCTAACTATAACAAATGTGAAACCTATGGTTTTTTCAGTGAATTTCAAAGGTTTTTGAAATGCTAATTCCTAACTATAACGATTGTGAACCCTCTGGTTTTTTCAGTGAATATATATATATATATATATATATATATATATATATATATATATATATATATATATATATATATTTTTCACGAACTGCCCAGCTTCGAGAGCGCACTCAACAACTCCCCTGGCCATCCGGCAATTTTCAAACCTCATTGCAGCCTGCATCTCACTTGTGCCATAGTATAACTTCATGCCGACGCGTTTCGAGGCTAAACGCCTCTTCTTCATGGGCTTCAGAAAAAAGGCATCCCAGATTTCACTTCCTTTAAAAATGCCTTTTTATTGGTTAAATCACCCTGAGTGGGCTTCGCTTGGTTGCGCTGTTCATTACAAGGCATTATGGGATTTGTTGTCCATGGAAGTGCATATGATTATTTCAAAACCTTCGTAGGTTGGAATGTCCCGATTTCTAAATTAAAAGCATTGTTTATATCCTGTAGTAGGGAGGCAAGGTGACAGCAGGCGTTGTTTTGCAAAGGGGACGTTGTGCTTCGTGAAGAAAAGGGTTTTCCTCCACAGCCTTTCACACAGTAGAATGGTGCTACTCTCCGCGGCGGACCACCGCGTGCATAAATTTTTCACGAACTGCCCAGCTTCGAGAGCGCACTCAACAACTCCATTCCAACCTACGAAGGTTTTGAAATAATCATATGCACTTCCATGGACAACAAATCCCATAATGCCTTGTAATGAACAGCGCAACCAAGCGAAGCCCACTCAGGGTGATTTAACCAATAAAAAGGCATTTTTAAAGGAAGTGAAATCTGGGATGCCTTTTTTCTGAAGCCCATGAAGAAGAGGCGTTTAGCCTCGAAACGCGTCGGCATGAAGTTATACTATGGCACAAGTGAGATGCAGGCTGCAATGAGGTTTGAAAATTGCCGGATGGCCAGGGGAGTTGTTGAGTGCGCTCTCGAAGCTGGGCAGTTCGTGAAAAATTTATGCACGCGGTGGTCCGCCGCGGAGAGTAGCACCATTCTACTGTGTGAAAGGCTGTGGAGGAAAACCCTTTTCTTCACGAAGCACAACGTCCCCTTTGCAAAACAACGCCTGCTGTCACCTTGCCTCCCTACTACAGGATATAAACAATGCTTTTAATTTAGAAATCGGGACATTCCAACCTACGAAGGTTTTGAAATAATCATATGCACTTCCATGGACAACAAATCCCATAATGCCTTGTAATGAACAGCGCAACCAAGCGAAGCCCACTCAGGGTGATTTAACCAATAAAAAGGCATTTTTAAAGGAAGTGAAATCTGGGATGCCTTTTTTCTGAAGCCCATGGAGAAGAGGCGTTTAGCCTCGAAACGCGTCGGCATGAAGTTATACTATGGCACAAGTGAGATGCAGGCTGCAATGAGGTTTGAAAATTGCCGGATGGCCAGGGGAGTTGTTGAGTGCGCTCTCGAAGCTGGGCAGTTCGTGAAAAAAAAAAATATATATATATATATATATATATATATATATATATATATATATATATATATATATATATATATATATATATATATATATATATATAATGTTTTTTACAATATATAATGTATTTATGTTTTTTTTAATGTATAGAAAGCTTAATACTTTTCTATATCTAAGGTCCTAACCCAGAACACAGCCAAAGTATATTTAAAACGCATTGGCTGCCTTTAACTTTTGTAAAGGCAGTCATTACCCAATCACAAAATGCCTTGCCATCGCTATGAACTGTGGTACTTTCACAAATACTGCTAGATTTTGTGAAACTACCACAACCTGAAACATCTCAAAGGTTAAATGCCTTATAACTTTAATAATACGTAATCTTTACTACCAAAAAGAATCAATATTCTTGACGAATTTCGTGAAAATCCGATTGGTCATTGCACTCTGCGCATGAGTAAAAAAGCCTACAGAAAATGCTTTGGTGGAAAAACGCATTTTGGTACCCGCCTTTTTTCTTTGCACCCCCTTGACCAATCAACGTGAAAATGATTAAATCAAATAATAATGGGTCACCATGCACTAGGTCTGCAACAGAGCCTTCCTCTCTGAGCGTGCTTTTGCAGAGAATACCTACTTGACACACACAATATCAGCTATAGTGATGTTATTAGGGTCAGTAAAAAATCTCTTGCAGTATTCTTAATGTAAATCATAGTGAGATTGAGTCAGAATGAGTGAGACTGAATGCGTATGAGGGGGTCAAACTAATATTGAATTAATCAGAATGAGTGAGTCTGAGTGAATCAGTGAGAATGAGTGAGGTGAGACAGAGTAAGATTGTCTAATAATGACTTTGAATGAGTGAGACTGAGTGTGACAGATTGAGATTGAGTGAGTCAGACTGAGTGAAATTGAGTTGAACTAAGTGAGAATGAGTGTAACTGAGCTACAAGGGGTGAGGATGATTGGGTCTGAGGGAGACAAGGTGAGATAGAGTCAAAAGGAGTATGAATCAGTGATACTGAGTTAGCATGAGCGAGTCACAGTGATATTGATTGAACCAGAATGAGTGGGACTAGGTGAATCTGAAAGAAAGAACAAGTAAGTCAGGGGGAGACTGTGGGAGATTAGGTGAGAATAAGTGCAACTGAGTGAGAATGAGTGAGTCAAAGTGAGACTAAGTGAAAATGAGTAAATTACAGTGAGATTGAGTGAGCCGGAAGGATTGAGACTGATTGAGTCAGAGTGAGATGGAGTGAATGGTAAACATCCATTAGTACGCTGCTGTTACACCTCGTACCATTACTTCGCAAGTGTTACAACGCATGCAATGTTACAACGCTTAGCCTTCACTGCGCAAGTTGATACATCACATGCGTTGTAATGCTTGTGAAGTACAGGCTATCCACATCGTTGTGTGGAAACAGACGTGCTTCTGTTTCATCACAGCGACGTGCAACACTGACGACGCAGGAAGACAGAAATTGAGGACCCGAGGAGAGTGAGGTAAGATGGGATATATAGTATTTAGGGGTTTAGGGTAGGGGGAGGGTCATGCAGGGGTAGTCTTTCTGGTTTAATATTAGTGTAGTTGTGTTTGTGTAGTGTAGAGTAGTGTATTTGGGTTTAGGGTAGTGTCTGGCATCTAGAAGGGTAGTGTTTGGGAGTAAAGACAGGAATGGGGTAGGGGCAGTGTTGTGCTGGGGGCAGTGTTTTAGGGTTTAGGGTTGTGCTGTGATGTTAGTGTAGTGTAGGGTAGTTTTTTAGGGTTTAGGGTTGTGTCGGGGTCATGCAGGGTAATGTTTCAGTGTAGGCACCGTCTTGGGGTAGGGGCAGGGTCGTGATGTGGTATGGTCTTAGGGTTTAGGGTAGTGTTGTGGTTTTTGTGTAGTGTATTGTAGTGTTTTAGGGTTTAGGGTAGTGTCTGGGGGTTTGTGCTGGGCAGTGTTTTGGAGTAGGCACAGGAATGGGGGTAGGGGCAGTGTTGTGCTGGGGGTAGTGATTTAGGGTTGTGGATAGTGTAGTGGTGTTTGAGTAGTGTAGGGTAGTGTAGTGTTTGAGTGTTTGGGTATTGTTTTAGGATTTGTGATGTGTAGGGTACTGTATTTGTGTTTAGTATTTAGTGTAGTGTAGGGTTTTTTTGACATTCAAAATAGGGGTTAGGAAAAATAAGAGGGGTAAATGTATGTTTTTATTACTAGGCAAGCTTTTAGTTCACATACATTAAAACTTGCAATGTAAAGGTATGCAAACTAAAAACGTGCGTAGTAACCGTATTTGCTAAATAAAAACATCTAAGTAAAAAGCTGCGAAGTAAAGGTATGCGAAATAATGAGTCATATTCGGAGTGATTCAAAAGCAGTGAGAATGAGTGGGACTGAGTGAGAGTAAGTGAGACTGATTAGGTCAGAGTGAGAATAAGTAAGACTGTGTGAGTCGGTGGGACTCAGTGAGTCAAATTAAGTGTGAGTGCAAGTGTGAATGAGAGTAAGAGAATGACACCAAGAGAGAATGAGTGAGAGAGTAAGACTGAGTGCAAGTGTGAGCAAACTCCCTTGAACTCTCGGAGTAAAAGGCAGGCTCACCGTTAGAAAGACAACCTTTTTTGCCTGTTCACCCCCATTGTTTGCTGACTGGTACTGGTTGTAACTGACTCTAACTGTTCCCGGGGCTCTGCTAACCAGGCCCATGGCCAGTACTATATTTAAACACACATGTAAAAGAGTACACTAGGTGTTAGGGTACATTTACTCTGACAGACCCTATAAGTCCCTAGTAGATAATAGGGCAAGGGGGTTTAATCTACCTATAAGACCCCTGTATATAATAGGACATGGAGGTTTAAAAGCCCTGCCGATTTTATGCACTTTGCATGTGTTCACTACTGAGGGGCTGGCTACCATTTTAAAAGCAGTTTTGCCTTGCAGGACGGCTTTTAAAAGTAAATTCATTGCAAAGTCGACTTCGGTGCTATGGGCACTGTAAAGTGATAGCCTACACTATTTTTACATGTTAGGTATCCCAAAGGTCTCCCCTGGCTGTCCTTGTGTGGGGGGGACATGTAACTAGAAGTAGCGTCCTTATGAAAGAGGTTTTATAAACCCTGGTGAAGGAAAACTGAACATGTTAATTTTTCCCAGTTTAGTAAATGAACTGCAAACTCGACTTTGGTGCTTTGAGCACTGTGAAGTATTAATCTACCTTATGTTTACATATTGGGCACCACCATGGTCTCCTCTAGGTGTCCGTCCCAGGGTTGGGGGTCATGTAACTATACGCTGGGTCCTTTTAAAAGATGTTTAATAAGCCCTGGTGAGGGAAATCTGCCCATGTAATATTTTATCCCATTGTGGA
The DNA here is from genome assembly GCF_964261635.1 of Lissotriton helveticus. Classification (NCBI taxonomy): domain Eukaryota; kingdom Metazoa; phylum Chordata; class Amphibia; order Caudata; family Salamandridae; genus Lissotriton; species Lissotriton helveticus. The sequence goes on along the minus strand of NC_136070.1, from coordinate 377,903,889 downwards.
TATTTAGCACATAGGCTAACATTGCTATATTTTATGTATGTATAATTATTGCTAGGAAGGGAAAAACAATATCATTCAAAGACTTGATAACTCCAGTGAATTGCACTTGTTGAATGTATCATAACTTGTACATAAAAGAGGTTATAAGACATTCATGTAAGACTTTCTTGTCTGTAAGCCAAAATACAGCCTTCCTGTAGTCTTCCCTGATTGGTTAGCTCTAGCAGGATAAGCCAGGCTGCCTTGATTAGGTGATAAGTGGTTATCTAGGGGAGAGGCTATCTGGTAGAGAAAGCACTACAGCTACACAGGAATGCCAGAGCAGGAGGGGGCTTCATAAATCATAAGGCTTTAAAGGAGAACAGGACAGGCAGGTAATGCCAGGCCTTCATACCCCCGTCCCCTGTGCTCCAGCCAGATAGCAAACTTAAGGAAGGAATTTTCTGATGTTAAGGGGAGGAGAGCTATGGCAAAGAGCTACACTGGGAGTTGGTTTAGTTAGCTCTTACTGTTCTGCTGATAGTTCAACCATCATTGATTTTGGGAAAGTAGTGCTTTCTGGGACAAGATTATGCCAAACTTTGGAGGAAGTGGTCATGTGCCTGGAAGCCCTCCTGCACCCCATTGGTTGGGAGGGGGCCTGCTTGATAACCAGGAGCTGGAAATAGATATGTGGGAGCTGCTTGAAACTACAAGAAAAAGGAGGACTGTCCTGCTGAAATCTGGATCTGCACCCAAGGGAGTGCATTCTGAATGGCTGCACCTGCTGCACACTCTGGTGCTACAGCACTGGGGACTTTGTCTTGCTTCAAGAAGGAGTAAGTAGTCAACTCTTTGCAAGCTACAGGTTAACAGAGCTGTACTGCATCATCTCCCGCAAAAGTCCCCTTCCTAGAGTACGTCCAGTAGACTTTTTAAGGATTTGGCAAGGTGCATTGTGGAAATGAATTCCAGACATCCCAAGGACCATCTAGGAGACTCTAGCCCCTTGGATCTGTGTTTTGGACACTTGGAACCCTCAAGGGAGACTTCTGGAAGGACTTCCAGAAGTTTTGAGAACTTTTGGGAAAGTGCTCCATTAGGCGATCGAGGCAAGAGTCACCTTCAACCGTGACCTAGCCAGGATTCCAGGTTTGTCCTGCTGAAAGTTCCAGACTTAAAGGATTTGAGGGGCCTTGCGGAAAGTCAAGCTGGTGAACCCTCCCTGACACCGGCCTCCTGGGGAGGATTGAGTGCTGTCGGAAGAATAAGCTCCAGAAAAGTTTCTAAGTGTGAAGGTAGCATGTTGAACGGGGTCTCGTGCTTAGTGTATCAAACCAGGGCACCATTGTGGTTGGCCTGAAACTCTGACTTTTTCCCGGTCAAGCGTGTCCAGATGTCCCAATTGGGCATTATTGGTTTTTAAGCTGTAGAAAGTTCATATGTCCGGTTCCCTACATTAGATTTGTGTCATTTTAAAGATGAAAATATTTCCTATTTTTATAAATTGGTGTGGGGTTTTAATTGTGTGGTGTGTCTTACTTATTTACTGTATTTGTGTTTTAAATGGTTTGCATGCCTGTCTCCTAAGTTAAGCCTTATTGCTCGGAGTCAGCTACCAAGGAATGAGCAAGAGACTATTGTATAGAGACCCTTTTCAGGACCCAGTACCATGTCAGTGGCCTTGTTACTGGTTGTAGGTGCATACTCACCACCACCAATCACCCACCTTCCAACACTCTCTCACTGAAATTATAGCCAAGGATTATGCATCAGCACTTTTAATGGGCACTAGCTGCCACTCCTGCTTTCTGCAGTTTTAACCGATGACCTGCAAGCTCATTACACTTTCCCCCCTATATTCAATCATTCAAGGAGTAAATCGTTATTGCAAGGTGTACACTTCATGTACTAACCTATTGCTTTGTTTGACTTTGAATGTCTAGCACACAGTCCCGTCTTTTATTCAGGTGTGAATATGTATCAAATCTTAAAGGTCATGACATGGTATGTTGGTTGGTGTCCATGTTGCCACTGTGAACTGATCTATCTCTCTGCGCAGCATTAAGGAAGAGATATTGAAAGCAGAGACTGAGATTGACAGAGAGATCAATGAGTACGAGGAATCAAGGCCTGACAGTGAAATTGCTCATCTAGCAGTTTAACCAAAGCATTGTGCCCCTGATACCATGTATGTGCACATGTGCCATGTACATGGTGTTTTGTATATCTCCTAGTTGCAGTGCTGACAGGACTCTATTGAGAGTGGGAGAAAGCCTATAAGCTAGGTGCAACAAATTTGCCATAACATGAATATTAACATATTTCCCCACCATGTGGATAGGTTACATAGCAAAAAGAAACAAATAGGACAGTGAAGAAAATACCTTATACATTAAGATGCAAGTATAAAGGCTCCCCAGAACGCCACTTCTTAACCAAATTGAACATTGTTTCGGAGGAATCCTCAAATGTAGCACATATGGAATGCCTGGAGCATAGCTCATATAGATGCCTTACATAGATTGCTGATAGGCACAACCTTAGAGAAAGACACTGAGGCTGCCCGAGTCATGGTGCAACGTGCCACATTGTGGTACAGCAGTAGGAAATGGAGGATATATTCTATTTGACAATAGTAGCATTAAATACCACCCAGCTAAGATTACTGCTTCCATACATAATACATAATACACCTGTAGAATGCACAGACCTGGCTAGATAAAATTTTAAAGTAAGGCTACCATCAATGCTATGCAGACTCTGGACCAGGGGAATAGCCTGGAAATAACATAAGAAGCAAGACTTTGTTGTGTAACTCTGGAAAACTTTGATTCAAACATAAGGCGAATGCTTAACATCACCCTATCGCGGCGGAACTTCATGTGTGGTTCACATTTGCATAGGGCGACCAATATGCCTGGCAGATGCGATAATGATCTGAAAAGATGATTTTCACAAAATTAGCTTCATGTCACAAGAGGTCATGTGCTGGAAAATACTGTTTACCGACAGTTTTGTTAGCCAAAACCAGTCACCCCAGACAAAGAGATGCAATAGGCCTCACTAGCAATGGCTGCAATGAGGATTTTAGAGCATTTCACCAGGACACGATTCTGCCAGATGTCAGGAGAAGAGCTTCACGTTACCCATTGAGTAGTACACCATAACAGTATTTCGGACAAAACCTCAGCGTTTTATTTTTGCATTGTGATCTTTTAAGGTATATCCTAGCAACTGCCAGAACATACAAGGTCTCAGAGGTGAGACTGAGACAGGCAAGGATAGGCTCTTCAGGAACCAGGGAACCTTGCATCACTTTTACGCCGCCGGTGCGTCACTTTTTGTGACGCACCAGCAGTGTAAAAAATGCGCCTTGTTGCGCCACATTTACAAAGTGACGCATCTAGGTAGATGCGTCACTTTGTAAACGCCTGCGCTACATTATACCTGCGCCAGGTATAATGTATGCAGGGGGGTGTTCCCACGCAAGAAAGGGTCATACAAGTGATGCAGTGAAATCTACCAGATTTCACTGAGCCACTTCTAGGACTCAAATGCGTCAAAATCTTACGCCTGCCTCACAGCAGGTGTAAGACTGATGCAAGCCCTTTCACATGGGGCTTGCCCCATATGAAAGGACACATTGATGGGGTTGCGTCACCTTTGTGACACACTCCAGCAATGCGTCACTTTTGCGCCCTACAGATACGTCAGAAATACTGACGTATCTGTAACTCCTTGCGACATGATGCGTCATACAGTAAATATGACGCATCAGGTATGTCGCAAGGAGTGCGCACTGAGAAGTGACGCATCGCTGCTTTCATGCAGTGATGCGTCATTTCTCATAAATGAGGCCCCAGGGATTTAACTTGAGTGATTAAAGAGAGGGATGCAGAATTGTCCCCTAGTCCAGGGGCAGCAGGTCCTCTCCCCTGGAAAGCTGGATGTGTCAAGCAATCTTAGAATAAGCATAGATGCCAGAAAAGCACATATGATTGTAACATGATGATGCTCACTAGGGATCTGGGACCATCGCTCATCAAAGAGGAGAACAGTTTGCACCACATGGCCATATCTTAATCGGTGCATGTTTGCGGCATTTGCCACTATACAGGGTGCAAACTGTGGCTGTGCACCCATTCAACAATCAAACTGTGCTCTTTGCATCTTCACAAGGTAACACAGACGCTTCAAAAAGAGTAGCACAGACACATGTGGCCGATCTGCCTCTCTTTGTTTCATCAGCACCTAGACTAATGTGCAGAGTAAGGAGTAAGTGAAAGTGCTGTGGACAGTTTAATTTGATTGTTGACTCCTTCTCGGGACAAGGGGAGGGACAACAACTTGTTTTAATCAAAATTAAATGGCTAGTGCAGTTGCATGTTTCCGGCCATGGCCCATCCTCATAATGTAAGGACTGTGACGTGGAAGAGTAGACATGAAAATAATGAGGATGGCTGGTATGGAAACAGTGCATCTTCGTTCACCAGTTCCTACAAACACCTAACCTTTCACAAAAAAAGGAGACAAAAGGCAGTGAAAGTAAGGACATGTGGAGATGCATTACTTACACAGGACCACATGCAATGTAGGTTCAAACCATAGAAATAAATCAAAAGGCAATAAATAGGCATCAAATGTTTTCATGACCAAACAAAAATAAAAGCATGCATCAGTTTATGAAACCCTTGAATGGCATGTTTGATATCCACAATGAAGCTTTTTTACAAGTTTTAGATGAGATGTGTGAATGAAAAAAGATAGCAACATTTCGCAAATCCTCTCCATATCTGAAGGGGGTGAAATATTTACAGGCACATGCATCAAGCGTTTGAGAACTCGCAAAAATTGCGAATCGCAAAAAAAGCACAATTGCGATTGTAATTTCCCTTGACGATATGCATTATCCTAATTTTTGCGAAAATATGTTAGAATTCGCAAAAATAAGGATTCGCAAAAAAAATCTGAGAAAACCCTTGCGAATTCTTATTTGCGATTCTCAAATACAGAATCGCAAATAAGGAATCGCAATTGAAATGCATGAAAATTCGCAATTTGCGATTTTCTCAAAAATCGCAAAATTGCTCTCGCAAGTTAAGAAGGGACTGAACCAAGTGGTAATCATGAGTGCAAATCTGAAACAGCTGAAGAGGCAAAGAAAGTGATTTAAACACACCCCCAATGAGGTCTCAGAAGTCAAAATGGCCGGGCTGTACCTGATGGCGAGGCGGATGAGGCTGCAAGCTGCACGACAGAGAGGGAGGCAAATCAATGAAAGCATCTTCAGAGTCCGCATAACATTGCTAGGACAGCAGGAGGACGAGATATATGATAAGTATAGACTGAATGGCCAGATGATACATGATTTAATCAATGAATTGTACCCCATCCTGCAACGACAGACTCATAGGGCCAATGCAATTCCAACTCATGTCCAGATTTTATGTTGCCTACATCTACTGGTGTCAGGCAGTTTTCAGGGAGTCATTGCAGTAGCAGGAGGTGTGTCGCAGAGTGCATTGTCACGAATATTGAAATCGTTCCTTGATGCCATGATGGTGCGGATACACTCACACATAAGTTTCCCTAACACAGCCCATGAAATTGCAAAGACAAAGCAGGATTTTTACCAAATAGCAGGCTTCCCCCAAGTACTGGGTTGCATAGATTGCACCCATGTGGCAATATGTCCCCCTGCAGCACAGGAATATTTGTATAGGAATAGGAAATGTTATCATTCCCTAAATATTCAAGTTGTGTGTAATGCCAAAAACATTATAACGGACATTGTGTCACAATTTCCTGGCAGTACACATGATTCCTATATCTTCAGGCAAAGTGGCATTCAGACCCGTCTAGCAAGGGGAGATTTTGGAGAGGGACATTTGCTAGGTAAATATGTGCAATACAGCATACCATTACTATTAAAAACCTTACTGTCAAACATGAACTGACAGCATTTCATCCCTCACATGTAGGTGACAGCGCATACGCCTCACGAAATTACCTGATGACACCATATCTCAATCCTGCAACTGCCGCACAAAGGAGATACAATGCAGCACACATTTCTACAAGGACCGTGATAGAGCGAACATTTGGGCTGCTGAAGAGCCAATTTAGACGACTCCATAAGACCGGAGGAGCAATGAAATACAATCCTGAACAATGCTGCAAAATAGTAGCAGCATGTGCCATGCTGCACAACATTGCGACAAAGGGTGGTTTGGAAATGGAGCTGTCTGACAGTGACTCAGAGGATGGGAACCAGCAAGTGCAACAACACCCTGCCCAACAAGGATCAGGCGCAGCAGAAGGCCGCAGGCGCAGATTGGAGATTACACAGAATTACTTCTAAGGTGAGTAATGATGACACAAACACAGGACATGCAATGCAAAGTAAACTTTATGTAAAGGTATTGTGACCAGGGTATTTGAACAAACTTCAAGAGTGACTAGTGGCTCCAGAGTCTTGCAAAAAAAAATAACGATTTTAAATTAATATTACTTGAAAGTCAGTGAATAGGTCACATTGTAACAACGGTTAAGTCACCATTTGTGGCACATATTGTTCATGGGAGCCTAGCGCTTTTTCACGCGAACACCCAGACCCCTGTCTGCGGCAGCATCTTCTTGCCTTACGTTGGCAGTGGATGGGGTTGCGCTGCGAGTATTGCGTCTCACTGCACTTGCAACTGGCATCGTTGAACTGCTTAGGCTTGAGGCACATTCACTACTTTCATCCTGTGCAGTTGTGTTCACTCCGCTAGTAGATGCATTCATCATCTCTACGGCATTCGTAACTTGATCTAGAGCTTTTGCAACATCTCCACTCCAATGACACATCTCGGTCTGCATTGTAACCGATCTACGCGCCAGCAGTGCTGTGGCTGTTGCAAGCCTATTGTTAGAATTACCTTGCTGTTTGAGCTGCTGCATTAGTTGCCGGTGCTGTCTACTGTGCGATGCTTGCCCCTCCTGCATGACCTTTGTCAGTTCCTGGACACTACTGGCCAGTACTGCAATGTTGGCTGATATTTTAGCAATTTCATCCTTCACTAATCGGGTGTTCTTGCCCTGCAGGTAATGTGAACGGAGCATCTGTCCCTCCAAGCCACCCCACACCTGATTTGTCTGCTCAACCTGCTGTGGCCTGCGTGCTCTGCGTCTTCTCCTTTGCACTCTGCGATTGCCTCTCCGCATCTGCGTTGGTGTACTTGTGGCGCAAATTCTTGGACGGACACTGACCGCAGGTGCAGCACTGGACTCATGATCTGACTCCATGGGAAGCAGTGTTTGGACAGGTGACCTACGGGAATGAGGTACACGTGATTGTGTAGCTGGCAGAACTGGTGTGTTCTCCTGTTCAGAAGCACTGCTGTGGTGCATTTCCAGATCCTCACTATCCCCAGCCTCATCACGTTCTGCATCTGTGAGGTTAAACAGTGCAAAACAGCATTAATGTATGCTTGTGAGGTTGGGTTACAGTTGTAATTAAATAAATGTAATGTTCTTTTGAACATCTGCTACACTATTGGAAATCTTTATTGTAACATATGTGTGTGTTTGTCATTAGTACTGCTTGCCCTGACTACAACTCCCATGATGCACTTCCCATAGTAATGGATATGTAGTACATGCTTTACAGTGTGCGCTTACGCTGTGCTGAGCTGACATCCTGACTTCTGTAATTGGGACAATGTGAACATGCATTCCTCTTACCTTCAGACGTGTGTGCAGCTCCTGAGGTGTCCAGCTGTGTGACTCCAACAACAGCTTCAGGCTGGATTGTTGACTCCACCAATTCCTCCATGGGAGTGTTTCCAGTGTCTGGTGGTGTGCCCCCTCCAGTTGTATTTGCCTCCTTCAATCGGTCTGCAATGCGCGCCTTGGCCCGACTGCGCAGGTCGTACCATCTCTTTTTCAGTTCTTCTGTGGTACAGTGAGTTACCCCAAGGACATTGACTCTGTTCTGAATCCTAATCCATATCTTCCTTTTCTCCTGCTCAGGTACCTTCAGTGAAGCTTTTCCAAAAAGCTTGTCAATGTTGTGCACTACTCCCTCAATGAGAGTTTCTATTTCTTTTTCAGAAAATTTAACTTTTCTTTTCCTTGAACTTTGGCTGTCCTGCGCTGTATTTTCTGCTTGCATTTTTCAGTTGCTTGCAGGTGTTCTGAGTCTCTCTCTCTCTCACTCTCCTGTGCTCCCAGAGCCAGCTCCCTCCTCTTCCTGAGCCGCAGCACTGAAAATGAGGCTTGGAGAGCACACTTCCTGGTTCTGATGTCATCAACATGCATCAAAGTGCGACCACGGAAATTGCGAATTTGCAAATTGCGAAATCGCAATTTGTGAGTTCGCAAAAAAAGAGAAATCGCAATATTTTCTGAGATTTTTACCGATTCCTTAAATAATCGTAATTTCAGTGATGCATCTCGTTTTGCGATTCATTATTTGCGATTCCTTAAAAATCGCAAATAAGGAATCGCAAACTCATTTCTTGATGCATGTGCCTGTTAGTTATCACTTGGAGACCTTGAAGGTTGCTAAGCTATAATGCTTTTTTGTTCTTGCTAATTGGGTGATCTCGGTGAAAGTAATACATTTTGGAAGAAATAAAAAAAGACAGATGTAACCCACAACAGAAAAAACACACCTTCTCATGGCAGAGCGCGATTGATCTTATGCTTGATTATTTACTGCTTTTATCAAGTTTCGACATGGCTGGTGCGGCGTTAAATGCATGTACTTACTGTTTGTTTGATCATTTATTTTCTAAGAATCAGACCCACCAAACCTTAGACCTAAAACGAGATCTTTACAGAATTCTAAAACTGAGGCTTCAAAGGTGGTAGCAGATTCGGTGGTGAAAAGGAAGCGGGCGGTGCCCCTCTAACAAATAAAAAAGCGAAGATTAAAAAAAGGAATGACAAGAGTGAGGGACCAAGTACAAGACCTCCAAATACCCCAGCCACAAGCCCACAGCCTATTCAAATGGCTACTGCTACCTCGAACTTCAGAGATGTGGACCCGGCAGACCTGGGAACTGCATTCTGGGCAAAATTGGAAATTATCTTTACAAGGACTTGTCTCCCCATATATGATAGACTCGCCCAGATTGAAAACAGGTTCTGCATTTAGAGTCACGGCCTGATCATCTCAAGGTACAGGTAGATCCGCAAGTTATAGGGGGTGATGGCGCCCGAGATAGAGAGCAGCAATTCGGAAATGATGAAGCCAATTCCAATAATTTGCCCACTAGTAATAATACACCTGCTGCACCACCGTTGGTGGTAAATTATAATCCCCCCACTAATGTTGTCCGTCCACCAGTAAGGGAAAGAAATGTAGTTAACAGCAACGCTCTACCTAGAAGAGTGGCATCTGTGGGGGTGTTAGGGCACGCGGATCAACAACTTCAAACCAGTAGAAATATTGCTGAGGATGAGCACGTAAAAGCCCTACCATGTATCGATCTTCCCCAGCGTCACTTCCATATGTGGTGGTGCTTGCAGGGGGGTTCCAGCTTTACGCAAGGGGAAAAATGAGGAGTACACCGAACTTAAAAATAAATGTATACATTGGCTTAACTTGAACAAGCCTCTTCCCCCACAGGTCTTGGCTGAAATAATCTTTGCTAGACGGGTTGACTGGGTAGGGACAAGGCCAAAAACTATTGCAGGAAATTGTGTAATAATTAACTTCAGGAACATCCGTGCTGTGGAGTATATCTGCAATGGGGTCCCAGTCTGGTCCAAAACACAAATCTTACCCCTACATTTATCCTATTTTTATCCTGCTCCTCAGGGGAGTCTCAATCGAGTTAGAGGCGGGCAGCAGTGGGAGGCTCAGAACATACCACTACCTAGAGATCAAGAGGGGGCAATAAATTGGAAGGGCCCACAATCAACTACCTCTTTACTTTCATTGTTTCCCCAAACTAACAGGTTTAGTATTTTAGACTTAGTGGATTGACGCCCTGAGACCCACTGGCCCCTACCCTTAACAGTTAGTGAATTAGGCCCCCAAGCAGAGAGAGCGGGGAGTAATGATGATGCTTACACTCTCTGTGCCCCGAATATTAGCCAACTAGAGGGTGCAGGGTGCTGGGTGCTAACTGGAGTTAATGTGGAACAGAATATGGGGAAGGACCACGGGCCTGTAGATTCTGATGTTCTATCGTCCGAGACGCAGGCGTATGCATCTGGCCCTGTTGTTGAGCAGCCAATGGGTGAAGAAATAGAACGAAGGCAAGTGATTGAGAGGCCAATGCGCCCTAGTGGGGTAGTAACCGGTGATCAGGGCCAAGTTGAAGATCTAGACCCAGCCAGTATCGGGGCAATTAATGCTAGTATCAAAGTCCTGTCCTGGAATTTGGCAGGGATGAGAAATAAATTATCTTTGCCTGAGTGGGGCCTCTTTATAGAAAATCATGATATCTGCTTGATGCAGGAGACGTGGGCGTTGGAAGAGATTGCGAGGGCTGGTTTCGCCACTTTTGATATCCTGGCTACAACCCGGGGTAGGGGGAGACCCTCGGGTGGGCTGTCGATTTGGGTGGGTACGCACTTGGGTGCTAAAGCAGTCCATATTCCAACGAACTCTCTCGATGTTCAATGTGTCCTTCTAACACTCCCTGATTCCACTCAGGTTCCCTAACTCAACATCGACATTAGGCCTATGCAGGGTGGGCAAGAATCTGGTACCATTGACACATTAAGGCAGTTTATTCCTTCCCTTGACCCAGCAGTGGCTCTACTAGTTGGAGGTGATTTTAATTGCCAGTTTGAACCTCTTGCCAGCTCAGAAATGGGTGAATTAGATGATGAGGATCAGTACTGGCGTATCCCTGAGCCGCGGATAGCCCCCGTTAGAGCATGGACCCTGCTGGTTCTCCAAATTAAATCGTTTTCCCTTACAGCGTCTCTGCGGGCGTGTAGTGGGAGGGTGGAACCAGATATACCGGGCTCATCTATCTTCAACAGAATAGGGCAAAAATCCATTATTGATTATATAATGGTTGAAACTAGACACTGGGACAGGGTTTTGGATTTTAGAGTCTGCCCGAGGAATGATAGTGACCACAATGCCCTAGTCCTGACACTGAAACCGGGGAGCTTCGGGCTGTCTAACCCCGCCCCTGAGCCTAATGTTAGTCAACCGCCTTTCTTATTATCTAACAATAGGCGGCGAATTAAATGGTCCAAATTTCAGAGTTCCTCGACCAAACTTGCAGGAATATACCAGCTGGCATTACCGCAGCTGATAGAAATGGCTGAGATGGGAGAAAATGATTTTGACTGAGAGTCCCGGACTAGGACTTTAGAAATCCACAAGCAGTTGATTGCTAAACTATACGATGTGTTCTACCCTTGTGGTAGAATGAAGGTTACCCCAGTCCAAACTCATCCCTGGTATGACGCATCCTGTCGGAAAGCAAAAAAATATCTGCTAGCCGCAATAAAAGATTAGGATAGACCTAGTATAAAGCAGTCTCGACTCAGGTATAAACAGGTTATTATCAGGAAAAAGAAAGTCTGGGAGGAGAACAGATGGGAAAAATTAAGACTAGCACTTATATGCAAGGATTCCAAGGCATTTTGGGCCATTGCTAACACTGGGACGCGGGGTGGTGTACCACCACCCATAGCGAATACAGCACCTGTAGTTTGGGAAGCCCATTTTGGGGCACTATATGCTAATCCCGCTGAAGAGACATCGTTACTCTCTACCCTCGGACCCCTCCATGAGTATAGATTGGAGGGGCCGACTGTTCCTGTGATGGGAGATGCGGAAGAGACCCCCCTGCTCCTTACCCCAGGACCCCTCCATGAGTATCGATTGGCGAGGCCCTTGGATACTGAGCGGGGCCAGGTTTTAGTGGCCCCCCTGTGTGAGTATCGATTGGGTGGGCTTCTGGACATCACGCTTATTGAGGTTGAGACCGCAATAGCTAAACTCCTACCTAACAAGGCCCCTGGCTTGGATAAGCTGCCTGGGGACTTATTTCGATCACAACCTAAAATTTGGGCACCTTATTTGGTTGTTTTATTTAACGCAATACTTAAGGGGAATGAACCGCCAGATACCTGGCTCGGAGCAGAGATTGTCCCTATCCACAAAAAAGGTTATCCACTAACACGGTCTATATATAGGCCCATCAGCTTGATAGATACTACACAAAAACTGATGGGCAGGATTATTTTAGACAGAATCCAGGGGTGGATAGAGGAAAACGAGATTTTGACCATACTCCAAGCCGGGTTTAGAACGGACATTTCCACAACAGACCAAATTTTTAGGCTCCAGGTACTATTTTGGAAAACAGTGAGAGTGGAGGGTGGCAGCCTCTACCTCATCTTTGTGGATCTTCGGGCGACATTTGACTTAGTGCCGAGGTAAAAGCTGTGGGGAGTTTTGAGAGATTTGGGCCTGCCCACTTATATGTTGGATATCCTGAATAGACTCCACAAGAATAACTATGCTCAAGTTAGGTGTGGGAGGCATGGGGAATTGTCGGCTCGCTTCCCTGTGAAGAAGGGTGTACGCCAGGGGTGCGTCCTGGCCCCAACCTTCTTTTGTCTCTATATAAATGGGCTGGTAGACCATCTGCTTAGAGTAAAAGATAATGATGCCCCAAGGTTGGTGACCGGGCGGGGGCCCGCTCTGATGTTTGCAGACGACATTTTGTTGTGTCCAAAACATCAACGGGCATCTAGCGCACCCTGGACGGTTTCGGATCTTTCTGCGCACTGCGGGGGCTAGAGATAAACCTGGATAAAACCAAGTAAGTTTATGATTTTTAATCCCCCTAAACAGACTCGCCCTAACCCCTTCTTAATGGTACTCATCTGGAAAGAGTTAAGACTTTTGAGTACCTGGGTATCACCTTAACGGAAAACTTTGATTGGGGATCTCAGATAGCAAAGGCGTCTCTTAGGCTATCCCAAGTGGTGGGAGGAATCAGTAAACTCCATAGAATTTCGGACTTTAAGCCAGCGGCCCCGGTCGAAGAAATTTATAGACTTCAGGCCAGAACGGCTTCCATGTACGGAGCAGAACTATGGGGACACAAAAGCATAACCAACCTTGTGAGGGTAGAACATGCCTTTATTGCGGAATCTATTTGGCCCACCAGCAAGTCCACCGCTTATCCCCCTGCGTATGGACTTGGGCCTAGAACCTATAGAGGAGACAGCAGCAGCACGGCCGATGATGTATTGGAAGAGGCTCTGGTCCGTACCTGAATTAGCTTCCTATAAAGAAGAATTTATAGAGGTGTGGGCTACTCTAAAAAGTAAGAACATTCCTTGGCTTTTGCTCATTAGGGAACTCTGTGAGCATGTTAGTTTATCTGAGTTGTGGGAGAATCCTGAAGAAAGCTGCCTAGGGACAACTAAATCTGAGCTGCGGTGTCATCTAAGGTATCAGAACTTAAGATCTTTGCAGAGATGTACGACCGTGGGAAGATTGACGGTGGAGTTCCTCCAAATAAAAACTGAATCTAGAATGGAGGATTTTCTGGACTTAATCTATCCTTCTCTTGGGAGGAAACTCTACATACAGTTTAGGATTGGCAGCCTTCCACTTAGGGCATTAACTTGCAAATGGGCTAACGCAGAGAATATCGCACGCCCGGCATGCAATTATAAGCAAGAAGATGTATGCCATGTTTTGTTCTTCTGCCCTGCCTATCAGGCAATAAGGAAATGTTGGTTGGTACCACTTTGTAGGAACCTAGGGGCATATTATCAAGGATGGGTGATACATTACCGCCGCTTTTATCTGCAGGAAACTGCCGATAAAACGGCGATAATGGGCTTGATAATATGCTCTATAGAATTCCTATCGAAGCCCATGTTAGATTGTGAAGACATCTAACATGGGCTTCAATAGGAATTCTTTAGAGCATATTATCAAGCCCATTATCGCCGTTTTATCGGCAGTTTCCTGACGATAAAAGCAGCAATAATGTATTGCCCATCCTTGATAATATGCCCCCTAGGTTTTAGTCAATGTGCCCAAGCCTGTAGGGTTCTAAGATATGATACCCATCCCCCTATTGTCTTTGCTGTATCACGGTTCTTATTTGGTATGTGGCGTAGACGGAGAAGTTTTTTATATTTGTGTCCACTTATTCATTGTATTGTACAGTCTGATAACAATCAAGTTTAATTCAATTTTAGCTCAAATTTTTTACTGGATCTGTAATTTATTGTTTTATTATTCTTGTGCTTTTATATATGTATTTTATCTGCACTTTTATGATCTGTGGCGACCGAAATAAAGTTAACAATGATATTTATTATATGTATTTTATCTGCACTTTTATGGTCTGTGGCGACCGAAATAAAGTTAACAATGATATTTATTTTCTCTATAACCCACGAATAATATTTGTCATTTTCATACCTTTGTAACAATACTCCAAAGTAGGGCTTTTTAGTTCAAATGGCAGACTATGTGATGCTATTGAATATTATCTGGAAAAAAAAATTGGGGACTTATCCAAAAGATGTTATGTACCTGATTAATCTACAAACGTCTTACGTTTGTAAACCATTCAGTTTCACCTTTAAACACAGGCATCCATTAAAGGTAGCCACATACATTAGCCACTACCACAGGCATGCCATGTTTCATACATTGGCCACGGAACCTGCTATCCCTTTTCTCCATGGTCATGAAGACATCAACAGGAATTAAGCAGAGCTATCAGTGTATTATTTAAAGAGTCTAACGAGAGGCCAATATGTTATAAGGCTCAACTGTGTGATGTCATTGGAGGTCATTGGGTGCATATGTCACTTTGGCTGTCATTTTGTTGCATCACTATTTCCTACAAAAGATACCAATTAAATGCTAATCGCAATACCAGCCACTGTGTGTATAGCTTCTGGCAAAGTGTGTAACTTATTATTTATTTTCTTAGGATAACAAGGTTTGTAATGCTTGCAATTAATTCCCCTTTTCATTTTATTTATTAATTCTGTGTAGCACAATTGATACCTGATACCCACTTACGAGTTCTTTTACTAGTAATGGAAATGGAAAGTCGAACAAGAAAGGCACAAACATCAAAAGGGACATCAGTACGCAATTTTCAAAATGAGGCATAGGGAGAGTTATTTAAAAGTCGAACTTTGTGCTTATGGGAAAGTTGGGGTTTCAGCCCATTTTGAAATTTGACCAATTCTGATTTGCTCATTAGAGGCTAAGACAGAGAGTTTTGTAGGTTTTAGGCTAGTGGCCTGCCCCCAAACATGTGTGACTCTCGAGGTGGAGTTTTTTCTGTTTATGGAGATTGAGCACAGTCAACTGGTGCCACTTTACATATAAAGGTGCACTATCCCTGTCTGTCCTTGGCTGCATATGCTCAACACAGACAGGGAGAGTGTGCCATATTGCACACAAAAAATACCTTACATTGCCTCCACGGCAGACATGAAAAAGTGCCTGAACCGAGGGCAGTGCAGCATAGAAAGGCAGACGGGTAGTTTGAAACCGCAGGTCCTTCTTTCATTGCAGAGTAACCGCCAGCAAGTTGAGGAGGGGATAGTGACACCCTACAGACAAATGCAGGGTGTGATTGCACCTGTCTGTAGGGAAGCATCATGGGAATCCTCAAGGATCTTACTGGCTGTGCGCCAAGGCATCTGAATTATACAATTAATGCACGCACAAAAGGGTCTGTTTGCTACTGTATCAGCATCTTTAATAGAGCACAGGTGCAGGGACAAAGCTGTTCTCTCCTTTTCATGGGGCCATGTCCCCAAACAACGAGAGAACAATCCCTTGGGATAGTGAGGGTGACAGTTGTGGCCGATTCAGTTGCGCTAAAGTGCCTCTGGGGAGAAAATACTGAAGACAACACCTGTAACTCCCTCAGGGCACTTTCTGTAATATGGCCCCTGATAAGCATGTGTAATAGTAACAATTTGGTGATACAATCAGGTAGCCAACCATAAGACAGAGAAAAACAAGGTTGGCTGCATTCTGCTTTAGGCAAGCATAATGACCACCCAACTTTACAGCAGATGTGATATAGTCTGTTCATTTCAGACTACTGATGACGCGATCTGCATGACTTTGTGCTTCCCTGAACACTGGGAAGCATCCAAGCTAAAAGGCTGTCATAGATGGTGTTGGTGGAGTCTTCCTGTAACTGACGTAATTTTGTAACTCGCTAATCCTCATGTAAAGCGCTCTGATACCTCGAGGTCTAGCCAGCGCTATATAAAACTCTGAAAACAAACAAATAAAAATAAATAAATACGGAACTGATGCTCAAGTAATTCATCGATGCACAAAAAGTAGTGTCCACAGCTTAAACAAAAGAATCAGGCTTAGTGAAGAACTAACCTTCACAAGAATTATCATCAGAGTAAATATTTTGGTTCGAGTTTATCAAAACGTTGTGCTGTATCAACATGAAACCTGAGCATGAACAAAGGGCCAAAGGCTATTTAATTCATCCCACACCTCTTCCCCTGCGTGATGGAATATAGCTTATTGTACCGTTACATTTTATTAAAGAATTGACATCAAAGTTTAGAGAATATCAGCAAAGGAGAACATAACAGTTTGTTCTTTACATGTCTGCTTATCTTTGTGCATTTGCTGTGAGAAGAGGAACGCCTCTGGGAACTGGAATGTCACCAACATTTCTGTGAGTCAACAGTGTGACTTGTAAGAGACAGACGTCTGAGCTCTGGTGTGGCGCTGCCAGCCAAACTTCCCCCTCTTGTACGTATTCGTTACAAAATGTAGATATCTTTCAATTTAACAACGAAAAACCTGCCACCTACTCTAATTTCTCTCATGGCATCTGCATATTCAGCTGTTCATTTAAATGTTCTCTTGTTTGTAAAAAGTCTTGCTAAACACCTTGGAGCTGATTCACAAAAGTATTTATATGTGTGAGTAGTGCTACTATAGGAGTACTCTTTTATGTGTCCTTACATGACTTTGTAAATCAGCACCAGAGCATCCAACTCCAAATTGTAAAAAGACAAAGAGGGCACAGTCCTTTTTATTTGTAACTCTGTATGAATAATCCCATTGTATTCCCATTTTAGATGTTTTGGGGCCAATTCACAAAACGCGTGTAAGAGTATGTAAAAGAGTGCCACAGCACTACTACATTACGGTGAGAAATTGGGTTGCTGGTTGACTGGGGTGTGAGCCGTGGTCAAGCAGCCAAAACAATCCTTGTCAGGGCGAGGCGCACGCCAACCGTAAATTAACCAGTGCTGCACCCATTGGTAGCTTGGCACAGAGTAGTCAGGCTTAATTTGGAGGCAATGTGTGAAGTATTTGTCCAATATTTCGAACAGTAATACAGTGAAAACACCACACAAAAAGAATCCCACACCAAATTAGAAAACTAGAGTACATTTTAGCTAATAAAACAAGACCAAAAAGACAATAATCCAATCATCAAAGTTGCAGAACAGAACTTGGCACCATTGTGACAACTCTATGGTCAAGCATGGACTGACATACTGTATTCATTGCAAACACACATACTATTAAGGTGCGAGCTCGGGTATTCATGAAACTTGGGGTGAACAGTATTGTATAGACCGTCTTCTGATGACCACCAATTTGGTAGATAGAACATCACTTACTGACCAGCATTCATGCTCACATGGCATGCTGTGGCTTCTTTATCTAGTGGGGTTCTTGTGCCACGCTCATACTTATTGCAGAATGGACAAACAATCACTGGTCGTCTCCCATGCAAGTTGGTCATCTTAATCAGTAGGAGGTGAGTTCTTGTGACTAAACTCCCCATTTTAGTGAGTTATCCCATAATCTAGTAGGTGTTTGACAAATATTTAATATTTTATAGGAGTCAATCTCCACTGAGATTTACTTTTGGAAACAAAGCTAACGGCAATTCCCATTTGACCCAGGAGGCACAGTATTTATATTAACATGAAGCCGAGGTTTTGTGACCGGCTCCAGGACTTTTGAGGTGGATGAATTCTTCTATGGGAGGTGAGTCCCTTGAGTTAATATTGGAGCATTGATTCCACACATTATTAGACAGAGCTATTGACACATGCTTGGCTTTTATAGGAGTTATTCTCTATGGAGGACAGCCTTGAAATGAGCGGCTTAATTGTGAGAAACAGAGTTTACAACGCTATCCTAACATCGTAGTGCTTTTACAATGCAGTTATAACAATTGGCATATTTAGACATGAGGTCTAGTACTTAGAATACATTTTGTCATACAGTCTGTGATTGATCTAGTCCTGATAAAGACCCATACTGATATTTTGTAGTAACCACATTTTACAATGGTCGAAATATTGACGATTTACATATTCAGCCTGACCTACATCCAAAGTTTGGTGAACAGTGGAAGAGATATAATTTTCTAAAACATGTACAATTGGGACTTCTGAATTTGTATGTCTGAGACTGGCATTCTGTATATCATTTTGATATAGTAATTCTGTGAAACCATTTTCCAGTTTTTATTTATGTGAAATGAATTACTTTCCTCACCTGATGCACTGCACAAGCACTTTTTTCCCTTTTACATCAAGAAGCAGCATTAATGTTTGTTTTGTGTGATTTTGATATGTAATAATTGAATGTATCAAAGAAATGTGAAAAAAGACATGTGTGCTTTGTCATTGAAAATTAATATTTCTACTTAATGAAAGAAATTTTAAGAGAAATATATCTCCTTTTTGTACAATGACAAAAGTGATTGTCTATATAGGAAGTTTATGTTTTTGCTCTAACAGAACCAATTGTTTTTATATACTGAACTATACCCAGGCTCTGAGGGACACAGGATTACCCCATTGTAGAATGACTTTCTAGAAGTGCCATTGTCAAAATTTTAATTTAAAATCCGACTTCACCATAAGTTAGGATATTTCATTGCACTTCCAAAGACAACAAACATGAACCTGTAACCTGTTCCTGTTTGGAAATTGCAGCTTATTAAATGTAAGAAGGTAACTCCAATGTTGGGGAGAGGAGTTGGCCTAACGGCTAGGGCGCTCGACCTCGGACCTGGAGGAACTGGGTTCGAGTCTCGGTAACGTCGCCAAACATCCTGAGATTCTGGGCAAATCACTTAATCTCCCCGTGCCTAACAAAAAAAAATGAATGTGTCCTCATGTAACGTAACTGGTGCTATGTAAAGCGCTCTGATATCCAATTCGGTTCGGGTCTAGTTCGCGCTATATAAAACTCTGCAAAAAAAAAAAATATTTATCTTTTGGGAGAGGTAACTCTTGCAGTAGTGAAAAACTAATTTGAGAGCTTTTTACTACCAGGGCATGTAAGACTTAAAAGTTTATGTCCTATTTTGGAAAATGGCCCTCTCGGTAGGGTTTCCCCAAATGTTTTGCCTTCCTCTTCCTATTTTTGATGAATTCTTTTTGTTGACCTTAGGACTCTGAGCACTTTACCACTGCTGACCAGTACTAAAATGTATTTGCTTGTCCCCTAAACATGGTAACATTGGTGTCAAGTCCCTTTTAAAGTGGTATACCATATACCCTCTACCTATAAATTAAATGCTATTAGTGGGCCTGCAGCAATGATTGTGCCCCCCACACAAGTAGCCCTTTAAGCATTTCTCAGGCCTGCTACTGCAGAGCCTGTGTGTTCAGCTTTACTGCAACTTCGACTTGGCATTTAAAACCCTTTGCCAAGCCTTACATTTCCCTTTTATTACACATAAGTTACCCCTAAGGAATGCGCTAGGTAGCCCATAGGATAGGGTGTTGTGTCAGTAAAAGGTAGGACATATACTTTTTAAGTTTTGCATGTCCTGGCTGTGAAAACAGCTACATTTATTTTTCACTACTGTGAGGCCTACACCTCTCTTAGGTTAACATTGCGAATTCTTCAAACACTTTTAGGCTGTAATTCCTGATTAGAAAGGCGTAGCTGTGTCATGTTTTATATCTTTGGAATGGCAATGATAAAGCCTATTTACTTGTAAAGTTAGATTTAACATTACTATTTTAGAAATGGCACTTTTAGAAAGTGCTCTGGATTGGAGCAGCATACCGCACCACGCCGGACGCACAGCTTTATTTTGATTTGCATTCCACAGATGCCAATCACCATTTTCTTTTTCTTCCAAGTTAGTTTATTTTATCAAAATTCATCAGAAATTTAATCATATCTTCCAGCTTTTTGCGCAAGTCACAAGAGAGGCGCTTACATCTTCACCACAATTCTAAAAGGTACAGGAATGCTTATCCGAGCTTTATCCTGCACCCCGAGGGCGTGCGTATATATCATCCACTTTCATCAATTTCATGTACCCAAGGCATTTCGGGTCATTTTTCGACCCTTCGTCAGGGGTTTGATTATCTAAAATGCAAAACACATCTTTTTAGAAAACTGTTTAACCAATCTCTTTCATCATGTTACTAACACATTGGTGCTCTCCATTTTTCCCACAATCAACGTTTTCCCGCTATAAACATAAGAATCAACATTTTCCAGCTATCAATATAAGAAGTCCTGCTCCTATGTGTGAATACCAATCTTTTCAATACTGTTTTTTCAAACCTCTTTTTCCCTTGTGTCTCTCCTCAAGTGCTGTCCCAAACCCTTATGACGTGAACCTTCTCTCCCCTGCTCCCTCAACACTTAAGGCAATTTCAACGGTAACCGAGTCACTATTTATATGATTATCATACCTTTTGCTGTATTCGCGCCGTCATCTTTTCTGTACCTCTGACCTCCAACTCAGTCTAACAAACCGTTAGAATGCTCTACATCAAGGCTCTAATGCTCCACCCACCCTTCTCTCGCACCTGTTGACAATCGAACGTTAATTGATCACATCACCCTCCGTTTTCTATCTCCTTCCCACCACAGTAGCTGCCTACCTGGCCCACAATCCACCTCATCCTCGATCCAAAGCAACTTTTGCCTTTCTAGTTAATTGCACTATACGTTCTGCACTTGTCTCCCACCTCAGTACCCACCATTATTGCTCCGCCCACCCTTAGATGTCATTACAAACATCTGATAACGTCAGACACTTCTGGACCTGTACTCTGTCAGAAGAACTACTGCGCTGCATCAAGGACTGACACTTTGCTGATCTGGAAGACCTGCTTTTCTGCCTTGCTGCCATGCTGCTCACTGACCCTGCTAAGGAAGAGCTGGACTCTGCTTTGCAACCAAAGTGTTCTCCAAGAGCTTGTTGACTTGCCTCCTTTTGCTTGAGATTCAGGGCTATCGAAGTCGTTACCCCTGCTCCTATGCCTGGTACACTGGAAGTGGAGCCAGATACTTGCACCAGAAAAATTTACACAGCTCCAGCCTGCGTCTTGTAGAACTGGCGCATTAACCCCGTTGCAGGAGTAGAATCTGTGCATCACTCACAGAACCAACACATCGCCTTGAGAGCCTGATTGTCACAATCTCTCACAACAGTTAGTTATCTAAGTCTTAAGCTCTAAACTGGATTGATCTGCTCGCGGGGACAATGGCATTCAGACAGTCCTACCACTCTCCTTGGTGTTTGACCAGAGACCAGATAGACACAGATTACCAAACCGCACACCCAAGGGAATGGGAGTGTGGATAAAATAATAAACAACAGAATGGTAATCGTCTGCCAAGGGAGGTAACCTCATTTGCTGTCTCATCAGGGTTCTGTCCTAGGGACAGCATCTACTAGGAGTGCCCACCATGCATGTGGGACCTGTAGTGAACAGAGAGAAAGGACACATTAACTATGTGGTTCCACAGGACACTCACAAATACCAATCACTCTTGTGTAAGGGATCACTCACATGTACTGTAGAGAACTTACAACACAAATGCAGAGTCAAGGAGGAGTTAAAACATCACTCCAATAATATAGCATTACAAAGCAATGATACTTTCTATTAGCCTTTGTACATTTTTTACTATATTTCCAACCTTTAGTTTCTTCCGCCTTGCTACTTCCTAAGGCACCAGGAAAAGTCACAAAGGAGCTAACCATAAAAATAAAGATGTCCGGCACCACAACAAAGTCACAGGAATACAGAACAGGAGAGCACACAGCCAGAATACTTAGCTGTATGTTGAAGACAGTCCGCGCCTCAATAGCAATGTCTCATTCGCAGGTGCCATCCACACTGAGAGGCAGCACCAATACCTAAGAGGGCCTCTGAAATCCCGGACATGTTCGAACAAGGCCACTACAATCCTCAGCGGCTTTAATATACGGGACTGTAAGAGCGGAAAAACTCTGGCCCCAACAGCGAGGAACAGATGGCTTCTGGGTCAGGAGCTGTGTTGCTGGACTCCGCCTCCACCAATGATCTGAAACATAGAAATCAGCCGGACATGAACAGAATAGTAAGCGCAGATGCTTGCTGAGAGCACTCTTAAATACTCATATCGCCAAAATGAAGTGGCAGCTTCCAGTACCAAACTATGGAGGGGCAAGATAGAGCCAAACTCACCATGTATGTGGCTCCCCCGGTGCAGCACTTTTCCCCTGGCGCCCACAAGCAGGAATGTATAGACTTCCTTTGTGCTCAGTGGAATGCGAATCCAACCAATGGTGAAACTGCTTTCATGTTGTTTTCAACATGAGAGCAGCTGCAGGATTTAAGGCGAGCATGCTAACCCAATGCTCAGTGTGAGACTGGGGACTGTGCCAGCAATTCCTTGGCTGTTTCAAAGCCCTTGGATTGCCGGGTCCACAGTGTGCATGTTGGATAGGACAGCTCTAGGCAGCTGGCCAGTCTGACGTGCTCACTGGCAGGGGTGGCAGTCATCCTGAAATCGCAAGATCCAGCCCCGCCCCCTGCCTTCACGCGTGTGCTGTACACAGCGCAAGCTGGTGGCAAAATAAAATGGCACTCTATTTGTTTGTGTTTGCTGCTGCGCTTGCAGCAGGTGGGGCGACGCTCCTCCACTTTCAAGGAGGAGCCACCCCTTCCAAGATGGCCGCTGGGGCATGGATATATGAGAACCCGCACCAACCTGTATTGTCTTCTGGTGCGGTTACTGCAGCATACGTTCTCGCTATCTGCCACTGTAACGTCTATGCAGAGATGAGTGACCTTTCAGGCATACTGTGTTCAGTGAGGTATAGTAGTGTGGCTAGAGTATCATGATATTGACGCATCAAAACCATGCATAGATGCTGCAGCAGTGTGGAAAGGTTGACTAATCCACTCAAAATGTGTGGCGCAACCTGGCACATCGCACTTCAGAACCAACGAATCTTAGCGCTTCATCTACGGAACCAATGCATTGCCACCTTGCATGGAGAAAATCAACGTATCACCTTGACTGCGGGCTCGACATCGACGCATTGTTAATTGATCACGTCACCCTCCGTTTTCTATCTCCTTCCCACCACAGTAGCTGCCTACCTGGCCCACAATCCACCTCATCCTCGATCCAAAGCAACTTTTGCCTTTCTACTTAATTGCACTATACGTTCTGCACTTGTCTCCCACCTCAGTACCCACCATTATTGCTCCGCCCACCCTTAGATGTCATTACAAACATCTGATAACGTCAGACACTTCTGGACCTGTACTCTGTCAGAAGAACTACTGCGCTGCATCAAGGACTGACACTTTGCTGATCTGGAAGACCTGCTTTTCTGCCTTGCTGCCATGCTGCTCACTGACCCTGCTAAGGAAGAGCTGGACTCTGCTTTGCAACCAAAGTGTTCTCCAAGAGCTTGTTGACTTGCCTCCTTTTGCTTGAGATTCAGGGCTATCGAAGTCGTTACCCCTGCTCCTATGCCTGGTAAACTGGAAGTGGAGCCAGATACTTGCACCAGAAAAATTTACACAGCTCCAGCCTGCGTCTTGTAGAACTGGCGCATTAACCCCGTTGCAGGAGTAGAATCTGTGCATCACTCACAGAACCAACACATCGCCTTGAGAGCCTGATTGTCACAATCTCTCACAACAGTTAGTTATCTAAGTCTTAAGCTCTAAACTGGATTGATCTGCTCGCGGGGACAATGGCATTCAGACAGTCCTACCACTCTCCTTGGTGTTTGACCAGAGACCAGATAGACACAGATTACCAAACCGCACACCCAAGGGAATGGGAGTGTGGATAAAATAATAAACAACAGAATGGTAATCGTCTGCCAAGGGAGGTAACCTCATTTGCTGTCTCATCAGGGTTCTGTCCTAGGGACAGCATCTACTAGGAGTGCCCACCATGCATGTGGGACCTGTAGTGAACAGAGAGAAAGGACACATTAACTATGTGGTTCCACAGGACACTCACAAATACCAATCACTCTTGTGTAAGGGATCACTCACATGTACTGTAGAGAACTTACAACACAAATGCAGAGTCAAGGAGGAGTTAAAACATCACTCCAATAATATAGCATTACAAAGCAATGATACTTTCTATTAGCCTTTGTAAATTTTTTACTATATTTCCAACCTCTAGTTTCTTCCGCCTTGCTACTTCCTAAGGCACCAGGAAAAGTCACAAAGGAGCTAACCATAAAAAATAAAGAAGTCCGGCACCACAACAAAGTCACAGGAATACAGAACAGGAGAGCACACAGCCAGAATACTTAGCTGTATGTTGAAGACAGTCCGCGCCTCAATAGCAATGTCTCATTCGCAGGTGCCATCCACACTGAGAGGCAGCACCAATACCTAAGAGGGCCTCTGAAATCCCGGACATGTTCGAACGAGGCCACTACAATCCTCAGCGGCTTTGATATACGTGACTGTAAGAGCGGAAAAACTCTGGCGCCAACAGCGAGGAACAGATGGCTTCTGGGTCAGGAGCTGTGTTGCTGGACTCCGCCTCCACCAATGATCTGAAACATAGAAATCTGCAGGACATGAACAGAATAGTAAGCGCAGATGCTTGCTGATAGCACTCTTAAATACTCATATCGCCAAAATGAAGTGGCAGCTTCCAGGACCAAACTATGGAGGGGCAAGATGGAGCCAAACTCACCATGTATGTGGCTCTCCCGGTGCAGCACTTTTCCCCTGGCGCCCACAAGCAGGAATGTATAGACTTCCTTTGTGCTCAGTGGAATGCGAATCCAACCAATGGTGAAACTGCTTTCATGTTGTTTTCAACATGAGAGCAGCTGCAGGATTTAAGGCGAGCATGCTAACCCAATGCTCAGTGTGAGACTGGGGACTGTGCCAGCAATTCCTTGGCTGTTTCAAAGCCCTTGGATTGCTGGGTCCACAGTGTGCATGTTGGATAGGACAGCTCTAGGCAGCTGGCCAGTCTGACGTGCTCACTGGCAGGGGTGGCAGTCATCCTGAAATCGCAAGATCCAGCCCCGCCCCCTGCCTTCACGCGTGTGCTGTACACAGCGCAAGCTGGTGGCAAAATAAAGTGGCACTCTATTTGTTTGTATTTGCTGCTGCGCTTGCAGCAGGTGGGGCGACGCTCCTCCACTTTCAAGGAGGAGCCACCCCTTCCAAGATGGCCGCTGGGACATGGATATATGAGAACCCGCACCAACCTGTATTATCTTCTGGTGCGGTTACTGCAGCATACGTTCTCGCTATCTGACACTGTAACGTCTATGCAGAGATGAGTGACCTTTCAGGCATACTGTGTTCAGTGAGGTATAGTAGTGTGGCTAGAGTATCATGATATTGACGCATCGAAACCATGCATAGATGCTGCAGCAGTGTGGAAAGGTTGACTAATCCACTCAAAGTGTGTGGCGCAACCTGGCACATGGCACTTCAGAACCAACGAATCTTAGCGCTTCATCTACGGAACCAACGCATTGCCACCTTGCATGGAGAAAATCAACGTATCACCTTGATTGCGGGCTCGACATCGACGCATTGTTCATCTGCACTGTTGCAACCAGGATCAAGTTACTCTGTTTACTGGGCCTGAGTTGCTTTTGCCCCCAGCCTTCGTTTCATCGTGGCTGGCCTGAACTGTTGGCTTTGCCCCAGTCCAAAGTGACCAGGTAACTCCCCTTGGTACTTAGTGCTTCTAAGCCCCGGAACTGTTATCTAGCAGTCCGGTACACGCTGGAATAGGAAGGGTTTGTGCGCAATGATAAGGATTCCGTAAATTCTACTTAGAATATATATGGGCCACGGTGCAATACACTGTACCATTTGAATACTTTGAAAACATTTGGAAATATTCTGGAACAGTTGGTTTGGGACAACTAGATAACATTGAGGCACTCCATGTCACTTTTCCTGTTGAAATTTTGGGTAAACGGATTTATTAAATTCTGTGGATTTTCTTGGGCAGCCATAACAGTCTATTCCTGGTTATTGATTGACCTTCGTGGGGCTACCCTATTTCAATTGGATCCGTATTTCAGACATCTGGTGGAAATCTCTTTCTGCTGAATACAGGCATATATAGGAACATACCAAAGAAGTTACTCGCTGCTATACAACCAAGGTTACCAAGCATCTCTCACAAAGTGTTCTTAACTAGTGATACTGTATTGCCGTGTTGGCCTCAAAAAATACAAACTGACCATCGGTGGCGGGAACACCAGTAGAAATATACAATCCATCAAAATCACTTCTCCCGCCAGGGGCTCAACAGCACAGTATGGATAACAGCAAGGGGGAGCTACTTTTTTCACTGTGCTCATGGAATATCAGCGGCCTACATCAAAAAATCCTAAACGAAGACACTATGTCCTTCCTGGGGGAACACGTGGCAATTGCCCTACAGGAAACCTGGGAACTAGAGGGCCGCCCTATAGAAGGATTTATTGAATATCGGAAAGGGGCACTTAGGGATAGCCCCTTGGGCCACCCCAAAGGCGGGCTGTCCACTTACATATCCAATAACCTAAAGGGTGAATTCAGTCAACTTTACCTGAAAGAAGACTGGCTACTGGGGGTCAAAATTTATCTACGGTGCAGACAGCGATTGCTTTTACTTATAAATGTGTATATTAATCCTAACACCCGCACAAAAAAAGACCACCTGGCCAGACTCTGCGAACTTATGAATGATATAGCCATAGAATATCCTAACTCGGACCGCATTATCACAGGGGATTTTAACACGAACGTATTTCAGGGGAACAAAGCAGACTCAGAGGGACCCAACATGACCAGCATTATTGAGGCCGTTCCCCAATCCAAACCTCCTGCGCAAGTTTCCAACACATTAGGCGAGGTCACCGCGATGAGACTTTACAACGCAGGGTACTTGGTGGTGAATGGAAGAACGACCAGTGATTCCCCTCCAAACTGGACCTGGTCAAATGGAAGAACAAAGTCCTACCTGGACTTTACCATCTGCAACTCGGAATTCCTGTTCAATCTGGCTAGCTTCTCCGTCCTGCCAAGGCCCGAAAGCGACCACAGGCCATTGGTCATCTCTTTCACCACAAATGTAGTTCTCCACAAAAAGGCACCATTTACCTACAAAGGAATACATTCCGACAACTTAAAACGCCTGAAATGGAGTGAGTCTAACTGTCAGAGCATCTTAAAAACAAGCAAGGATTTTATCATGTGTGTTCCAGACCAAGCGACTTCCCCAACAGCAATATGGTCGCAGTTATGCGCACATCTGATCAGAACTTACCCAGTGACAAGGCAGGGTCCAAATCGCACCCTACCAGTAGGAGCAACAGCCCTCACCATTATAAAAACACTAAAAAGAACGAGAAACAACGCACTGAGGTCGCTACTAAAATTTCCTGAGAACAGCAGCTTCCTCGTTACATACCGTCATGCCCAAAAGGCACTTAGGAGGGTAGTTATCCAAGAAAAAAAGGCCCAGGAATCTCAATTCTGGGTCAAACTGGTATGGGAAAGCAAGCAAAATAACTCAAAGAAATTTTGGTCACTCGTCAACTGCACCGATCGAAACATAACATCCTTTGGATCAGCGAACATTCAGGAAGCAGACTGGATCTCATACTTAACAGAGCATTTCCAGGCACAAGATCATCCTGACCGCCCTGGATTAACATGGGTTTCTGACACTGGCACGGGCGCAGCATCGAATCTTCCATCCGATTCAACGCAGGGGCCTACCTCACCCGATGAATTGCTTGAAGAAAGAGTAGTTAAAGCACTGACGAAAGGGAGACAAGACGGAGCACCGGGCCTGAACGGCCTGCCACAAAGGCTATTTAAGTCCGATGTCCCTTTCTGGTCCAAGGTGCTATCAAATCTCTTTAATTATACCCTGAGCTCTCAAACAATTCCGGATTCTTAGAGAGGTGCTATTATCCATCCCATTTATAAAGCTGGAGCACGAGGCAACCCGAACAACTACAGATTAATTGCCTTGCTGGATATAGAGGCAAAGCATTTTGCAGGCCTCATTTTGGATGATCTCAGACAATGGGCAAAGGACAACAATCTGATTCCCCTGAATCAAACAGGGTTCGTTGACAAATCAGGTACAATGACAAACTTACTGACAATCTCCACCATCATTGACAAAGCTCTTTCAAACTCCAGGCCGATTTTTTGCTGCTTTGTCGACTTCAAAGCAGCATTTGACAGGGTGCCCAGAGCTGCTCTGTGGCAAAAACTGAGGCAGTGGGGAATTCCAGATAATATCCTGAATCCAATCATCCTGCTGTATTCCAACACATGGGTTCGAGTGAAGTTAGGGTCTGGCTCACATCTCTCCCGGAAAATCTGGACCTTTCGTGGTGTCAAACAGGGATGCGTGCTGGCACCCCTTCTATTCAATCTATTCATTGCTGACCTATCAAGTTCTCTAGAGAAGGTAATCAGCCATCCACCAAAAGTAGGAGGCACGGCATTATGCAATCTCTTATATGCCGACGACTTAGCACTGTTCAGTCTCACCAGAGTGGGGCTACAAAGACTCCTTGATGCCTTAATGCAATACACGGCCAACAACCAGCTAGAAATCAACATGAAAAAAACCATGGTTGTTCCGTTTGGCAAAAAACGCTACAGTGGCGGAGGCTGGACAATAGATAAAGAAAGCATCTCAATCGGCCAATCTTACAAATACTTAGGGGTCCATTTGGACTCCAGGGACAGTTTCACCAAACAGAACACTGTGATTGCAGCCAAGGCTACAGCGTTAATGGTATCCTTGGCTAAGCTATCAAGGAGACTCTCAGGCCCCACCATCTTGCCTTTACTGGAAGTGCTCAGAGCAAAGATCGGGCCCACACTTTCGTATGGCATAGAGATCTTTAAGGGTAAAATGAACAATGCCTTAAATAAATTAACAACCAAACTCTACAAGAAATTGCTTCACCTGCCGAGTTCCTCCTCGCCAGCACAGGTCAGACTAGAGCTAGGCTTAATTAACTACTAAACCTCCAACGTTGGCTCATATCTTAACCTGATCCACAAATTTAGACAGGCAGAAGCTGGTACCTTGGAATTCCTTGTCTGGAACGAAATCAGTGTGAGCAATCCGGGGGGATCATTTGGCCGTCTCCTAAATGACCACATTCAACAAATGTCTGCTGCTGATCTCTGGGCCCTTAATCCAAGCCAAACTGCTTTTAAAAACACAATTAAAAAAGGTACAAGACTGAAATCCCTGATTATGGATGTAGCTCTTCTTGCGAAACGCAGTCATGCCTGGGCAGTAGCCAACTCTTATAAACGATTATCTCCGGCCAATTACCTTTCGACAACGTTTGCTTATCATCTAAAGCGATGCTTGATCGCCCTTAGACTGGGAGACTGGCGCTTCCTTCAAAATCTCCTGGTATGGTGTCAAAAAAGGGCCGATCTAAAGTGCAGAGGGTGTGGGGCAGCAAATGAAACTTTTTTGCACGTGCTTTGTATATGCCCTTTCTTTATTCTCCAACGCAGACGCCTACTCAGGCCAGAATGGAACAGGCTGGGAGTTCGAACTTGTAGGCACGCCATTATTGCTGCTCTGTCCTTAGAGAACACTGTTTTAAATATAAAATTGGCCAAATTCGTTCAGCAAGTTTATAGTCTTTTAGAAAAATTGGAAACGGCTAATGCCTTGTTGATAACTGTGTAGAATGATATGTATTTTAACCTCATCTGCATCGTCCGGGAGTGCTAATTTTTAAATTGACACTTTGCAGTACGCACCGATAAGAAGGCCAAATTTGATTTTATTTTTCTCTTAACTCCTTTTAATCTGTAAAATTGTACTTATGTGCTCGAAGAATCTTTTAAAGATATGCTTTTATATATCTAAATAAAGAATTTTAAATTGTTAGTGATACTGTATTTTGCCCTGAGGAAGTTACCCATATGGGAGTGAAACGTGTTGGCTGGATTGTTTATACCTGATGTCTTTTAAAAAAAGAGATTTTTGGGAATAAAGACATTATTTTTTCTAACTATTTTGGTCTATTGGACTTCTTGAGCTGCGCTCCCCTGTTCATCATAATATTCTCTGATCTGGAACACAGTGTCACCATTCAACGGCTGGTGTAGGGGTAGCTTGCACAGCAAACTCACACATAGGAACTGGCATGAGGTGCGGCACAGGAGGTCCGCCGTTGTTGCTTTGGGAGATAACTCTGGGTAGTTTTCAAGTTTAGGTGGAAAGCAGCTCCTGTATGGAGCACTCTCAACACCAGCGACACTCTAAATCTGTTCACCTCAAATGTCTGCTTTTCTATCAAAGTATTTAAGCATAGGATTAGCACAGTGCCATCCATGCCGAGTTAGAAAGGGACAAAGTCTTTTGCCATTTCTACAGCAAAGCCTTTAAGCATAGGACTAGCACAGTGCTGTCCATGCCCTGCCCTGCCCTGACCTGCCATGCCCTGACCTGCTGTGGTATCCTGCTTGTGAAGAATCTCCAAGGGCTTGTGTGTGCTTGCCTCCTGTTGGAAGTCTCAGGGAGTTAAAAGACTTCAGGACAGATCCTTGCAGATTTAAAATGTCCCTGCCTGGAAGGAGAGCAGAGGAACTATGTGAGGAGTGCTGCCCCTGATGTGTGCCAGGTGGGACAGCCTGTCTTTGCTTCGCCTGGCTGGAGCAGGAGAAGAAAGGACTGGACTGTTCTTCACCCTTTTGCTTTAAAGTGCATGTTGAGCACTTCACTTTTCATACCAAGCTGAGGGGTGAGCGCTGTTTGGTTTCTGCCTCGAGTCAACTACTGGCATTTTTAGTTTTCTGCAACATTTTGCATCTATTTTTAATATTTGTTATGTCCTAGTTTGGTAAAAACACACAAATCCGTTTTTTTCTCTGTGAGGCCTACTTTTTCTATTTACATTACCTTTTTCTAGGAAAAGTCAGTTTTAACATTTATCATGTAATAATTAGTATGAAAGACACACTGAGCGAACCACGTCTGTTTCTAGCAAGCCACTCGCCCCCACTCCTACAAATCTATTCCTGTCTTACTTTTTCTGCCCTTTTTGACACATCTTGTACAAAACTACTTTGTGGGTCGATGCACCTGTAAGGCGTCTATCTCTTTGTTCCTCCTAACTGTTACAATGCGGTTCAACTGTTGTTATAAAAAGTATTGTAAAGCGCTCTGATATCCTTCGGGATCAAGTTTGCGCTATAAAAACTTTATAAATAAACGTGTGAGGATTACTTTATTTGACACCCCATTGCATGGGAGCGCTGCAGTCGCCCTTGTGTGTGAAGCAGAGGGAAGGGAGTGCTCTCCCCATCAGCTGGAGTGTGTGTGGGTGCAACGTGTGGCCCCGCAGAATAAGAAACAGTGCTGAGGTGCCATACCCAAACAGTGATCCTCACAGCCATGGTAGTAAAGAAAACCCTGGCACGGAGGCCTCGTGTTGCCAAGAAACATTGACACTAAAGAGGGCAGGGTCCAACTATCAGAGTAGACCGGAGAGGAGCGTGCGACCCAGAGGGTACCTGACCCGTTGCAATGTTTTCCCACAGCAAGTCCAGTCTACAGCTTGGTTCAGCAGTGGTCGCACGTGATTGTGGGCCACGACAACTAGCCCAAGCTGCACTGCCTACCTCGTGCAGCCAGGAGGCTGCATTATTAGTCACTGGTTGGTCCCGCCGTAGACCGAAGGGGCCGCATGAGTCCAGCTGCCCCACTTCCCATGGTGAGATTGGTGGGGGTGTTTGGTTGTTTGGCCATATACAGCCAGCCAGGAAGGAATCCTCAATGGAGGTCCCACTCGGCCCCTTCCCCACCTCTTTGCTTGAGCCATGAGCTGTTGCAGGGCCTGGAGAGCAGGCAGCAGCGCGTTTACTCACTTTTGGGGGCATTAGTTCTACAACGCACTGTGAGGTGAAACCTCGATGGAGTGATCACCAAGAGGAATCCTGAGCGCGGAACTCGCTCTAAAATTACCATAGTGCCTCTAATAGGCGTGCAGGTGTGCCTGTACTCACATTAGGAATCAAAATTACCACATAACTTGGAAGAGAAGTGCAGGTGTGCTGTATCTATGTGGTGACTGCTTCTATGGTGATATGGTGATTCGTGTATTTACATGTTTTTCTCCAAACTGCTGCAATTTGAGGCCCTAATGTGATAAGTATTCCCTGATTTGCACTAAATGTTTATGACAATTGCCTTGTAGCAAAGTGAGTTATGTCCTGTGCTACTGAGT
The DNA here is from genome assembly GCF_964261635.1 of Lissotriton helveticus. NCBI lineage: Eukaryota > Metazoa > Chordata > Amphibia > Caudata > Salamandridae > Lissotriton > Lissotriton helveticus. The sequence goes on along the minus strand of NC_136070.1, from coordinate 377,871,403 downwards.
AATTACTTCAGTGCACTATATGTTATGTTAATGACAATTGCCTGGATGGCAAAGTGATTATGGTCTAATGTATTTTACATATACTGCAAAGTGGTTTAATATCTATGTGACGTCATGACAATTGCCTAGTTGACGAAGTGAATTATGTGATTGTGGTCTAATATGATTTGCCTATGATACAAATAGATTTTTGTCTAAGGCGTTGTTAGAAATGGGGATCGCTAGTTGGCAGAGGTAGGTCCAAATAGGGGCCCTTGCAGACAGGCTTATCTCAGAGGCAGTGTGTAAAGCATTTGTGAACACATACAGTAAAACAATGAAAACACAAAAAATTAACACCACACCAGTTTTGAAAAATAACTAATCTTTATCTAAACCAGAGCAAGACCAAGCAACAAAAATCCACAATACAGGTATCAAGAAATCCTCGAAAATAGGTTATTCACTCAAATAAAGCTTATAGCAACAAATAACTCCACCTGGAGGTATTACGACGTCGTGACAGATGAAAATCCCAAAGAACCGCGCCGACGGCAAGGTGCCAGTTGTTGGGCTTGGAAACAAGCAGACTAACAAAGAACAGTACCTTGGAATTGATGAAAGCAAAGACGGAGCAAGGCATCGGGGAGGTGATGCTTCATTGGCGCCTGCGGCGTCATTTCCTTACAACCCCAGGGGAGGTGAGGCCTCTGTTCCTTACAGCAGCGTAGGGGAGGTGAGACTTTGGTTCCTTACTGTGTCAGGGAGGTGATGTCACAAATGGCGGTGAGGCGCCGGTTCCTTACGACGGTATGATGTAGATGGATTCGGGAGTCACCCACGTCGAAGATCTGCTCCGCATTGATGAAGCACCGGCATCGCTGAAGTGGGAACTGCGGGGCGAGTCGGGACGGTGCGTGTGGACGTCATGAGCGGTGTCCTCGACTCCGGTGCAGGTAGTGGCCTCGATGACAGCTCCGGAATCGATGCAGCACGACGTCAGCAGTTGTCGGGCCTACAGTGCAAGTCAGGATGTGCATCGTGCTCTTCACGAGCGGTGCCCACGGCTTCAGTGCAGGTTACGGCATCGCTCGCCGGCGTCAGTATTGCAATTTCCTTCTGTAGCAGCTGAAACAGCAGTTCCAGATGCAGCGAGACAGAAGGGATTACGTCTTTGTGTCCCTGAGACTTCAGAACAGAAGGCAAGCTTAGTTTCAAGCCCTTGGCGATCTTCCTCAAGTTGACAAAGCAAACAGCAAAGTCCTTTTCTCCTTTCCTTGGCAGCAAGCAGCCACTGCAGGCCAACCCCAGACAGCAAACAGCAAAGGGGCAGTATTCCTCCTCACCTTATCCGGCGCTTCTCCTTGGTAAATGTTCCTTCTTGATTTCCTAGAAGTGATCTAAAAGTCTGTGGTCTGGGCCCCTCTTTTTATCCACCAAAACCGTTTGTTACCTGAAGGCAGAGAGTGTCTGTACCTGGCCAAAAACAATTCTGTCCTCACTGTTGCAGCTTCCTGGCAGGAGGTCGAGACAGCATTGTTGAAGGCAGACCAGGACCATTCAGGTGCAAAGGAAATCTCCTCCCTATCAGACTTCTGGAAACACAGCCCCCCTCCAGCTCCTGTCATCCAAGAGCCAGGCATGCAATACACAAACCTAGCAGAGTGGCACTGGATAGTTAGGCAAGAAAATACCTACTTTCTAAAAGTGGTATTTTCAAACACAGAATGAAAAAGTCACCCTCACTAAAAGATGCATTTTTACATTCTGATTTCAGACATACCAAACTGTATTTTTCCTCAGTGTTCCTTAGGCCAGTTGTGTTTATAAGATGTTATAACAAACTCCCCATTCTGTTCTATGGGAACAGGTAGCCTTGCAAAAGTGAAAAACGAAATTGGCAGTAGTTCACTATCAGGACATGCCACACACACCATAGCATGTCCTGCCTTTTCCATACATTGCACCCTGCTCACAGGGGTACCTTGGGCCTACCTTAGGGGTGACTAACATATAGAAAAGAGAAGGTTTAGGGGCTGGCAAGTGTGTGCACTTACCAAGTCGACATGGCAGTCCCAGACTGCCCACAGGCTCTGCAATGGCAGGTCAGAGTTACATTTTACAGGCTGCTTCTGTGAGTGACACAATCAGTGCTGCAGCCCACTAGCAGCATTTGATTTAAAGGCCCGTGGCACACATAGTGCACTGTACTAGGGTCTGACAAGTAAATCAAATATGCCAATCATGGAACCACTAATCCATAACACAATTTACACAGAGAGCATATGCACTTTAGCACTGATCAGCAGTGGTAAAGTGCCCAGAGTCATAACACCAACAAAAACAGGTCAGAAAGAATACAGGAGAAAGGCAAAAAGTTCTGGGATGATCCTGCAAAATGGGCCAAGTCCAACAGGTATTATATATATAATACAACAGATATTTTTACATACCATTGTGTGGAGTCTCTTTTTGTGATGTGCCTAGTGTGTCACTGGTGTGTGTGTGTGTGTGTGTTGCGCAAACATTTTACACAGTGGCTCTGGGTATGCCTGACTGCTCTGCCAAGCTACAAAGGGGGTGAGCAGGGGTTATCGTGTGTGTGTAACTCACTTACCCTGACTAGAGTGGTGGTGCATACCCTAGACAAGCAGAAGCTCCATTTCTAACAATATTGTGTTACCATTCTCAGAGAAATGTACTCCATTACTTCTATATATGTGCTCCATGTCAAAGTGCAAGTTGCTGTTGTAGATGGAGGTTATGTTGTGGTCTCTAAGTAATTACTGGTACAGTGCAGTGTATCAAAGGAGGTTGCTATGGCAACTGAGGTAAAGTAGTGTGGGGGAAGTGTTTCAAATACACTGTTCTCTTAAACTACAAAGCAGAATAGTTTATAGATAGCTTGCATTAGGAAATGCAAATTCCTAATTCAGTACTATCCTAGGATCTCAAATGTAGTTAAAAAACAAAAGTACTATCATTGAAATTGGTTTAACAGACTCCCGTATGGATCTGCGACTCCTTTACGAAGTTACACGAGGGGCACGTTGGGCACAATGGAGTCGCTGATACATCCACAAACAGATTGGGATTTTTATCAGGAGACTAATACAGGGTTAAAAAATTAAACTGACCAATGAAAAATGGAGTAAGAAAAGAATAAATTAAAGGAACATTTTGATTTGGTAACTACATCAGTATCACTCGAAAAAGAGAGGGAAATATTGCCATTACTGGTTCTTTCTTACAGAGAGTGGTACTTATAATTTTCCGTGATACATTTTTTCAAATGAAAGTGTGTTAAATTTTGAGGATCACCAAAGCGAATTGAGAGGTAAGTTAAACATGGGGACATTGATAATGTATTTATATAAAAATATAGTGAGTTATAAGTGTCAGGTAAATGTAATAAAGTTTGAACATTAGTTACTTAACCTGTATCATACTTAAAGAGGGCTTAAGTATTTGTTTATATATGAAGTGAAGTGCTTATGGAACTAGTGAACCATTTGATAAGTAACTGATAGGCATTTTGATAGTCATGTAGTTAGAATTAGGTGACTGAAATCTTTGATAGTGGTCAAGTAAATATAATTCTGTTTGGCATATATTTTAGTTACTTTACCCACAATTGGTATATTTAATTTCTTTGTAAGGCTGTACTTTGATGCTGTAGGTGTGCAGGAATGTGTAAATGATATACTAGTAGAGGTATTGTATGTCTGATTGTGCAATATAGAGAAGAGGGAATTCAAATATGAGTAAGGTGTGCTACTCCAGAACCTGTGTTTGCAGTTCACATTGCGTTGTTGTAACGACTTGCGATGTAATGGTTTGTTATTATGTCTGCGCTGTAATGGAATGCTTTGTAGCGCATTCGATGTAAACTATGTTCCCCGTCACACAGTGACAGGGCCTCTTAAACGTTCACTCAACTCACATAGCTTTTACATATGCAGCAGTAATGGGGGCAGTGGCACACACAGTTAAATACGCTCACTTACACAGCCAGCAGGCAATCCATGCAGCTCCTTACAGCGATATTGAGAGTCCCATAGAGTAATTTGGAGACCCAGACATATATCAACCTACTTAGCTCCATATGTATTTACAGTAAACAGACAAAATATCGACTACAAAATATCGAATGGACATAATATCGAGTACAAAATATAGGCTGGACAAAATATCGAATGGACAGAATATAGACATCAAAAATATCGTTTTGAAGGTAAGTAATCTAATATCGAATTTTAAAATATAGATAGTCAAAATATCGAAGTACATAATATAGGTTACTAAAAATATCAAACATTTAATAATATCAAATTTTTTATAGTGTATTTTATGTGTTAAAAGAGTTTATTTATGTTATAATGTAATTTAAGTAATGAATTTAATGTTATTTAAATTTGGCGTAATTTAATTCTGTAGCGGGTTGTGGGTTTATAGGGGAATAGGGTGGGAAGTAATTTAATTATAATTAATTAATAATGTAAATTTATTTATTGGTATTTGTTTATAATTAATTGTTAATTAATTTGTATTTTGTAATTACATTTTAATTGCCAATTAATTTTATTTAATTGATTAATTGATAATTATGTTAATTTAACTAATTTATTTCTGTAGCGGGTTTTGGGTTTATAGGGGAATAGGGTGGGAAGTAATTTAATTATAATTAATTAAATATGTAAATTTATTTATTGGTATTTGTTTATAATTAATTGTTAATTAATTTTTATTTTGTAATTCAATTTTAATTGGCAATTACTTTTATTTAATTGATTAATTGATAATTATGTTAATTTAACTAATTTAATTTTTGTAGTGGGTTGTGGGTTTATAGGGGAATAGGGTGGGAAGTAATTTAATTATAACTAATTACATATATTAATTTTGTTTGTATTTATTAGATTTTAATTGTTAAGTAACTTTTTAATTACTAATTAATTAATTGTTAATTTGTTATTAATTAGTATTATTAGTTAACTAATTGTAATGATTAATTTAAATTAGTATTTGTAATTGATTAATTATTATATTATATTAAATTGGTAATTACTTTTAATTAATTAATTATTTCATAGATATTAATATCTATATTTGTTTAATTCATATATGAAGTATCTACTTTCCCTACTGTTGCACTCACTGGAGTGGGAATAGTAATTTTTACCCCTACGCTATCCAACGCTTTCCCTACTGTTGCACTCTCTGGAGTGGGAATAGTAATTTGTACCCCTACGCTATCCAACCCTTTCCCTACTATTGCACTCTTTGGAGTGGGAATAGTAATTATTAACCCTACGCTATCCAACGCTTTCCCGACTGTTGCACTCTCTGGAGTGGGAATAGTAATTTTTACCCCTACGCTATCCAACGCTTTCCCTACTGTTGCACTCTCTGGAGTGGGAATAGTAATTTGTACCCCTACGCTATCCAACCCTTTCCCTACTATTGCACTCTTTGGAGTGGGAATAGTAATTATTAACCCTACGCTATCCAACGCTTTCCCGACTGTTGCACTCTCTGGAGTGGGAATAGTAATTTTTACCCCTACGCTATCCAACGCTTTCCCTACTGTTGCTCTCTCTGGAGTGGGAATAGTAATTTGTACCCCTACGCTATCCAACCCTTTCCCTACTATTGCACTCTTTGGAGTGGGAATAGTAATTATTACCCCTACGCTATCCAACCCTTTCCCTACTATTGCACTCTTTGGAGTGGGAATAGTAATTATTACCCCTACGCTATCCAACGCTTTCCCGACTGTTGCACTCTCTGGAGTGGGAATAGTAATTTGTACCCCTACGCTATCCAACCCTTTCTCTACTGTTGCACTCTCTGGAGTGGGAATAGTAATTTTTACCCCTACGCTATCCAACGCTTTCCCTACTGTTGCACTCTCTGGAGTGGGAATAGTAATTTTTACCCCTACGCTATCCAACGCTTTCCCTACTGTTGCACTCTCTAGAGTGGGAATAGTATTTTTTACATCTATGCTATCCAACGCCTTACCTACTGTTGCACTTTCTGGAGTGGGAATAGTAATTTTTACCCCTACGCTATCCAACGCTTTCCCTACTGTTGCACTCTTTGGAGTGGGAATAGTAATTTGTACCCCTACGCTATCCAACGCTTTCCCTACTGTTGCACTCTCTGGAGTGGGAATAGTAATTTTTACCCCTATGCTATCCAACCCTTTCTCTACTGTTGCACTCTCTGGAGTGGGAATAGTAATTTGTACCCCTACTCTATCCAATGCTTTCTGCACTGTTGCACTCTCTGGAGTGGGAATAGTAGTTTTTAGCTCTACGCTATCCAACGCCTTATCTACTATTGCACTTTCTGGAGTGGGAATAGTAATTTGTACCCCTACGCTATCCAGCGCTTTCCCTACTGTTGCACTTTTTGGAGTGGGAATAGTAATTAGTACCCCTACGCTATCCAATGCTTTCCCTACTGTTGCACTCTTTGGAGTGGGAATAGTAATTTGTACCCCTACGCTATCCAACGCTTTCCCTACTGTTGCACTCTCTGGAGTGGGAATAGTAAATTTTAACCCTACGCTATCCAACGCTTTCCCTACTGTTGCACTCTCTGGAGTAGGAATAGTAATTTTTACCCCTACGCTAATCAACCCTTTCTCTACTGTTGCACTCTCTGGAGTGGGAATAGTAATTTGTACCCCTATGCTATCCAACCCTTTCTCTCCTGTTGCACTCTCTGGAGTGGGAATAATAATTTGTACCCCTACGCTATCCAACGCTTTCCCTACTGTTGCACTCCCTGGAGTGGGAATAGTAATTTTTACCTCTACGCTATCCAACGCCTTATCTACTGTTGCACTCTCTGGAGTGGGAATAGTATTTTTTACACTTCCGCTATCCTACGGTAATAATATTGGATATTTTTGAATTATATTATGTTACTATATATATGTGTTTTAACAAATATGATTGTAAAAAAATGTTTTTATAACTTAAATAAATATTTAATTAATATAAGGTAATTTAAGTATTTTTAAGTATATTTTAGTAATTAATTTTTAATATTTATTTAATTTAACATTGTTTTAATAAAGTCGATATTTTTATAAACTATATTTTTGTAAACGATATTTTTTACTGGATATTTTTGTACTTACCTGTTTGTAGATACAAAGTCGATATTATGTCTGTCGATATTTTTTCGCCAATATTTTTGCTAGTCAATATTATGTCCCTCGATAGTATGTCAGTGATCCGTATTTACATACCCATATAGGTACTGAAACACTCCTATAGGTATATACTGAAGAACTGGCACTAACAAGTCACTCATCCAGGCAAGTAGGCCTTTAAACATATCTCGGGCCTGCAACAGTAGAGCATGTAAATACAGTTTTCCTACTAGTCCAAGTTGACATTCAAAACTTGTTGCTAAGCCTTAAGCTACTCTTCCAGTACATAAAAGTCACTTCTGAGATAGCAGTAAGCAGGAAATAGGACAGGTAGCTATGAGCTTAAAAGAGAAGACATGTTGTTTCCAGCTTGTCTGAGTAGAGACTTTCTGCTTGCAACATCGGTTACATCTTTATTAAGCACTTTGAATCCTTAGTTGTGTTTTTAAAAACTTTGCACTTTTGTCGTTTTTATTCATTTTTGCCGACTTTGAATCTGACTGCATTATGTTACCGGGCTGCTGCCTAGGTCACTCCCCGTACTGTTTCTCAGCCCATAGGAGTGTTAGCCATCAGCTGGGAGGGGGGGCAGAGCCCTTGATGCTGGCACCGGCTATAAATCCATGCCTGCGGCGCGTTGTCTGAGTAGAGATTTTTGCTTGTAACATCGGTTACATCTTTATTAAGCACTTTGAATCCTTAGTTGTGTTTTTATAAACTTTGCACTTTTGTCGTATAAATCCATGCCTGACGCGCAAACGCGCAGCGGATGCGTGCTGCAGGCGCGCCTCTGGTGCACCGAAGGCGCGCCAAAGGCAAGCCCATCTGCGCCAGTCCTGCCCGGGGCATGGGGCATGTCACTCTGGTCAACAATGTATCTATTCAGCAGCAAGTCTTAAAAATATGGCATCCAAATAATACGCAATTGCTTGAGTACCAATTGCAACAAAAAATTAAAACGTTGGCTCTTTTAAATCCTAACCCTCTACCTGTTATTGCTACTTCTACAGAGGGAGGACAGCACATGGGCTATATAGCTCCATCTAGAACTATTGTGCACAAATTGCCAACTACAGATCTTAATGTTATGCATCTGAACACTTGATCTATGGTTAAACACCAATTGAAAATCTATAACATTCTGGCCACTGATGCACCAGATAAGTTACTCCTGTCCGAAACATGGCTTACAAAGGAATCTTCCCCTGATGTACCAGCAGCCCTTCCTGAAAATGACTCTCTGGTACACACCAATAGACCTTCAGGTAAAAGAGGGGGTGGGGGGCTGCCGCTATTAAAAAAGGATTACTCTTTACTGCCTTTTTGAAATGACCACAGTTGATAGGTTAGTATTTAAACTGGATTTACATAACAGCACAGTGGTATGTGCATTATTGTATAGAGCTCCCATAGTGATGCCTACGTTTCCTAAAGACTTAGCAAATAAGATTGCTTCTCTGATGGTAGACTACGACAAGTGTTGATCGTAGGTGATCTGAACTACTGGGCTAATGAGACAGAAGGGGGTATGCTGTCTAGGGAACTTACGGAGTCCCTTGCCAGCTTTAACCTTTTCCAACACTTTCATTCACCCACGCACATTAAGAGCCACACACTCGATCAAGTGTGGTCTACCAATATTGCCCTCCATAATCTGGCTATCCATCCATGTGTATGGTCAGATCATTATTTCATCAGTTTTATCCTGAACGATATACTACCGATGAAACTCCCTCCTTCATTAAAAAGTACCTTCAGAAATTGGAATTGAATAGATCTGAAAGCACTTTTGGATGCTTTATCTAGTGAGCAGCCCACTCCTGTTGGAGATTTAGACAATTGGGAGAGAGATATTATGAATTGGCAAACAACTGTTTTTAATACCCATGTCCCTCCACAGACAAAAGCCTCCCTTTTGAGGCAGCATGAAGCTTCTAAATGGTTCACAAAGTACTTAAAAAGCCAAAACCTTTCCGTACGCTAAGCAGATCGGAAATGGCGACAATCTTATTTAGCAGAGGATAAAAAGAATTACACTGCAAGTCTGCATGCCTACAAAAATGCTATTTTGGAGGCTGAGAGAGTCTTTACCAATAAGGTTAGCAATTCTGACTGTAGATCCAAAGGAATTTTTAAGATTGTGAAGGAGTTATCGAACCCTAGCCATGTGACCCCTCCCATTACGGCTACTCAGAATCTTTGTGATGATCTGAACTCCTTTGTGGGGAAAAAAATAATATTCTATTGTTTCCAACAATAGTAGTACAGAAGACTGTCTGGTTCATTCTAACTCTTCCTCCCTAATTACTTTTCCAGCCTAGATGAGAAATTATTTTTGGATTTTGTAATGAAGATTAAATCGGGCTCCCCTAAAGAGGCATGTCCTCTTCATATACCGAAAGCTATCTATCGAGCTTTCCCAAACACCATTTTTGAGTTTCTTAATCTTTCTCTGTCTCAAAGCATTGTACCTATGGTTTTCAAGGAAGCAGTGGTTATTCCGTTGCAAAACAGCAAGGCATGGACCCCCACAAGCTGGAGAATTATAGACCCATTTCCCTCCTTCCGTTTCCAACTAAACTATTGGAGCCCATGTAGCCAGCTGCCTTAGTTCCTACGTAAAATTTTAAAGAAACAGTTGTAATATGGCCAAACTTCGTGAAAACACAGAAAATGGATCACAAGATTTGGAACATATTCGTTTAGGAACCAAATATGGTTGAAAGAAAAGAGAGTTGTAAATACCAAAGATACAATAAAGCTCAAAAAGGCATAGGTGAAACATGGAGCCCCGAAATGGAAACAAACTAACACCTCAATAAATAATACGAGTTGTGAATACCCGATAGAACAGTATATCAGGTAACGGTTAACATATTCCAACCGTGAGTTAAAGAAGCCCCAAGGGGTAACACATTACTCTAAGCTGCCACCTGAGGAAAGTATGGTAAATCGATATGACCCCATTGTCCCCCTTGTCACGCACACTAACAGCAGACTTATAGATTGGCGAGAGCATGGACTTATATCAGATGAAGAATGTGTATATTTGACTGTTAGCGATCCATGTTTTCCATGTGTATATATATCCTCCCCAAGATCCACAAGGAGGGCGGGTTTCCTCCAGGTCACCCCATTATATCTGGTATCGATTCACCAACTGAAAGACTATCCCAATACGTTGATAGAGTCCTACAACCATTTGTGGTGAACCTTCCAGCGTACATACAAGATAGCATTGTGATACTTCAAAAATTTGAAGGGATGGTATTGTCAGAAGATTTGATGTTCATCACAATGAAATGAAAATGGGTATTTATAAAGCGCACAGCTATTCACATAGAGTATCCCGGCGCTAACCCACCAAAACTGTGACAGGATAAATTCCACCCAACCTACCAGGTGATATTGCTGAAACAACCATGTTTTTAGTTGTCTCCTACAAAGCAGCAAGTCCTGGGCCTGTCTAAGATGCAAAGGCAGATCGTTCCACAGGCGTGCTGTTAAAACCTGAAAGGAACGTCCCCTGTCCGGGAGCAGGCAAACTTGGGAATGAGCATGAGGGACTGTCTTGAGGACCTTAAGACCCGTTGAGTATGATAATGTTGGATCCTACTTCTCAGATAAATGGCACCCGTACCATGGAATGCTCGATACGTCAGCACTAAAGCCTTAAACTGGATCCTCTTTTTAACCGGGAGCCAGTGCAATGCCTTCAGGTGGGGCGACATAGTCATTCTGGGATTTACCATGAGAATAGCTCTGGCTGTGGCGTTCTGGACAACCTGTAGCCGATTGAACAAGTATTCTGGTGACCCCAAATACAGAATATTTACATAGTCCAACCTGGGTGTAATTAAGGCTTGCACTACCGTCTTTCTGTATTCAACCGGTAGTAGAGGTAGAATTTTGTTTTACCATTTTTATCAATCCAAAGCATGTGCCAGGTTTGTATTTGGGTCTTCATCGCTAAACTAGCGTCCAGCTTAACTCCCAAGTTCTTTACCGTGCTGACTGGAGCAGAATCAGGGGACATGTCACAGGTCCAACATAGACTCCAGTCTTCGCTTGGAGGGCAGCCAAAAAAGATTATTTTGGATTTTTCGGGGTAGCACTTAAGTTGGTTGAGTTGCATCCAAGAAAAGACCTTCGTCAAACATCTGTTAATCTCCATCCCTCTGAAGTTCGTCCCTCTGTCACACGTGAACAATAGTTGTGTATCATCGGCGTAAGAATTAATCTTCGCTCTGTGTGACTCTGCTAGGCAAGCAAGTGGGGGCCATATAAATATTAAAGAGCGTTGGACTCCCACCTTCATTGGTGGATTTGCGGCTGATAAGGGAGGGGACCACGTTCATTGGTGGATTTGCGGCTAATAAGGGAGGGGACCAAATTTCCTGCTGCTGCTCGCTCAGAACGGAGTTGAACCATTGATACACCACGCCCCCAATACCACACTCTGCCAACCTGCACAGGAGCCGGTCATGGGGCATTGTGTCAAAGGCCGGGGACAAATCAAACAATATCACCACTACACTGCCCCCTTTGTCCATCTGAGTTTTGATAGTTTCAGAAACTTCCAGTAATGCTGTTTCAGTGCTAAGGGAGGCTCTAAAGCCTGACTGAGTATCGTGGAGAAGATGGTTTCTTTCCACATAGTCCGTTAGCACTGAAGTAATGTACTTCTAGAGGACCTTTGAAAAGAAAGGCAACAGGGATATGGGCCTATAATTGGATGCAACTGCCGGGTCAGATGTGGGCTTCTTTAAAAGAGGATTGATTTTTGCCTTTTTCCAGCAGCTGAGTACCGTTCCCTTTTCGACCGAGATATTCTAAACTAAATTAACAGCAGGATTTATGGCCTCCGCAATGGACGTGACTGGTCTGTACACCTGTATACAAAAACAATTTGGCATGATAGCAGTACAGCCATTCTTGCGTACACATACGGCCGATCATATGGAGCACAATGAGATGCTCAACGAAATTATTGATATAATTTTATCAAAGAACTTCTTTTTGCATGGCGGAAACTGGTATCATCAGATCCAGTGCACCTCCATGGGCTCTACGTTTCCTCCCTCTTACACCGGCCTCTTTATGTGCTGGTGGGTGAGGTAGCATGTCTGGGGCAGATATGCCTCCCCCTGGATGGACTTTATTGTCTACTTGGGGAGGTACATATATGATGTCATCCTGGAGGCCCTACCTGTGACCCCTCCCCCTTCCCTCGTGCATGATGGCGGCGAGCCGCAGCTGCAGCAGGAAGGCAGGCTGGCGTTTTCGGACCTCCCGATTCTGATGGAGCGCCAGGAGCCGTGTTTCTTGAATTGGTGAAACGACGCTGCCAGTAAGTGACACATCCGAGGTTGGACGGCTGCAGTGGCGTAATCCGGGCAAGCGATTTCTCCCGCGGTGGCGGTGAGGAGCGGGTGTTTGCGGCGGTGGATTCCTTGATCGGATCTTGCAGGCGGGGGGCCGCTGGATGAGAGCACAAAGCCGCGAGTTGGAAAGGCAGCTGCGGATAATTACATGGCCGCTTCCTTATGTATAAAGGATCAATTTATCCATAGCGGGCACACTTCAACGTTCGTATTTGGAGAGGAAAAGCGAATAGAAAGCTGTATTACTGCTGTGGTGGCCTTTCTCTCCTTCAAACCGCCTCGACTTTTTTTTTTTTTTTTTTACTACCTGCCAGATTTCGGCTCAAAGGATTGACATCAGACGCCAAGAGAGCCACGACCACTTGAGAAGAAACAAGCCCGTCCAAAGAGCAAACAAGAAAACGAATCCACGGACAAGGGGCCGTGCCGACTCCATACAGCCTCATACACCTCATATTATATTTCTGCATCTTGGGAGCACTGGCTGAAAACCATCCTGCCAGGCAGCCTTGTTGACCACCGGACACTGCGCCTGCATCCTGCCGCTCTCCCCCCCCCCCCGCCGCAGTTCTCATTGCGGCCGCCGAGAGGGGGGAGCGAGTAAAAGACTACATTCCCCAGCATCCCTTGCTGGGACGACGGGACGCCCACAGCAGCGCCACTTTCCCGCGCCCGGAGGCGCATTTAAACGCGGTGCTCCTCCCGCGTCGCGAGACGCTAGCGGGCGACGCCGGGCGGTGCCAGGGGACGACCAGGGACGGGACGGGCTAACCCCCTTGGATTTGCTTTTTGAAACTGTTGTAGTACCTGCTGTCTGAAAGGGAAAAAAAGAAAAAACAGTCTGACTTTTGCTGGACCTGGGTATTGTATTAACCGATAGTAAAGCGATCCTTGATATAGGGGCCCATAGTCTTGATTTGTTTAGTAATACACCCCACAAACTACTGGGGAGGGTCGGATATGGCTACCAAACCAAAAACTCGCTCCAACAAAGGCAACCTAGGAACCCCATTGTCAACAAAACATGGAGGTTCTGAGATACGCAATGTAGCGATGCATAAAAATACCCCGACTGTCCTTGATTTAATGTTACGGAAAGTAGCAGGGGAGATAGAACGAACGGAGAAGCGTATCTCAACCACTTTAATAAATTTGCCTTTGACTCCCATACAAATTGCAGATTTAAATCTTAGCGACACCCCAGACATTGGCCCCCTAGAAAAGTCAGCTGAAACGATACCCTGTGCTCAGCCAGAAGTAGGGAATAATGATCAGAGAAGAAATGGGGGAAACAAAACTCCTAGGAAGAGAGGAAGAAAAAGTGGTAGCAAGAGTACACGATCAAACACGAGGAAAAGATGTAATAGAGGTAACGAGTGTAGAACGGTGGAGGATGAAGAACTGATAATAGAACCTAGATTCCCCTTAAACCCACTAGTATGGCTTGATGCCGTAATCTTAGACCTGCAAAAACATCTGGAGGCATTCATAACTAATCAAATTAAACCCTTAGTAAGCAAGTTAGATACAATTAGCAGTGAACTGTACAAACAGGGTAAGGCCACTGATACTATACTTGCTAAACATCTAGATAAAGTAATGCCAGCAACAACCGTACTAACCCCTGCAATTAACAACTGTGTTAGCACTGAGCAAAGCATTACTGTGCAGGTGCATGCAGAGCCTAAAAGAGCTATAGAGTTGGGGGAGGGAAGGGTACAAGTAAATGGAAATGTGGGTGGGAAAACAGCCCAGGGACAAATAATACAAAGGCAACCACATATACCCCCCACAAGTAATCAAACGTATACTTCACATCTGAACAGGGAGCCGAGTGATATACCACAGGATCCCTTACCCCGTGTAAACTTACCACCAGAAGCAAGCCCCTATGTTGTTATCTTCGCGGGGGTACCAGAACTTAGAAAGGGGCAGAGGGAAACCTACACAGAACTCAAAAGCAAAGTTACCACTTGGTTAAACATACACAGACCACTGCAGGGGGGGAACCAGGAGAAATTTTACACCTACGGAGGGCAAGTTGGGTTGGCTCCAGAAGAAAGGATGTAGAAGGTAACTGCATCATTGCAAACTTCAGAAACCCTAAGCTAGTGGAGTACATTGTAGACAACCACAATAGAAATGTAACTAGCACGATAAGGACAATGCCACTAGGGTATTTCTATTCCAGGAAATCAGTTTTACAGCAGCCACCATTTAGACAGGTGGAAAGGGGAAGGCCAATTGAGGGGCACTGGGCAATGCTTAGGGAGAAAGGTGCCCAACCATTATTAAATCAGGGTGGGCCTCAGTGGCTAAATAGATTTAGTCCCCTACAATCCTTGAACGAGAATGATTGACTACAAGGAAGGGCACAAAGCAAGAAAAATGATCGGAGGGGGGCAACTGCTGAATGTGAGATGGAAGCACTAGAGGGGGAGCAAATTAAGGAAATATCAAAATGTACTCCCATTGGGAAGGTGGAAAGAGATAGGGATGGGCAAGTAAATAGGGCTAACCCCAGGCTAACCGAGCTGGATGCGAAAAGAGTAATAGGATTAGGTGGAAAGCTGAACATCATGTCATGGAACATAGCGGGCATAGCAGGCAAATTTGAAAACATAGATTGGCGGAACCAATTAGAAGGGTTCCATATAATAGCCTTGCAGGAGACATGGGCAGTTGATCCCTCGCAGTATCAAATAGAAGGCTATAAAGGCTTTTTTGTGCCAGCAAAGGAAAGCAGAATGGGAAGAGCAAAAGGAGGGCTAGCCCTCTATGTCAGCCTAACCTTAGAAGGTAGATGGTCAGCACCAGCATGGACGTCACAAACATTACAGGCAATAAGGTTCCAAGGTAGAGGGCTGAGGTTATTTGTACTCAACGTTTATAATTGAGGACCCGTAGAAGGAGAGAATGTTGTCCTGCGGGAGATAGACGAAAGACTGATTCAAGAGTCAGAACAGAAGACAGGAGGGGGAGGACCAATAGTAATATTAATGGGAGACTTTAATTGTCACCTATGCCAAACCTTGTCATCTGCTGGCACAGGATGGGACTCCTGCCCTTTAAAAAATGGTCTGCATTTTGAGCATAATAGTGAGGGCTCACTATTAACTGCACTAACAGAAACAGACCGAAGGGTCTCTTGGCAGTAGCCGGCTGGCTCCGCACCAACTGCCTCCAGTTGAATGCCACCAAAACGGAGGTATTGGTTCTAGGGAAGCACGCGGAGCAATGGGGAAATCAGTGGTGGCCTTCCGAGCTTGGTGTCACTCCTATTCCAGCTGCTGGAGTGAGAAATTTAGGAGTATGGGTAGACTCTGCGTTGACCTTCAGAGATCACACCAAGAAGGTGGCTGCCACGTGCTACGGAATTCTGCGTGGTACTAGGCCGGTCCTAAAGTACTTTGATCCCCCTACCAGACAGCTTGTAGTCCAAGCCTCAATACTTTCTCGGCTGGACTACGGCAGTTCACTGCTATTAGGGGTGAATCAAGCGGAGGCCTCTAGGCTCCAAAGAGTACAAAATGCCGCGGCACGAGCCATTGTGGGCCTTCCCAGACACTGTTCAGTGTCTGGTACCATCACGGCCTTGCACTGGCTCCCGGTCAGACAGCGCATTAAATTCAAGGCGCTGTGTCTGGCCTTTAAAATTCTAAAATTTTCGTCGCCGCCGGCACTTGCTCCTCTCCTTATACCCTACAAGCCTTCTAGATCCTTGAGATCAGAGGGGCTTCATCTAGCCATCTGTCCACGCTTCAAGCTGAGCAGAATGGGTGGCCGATCCTTTAGGGTGCTAGCGGCAAGTTTATGGAATTCGCTCCCTGTTCACATTCGAGCCCTTGAAGATTTGCTCACCTTCAGGCAGGCGATTAAAACCTTCCTGTTCCCGGCATCTAGTTAATTCCTTTTCTTTTATTATGTGTTATGTTACAGCATCTGTCAGAGCGCCAGGACGCCCCTTTGCTGGGGCAGCTGTGCGCTATAAAAATACCAAATAACATAACATAACATAACATTTATTAGCTCATACCATTGACCTGATCGTCCAAGAGGTGGAGGGTACGTACGTCCCAACATTTAAAGGGAGAGGTTGCTCCACCATCATAGATTACATTATGATATCTTCCTTTTCTAAAGCGAGGATTACTAAGGTTAGTACGGAATGGAGCACCTTCAGTGACCATAATCCCCTAACCATGGAAATATCTTGTAATATTGGGGGGGGGGGTAAAACTAAACCAGGGGACACTAGCCTGCAGCCAACAAATCAGGGGAGAAGACTCAGGTGGGCAAAAATAAATCCCCAGGAATTTTATAAAACCTTAATTCAAAAGGGTAGCAAACAAGTTGAGGAGTGTTTGGACTTCCAAGTTGAAGGACCCACTTTAGTGGCAGTGTTCAGGACCCTGACAGAACTGGCCGACAAACTATTGAAAACTAGGGGGCCAAGAAAAGGCAATGATCAACCAAGATGGTTTGATGCTAGTTGTTCAAAAGCACTGAGGAACTTAAAACTGTCTTTAAAAACCAAACCGAGGGACAAGGCTGAAGTGGCCAAACTCAGGCAAACCTATAAATCGAAGGTGAAAGCAAGAAAGATCACCCTACAAGCAGAAGTTTGGGCAGACCTGCGAGAGGCAGGTGAGAATAGGGATTTTACACAGTTCTGTAGGATAGTAAATAGACCATGCTTTCAAGATCACACTGCCCCGGTGATAAGTACAAACATCCTCCCGAAACAATGAGTTGCTCATTTTAAGGGCCTTTATAGCGACCCTAATGCAGAAGTCAATGAAGGGGCCTGGGAGGGTACCCGGAACTCTGAATCATTGCTCTCATTAGAAGAGATAGTATTAGCAATTATTGGGCTAACCCCAAACAAAGCACCGGGGCCTGATGGCACTCCACCAGATCTGTACAGGAGTAATATAGATCTCTGGGCCCCGATTCTAACAAGGGTTTTGAACGCAGCCATTTGTTCTGGTCTACCACGCTCTTGGTCCACTGCACTGATCGTTCCGATATTTAAGAAAGGGAGCAAGGACGACACAAAATGCTATAGACCGTTATCATTAATTGACGTGTCTGCTAAAATACTTGGCCGTGTAATTCTGAATCGGCTGATGGATTGGACAGAAGAGCATCGTACCTTGGTGGACGTTCAGTACGGGTTCGGAGCTGGTAAGTCGACCAGTAATCAGTGCCTAAACTTATACCTGTTAACTGCTAAGTATACTAAAGCTAGCAATGGTACGATTTACATGGGTTTTATGGATCTAGCGGCAGCCTTCGACAATGTAAATAGGTCAAAACTGTGGGCAACGATGCTTAATATGGTCATTGAGGCGGGGCTAATCAATATTCTAAAGGAGTTACACTGGAATACGACGGCTGTGGTCCGCTATAATCAGGAAGGGGGATGCACAGAACAGTTTCCATGCACAAAAGGAGTAAGGCAGGGGTGCATCCTTGCCCCCTTCCTGTTCTCACTTTATATTAACGCCCTGGAAAGTGCACTAATTGCCCTAGCGGTGGATTGCCCCAGAATAGGATCTCGTCAAATCCCTGTACTATTGTATGCGGACTACGCGGTCCTGCTCGCCCGGACACCAAGGAGCTTACAAAAATTGGTGGACGGATTTGCTCAGTTTATGGCCAGTCTAGATCTGTGCGTAAATTTGAAGAAATCATTCGTCATGATGGCCGGGAAAAATCCCTCAAAAAAGTTTGTATACGAAATAGGGACACATACGTTGGAGTCAGTGGACACCTTCCCGTAACTGGGCCTTTTGATGGATGGTAAACTCGAATTTAATCCTCTTGTGATGGAGCATTGCACAAAGCTAGTTTCCTCGAGTGGTGCAATATTAAGTTTTGCAAGTAGGCTAGGACGATGGTGCCCGAACAAATTATGACCATGTATTCCTCAATTAGTGTAGCAAAGGTCCTATATGGAGCAGATGTGTGGGGTTTCAGGGACCCTAAAAAACTACAATTAGCAGAAGACAAATTTTTCCGCAGAGTATTGAAAGTCCCACACTCCATCCCTGCTGAAATAGTGCACACAGAACTAGGGACCCAATATGTCTCAGACCTTGTCAAGATGAGGCCAATTATGGCATGGATAAGAATATGGTCCAATCCAGAGGCAGCACTGACTAGGGAGATTATTCTGGACTGCCTGCATAGAGAGAATGGATTAAAAATCCCGTGGCTAAAATATGTTAAGAATGCTCTAGAAAGTATAGATGAGCACCTCCTCTTTAGTGACCCTGTACCGAATTCTGCTAGATGGAAAGCAAGGGTCAAAATGCTGCTTGAAGAGAAATTTAAAACTGCAAGACGTGATACTGATATGTTGAAAGGATCGATTGCAGCCCATTGTCGAGTCAGCAATGGGGTGGGTATGGAAGCTTATCTGTTCCTGATGTACAACCAATATGATAGATTTTTATTATGTCGTTTTAGGCTCAATCTGTTATCTAATATTTTAGCGTATCCCTCAGGTTTTACCGTAACGATTGAGCAGAAGGGTGCCTGCGGCTGCGACAATAGGTCTCCGCAGGACACCCTTCATTTTGTACTTTTATGTTCTTTTTACCGGAATCCGAGGCGCAGATTTTTGGTTGAGATCATCAGGAAACAGAAATTCCGTCAGGCAAAAGCTGCATTACTCTTTTTACAGAAAGCTAGCGATATGCATACTCTATGTTGTATTACTAGTTTTTTAAAAGTGGCAGTAAGGTTGAGGAATACAAGGGATTAGCAAACATTTGAACAGGAATATTACCTCCCCATATGAAATGTATCCTTTACTTGTTTTGGTCTTTCTTTTTTAATGTCAAAAAGTTCAGAAATGTAATTTAATGAATTTTTTAATGAATTTTTTAATTGTATAAATTGTACTTTTATGATGGCTTTTTACTGTCGAAATAAAGATTTACTGAACTGAACTGATGTCATCCTGCTATGGAAGGGTACACCAAGGCAATTGAAAGATTATCATTCTTTCACAAACAATTATCCCTATAATGTGAATCTCACCATCAAACATAGTTATATGGAAATTGAATTTCTTGATCTCCTATTTCACATTGAGAACAACACAGTGCAAAGTACCATGTTTTGGAAACCAACATCGTGCAATAGTACCTTGCATGCTACTAGTGCTAACCCTAAGTCAGTTATCAGTAATATACCGTTCTGTGAGATCGTGCGGGTGAGACGTAATCGTAGCTCCGAAATTGCGTTTACAGATAACATTATGGTAGCAAGAACCAGATTCAGAAACAGGGGTTACAATGATGATATTTTTAGTAAGGCAGAACCGAGAATCAGGAACGTTACAAGGGAGAGCACATTGGTGAAGAAACAGGATAGGACTAGCAAGAGACCTATGAATGCTTGTCTACCCTTTGTCACTCAATATACATCCAAGAGAATCACAATTTCAGTCGCAATTGTGATTCAGTTCAAATGTGTGTGACGAAAGTACACAGTTGTCAACATATTGACAAGGTGGATGTAAAAGACTGGCAAGTGGGCGTGTTGCAGGTAAGAAAGTGATAAATATCATGGCTGAACAATGGTTGTCAAGGGTGCTCGGTGGCAGTCCTACAACAAGAGTCCAATAGAAGACGGCTTGCCGTAACCGGAGTAGGCGCTGTGACTCCCCTTGTGCTGGAATGCACATGTAGCGCTTGAGCAGTGGTGGCAAAAAAGCGCTGTAGCCTGCTTATCTTTATACTCTTACTGGTGACAGCGGAGTAAACTCAACCTCAAGGTAAGACGGCAGCATTACACTCCATGAAAGTTCTAAGCGCTTTAAATGATGTTTGTGAATTTCACCAGGGCACACACTGGAGGAGACTGAACATGGCCTCCTTCCACTGTGTTTATGCAAAAGTAAAGAGAACTATTGCAGTCTGTGACAGAATCAGTTTGCTCTCTGTTTTGTTATCAGACAACATTAACGGTGCAAGATGAGTTTATGTTTATTGCTTATTGCTTCATTTGTTTTAAGTCTTGTTTTGAATAGTACTTAGGGTCTTGCCTATACTTTGAAAAATAAAAAAACATTTGCTACTCAGATTAGCCAGGAGAGGTTGACCGAGGAAGAACTGAACCACACCATAAGTTTCTTTCTGTTTTACTCAGTATAACCACAGAGCTCCTGATACAATTCAGAGGGGGGCCCCTCCATGCTCCTTGCAGGGAGGCCCCTTCAAATTTCATTACGCCCCTGAGAGGAATACGACAATTTGTACATTGTCCACCACCCTTGTTTCCTCTTGCGCTCCCCACAGTCTGCCACCACTGCACAAGAGCTCTACAGTGGCCGGGAAGTAACAGACAGAGAGGACAGGAGAAGGGGCTGCAAGATGACCACATTCATTGTCCAGAGAGAAGTATGTTGGTGTGGAAGTGTGCCTGCAGACTTCTGTACAGCACAGCTTAAAGACGTAGGCAAAGTCAATATCTGTGGCTAAACACCTATAAGGTCCCAAAGGCGAGACCTATTGGCTATGCCAATGCTTGTTTATATATTGGTGTGCAACCCAGGGCATGCCACAGCTCATCCCACATTGGGGGCTGAGGGGGAGGTCCTGGGCCCCTGCAGCCCCACTCGCTCACCGGCTTGCACTCATCATGGGTGCAGTGGGAACTGGCATTGCTCCCACCCTGCAAAAGCAGTTTACTTTTACTCTTGATTGGTGGGAGAAATTCAATGCATTTCCCTGCCCAAGAGCCTGAACAGAAAAATGTTTTGTTCTCCTACCAGGCGAGGGCAGTTGTTTGCTCCCTCCTGGTTGCAGAACATTGCATGTTCCCAGCCACGCACATATGGCCCCCCTCCTCAAGTCTCATTAGGCTCATGGAAACTGTAGTTTTTTGGGGATGGGCTCCCCAGGACAGAGTATGTACCCCATCCCAGAGTATAGCGTCTCTGTGGACATTAAAGGCTCAGGGATCAGGGCCCCTCCCATTTATATAAGTAACAGCCCTAGGGGATGGGGTCCTTTTAAAGCTCAGAGAGAGTGGTTGCATGCCCCCTCCCCTTAACAAATGCTTTGAGTCCAGATGCATGCGCCCACGAGCCGAAAACGGCATAAGGTGGCCGGCTCACCTCCCATTATTAAATAAATTGCACCCCATGGGAAAGAGGCTCGGGCCAAAATGGCTTAGGGAAGGGGGGACCCTTAATTAAGGAATGCAGCCCTGGGCCACCGTTTTGATTTTTGTTTTCTCAATGCAGCGGAGTCCCGCGGGAACGTCGCAAAAAATATTATATTTTGGCCCAGGGGTCAGGCCCTCTGGGTCACCTCCAGGGGGCTTTGGGGGGCAGGGTATGTCTACCTTGCCCCCTTATATTATAATTATTTGTATATCTTCAGTACAGGGGGAGTAAGACCAAAAGTCCTGTAATGCCTGTCAGCAACATTTTTCTCATGTTACTGGAAGCCAATCAACGCTCTTGCTCCCGTGGGAGTCTGACTCTCACAGGAGCAAGATGGCCCATGAAAAAAAAAAAAGTTCCCTGGGCAAATCAGAATGCTCTATTTTTTACAATTGGGTTCAAGGGACTCATGCAAGCATCCCTCAAACCCAACTGTCTAGATTTACAAATATTTTTAAACCTTACGTTCTCAACTGGATGGGCAGCCTCCAAAGTTATTTTTAGTGTGACTATATACATTATTTACATATGTGCGCTGATATCTTAACCAACTCAAATTCATCCATTTCTATTCTGGGTCCTACAACAATTATATACAAAACTTAATTTTATAATGATTAAGCCCTGAATGGGCATATACTCAAATGACTTCTGCAAATCAATCAATTCATTAGGAAATCGAGGGTGTCTCTCACGAATAAGATTCAAAATCTTCATTAGCAGTTTCATATTTGATCCCAAAAATAAGCCCATATATTACCATAATACAAGAACATCTCTAACATATATACAAGGACATCACTGTATTCCATCTTTAGTTGCATTAGAGCCCACTTATCCCAGATGTATCGATAATTCTTCTTCAGAATTAAGGCCAAAGGGAATGATGGTATGCAAATCGATTATGTATCTCGAGTCGAGTCTACGTAATCTATGTTCCCTATTGCCACCTCGTTCACTAACAGGAACGTGGTCAATACAAAAGAATTTGAGAAGTGTGCAATCACTATTGTGAACTTCAGAAAAGTGCCTTGCCACTGGGTATGAGGGATCTCTGTTTTCAATTGCACGAGCATGCTCTAAGATTCTCCTCTTCGCAGGATGTATGGTGCTGCCTACATAGGTTTTCATGCATGGGCATATCAGGCAGTAAACACAATAGGGTGTGGTGCATGTTAGGAATTTATTGATCTTCTTCATATCTTTCCTGCCTGGAACCTGGTAGGCCAAAACTTTAGAACTGCTCTTGCAAGCCTTACATTTAGAGCATGGGAAGAATCCTGTCATTGCGCTCAATTTTGGGACAAAGGGGACTGGTTCGTAATTGCTCCTTATCAGGTGATCTTTAAGTGATCTACTGTGTCTAAAAGTAACCTGAGGGTATTCTGGTAATTCTTTACCAGCTACCAAATCTGCCTTTAAGATATGCCAATTACGATATAATATTTGTCTCAGTACCCCAGCTTCACCAGAAAATGTAGTGATAAATCTACAGGTATCAGTCTCACGCTCAGTGGGTTGTCGCTTTTCTTTCAATAAGCTACTACGTCGAATTTTTTTCACTTTCTCAAATGTCTTAGTTAACAATTCATTCTTGTATCCTCTAGCCTGAAACCTATCGATGGCATCTTTTGCTGCGTGTTCAAAATCATCATTGTTTGAACAGTTTCTCTTTAGGCGTAGCAGTTCTCCGTATGGTATTCTTTAAGCTCTTTTGGTGACTGCTATTAGCCTCAAGAGTCGCGATACCAGCTGTCAATTTTCTAAACAGCTTTGTGCAGATCTTGCCATCTTGAATAAACACTTGTAGGTTTAGAAAGGATTACCTCCTTTTGGCTCATCTGTCCACTGAAGTGGAGGTTCAGTGAGTTCCTATTTAGTTCTTCAATATATGCCTCTGCTTGCGATTTAGGACCTTTCCATAGGATAAACAGGTCGTCTATATACCTATGCCAGGATATGGTGTAGTCCACCCATCCATTGTACTCATCCGCCCAGGCCACCTGCTTCTCCCACCAGCCCACAAATAAATTCACATAGCAGGGCATGAAAGAAATTTGTACTCGTTGTCGTTAATCATGCTCTTATCTGCCCATTTCATAATCAGTTGATGATATTGTTGAATGCTGATAATATATTCTCCTTTAGTAATTTTTTGGTAACAGTTCTCATCTGATAACTGTCGCATTGCTTCCTGAATATAAAATTCTCTTATCATCAACACTATATTCCCACCTTTATCTGAGGGCTTATAAATTATGTCCTGGTTGTCTTGTAATTGTTTCAGAGCCTTCTGTTCTCCTCTTGTCAAATTGTGTTCAAAGTGAGGGACTGAAGGGGTTCTCATTTTCAATAAATCTTGATTGACTGCCTCTTCAAATACATCAATAGCATCATAAGACGATAAAGGTATATATGTAGATTTCGGTTTAAATGTTGTGGGTGCTGATCTCTGTTTGATGCCCTAACTTATTACTTCCAATAAATTCAAATCTGGATCTTGAGAGCCAGTTGGTTCTTGGCTTGATATCACTTGTATATAGACCCACCCATATATAAGTATTTATTACTACAGTTGCACTAAATAAAGTGTTATTGGACCACATTTATTTTCACTGATGAAGTGTCCTTTCATTTTTTGTTTGTTAATCAGACTCATACATATTTTAAAGTAGCCCTAATAATTGTACATTTACTGGTCAAACATTATGGCACCCAGAATAAGGGGATTCAAATTGTTGGAATTGCAAATTATTGGTTTCAAATACTTGTACGAAATGATGGATCCGAAAATATTGGGGTACACCAACACCTCAACAAATACCATCATGCACTTTAGTTGTGACCACACTGTGCCTGTTGCATATGGTGTATAAACTCCCAAAAGAAAGATCTGACGTTCAGAATGGCAACTGTCACATCATACTGAAAGATGTTTGTGCCCACATTCCCAACTACCGCAAATTAGTCTTTAAAAAATAAATGTTTAAGGTGGTGCTGTCATTCTGTGTTTCATTTTTTACAGTCGTATTGATTCAGTGTAATTTTTAAAGGATTAGTGTTCTGATGTCACATATAGTGAAAGAAAATGCAAACATACACAAAAGAGAAGTTGTGTTAATGTGTTAATGTGTTTACAAACCATAAAAAAACTACAATAAATATGTGAATACGTGAAGACAAAATGCCCTTTCATTTTTAATTGACACAAAAAGACAAATAAAGTGGCATGCTCACCACTGTCTTAATATAATAGCTTTCTATATATGCAGTGAATGCCACGTGCATATTCTGTATCAGGCTCCATGGCTGTTTGTGATCTGTCCAAAGTGTACGCAGCAGTAGCCCGAAGCTCTGAATTTCTGCAAAATAAAGATTGTGCTGAAAATAATTGGGCCTGGCAGCGTTGGCATCGTTCGCCAAGACTGGGCCAGTAGTTTTGAAGCTGAGTAATCAGATGATTGGGCTCCCTGTAAAGTCAGACACATGCCTGGAGATCTGGCCAAATTAGTCAAGAGTGAATCGGACAGTCCTAATGGACGTCTGTAACAACCTGCTTTTGCGAAAATGATCCCCATCATCACGGTGTTCATCCCAGTCCATCTTCCGCTTGAAGGATGTTTCACAGGCACTGCCCACCAGTGGATCACCAGGACATGGCAGTCGGCATGGCTGCCATTGGCTTGGTGACAGCCGGGTGCTCCATTGCCAAGTCTAATCCATTGACTGGAGTGCAGGCTTCTGTGATGGAAAGCTGCTGAAACACCCCCTGTCCTCGGGGTTAGCTGGCGCCAGGGCTAAGTATGCCGAGCAGTTTCCAGAACATACAGCAGCGTGCCTGCTTCCACTTCTCAACAAACAGGAGAAAAATCTATTTAAAAAAAATAAGTTTAGCGCTCAAAATACAGTTTCCGTTCAGTCACTTTGTTTATTCCTGTGTAAAGGACTAACAAATGCAAGAGGAGAACACTCACATAAAATACGTACAGTGGTTATTTTCTAAGTTTTACATATTTTTGTGACCCA
Source organism: Lissotriton helveticus (assembly GCF_964261635.1). Classification (NCBI taxonomy): domain Eukaryota; kingdom Metazoa; phylum Chordata; class Amphibia; order Caudata; family Salamandridae; genus Lissotriton; species Lissotriton helveticus. Next base: position 377,845,662 of record NC_136070.1, on the reverse strand, counting down.
ACATTTTTAATAAGTTTGTAACAAAGCTCATCGTTTTTACTCTACACATTTGTAACCTTGGTTTAAAAAACAATTATCCGGCTCCAGTTTATGACTCCAAACTATTCAAGACTCAACTGAATACTGAAATATGGTATCCGATATACTTATTGGCTTTAACTAAATTTTCAACACTGTATTATTTTCTGATGTGCATATCTGTCCTGTAATTAGGACCAGTGAAAATATGCGACAGTGAGGGGACAAATTATGTCAGGATTGTCTAAATTATGTGGCAAGGGAAGGTGGATTATTCATAAAGAAACAACATTTTATTCGAAAAATAGGCAAATTACGATGTGTGTTCTTTGGCAGCGTTATCTAGCTATTTTGATATTTTAACCCATCCAAGTTAAAGGGATGATTCGAGGCCTACATAACATACACAGGTTTCTTCTGAAGCAAACATACACACATTAATGATTTAACAAATCATGTTTAAAATGTTACTGACCTCCAGTTAATACCTTTGTGTGGAGTAGAAGCAGAGGGAGGATGTGCTATTAACAAATCTACCTTCCAAAGTAAAAAGGAAAGCATGAAAATATATCATTGCGCAGTTTTAAGATACTAACCCTATCCGTCCATACATCTTATAATAAAAGTTAGTCCTCGTTTATTTGTTACTTCGCAGATGTAGAAAGGCATGGTGAGAGGCTGTTAAATTCCCATATAACGTACTCCCATTCCAGGAGACTGACTGACGAATAGTGACTATTGTTGGACTATCCAAAAGTCCTTCCCTCCATGTTTGCAATTTGTTCTGCACTCCTCAAAATAAGGGGCCTCATTTATGAAAAGTGACGCATCGCTGCGTGAAAACAGCGATGCATCACTTTTCACTGCGCACTCCTTGCGACACCAATGATGCGTCATATTTAATGTATGACGCATCATGTCGCAAAGAGTTACAGATACGTCAGTATTTCTGACGTATCTGTAAGCTCAAAAGTAACGCATTGCTGGAGTGTGTCACAAAAGTGACGCAACTCCAGCAATGCGCCCTTTCACGTGGAGCAAGCCCCATGTGAAAGGGCCTGCGTCACGGCGTCCTAAAAGTGACGCAATGAAATCTCATAGATTTCACTGCGTCACTTCTACGACCCTTCCTTGCGTCAATACGCCCCCCTTGCATACATTATACCTGGCGCAGGTATAATGTGGCGCAGGGGTTTACAAAGTGACGCATCTACCTAGATGCGTCACTTTGTAAATATGGTGCAACAAGGCACATTATTTATGCTGCTGGTGGGTCACAAAAAGTGACGCACCGGCGGCGTAAAAGTGACGCACGGCCTCATAAATGAGGCCCAAGGTCCTTAGCAGACAACCACCACAGAGTTGAGCAATGAGAGCAATAGTGCGCAAGGTTCAGTAATGCTGGTTTGCTCTAGACAGGAATCCAAAGCTGCAGATGCAACTTTCCCACAGGAGACATACCACGGTGGACATAATCAGCATGTGTTAAGACAAAAACAGAAGCAGGAAGGAATAGGTATGCGGACATCAACCACTGACAGCTCCATGGTGGCAGTACCTCTTCTATCCTGCAGAAAAGTGGGATTGAGCAGGTAGGCATATGAAGGGGGAGACAAACATTAACCATTGACAGCTCCCTGAGAGCAGAACCTCTTTTCTCATATAGAAACTAGGGGGCGACTCTGAACATCTCTACCATGACAAGTACTTCTAGAAGAAACCTTTAAATAATATACATCACTGTACACTCTACAAAGACAGTTATTTAAAAGACACGCACTGTAATGTACACTAGAAGTATGACATCAAAACCTGGTGAAGTGTTTTTTTTGTTTTGAAACTCTATGGAACATTATATAGGCATTCTCACGGACTTTCATGGTTACAATATTTAATTCTGTTCACAATAAACTAAAAACTTGGATAATACATTAAGCTTGCAGCGGTCCTTTTTTCACACCTAGCACCATACGCACAAAGAAGTTGGGGAGTGAGGCGTTAGCCTTCATGGCTTAACGCCTCACTGCGCCACTTCAGAAACGCAAGGCTACATCATATTTACAAGAATATGGTGCAGCCTTGCATTTCCCCCTGTGCTTTTGCTAAGTTTATAAGCTTAGCGCCAACACATGCAGGGGTAGATTGTCTATGTGTAGGAAGGTGTTCCTTCCTGCACATAAGCAATCTTTAAATGTCGTTCTATGTTTGCTGCTTAATGCAGCACACATGGAAGTTACAAAATGTCTTTTTTTTAAAGGATTATTTATGTGCAGAAAGGGACACCTTCCTACACATAAACAATCCAAGACGTTTTGCCTTTTCCCTGTGTTCTGCACAAGACGGCACACATGGAAAAAAAAAGCAAAAACAAGGAGAAATTAAGCATTTCTACTCATTTTGCCAAATTAAGACCAGGTTTTCCCTGGTCTTAATTTTGGCGCTGCCTCCTATTTACGCCACCCTTGTAAATAGGGGGTAGAGTCAAAATCAATGAGTGTTGTGGTGGACCGTCCACCACAACACCCACTGCCCACCCCTTTCACACTAAATGGGGCCTTATTTACAAGACAGTGTTAGGTCACGTTAAGTGGCTTAACGCTGCCTTGTAAATAAGGCAAAGCCTCTATCGCCACAGGAACGTCTTTTAAAGTTATGCTCCATTGGCGATAGGGGCTTGTACATATGCCCCCCGTGTTCATTGAAAGCTTCTCTACTCTTGCCCTTAGTGTTGAGAGCTCTGATTTTCAATCACTGGAAACAGTGGATGTTCATTTTTTATACTTTAAGTTAAGGGAACCATTTCTTTCTTTTTATGAGGATGGGGTTGTGCTGAGGCTAGACCCCTCTTTATTGGCCAATGTCTTTTCACAGGGAACAAGAGATTATCCTGCTAGCTTTGGTCCAGAGGATGAATCTTCTGTGGTTTTCCAGTAGCATTTGTTGGATGTTACGATGACCCCTTTGATTTTTGTGGACTAGTCAAAGTCCTTTAAAGGATCAGATTTCTTGTGTGTGTCCTTTGGAACTTCTAACAAAAGGGAAAACATGTCCTTGTTATCCATCAGTCGATGATTCAAACAGGTGATTTCATTGGCATACTCTTTATCGGGCACTCCTCCTCCAGAGGAAGTGCAAGGTTGTTCCACAAGGGGAGTGTCAGCTTCATGGGAAGAGATTCATGGGGTTCCCATTGATGAAATTTGTCAGGCAGCAACTTGGGCTGCACCAAACACCATTGTTCGTCATTTTAGATTACAGAATGTGTTACATGACAGCACCAATTTTGGGGTGGGAGTGCTGCATTCAGTATTACCTTGATAGCCGTGGCAGTTTGTACTAAATAGCTGTTGGGTGTCGTAGTCAATGGTGGTCTGTGTCTTTTTCTGCTATCTGCATTGTTATGATCTGTGACGGCCAGTCTGAGAGATGCTTTGGAATTCCTCCTTAGTGATGAACGAGACAAGGACAGGGGGGGTGTAGGTGTAATATCTCATTACTTACTGGTAATCCTCATTACTCTGGTCCTTTAGTCCTCGTCCCATTCACCACACCCTTCCTTCTCTACCAGATACCTAGCCTTCAATTGTGGGGAGGCTTGGTATTTCAGGAGGAATGCTGGGTAAGCCATAGGGGGGCATATACTTCTCGTATTCTTATCTTTCTTTTTTTCTGTCTTGCGAGGCAGATTCACCTCATTAGTGATGAAAGGAACAAGGACAATAGGACTAAGAGTAATGAAGATTATCGGTAAGTAATGACACATTCTCTGACCCTTTCACTCCATCAAAATGGTTGGAGATTACTCCTATTGAGGGAAAATTTAAGTCAGTTTCCAAGATAATGATGGTGTAGAGCAGGGGTGAGTGCCAGGATGTGTGCCAAGGTGTGTCTGGGGAGAATGGAGGTAGCTATTATCCACATAGAATTAGCAAGTGAGTTTGTTAATTTATTGTTTTTCAGAATAATGCTGCATGAGGAAACACACAGCAAATGGGGAGTTGGCAATATAGCAATAGAAATATAGTAAATAGTCTATAACAAACAGGTCTAACTTTATAATGAAACATTAGCAATTATCTAACCTGATCTTGTTCCCCAAAGCGACTTTGAGCACCAGACTAGGGACGGTTACCCCCCATTCCCTCGGCCTAGCAGTTTACATCACAAATCTATTAATATCAAATATCACCCAATCCTACACCAAATGTGTAAATCTTTCTAAGCGTATACAAACTTCTTCACAATCGCAAGCATCCAATATCACCTGTGCCAAAACAATACTTTCGGGAGGTAAAGGATCCTTCCAATTTAATGCAACCAGTAAGCCAGTAAATCGTCCCTCAATAATATAAAAATGTATTGGATGCTATAGTTAATACCTATCATTATCAGCAAAGGATCCTTAGCAATGGTTAGCCCGCTTGTAGATGATATTTTAAGTACTACATTATTGTAGAGCTGTGCTACACTTGGGCAAGTTGCAAATATATGTATCTTTTAAACCTTGCCTGTTCCAATCAGGAGCATTTTACACTGATCTCAGAGGTCACCTGTCATTTTTCAAATCAGGCTGGGGACATACAACAGTCAAACAGCAGTGTCACATGATGTGTTTCGATACATTAGTGATAATATGTAAATTACATAATAATATCGAAAAAAGATTGGATTTGACTTGTTTCCTTAGTGATTATTTTGTGACGTTCTCTCCAGCTCATTTTCATGATCAATCATATATTGATTATTAGTATAAGCTTTTGATGGCCATACCATAATGCAGCTGTTATTTTAGTCAAATAACGTCATAGCTATGAATAATGAATAAAGTTGTTAGTTGGTAGCCCAAATTAGACATTATTATCCAAACATTATATATAATTCTTTTGTTAAATATTTTTGTATTTAAGATTAGAGGTAGTAAACAATATAGTTGTCAAACAAGACATAACGAATTATACATAGTCCAGAGTTGATAAACGTATTAGTCAAGGAATCCCATGAGAATCAAAGAATTATGAAATACAAATCAAATAACGGGAAATAGAAAAATAAACCAGTAATATTTATCTCTATTTTATATATTTTTTACAAAAAGAAAGAGAGAGAGAAAATAAAATAGAGAGATCTATCCTTTTTAGAAAATGATGAGTGAGAAGGCAGAAAAGTAGTGAAAGGTAGCCAAAGTAAATCAGATGTAATTTTTTGAGATATTGAAGAAGATGAAAAAATAGATATTTTATGTTCATCACAAATAAGATTTCACCAAGCTAATATACATATTTTAGAATGATCGTTTCAACAAGTTAGTACAACTTAAAAAGCAAGTGTGATAAAAAGATAAAAGAGTACAGGTTTTGGAAAAAGGTTATTAAAATCAGCAGATATAATCCCAAGAAAAACATGTTGAATAGATAATGGAACATTACATAAAAAAATCATTAACATTTTGACCACATAGATTTCCAAAACTCAGTTACCTTAGGACAATAATATAATAGGTGGGACAAAGTACCAGCAGAAGAGAGACATGACCAGCTCAGGGAAGAGGCAGAGGAATCAATTTTATGAATAAGGGAAGGAGTAATAAGCTCTATTATATACAAAAAATAAGAATTGAGTGATATTGGCTGCTTTATAGGTACTAAAGATTTTGCACCACATTTATACGATTGGTGAACAGATAGTGATAGAGAGCGGTCCATCTCCCATAATAATTCAATAGAGAATTTATTTCTCATAGGGAGAGGGGCAGATAAAAACTTATGTATGAGAGAAGCTTTGGGGATAGAATCGTAGGAAATACTATAAAATGGTGTCGAAGGAGGGAATGGGGTAGAATCAGGAGCAAAATTATTGTTTAGTAAATAGGATTGGAGCACAGGAATTAGTTGGTTATATTGTTGTAGGCAGGAATCAGATAGATATATCGTTCTTCAAATTGAGAAAAAAGATAAAATTGAATTTTGGGAGACCAAATGATAAACATAAAAAATACCCATTTCCTTCCAATGTCTGAAATAAAATCATTTTCTACAAAATGTAATACATTTATTGTACCAAATAGAGGATGCAGGAAAAGATTTAAAAAATCAGACCATTGGGCAAATATTGTATGTAACAAATGTTGAGAGCATTTTAAAATTGGGTTTTTAGATATGAATGTACAATTAGACATGAAAAGAATATCATAAAAGGAAAAGTCATGCATTAAACAGCGTTCAAAAATAATTCATTTTGATATAGGAGAATCATGGTATTCTTTTGTCAAAGCATAACATTGGCGAATTAAAAAGGCAGTCTGAGGGGGCATGGCTAAGATGGCGACCTAGGAGGACGTTACTCTCGGAGGCTCCCCCGTGTCGGTCCCCCTCACCGGCTCTCTCCGGCGCAAATCCGCCATCATTGCCTGAGAGTGACCGGGAGCCGAGCTGAAACACCGCGCCTGCCTCTGAGAGCAATTCCGAGTCTCCGGGATCACGGGGAAAGCCTGCTCTGATCTGCGGCCGGCAGCCGCGAAATGGCACCCTGAGAGCTGCAGCGCTGCAACGGCCAAGCCCGGCAGAGCGGGGCGATAGGGCCCGGGCACCCGAGCTTCTGGGTGGGCCCCGGCGCTGATGAGCCTGCGAAGGCCTACGAGAGGGGTGAAGGCCTGGGACCTGCAGCCGCTACACCCTCTCCGACATATGAAGCCCCGTTCCTTCTAGGGTGCTGCACCGGTGCTCAATCTGTAGACCCAGGCTCTGGCTGAGTCCCGGCTTCCCCCCGCACAAGGGCCTAAGCCACATACTCTGAGGTTTTTGGGGACACTGCAGGCAGGGGGGTGTGGCTTAAGGAGGGAGACACCGCACATCACAGAGAAAATGGCCAGCACCGAAGACTTGCGAGGCCAAGGTGCCTCTCCAACAAGGCTGCACCTTCACAGCGACACCTCACTGTTCGGGGCCTGCTGGGAGGACACAAAACTAAGGGACCTCTTCCCCGCCTTCCTCATCCGTTGCGCTGGCCCTGATTCTGAGGAGGCGTATTCACTAGCTTACGTTCTGTGGCTCTTGCTCTGCACCTAAACGCGCGCGGTCCTGGCGCAGGAGCCGGCCCAAGAGGACCCCATCTTCCAAGAGAGGAATAACTCGAGGGGACGGCGACGAGACATGGCCGGTGCGGGGAGGAGAGGTGGGCGCACGCTCACTGACATGCTCCTTAAGGGTCCCCCCAAGGGAGAGAAAGGATCCACCTCTCCAGCGGCATCAAAGCAACTCACAGATCAGGGAGACGGAGAGGTGCCCATCAGCAAATCGTTCCTCGAATCCTTATTCAACTCTCTGCGGGAGGACTTCCAATCATTAAAGCAAGACATGGCCCGAGAGTTTAGCGAGATACGCCGGGAGGTGGATGGTCTGGGGGAAAGGGTGGCAGGCGTCGAAGACTCGGATCAGATCAGGAGCGAAGAAGTGGAACAACTTCAGCAAGAACTTCTCCGCCTCCGAGATCAACAGGTCGACCTGCAATCACATGCAGATGATCTTGAAAACAGATCCCGTCGCAACAACATTCGGATCCGGGGTGTACCATCCACAGCAGAAGGGTCAAACGTCGCCAGCTACTTACAGGAAAGGTTTCGTGAGATACTGGGGGAATCGGCGAACTTTGACATTCGAATAGACAGGGTGCACAGAGTAGGACTGGCATGGCGCGCGCCCGCCCCCCCACGGACATACTGGCCTTCCTCCCAGATTTCCCTTTGAAGGAAAGGATTCTGCAGGAGGCGCATCTGAAACAGCCTCTCAAATACCAAGGGAACCCAGTGGCCTTATTGCAGGACCTCTCAGCCATCACACTTCAAAAAAGGAAGACATTTAAAGTCGTCACGACATTCCTGCGGGACAAGGGGGTCCCCTACTCCTGGGGTCATCTGATTTTCAAGTGGAACGGGACTCTGCATCAAATGAGATCCCTCCGGGACACCTGTTCCCTGTTGGGTATTGAGCAAGAGGAGAGTTCTGCATCACCGAGTCCTTCACAGCAGCCATCGAGGAGTGGGTGGCAAAGAGTAGGCCGCAGCCGCACACCCAAAGTGGAACTGAAACCAGATCCTCCCACCATCGCCCAGGAACAGGCCCTGGCCATCCAAGAGGTTTCGAAGGACACAACCTCCATAGACTAACTTCTTAAAGAGATGGGGTTTCTTTAGCAATACAACAATGCTAGTCTGGGGGAGGGCTGGTGGGGGGCCGGAGAGGTCGTCACTGCTACACGCTCCTTTTCAGAACTTTACCATGGGCCTGTGTTACGTGTTGCTAGGCCCGGGACTATGACACCATGTGGGGAAGGTCTTGTTGGGGTTGGGGCGGGGGTGGAAGGGGAGGACTTAAGTACTTAATTTTTATGGGAGTTGGGGGACGAGTTCAAGTAGCTTGGGGGAGGCTGGAAAGGGGGAGGCGGGTGGGTGGATGGTTGGGTTGGGGTGCGCAAGTTGGGTGTGTTGCGGGGCAGGGGTGGGGCGGGTGGGAACCAGTGTGCCGACAGGGGCTGAGGCCCATGTGCAGGGTATAGCGCGACAGGAGGCGAGTAGACTGCGCAAGAGGTACCCCCATGTAACGTGATGTCTGAAGCCACATTGAAAATCCTTACACTGAATGTGAAAGGGCTTAATAACCCCATTAAGCAGTGCGCTGTCCTGTCATATTTACAAAACTCAGAGGCCGCGATTTGCTTACTCCAAGAAACTTATTTACTCACCAAGGACTGGCACAGGATGGGATCCCACGCGTTCCCCCAACAGTTTTTCTCCTCCACACCCAACAAGAAAGTGGGGGTTGCGATTCTGATTGCCAAACACTTTCAAGGCCAGGTGGGAGACAAGGTTGGGGAGATCATAGGTAGGCTTCTGGCCCATAGTATCACGGGAGGCATGACCATGACGGTGGGATCCGTCTATACTCCGAACGCGGGTCAGGAACCCTTTATCAAGAATGCCCTATCGGAGGCCCTACGCTCACCCGACCCCTTCCTAATTCTGGGAGGGAACTTCAACCTGGTGATGGATAAGGAGAAAGACAGATCAGGTCACCACTTTGGCAACACAGGCGCCATTTCCGCAACAGGGAAAGAATGGCTAACGCAGAGAGGGCTAAGGGACCTGTGGTGCATCAAACACCCTAATACTTCGCAGTACACTATTCTCATAATATGCACCACACGTACGCTAGATTACACCACTTCATAGGCTCCTCTATGCAGGAGACCCGGTAGTGGATGTGGATATCATCCCGGCCTCCATCTCCGATCATGAGGCTGTGGAAATAACGCTTAGGGTCCCTCACGCCAAGAGACCGCCTGGTTGGTGGAGGTTGAGGGAACCCCTCCTGCAGCGTAAGGAGATAGTTCACCAACTCCATAAATGCATCACTGACTATCTCGAGCTTAATGACCAGCCGGACACGCCTGTGGCGGCTGTGTGGGGGGCGTTAAAAGCCGTGGCGAGGGGTGAATTGATTGCCATTTCGGCAGAGGAGGTCAAAGACCGCAAAGCCAAACGAGAATCCCTAACGGCCAAAGCGGGTAAATTGGAACGGGTGCACAGGAGCTCCAAGAATTTGGAAATAGTTAAAAATCGCCAAGGCTCAACTGGCAAGTCTGGATACGGACCGGGCCGAATACGCCGCTCTCAGACTACGTCACACATACTATGTGTGGGGGAACAAAACGGGACGCCTCCTTGCGAGCGCGCTTCGGGCCAAAGTCCAGCGCTCAAAAATATTAACCTTACGCAACAAAGAAGGGGAGAAGATTCACGACGAGGCACAAATAGCGGGTGCGGGAGACAGTGCCGACGCCTACCTGCACGGCGCAGCCATCACCGCACTGAACTCAATGAGCGCAGGGTCCTTAGATGCTCACATCAGAATCGAGGAGGTGGTTAGCGCCATCTCCCGCCTCAAGCCCCTGAAATCACCGGGTCCGGATGGTTTCTCCTCCGGCTTCTACAAGATCTTCTGTCCGATACTCGCTCCGATTCTTACCAAACTCTTCAATTCATTCCAGGGTCCCGGCTCCCTTCCATCCGACATGTTGGAAGCGGACATCATGGTGCTGCCTAAGCCGGGCAAGGATCCCTCCAAGTGCTCCGCCTACCGACCGATTTTCTTTACTTAATCTCGACTTCAAACTTTTTACGGGATCCTAGCCTCAAGGCTGGCCCTTGCCTCCCGGGGATAATAGAGCCAGACCAGTCGGGCTTCATCCCCGGCAGACAATGTAGTGGCAACACTAAGTGCATCTTACATTTAATCGACGAAGCCCACTTTCAACAATCAGATTCCGCTCTCCTGGCCATCGACGCTGAGAAGGCGTTCGACTGCGTCGACTGGGGCTTTCTCGAGAGAGTCTTGAAATACTTTGGGGTTGGGGAACGCTTTTGAGCGTGGTTGCAAGCTGCTACCATCATCCACAGGTGCGGATCTGTATCAACGGACTGTGCTCACGCCCCTTCGAAATCCAATGGGGCACCAGGCAGGGATGCCCACTTTCACCCCTCCTATTCGTGCTCTACATCGAGCCGTTAGCACAAAGGGTTTGCGATAACCCGAATGTACAAAGCGGTACAAAAGGGGGTGGTGATGGACGGAGCATCTGAAACAATCAAACACTCACACCCAGTCAACAGATCTGGGTTTAATCCATCACTGTTCTTTAGCCCACTCTGCCACCCCAGTTCAGACACGGCCATATGCAAATCAGTCTGACCCTGTGCCTCATGGGAACAGTCCAGCCCGAACTGCCAAGCCATGCCTTCCCTGGTCCGGATTCAAGCTTCCTAGGACCGGTTTCTGGCATTTCAGGCGTCTTCAGCCAGGCTTGCTTGAATCCAGTGGCAAAGTGAGCAAGGGACTCACGTCTGAGCATACCCTGCCAACTTATGGCAAACAAAGCAGTACAAAAGGGGGTGTGATGGACGGAGTATCTGAACCAATCAAACACTCACACCCAGTCAACAGATCTGGGTTTAATCCATCACCGTTCTTTAGCCCACTCTGCCACGCCAGTTCAGACATGGCCATATGCAAATCAGTCTGACCCTGTGCCTCATGGGAACAGTCCAGCCCGAACTGCCAAGCCATGCCTTCCCTGGACCGGATTCCAGCTTTCTAGGACCGGTTTCTGGCATCTCAGCCGTCTTCAGTCAGGCTTGCTTGAATCCAGTGGCAAAGTGAGCAAGGGACTCACGTCTGAGCATACCCTGCCAACTTATGGCGAACAAAGCGGTACAAAAGGGGGTGGTGAATATACAAGGCATCACCTTCGGCGGGGAGCCACACCCAATTGGCCTTTATGTTGATGATATATTCTGGCGGCGCTTGACAGTCCTAGACGTTCAGTGCCGGCCTTTCTAGAGGAGGTGGAGACCTTTGGCACAGTATCAGGCCTCAAGATAAATAGGGGGAAGGCAATGATACTACCTCTTGGTAAAAATGCCCACATACAACACGGGCCACCGCTTATGGAGGGGGATTACTAGTCCAGAAACAGCTTCCTTACTTAGGTATTACCCTCACGCCATCCACGGAACAATCGGTGGCCCTAAACTATATCAAAGTAACTCAGCAGCTCCATAGTGATCTTAGACGATGACGGCAACAACCTTTGTCACTGCTAGGGAGGATTGCGGCTGTGAAAATGTCAGCACTCCCCAAGATACTGTATATCTTTCAGACTATCCCAGTATTACCCCCAGCCGGGACTATCAAGACGCTGCAGGAGGCGATTCAACAATTTATCTGGGCGGGGAAGCGACAGCAAATGAACAGACAGCAAGCTTTTCGGGGGATGGACGAGGGGGGTCTAGGGATTCCCAATCTGCATCAATACTTTCAAGCGACACAGCTGCGATATTTGGTGGAATGGTACAGGCCCGAATTAGAGAAGAGGTGGCTCTTTCAAGATAGGGCTATGGCTCAGACCTCCTTATGGAAAATACCGTTCCTCCGCCGCACTCACAGACCACGCTACCAACAGAAATCACCCATAACACACACACTACTAGGGGTGAGGGACTTGGTGGCTACTAAGCGGGAACTCACTTCATTCCCGTCTCCGCTAACTCCTTTATTAGACAATACCGACTTCCCTCCGGGCACTGACCTCCACATGTTTACGCAATGGCGAGGCTCCAAATGCAGGTCAGCAGGGCATCTCTTTGACTTAAAAGACTTCATACCATTTTCTTCACTGTCACAGTTCTACGATATCGGATCGCCACAGCTCTTCCAATATTTACAACTCCAGCACTGGCTTACGCAGCCCGAGATTAGTCCCTTTGTCGGTAGGAGAATGACAGGCTTTGAAAAGTGGCTCATTACAAAAGAATCGGACCGTGGTTTGATTACAGATGCTTTTTCCTCCTTCTGAGTTACTCCGTTCAGCTGGCCAGAGGCGCTGGGAAGGGGAATTGGGAAGAACGCTCACGACCCGGGAGTGGCAGTCAATTTACTACAGGGCCAACCACACGGCTAGGAACACGTCGGGGGGAGAGACAGCTGTGAAACTGGCCACGTATTGTTACTTAACCCCGGCCAGATTACATAGAGGCAACCCATCTCGGAGCCCAACCTGTTGAAGGGGGTGTGGTGATCTGGGCACTCTGACGCAATTTCTGTGGGACCGCATAGAGGTTAAAGCCTACTGGACATCGGTCCTCAATGACATAGACACATTCCTTGACACTGAAATCCCGCGGTTCCCGGCTTACACCATTCTGGGGCTACCGAACACGCTCACTTTTCCACTGAAATTCATTAGAGGGCGGCAAATGGGTCTGGTGGTTCAGGCAGCCTCCCAACATATTCTGTCTCTCTGGGGGTCTACCACACGGCCCACGCACACAGGCTTGTTACACAAACTTTGGTACACACTGGGGATGGAACGTATCCAAGCCACACTCACACAGACCACAGCCACATTCCACACGACCTGGCAACCACTGTTAGCACTCCTATCCCAGGAATTCAACAAAATCACATGCCCAAGATACCTCCGCCTATTACGCCTAACTGAGGCATCCACGCCACAACGGAGCCTGAGATGGCGGCACAGTGAAAGCTCCATAGATACACTCTATCTAACCCAAATGCGTCGACACACTGGTTGGGTGGGGGGTGGGTGCTGGGGGGGGGGGTAGGGGATTGTTGGTTTTGCCCGGTTTTTTTTTAGCTTGGGTTCATGGAAGATCCTTATTTAGATCCACGCATCATCATGACGACATGTTCCAAGGTCATCCGTGTGGCTTGTTATTCCTGGCAGGGCATGTGCATTTTATGTTCAGGGGTTACTTCAATCTGCCATTTACATGCTTTTGTGGACACAATGTTGGAATGCACTGTCTTTGTTCTTTATTTTCTTTCTCTGAAACCAATAAAATACATTTAAACCAAAAAAAGGCAGCCTGATATAACTTAATGTTGGGAAAATGTATACCTCCTTCAGTCTTTGGTAGAATTAGTTTGGATAAAGCAATACGGGCATGTTTGTTATTCCAAAGGAATTTAGTACAAATAGAAGTCATTTGGGCAAAATAATAATTAGGAATTTTGAAGGGTAACATAGAGAGCATGAAAAAGAACATGAGGGACGATCATCATTTTAATGGTATCTAATCTACCCCACAAGCATAAACAAAGGGCCCAGGGAGAAAATACATTTTGAAATTCATGTTTTACAGCATTGAAATTATGATCAAGTGTATTAGAAATGGTGGGAGAAAACCCGACACCCAAGTACTTAAACTTAGAAGGACACCATGCAAAATTAGTATTGTCAAACATGTAACGATAGCAGGAGGATTTTAATGGTAAAATCTCCATTTTAGAAATGTTTAATTTGTAACCAGAAATACTGGAGTATAAACCTATCTCTTGCAAAAAGGGTTCTAGGGAAGCAAGAGGATTAGACATATAGGGGCACATGCATCAAACTTAGGAATTGTGAGTCCTTAATAGCGATTATTAAGGAATCGCTACTAGGGACTCACAATGACCTATGTTTCATCAAAAAAATTACAATTCCTACATATTCCTTAATAGCCAATCGCAAATTGCGATTGGCTATTAAGGAATGGCTTCCCATTCATGCCTATGGGCCTAGCGGTCCATAGGAATGAATGGGATGCTGCAATTGCAAGGGTGCAAGGGGGCCAAAAGGCCACCCTGATGCATCCCTAAAAACAGGTATGTATGCACTTGTGGTGCACACAGTGTATGCACTACAATGCGTGTTGAAAAATGCATCTCTTTGCATTTTTCAAAGGAATTGCAAATTACCATCAACTTGAAGTTGATGGTAATTAGCTTTTCTAAATTGCGAAAACACAATTTGCAAATGCATGATGCCTTGCATTTAGGGAATCGCAATTTGCAATTCCCTTACTGCATTGGCAATTAAGGAAGTCGCAAAAATTGCGATTTCCTTAATTGCGAATTGCAAAGATGGTACATGCATCTGAAAAGGCCATTTTACGATCGCAAATGGCCACATTTTGCGATTCGCACTGTTTGTGATCGCAAAATGGTTTGATGCATGTGCAACATAGACCAGAATATCATCTGCATAAGCTGAAAGTTTGATTTTAGGGAGTTGCATTTAAAACTAGCAATAAGAGGATTACACCGAATATGCTCAAGAAGGGGCTCCAAAGAAAGACGAAAAAGCAAACATGAAAGAAGACAACCTTGTCTAGTGCCTCTATGTAAGTTAAAATAAGGGGAGGGATGACCATTAACAAAAACACAATCATGTGGTTCAAAATATAGTCATTTGATAAAAGAAATAAACTTTGGGCCAAAACCAAACCAGTGAAGAGTAGGAAACATAAATTGGCAATTTATACGATCAAAAGCTTTCTCAGCATCGAGTGGCAGGGCAGCTAGAGGGATGGGTATTTTTCCCAAGGGCAAGGACGTTAGAAAACATTCTAGCATTATCGGAGGCAAATCTGCCCTTAATAAAACCAGCCTGATCGGGTTTAATAAGAAGGGGAACAACATCCTCCAAATGAGATGCCAGAATTTTAGCAAACATTTTACAATCATAGTTAATTGTCGAAATTGGACAATAGTTTTTACAGAGGGTAGGATCCTTTTCTGGTTCAGGGATAATGACAATAAAGGCATCCAAAAAGGAGACATTGGCTTTAGAGCTACACAAAAAAGAATTCAAAAGTTCTAGAAATTTAGGGGCAAAAATAGAGGAAAAGGAAGAAATAATCTCAATGGAAAATCCATCTGGACCAGGAGCTTTGTCCTTTTTCAAAGATTTAATACGATCAATAACTTTCTGAAGAGTAACATATTTTTCAAGAGTATCCGGAATAGAGGAAGGATTAGGAAGGTTATTAAAAAAGGTTTTAATATTGCACTCATAATAGGATTGAAAAGCGCTAATATTATCAGAGTCAGAAGACATTAGAGTGTTGTCGTGTTCATTACGAATAGGGCCAATATTTTTTCGTTCTGATTTAATTTTGAAATAAATGGCCAACATTTTACAAGCTTTATTTTGGCCTTCATGGTATTTGGATTTAATTTTAAGGAGGAAGTTGCAAGAGTCAACCGTAGCAATCTTATTCAGGACAGACTTGGCTTTAATCAGTTTCTGTAAGTTAGAGGAGGATTTGGTGGGGAAACAGGTAAGTTCAAGGACTTTAATATGTTGGAGAGCTGTAAGGTATTTGAAATCCAACATCGTTTTCTTTTTAGCAGAGTAGGCAATAGTGAAGAACCTGAAAGAAGCCTTAAAAGCATCCCAATTATTATGAACAGAAGTATCCTTAGATTGAGTTAATTGAAAGAACTCAATAATAAAGGAGGACGCTTCCAAAATAAAGGTTTGGTCTGATAGTAAGGAATTATTAAATCGCCAGCAAGTATTAAGAGACATATTAAAAGAAGACAAAACAGGGGCATGATCAGAAATAAAAATAGAACCAATTTCTGATGATTGAATAGAGGAAAGTAAGGATTTAGAGACTAAAATATAATCAATTCTAGACATAGTGTGGTGTACATTGGAAAAGAATGTAAACTCATCTATATCCGGATTACAGGTTTTCTATACATCAAAGAATGGATAAGAGGTATTGGCAGATTGAAATGCTTTGTGAGGCTTATCAGGTTTAAATGTATAATTAGATTTTCTATCAGTAAACGGGTCTAACCAGTCATTAAAATCACTGGCAACAATAATATTAGGATTAGAAATAGAAGATAACTTTAATTTAACATCTTGCCAAAATTCAGGATCAGATTTAACAGGACCATAAATATTAAAGAAAGTAACTTGCGTTTGAAATATAATAACATCAATCAAAACCTACTGTCCATTCTTATCACATTCAATTGATAAAATCTGAATATTCAATGACTTAGGTTAAAATAGCTACACCATCTTTACAGTTAATAGCAGGAGAGAAGATAACCTGACCAACCCATTGTGCTCAAGTTTGTGATTCAACATCATTACAATGCATTTACTGCAAAAAAGCAACATGTTTGTTAAGTTTTGATAGGTGAGAAAGTACCTTATGATGTTTGACGGGATGACTGAGACCACGAACATTCCACAAGACAACATTAAACATTCTATGAGGTGAGGTAAAGGATATGGAGACAGGTACAATGGGCTGCAAAACCAATAAGAGAGACAAAAGGACACCGTTTATCAACAATGAAATAACATAAGGAAACAGTCATTGGGAAAAAAAGAAGGATAAAGTAAACACATACAAAAATAAGAGAAATAAAAAGAGGAAACAAGGAAGAAGGGAAAAAAGCCAAATAAGTGAGAAAGAAATTAAGGAAAGGAAATTTTAAAAAATACAAGACGGATCAAGGATAAAAATTCAGATTTGAAGTGAAGAGAACAAAGGGTAAGGAAAGGGCATGTTAGCACCAAGAGTAAGAATGACAGCAGAGAAGTAGACTAGAAAATGTTTAAAGAATAGCCATAGACTTAAAGAAATGTGGAATCAAAGAATAGAATAATAAAAACCATGAGCAAAGTAAAGAACAATTAACAACATCTAGCATCGGCCTCCATAGTCTGACTTGTAACATTTAGCTAAAATGTTTTGAGTTTGGCCAGATCATCGAAAGATCATGAGACACCTTCATGGGTGATTTTACAGAGGCAGGGGTGTAGAATGCCATAAAAAAATATTCAGTTGTCTAATTCAGGGTCCAGGAGCTAGGAATTCTTTTTGACTGGCATTGGTTGCATTGGAAATATCTTGAGAAATAAATATGTTATGGCCAGACCAGCCCAAGCGACACTTTTCCTTAGCAGCTCTCAAGACGCGCATCAAGTCGGTGAATTCTAGAAAGATCATTATGATACCATGTGGTTTAGTGGAGTGGGGTTGAATATTAAGAGGAGGTGCAATTTGAAGGCCAAGAAGATCAAGTAGAAACCTCTTCTGGAAGGTCAAAAGGTCAGGACCTTCAAGATTCTCAGGAAGACCATAAAGGCGAAGATTGGTCCTTCTGTTTCAGTTTTCAAGGTCTAAGGTGTGTAATTTGAGGTTTTGAATTTCTTGTTTCAACATAGCTATTTTGGAAGCCATGTTCCGAAGATCACCAACACACCATTTCAACTAAAACATCTTACCCTCCATGACGATCCAACGTTCTTTAATTTGTTATCATTTTTCATTAGTTGCACACATTAAAGGTTAAAGGTTGCGCACCTCATCCAAAATAATGTCTAAAACAGGATTATGAGATGACAGAATCGGAGAAGGAGGGTCATTTTTGGCTTTTTTAGATTTTGTACCTGAAGAAGATAGTTTGGAAGATGTATGTAAGTCACAGGCTATCTTGACGAAATGAGTTGAACGCTGTGTGAGCTTTTAACAAAATCCAATCCTGCCAATCCACTTAAACAATTGATATGCATAATTGTAGAAGTACAGACAATTTAGTATAAAATTATATATATAGAATTGTCAAGCCAAGTTATATCAAATTCAAATTCAAATGAGTCTTTATTCGATAATTTTTCACTCATAAAAAGACATTTTACAATTAAAAGTTGTTTTTTGTTACCACCCACACCCCACGAAAAACAATATCCACAATGAGTCAAAAGAATAAAAAAAAAACAGATCCTAACTCATCCTATTTACATATTTACATGCTTTTAAATATATAGTATTAAAACAGTTATAAAAACATTATAAAAGCTAATTTCATCAATACATTATATATCAGTTACTTGTACATTATTCAAAACATGTCACTTGCTAAATACAGTCTACAAATTTAAATGGCAGGGTTTGATGGCTATCCCTAGGGTTACTCCAGGCTCATTTTGCGTGTCCGGATTATCCACATCCAGTGGAGAAATTTCGACATGGCTATGACGACAGGCTGAGAGGTATCGGTTCTTAGAATCCTAGCAGCCTCGTTTGCTGATTTTAAGCCCAACTGGGCACAAATCGGTTTTAGCCATGATCGCCTAGGAGCATTATATTCGGGGCAAGCAAACAACACATGTCCAATGTTTTCCTTGTGATCAGGACAGAAGGGGCACCGAGGAGATTGGTTCTTATGCCATTTTTCAGTTAGGGCATTTAGCGGTAGTGTCCCCACCCTCAATTGGTGATATCTCCTCCTATCACCTGGGATGGTAATCCAATCCCAGTAAGGCTCAAGGGCCGGTGCATGCTTGAGTTCTAAGAATACTCTGGTAAAGGATTGATCAATACATTTTCCAAAGCTCTTAGTCTCAATCATGCTCCAATACAAATCTCGGAATATTTTTTTGAGTGGAAAAACATTATTTACAGGATCGTCCCACAGTTGAGATAATCCCATAGCCCTATAAATGTTTTTTACCTCTCTCATCCATGCTATTTTGTGTCTAGTGTCCTGGGTTCTAACCTCAAGGAAGCCTTGGGCATACTGGAAAAGTTCTGGGGTTACCCATAACCTCCTCCAGTAGGCAGCTGATCTGTACTTGGCCATATCGTCAAAACTGTGAAATCCCAGATCGTAGTTTAGGGGTAGCAAAGGGGTTGAAATTGGTAGGCCAGTAATGTTGCGGAGAAATTTATTTTGTGCTACCGTCAACTTTGTGAGGTTACTAGGCCCCCAGAGTTCTGCCCCGTATAAAACCGCCGCTCCTACCTTTGCGTTATAAATTTTTAAAACCGGACTTATAGGTTTGGAGTGTGAGGAAAATAGTTCCTTAGTAAGGACTCCTGTCAGTTGGGCATGCCTTGAGGCTAGCTCATTGGTATGTTGTTTCCAATCTAAGTTATACGACAGGGTAATACCAAGGTACTTGAAAACCTGGGTTTGTTCAAGTTGAACTCCATCCATAACAGCCTTCCCTCTGATATGTTTCCGATTGTGCAAGACCATGAATTTGGTCTTACTAGTATTAATAACAAGCCCATGGTCTGCACAAAACGATTCAAAAACTCCAATAGCCCTCTGTAGGCCCTGTTGAGTCTTAGATATCAACAGGGTATCGTCCGCAAACATCAACAGGGGGATCGGTCTTCCTGCCAACTTTGGGGCATCTGTTTGTTGTTGTTCGAAGTACCTGATCACCCTGTCGATGTATAGCGAGAAGAGCGTTGGTGCTAGGACGCATCCTTGGCGTACTCCCTTTGCAATGGGAAATTTATCAGTAACACTGCCCTGCTGATTCCAGCGAACTTGCGCAAAATTATTCTCATGCATTCTGATAAGCAAGGACAAAATTTCATTTGGAATGCCCCGTTCTTGTAGAGCATTCCACAACTTGGGGCGGGGAACTAAATCAAAAGCAGATTTTAAATCTACAAAAGCTGCAAAAAGCATCCCCCCCCCTAGTAAAACAACCCGCCGATAAATTAACACAAATCTAAAAACTTGATCAATAGTACTAGTGTGACTTCTAAAACCAGCTTGTAGGGGTGACAGGATGTCCTGATCGTCAATCCATCCATGAATACGCTGCAGTAAGAGCCTCGCTAATACTTTTTGGATACATGCGATGAGGCTAATAGGCCTGTAGTTGCCTGGGTCCGAGCATGCCCCCTTTTTAAAGATGGGGATTATCTCGGCTCCCTTCCAGGTCTCAGGAATAGACGAGCCCCTCGCAATAGCATTGGCTAGCAGCTGGATATAGGTAGCCCATAAATCTTTATCATGTAAAAACAAGTCTGCAGGGACAAAATCCAATCCTGGAGCTCGAGCTTTGGGTATATTATTTAATGTTTTCAGGACGTCGGCTTTGGTAAAGTGTAGGTGGCTCGTAGTGGTGTTTACAGGAGCCACCCACTCTTCTTCTTCTCTGTCCTCAGCAGCAAACTGGGTAGAATAATGAGAAACCCATGCTTCTGGTGTCACATGGTTTATGGGTTCACCTCTTTTGGCCCCCCTTCCCCATTTGACAATGTTCCAGAAGGAGGTCATAGACCTTTCTTTGCTAGCTTTTAAGAGGTCCCGCCAATAGCCTTCCTCCCAGTCCCCCTTAGCTCTGGCTTGGACTTTTTTGTACGTTACTCGGGCATCCCGTATCCTATTTATTTCTTTTGATTTCACTGCGTCAGATAGGGCCCTATAAGCAACCCTACAGGTTTTGTCGTACCACTGATCTTCCTTCCTTGTTGGCATGAGCCGCTTTTTAGTAACTTTTTTAACAAAAAAACATTTCAATTTTTTAAAAAACTCATCATGGATCATAGTTATTTCAGTTGGTGGAGTGACCATTGTAGGTTTTCTCCTTAATTCTGTAATGGCCTGAGTTGTTAGGTCCCTCATAACTATTATACTTTCTTCATTAGCTACACAATTAGCCCATCTAATACGTCTATTATCGTTTGAGAGAGTAACTTGAACGTTTTCTCTCTGTTCATTTTCTTTAGATAGGTCAAACAATTTAAATGTCAAAATCAATGGGTCGTGGTCGCTTTCAACCCTTGGCTCAATCCACATATCATCGACGCTAGCCCAGTTCTCTTTATTGATCAAAATATAGTCGATGCGACTGTGTGAAGTGCCATTAGTGAAAGTAGGGCTACCCTGCTTGTCCGAGCCCGTTCTTCCATTAGTGGCCCGCAGCCCAAACTCTACACATAAGACTTTTAATTGAAGTGCAGCCTCAGTCCACTTTTTGATAGGTGTTAAGGAGAGCTGAGGGATATCCCAGATATAGTCCTCTTCGATCATAAGTTCTACATCTTGGTTATCAAGTGGTTCAAAACAACAATTAAAATCACCGCCAACTATAACATTAGCATTCAAACAGTATTGTTTTAAAAGAAAATCTAACTGACCAACCGCCTCAGTAGGTTTGCCCCCTGGTAGACCCCTCGAGTAAATGTTAAAGACATAGAGATCCTTATGTAGGGGTCGCTGTAATTTAACCAACAGAATATCAGGGCTATTAGTGGTCAATTGAACAACTAAGTGTTCACTGTTCTGTTTGACCCAAGTTACCAAGCCACCCTTGGACCTTCCCCTTAGGCTCGGTATGGCTGAAATATAGAAATGTAGATAGCCTTGAATAGGTTCTGGATCGAATTGCCAAGTTTCCTGTAGAAGGATCATATCCTTCGAATCCAGGAAAGTTGACCAGGCCTGTGATGGAACTTTACTTTTTAAACCAGCAATGTTCCATGACATTAAGGTAAATAAATCATGGACTTTTTCGTCATTATGTTTCATACTGTTGGATTGGCTCTCCCTGTGTTGTTGGGGGGGATCAAACTCGTTTGTATAAGTCCCACTTACGATCAAATTTGGGGATAGATTTACATTTTGATCAGATTGGCCAATAGGGTGATAATCATGATTTGTAGCACCCTGATCGGCCTGTATATCGCTAACATTTTTTGGTGAATTAATTGACTCAGCATTAGTCTGAACTATCATATCTCTCAAGTCTCCCCCTACTCGTACACTAGAGGGTATGAGAAGAGCAGAATTAGGTCTACCCAGTCAATCACAATCATTTAGCCCTGATAGGAGTTCATATCTGTTTCCTATGGCCAAGCCCCATTCATTAGGGGGAACCCTTGTTCCTCTGTTGTTCCTTACTGAGTCCCACACAAGTCCCGGGGTCTTGGGAAATGTTACGTTCTGCTGTTCCCCATAGAAAAATTTAAGGGTGAGGGGGACAACAGTCCCTGATCTTCTTTGTGGGGGGAAAATATATTTTAAGACATTAGGAAGGACATCCAAATGTGAGAAAGTCACAATAACACAGTCTCCTTTAAGCTTTTTAGGACGATTCCCAATCCAAGCAACCCTTTTCACTGACTTGATTACACATGCAAGCTGTTGCTTGCCTCCTGGTGCCATCTGCATATTCCCCGTTAGCCAGTGCAGTGCCTTACTAGACAAGGATACTGTCGATTCCGTTTGTCCGTCCGTAAGTGGGGGAACATTAGCCAACACTAAAACCACTGGAGAAGCTTCTTCAATAAATTGGAGGGGATCCGTTTCCTGACATGTTATTGGCGGAATTATAGTTGTTACTGATACACCATCCGTCGCCTGCGTCTGGTTGTTTAAGTTAGTTGGATTTTGAGCTACACAGACAGGGAGTGTCAACCCACTCCCCTTTTCTGGGGAACTTCTCGCATTATTCACGATTGGTTGGTCCGGTTTTATTGCCAGAGTTGTTAGCTTGTTGACCCCATCCACAGTCTTAGACTGAAGGCCACTCAATCTTTTTACCTCGGCATTTAGTTTGTCGATCTTGGCAATTAGGGGTTTAATTATGGTTTTGGTTTTGAGGTCTATAATGTCAGCTATCTTCTGGAGCAGTTCCTCATCACTATAACTTTTATCATGGTCAAGATCGTCTTCATACTCTATGGTTTTGGCTTTGTTTTTCCCTGTGGGTGTTGCTCTTCTTTTCCTAATTCCTGAGCGTAGACCTGTCCGTTTTTGCTGAGTTTTCCTACGGGTTGTTACAGGTCGAATTTCCTGTTCGGGAGATGAAGGATCGTCAGAGTTGTGAACCATAATCTCCTGCTCAGAATCAATATTATTTTCTAGATCTGATGGCACTGTGTTTGCTACATCGTCCAGCATAACACTATTTTGGTCAGCGTGATTTTGGCTTGATTGGGCTGTAATATCCATCAGTTCCGTCAGAACATCAAGTGTTGTAGTGTCTGAGTGTTGTGGGTTTTGGGTTGGGCTAAGTAGCTGTAAGTTGGGAGACTGGCTTAGGCCCAGTGACTGCCTCCTTTCGTTGTTGATTTTAGCAACCACCTGGACCATATAATTATCTATGGTTTTAGTACAGTCTTGGGGCTGTTTTTTTTACTTATTTTTTGTCATGTTGGACACTCCGTTGTTACTTTTCCCGTTTAGCAGGAATAATTATCAAACAGGGGCTCTTACTTAGTCAACGTGTAAATGGACCAGAGGATATCAAGCAATATTACAGTACGTATTGTTTGAAACAAAGATAAATGAACCAAGGCACTGGGGCTGGAGCGTACAAGTCAGACAGTGAGAATGGAATACTCCACTTATTGTTTGTATAGATGGAAAGATATTGAAGCTATTTAAATAAGTGGTCCTTACTTGTGATTCAAGGGGAGTAGCCCAGTCCAGTCCCGGACTGTCGCAGACTGTCCCGCCCTTGTCCCGGGCTTCTCCCGGCGCCGACCGCGCGCGTACCGCGATGCGCGGATCGGTTTCAGCCTTTATTCCACCTGTGGGGGGGCGTGGCGGGGAGGCGGCTTCAAGCCCCGATGGTTTCTGGGCGTTGTTGTTCTCAGCCTCTCTCAATGGCCACGTTACCCCAGCTGCGAGCGTTTCCCGCAAAGCGGGAAACGCGAGAGGTATTAGTGAAGACAGGTGAAGGCAGGCGCTGGCGCTGACAGACAACAGTCAGGTAAGGGCGCTGAGTGCCGTGAGTCTCTTTCCTGCAAAGTGCCCTGAGGTCCGTTGTAGAAATCAGCAGCAAGTTTTCCCCTAAGTTATATCATTATATCATAGTTTCATTATAATTCCTGCATGGGCAAGGAGCAGGCCGGCATTATACACTAGGACCTCCTCATTACAAGAAAAACATACTTTAGGAGGAGTGGCAGCTGACAAGAAAACCTGAGGAGGCTGGAAGTCAAGCTGCTTGAATGTGTAATAGAAAATTCACAGCCGCAGCACCAGGATCTAAGAATGTACCTGGACAATTCTTTGGTACACTAAAATTGCGGTTATCAGGTGAAACCTCCGGTGGCAGGATATCTAGGACGCGAGCGACGCGTTAGAAAATGGTTGCTCACATGTATTAAGAAAAATCACTGCTGTGGCACCAGGAGCTTAAGACGTACCTCCAACGATTCATTTTTGGTGCGGGAGGTTGCAGTGAAGTTCGGAAGCCGAAGACCACATCAGGAGAAGCAAGGCATGGCGAGGAGAGGCTACAAAAAATGACTAAACTCCGTAGTCATAACGGAGCTCAGATGTCTGCTGCTATCTAACATCGGCACGGAAGCCACGCCCCCAAACATTATTTATAATTTAAACAGCTCGGATAGAAGAGTAGGCAATTAAACTTAAGGCTGGAGCTCAGCTGCAGTGATTAATTGGGTTTGAAAATACAGGGTTAGTTCACAGTGATATAAGGGGATTTTCTCTTGACAACAGATATCAAACTAAATGCTAACAGTCTTTGAGGCACTTTTAACTGTTTTTATAGTCGCGTGGATGGTGAGCAAATTTCAAAAAAAGATTTGATCTCTAGGGCACGGACATATATCTGCAGGTATAAAAACAGGGTACATGCTGGATAGAAAGCATTAGCCTGAGGCTCATTAAGGCCTAATAATACATTGAGGCAGTGCCCAGCTACTTCTCATCAGTCAAAGCTTCAATAAGTATAGGGCCTTCCTTAGGAACCTTCGCTCCAAATTAAATAGGAACAAACTGAGTTCAGTTTAGAGTGTGGGATTCAAACTAGAAAGGCTTGAAAAAATATAACACTTCAGGTAATATAACCATTTTCTCTAGGCTGGTCTTTCCCAGTAATGAAAAAAGTTGATATTCCCAATTCATTCTGCATCCCCCAAGCAGTGGATAAAAGCTCCCAATGCATATTCAAGCATATTTATTTGGGAGAGAAATATCTAGGTATCATACCTCATGTACCATCATGGGTGTGTGGTTGTGCAGTGATGCCAACCTTTAACACTTGGGGCCAGATTTATCAAGGTTTTGTGTCGCCCTTGTGCCACGCTAGGGGGTGCAAGGGCGACGCAAAACTTAAATGAGATTTATCAAACCACATGGGCCACCTTGTGCGGCCGTGCTTGGCTTGATAAATCTAGAGTAACACAAAGCAGCGCAAATCGCTGCCTTGCGTTACTCTGCGCCACGGAGGCGTTCCATGGGTGGAGCGTGGGTGTTCCCATGCATCCACCCATGGAATTTAGTGCATTCCCAGATATACCATTAGTGTTAGACCTGGGAATGAGTCACAATGCTACGCCTTCCCAAGTGAGGTG
The DNA here is from genome assembly GCF_964261635.1 of Lissotriton helveticus. Taxonomy (NCBI): domain Eukaryota; kingdom Metazoa; phylum Chordata; class Amphibia; order Caudata; family Salamandridae; genus Lissotriton; species Lissotriton helveticus. The sequence continues at coordinate 377,820,140 of NC_136070.1, read as the reverse complement.
TAACCAGAAGAAATATTTTTTATTTTGCCTTGATTTTTACTCTTTCTACACGTGTTGCATTCTGCAGCACACTTAGAAAGAGGAAAATGCCTCTCATTACTGTTTTTGTCCAGGAAGGTGTCTTTATCCTGCACAAAAGCAATCCTGCCTACAAGGCAGGCACCCTTTCACCATGATGCAAGGGTGCCTACATTGGCACTACGCAAACAAAAGTGTGTCAGTACAAGGAAAGGACTAGCATGACCATTATGATGTTAAATACGGTGCACTCCTGCCCTTTCCCGCAGCACCGCGCAGCAAGGTGGCTTGCTGCATTGCTCTGCGTTGTGCTGCATGAACAAATGATAAATATGGGCCCTGGATCTTGTCAACGTTTAATTTGTAGCCTGAGTAATCACCAAAACCTTGAGCGAGGGATTTGATTGCTGACAAGGCTAAAAAAAGATCTTGAGGAATAGGTTAGGATGTTGTTGGCAAATGCAGCGATCTGGGGAGCCACAGTGGTTCAAACTACGAATAGCTCTAGAGCTGACTGGGACACCCTGGAAGTTTAAGGATCCATCTGGAGAGCTTACCAAAGTGTTGATAGTGGATGTGTGTGACCCAAGAAATGGTGGCAGTTTATAATGCCTTTAGCCAGCTGAATAATTGAATAGGGGATCCCTAATTTAGGCAGCCATAGCCATTAACATTGGCATTCCACCCAGTAAACTGCCTTTTCAGCTTCAATTGCTATCAGAACAATTGTGTTGCCTAATGACTTAGCCCAGTCAATCAGGGCTTTTTGATGCAATGTGGTTTCACAGTAAAGAGTGGCTCTATGTTGACATGAAGAGGCTAGCTCTGCAACTACTACCACAAATAGGTTTGCTAATAAATGGGTGTAAATATTTGTGTTTGTACAGAATAGTGAGTTAAGCAGACAACAAACATTTCAGTTTTTTCTGCCTATCAAAATGTTTGCATGTAAATTTATGCATGAAAAAAATGCATTCACTAAAGCTTTTCAAATGTGTGCATGGAAATCATCAGCTATTGCAGCTTTCAATGTATACTACTGCAATCTTTTGTCAGTCCCAGTTTGGCCTCCCACTTTTGGTTAGCCATGGGCTGCATACTAAGCTGCTAACTTTGTGTAAGAATAACATGCACGGCACATCAACAAAAAAAAACTTCACATACTGAATAGACATGTGCTTGAGCATGTATTTTATTCTGGCACACATTCTACTAATATGGAGTTAGTGAGACTCGAAGCCTGTCACGTTGGTAATCCGGTCTCACACCGCATTAAACTTGACAAATTTAGCATGAAAGTATATTGATGCTAAATCGGACTAGTTTATAATTTGAGTTCTGAATCACATCAATATGAAAAAGCATTGTTCTTACAGGAGCTCCACAGAGGAAACAACTGATGCCAAAACAAAAATGGAAATTGTTTGTCAACCCAATTAGCAACCCTACAGGATGAAGGGGACAGACAGAAAGAGAAAAGAAGGGAGAGATTTGATGCTCTAAACCTGCAGATATGTAGACTGACATTTGGATCTTTGCTTTTTGATATTATTAATACATCGCTGGAGTGATGTCCTAGCTACCCATGTTTTTGCATAGCACTTTCTACTGCTACTAAAAATCACATTTTCAGTAAAAAATTGTTTCTTTCAAAAGAGATCTTATGTGTTCACTAAATAACAGTTATTGTGCCAGGGCTTCCATGGTGTAAACAATGTATATATTTCAGTGGCAGGTCAAACCTGTCACAAGTGGCTGAAGACCAAGAGCAATGAGCCTTCTGGTTAGCAGACTATGCACAATGAGTAAGTGATCTCTGCAAATCAGATCTAGGGATCACGACTAGAGCCTGGGGAAAACTTGACATCAACAAATTTAAGATTGCTCTCAGTAGTTCGCTACCACCTCTCTCTACTGAAGTGGACACCGCGGTTGCCAACTACAACCTATGGCTTGCCGCCTCGTGCGATCTCTTAGCCCCTAGCAGAAAGTGGCTTCCTAAACGAGCTATGCCCTCAGCCCCCTGGTATTCAGAAGAACTCAGAGCTAGGAAATTGGAATGTAAACTACTAGAAAGGGGGGCTACATTCCTTGGAGGCACACACGCCATGAGGGCAACGGCAGTGCACAGCGGCTCCACAGACCGCCAGCCTTCCACCAGAGCGCCATGAGGGCAACAGCAGGGACAGCACAGCTTTCCCCCTCGCAGTGAGGGACTCCATCTCCCAGGTGCCCCAGGGCCGAGCGGCGCACCTGGGACGTCACTGGCTGAGCACGGAGGCGCTAATAAACAGCGGAACGCCTCCTGCCCCGCGGGATGCACGCGGGAGGCGCCGGGCTAAGCCCGGGCAAAGGGCGGGCCGTCTGTGGCCGTACGGGGCCAGAGGAGGCTGGGCTGGGCCACCCCACTGATAGTCTACTACGGGTAAGAGGAAGCAGTTATCCCGGGGTGATCATGAAGGCAAAAACGCTAAGATTCCCAGGAAATCCGATTCTATAATATCTTACCTGACTTCAGCTGTGGAGGTTTTAACTAAAGAAATCGCAAGTGCAGAGAAAGAACTCGGGTTGGCTCCTGCTGACACTTAGTCAGCATTGGAAAGAGAGCACTGCCCAAGGGTTCCGCTTGAACCAACGATCGTGATCTCAAATCCCCCTTCCATAGTTGAGGCAACGAATGTCCAGCTAAGATCTCCACATTTTCCCCTGCCTCACATGGATACACCCCCATTGGTTACACCTTTGAACCACACGCGCAATCGTAGGCATATGAGAAAACCATCTAGAATGAAAAATGCAAAGGACAAGGCTGCAAATCCGGATGCCAGTCTAAGGGACCATGTTAGGAAAATAGTTGAGGATTTATTGACATCAAGATTGGAACCTGCACTGGTAGCCATTGCGAAAGACATCGTGGACACGTTGAACACATGTGTAGCGGGGCTACTGAGCAAATGTGAGAAAATCGATGCTCTTTTCAAGCAACATTCAGGTCACAAGGGGACTCCGGAGCACTTCAATAAAACTCCCACTAAAGAGCCCATGGTCAATATGATGAACAAGGCTTCAGTACCTTTAAGGGAAAGAAGCCCGGTTAAAGCGGGCGCTCAGAGTGGGGGGGGGCCCATGAGGGCTGGTACAGCGCACTGTAACCCTGGAGCTAGCAACAGGAGTAATAACAGCTTAGACGATCACAGGCTGGCTCCTTATAGGGACAGTCATTTGGAGTTGCCACCGGAGGCGGCCCCTCTAGTGGCTGTCTTTACAGGAGTCCCCCCACCAAGGGCAGGTTCAAATGAAACAACCCATGACCTCATGCTGTTGGCCAGGGAATGGTGTTCTCAGTTCAGTAGTGGAGGTACAGATATCACGAGAACTGTTATTATGGCAAGGAGGGTTAGTTGGGTTGGGCGCTGTTTAAAATCCATCCCAGGGGATTGCGTGGTGGTAAATTTCAATAACCAGGCTAGTGCTGAGAGATTATTCTGGGATGATTCAGCTCTGACAAACAAGGGCATTAGACCTCTTCCCCTGGGTTTTTTTTACCCACCAACTAGGCCAGTTAGGACATTTGGTAATCCTCAGGTGCCAAAACGGGAATATTCCCCTTGCAACAGTCAACAGACATTAGTTCACCAGCCCAACAATGCCTCACACTATAGACCCACACAAGAACCAGCACGGGGGGCGGATAGGGGTCTTTCTGGTAATTCCCCAGTCCCTCAGCACAGTGGGGTACCACCCTAGATCTAGGTCTGTCTAATCGCTTCTCTCCCCTGTCCCCAATGGAGTTGAATGATTGACAACCTTGTGGACCGGGTGAAGAGAGGGATGAGGTAGGAACGCAGTCACCCTTATGTAAATTTCTGACCTGGAATGTGGCGGGTATCAGATCCAAAGGTACAGATCTTAACTGGCTGGATTTTATTAGGCAATACGATATTCTTGCCTTCCAGGAAACCTGGGGCCTCTCGCCCAGTTTTTTACTGGATGGCTACCTTAGCTTTGCTATCCCCGCCGTTCCTGGAACAGTGGGTAGACCTAAAGGGGGTTTGCTCCTGCTGTCTTCGCTTAACTTGGTAGGGGTTTTTATACAACTAGAAACTGATTCAAAGAATTTTCTAATAATTGAGTGGACAGTTTCAGATCAGCAGAAAATGTTACTTATCAACTTTTATAACTCCAGGGAGGGCTCATCTCAAAATGAGGACCTTAGTGCCTTGGAGCACTATTTGTCAGTCTACAATCAGGAGCAGTCTTCCGCCCCAGAGGTGGTACTTCTGGGAGATTTTAATATACACCCTTGCTTGTGGGACTGTTATTGTGGCGAGTATGGAGGGTCACCAGGGGAGGGAGTTCCCCATTTCGAGCACAGTAAAGAGGGGGAGGCCCTTGAGGCCCTCCTCTCATACATGAATTTATTTGAACCAGGCATTGTTGCTGGAGAGTAAAGAGCCTGCACCTTTATAGGGCGAGGAGCAAATTCCGTTATTGACTATATTTTTTTATCCCCCGTTGTCCTGGCTAAATCGTTAACCTATAGAGTAGTGACCTCAACTTTCAGCGACCACAACACTGTTCTGCTTGAGGCTGATCTTGGCGTCTTTAGGGTGCAAAACGATTCAAGGGAGGGGGGGGGCGCCGAGGCACCTATCGACCACTGATCAGGGGAGACGGATCAAATGGAATAGGGTTGTCCCTGAAGTTTTTTTCGAGGACCTTGCCACCAGATGCAAGGCCAACCTGGCTATCTGCTTGGATTGTACTGCTGCAGGGGCCCACGTTATGGAAGCTTATGTTGCGGTATGTAAGCAGATCGCCAAAGATCTAGAGATGGGCATTAGCACACAACCGAGGAAGGCCCTTAAATGGTTTGATAACAACTGCTCAAAGGCCCATAGCGCCTTACTCAAGGCACTCAAGAACAAGCCAAGGAATAGAGCTCTAATAGCTCAACTCCGCAAGGCGTACAAAATTGCCATTTGCTATCGCAAACGCCATATCAAGGAAGAGGCCTGGGAAAACCTTCAATCCGCTGATGTGATAAGAGACAGTAGGAAATTCTGGGCCATCATTAATCAGCCTTTCTTCTCAGAACAGGAGAACCTAGATATGGACTGCATTATTATTATTATTATTTATTTGAACTTGTAATGCGCAACAGCTACCCGCAGTGGGTTTCCCGGCGCCAGGGATAGACACAAGAAGAAAAAGAAAACACAATACAGTACAATGAGCCAACTAATGCAAAAGGACAGATCTACTGAAAGAGCAGAGTATTAAGTCTTTTCCGAAAGCGAAATAGATCAGTCTCAAATTTCAGGGCGATAGGTAGTGCGTTCCAAGATTTGGGGCCTAGATGGGAGAAGGACCAACCCCCCATCTTTACAAGTTTAAATCTTGGAACAGCAAAATCACCATTTGCAGAAGATCTCAATGTGCGACTGGGTTTGTAAGTTTGGACAAGACTCTGTAGATATTTTGGGGCCGAGCCCTGTTTAATTTTAAAAAGATAGCACAGGGCTTTGAATTTGATACGGCTCAGGACCCTAAGCCAATGTAGATCACGAAGAGCCTGTGAGGCCGAAGATCTCCTCAGTTGGCTCCAACATTTTAAGAGCATTTATGACCTAGATCAGAGGGGATCAATACCGGCCCCCACAGCTGCGGAACAGCATGCTTTACCGCTAAGGTTTGATTCAACTGAGGTAGAAAAAGCGATTAGAGAGACAACTAGACACAAGGCTCCAGGACCAGATGGGGTACCTGCAGATTTGTACATCATGTATCCACAGTTTTGGGCAAAGATCCTGGCCAATGTGTTTAAGGCGGTATCCACAGTTGGTTTCCCACCCTCTTGGTCCTCTTCTGTGATAGTACCGATTTTTAAGAAGGGGAATAGAGGGGACCCCTCCTGTTATAGGCCAATCTCATTGCTTGACTCTGCCGTTAAAATCCTGGGCAGGGCCATCCTTCAGAGAGTGGGGGATTGGCTTACGGGCAGGGGGATGCTCTCTAATCTTCAGTACGGTTTTAGAGAACATAGGGGTACCATGGACCAATGTTTAAATTTACACCTCCTTATAAGCAAATATACAGTGGCCAGGGAGGGTTTTTTATATTTAGGTTTCATGGACCTTTCTTCGGCATTTGATTTAGTTAACCGTTCAAAATTATGGTTTATTTTACATGAGATCGGTTTAGATGCATCCTTGGTCAATTTTTTGAGTGATCTTCACCAGGACCTTTCTGCCTCTGTTAGGGTCACGAGGGAAGGCCGGTGTACTAGGCAATTTAGCTCTAGAAGGGGGGTCCGACAGGGCTGCATACTGGCCCCTCTTCTTTTCACTATCTACATCAATGCCCTTGAAAAATCTTTAGGTACGGCTACACTGGACACTCCGCGTATAGGGGGATTGGGCATCCGGTCCTTCTGTACGCAGATGATGCAGTTTTGCTCGCCCGCACGGGCTTGGGCTTACAGAGGTTGCTGGATCACTTCGCCAGCTTCATGGAAGCCCTGGATTTGAAAGTAAACATCGCAAAATCCCATGTAATGGTTGCCGGCGCACGGAGTAAGAAAACGAAGGTTAAAACATTTAGGTGTAACGGCAAGGAATTGACAAGGGTGCCTTCCTTCTCCTACCTGGGAGTACTATTCGACGAGAAAGGTAAACGGGGCCCCCAGATGAAGTTGAAGAGTAATGCAGTCAAGATCTTCCATGGCTCTTTTGAATTTTTCCAAGAGATTGGGTGCGAGACCCATGGAGGCCATGTGTCATGGTTACGAACACGCATACAGCCTGCAGCCCTCACCTTTCTCGGTTTTGCTTGTCACGAATGAATGCGGTAGGGACTACATATCCCACAATCCTTAGGGGCACATCTCTGCTGGCCAGGAAGGAGCACACTCCTACTTAAACCCCGCCCCCTAAGGGTCGGTGCTTGACAAACTGCCTGTGGAGCTCTACACTTGTGTGCTGATTCTACGCCTTGTTCCCGGAGTTCTACCGTCTTCACGTCCAGACAGAACGGGGAAACGCGTTCCTTCATTGAGCTACCTTGCTTTCCGACCTAGTCTGCACTTTTCCTTGGTTCGCGGTCTTCACGCGGAACCGAGGGAGAGCCCGCGTCTCTGTTCACAGGAGCTGAACAGGAGACGCTGAAACCTTCGCGCTGTTAGGGAGCGTGACACATAACCTCCCGATAGCGGACCTTGAATACCCGGAAGCACCTTGAGGCTGTTGGTGCTATAAGTCACGGTTCAGGAACCGAACCGATGAACTTTGGATTACACATTTAATTTATTTTGTTTACATGACTTTAGAGACCTTTGGATTGCCTTGGTGATTTTGAGTACGGGACATTGGATTTTGCCCGGGAGACCAGGGACCGGGAACGCCCCCTTCCTGGGTACGAAGTTACTCCGGAGCAAAGGAGTTCTCCTCTCCCCTCTAGAGCAGACCAGCACGCCAAGGTACTCCCCGCATAAGGCACCCGTCTTCTCTTTCACATCCCTCTGGAGAGTGATCCAGGAGATATGCATGTAAGTTGGAACGGGGTTGTGGGGGTGTGTTTGCAGGACTACTCATTTCTGTTCTTGTTGTCTTCCTGATGCAGGGGTCCCAGAGGGAGTATAGAAAAACAGTCACCTATTCCTGTGACGGAACAGGCTTCTTTTGAATTACTTTGTCCCATTCCCCTTTTCCCTAGAATACTTCACTACCCATGGTGCGACATACATTGTGGTGAGTTTAGTGTTTGGGGGACATTGGGAACTAATCTTCACGGCGTCGTTCCTGCTGGCCGTCCTGAAGGTTAGTGGCATATTACTTTGGGCGCTACTGACACCTGACAGATTGTCAAGCCTAAGTTAATAGCCAGCCCGAGCGATGGATACTAATGCTGTACTCGCCTCGCTTTTGGAAAGCTTCAATGTGTTACAGCATGAGGTGCAGACCTCTAGACTAGAAAACCAGGAACTCAGGAAAGAGATGGGTACCATTAGAAGAGAGGTAGCGGGGATCTCTAGACAAGGAGGTAAATCTTATATACGGGAAGCCACCCTACCGCCTCCTACTCAGGCTGCCCCTCCCTCGACCTCAGCCCCTCCTGATGGAAGTGTCTTTACTCCTAATTCAGCTTTAACTACAGTTGCTGGACCAGTTCCGACGGTGCATGTTCTGCAGCACTCCGGAATACCCTTGGCCCCTCCTGAGAGATTTTATGGGGATCCAAAGAAATTTGAGACATTTTTAAACCAGTGTCGCCTGCATTTCTTATGCAAACCTGCGGTTTTTCAAGACGAAGCAACAAAAACCGCGTTTATGATGTCATACTTGGGTGGGAATGCGGCGAGTTGGTCCATTCCGCTAATGGAACGCATTATTGTTATTAATAGTAATATTCTTATGACTTGCCTTATCCCCACAACCTAAAACGAATAGCAATGGTTCTTACGAGAGGGAGTAAACCTAAAGCTAAAGTCCCCAGTGCTGCAGGTAAACTGCTTGGTCCCATGGATGACTTCCTAGCAAAGGCAAACACGCTCATAGATGAGAGCATAACACTCATTGAAGAAAGGGTCTCTCTAGATCTGGCATTTGCTAAAAGATCCTCATTAGGATCTCTGGCGGAAGCCAGATCTCCAGCGCGAGGAGCCCCAAACGCTGAGTTGGTTCCAACTAGAGAGAGACGCAGTCTACCAAATACAGTAGATCTGTCGGTATCTCAGCTAGCGGATTCCCAACTCAGCTTCGACCTTGAAAAAACCCCCGAACTGCTTCCAACAACTCCTCCAGAAATCTCTTCTTCAGAAAAAAGATTAGAAAGGGGTAGGAGGGAGGGAGCAATTAGTAAGAAAAGGGCACTAAGAAACCCAACTACCCCAGAAAACCTGGTAATAGCATCCAGTATCCCACAAATCCAGGATGATAGGGCGAACCATGTCGAGATCTTAGCGGTAGTGCATCAGGTAGAGAAGGACCCATCCTCCCCGATAGTTTTGGACCCTTACGCCACAAAACAAACCCCAGTGGATCTGAACGCTGCTGAGGCTCAGGAACTAACACTCTCCAGCATAGCCAATGTAGTCAAACATGCGCTACAACCTTTAGAACATCGGTTAGCAACCCTAGAACTACAAATCTCCAAGCTTCTAAAAAATAATCAGTCATTTCTACCATCGTGTCCCCAAAATCCATTACAAAACAATAGCAAAAAACCAATAAGCTCCAATGCATCAATCACCAATTCACCTTTACCCAATCCACAACATAAGACCCTCAGGATAACTACTTCAAATATGATGACTAATAATAACACCTCAAACTCAACCAAAACAACAAAAACTGTAGTAGCTCAAAGCTCTACCAGCAACCCACAGCAGACCACCGTTTTGATTTCCCCGGCTGTGCCCGTGACAACTGTGCCGGCTACTACTGCCGCTACTCCAATGGTACCGAGCAGTATAGCCAACAAAACCTCAGGGAAAACCACGCATAATGCAACAACAAAAACCATACCCCCCCCGCCAGCACCACCAAAAACACCTGCGGGCAGGCCCAAGAGAAACACTGCGGGGAATCCTGGCCCACCAAGATTCTCAGCAGATTTCCCTCCAGAGGCCTCATCCTATGTGGCAGTCATGGCTGGAGTGCCAGAACTAATAGATCTTACCTCAGAACCGGTCTGGTCCCTGAAAAATAAAGTCCAGCACTGGCTCCAGACCAACCGCCCAATTCCATCCTCCTGGCGCGGTAGAATCAGATCCGTAGCCAGGGTACCATGGGTGGGTAATACCCGAAAAACCATTCCCGGTGACTGCATTACAATCACTTTCGAGGACTCTCGAACAGCGGATTATGTCTGTGCCTGGGAAGACATCACACCAAATGGAGGAATTAAGATCAAGTCCCTCCCTTTTTTCTATCCCTTCAGGCAAATAGACAGCTATATACAGGAGCAAGAGCCCCCTTGGTCCGTCCCATTTCCCAGGCAGGTTGACTTTCCAAATTCTACTTATAACGGCCCCCATAACCAATACGAGCCAGACTACTCCTGGCACTCAGTGAGACAGCGCCGCCAGGGAGGAAGGTGGGACGACAGAAGACCGTATACACATTGGCCCCCACATAGAGACCAAACACGATGGGACCCATGGCAAAACATCCCACTAAGTAACAGGTTCAGCGGCCTTGAAATGGTCGACTGACCACTAATAGAAACTCCTCCCACTGATATCGAATTATCTCCCCCCTTGCAGCCCAATTTCACCGTCTCGCCTACTAGTAACAATAACACAATAATTCCAGAAGCAGAATTTATCGATGACCCTACATTTCTCATAGCTTCTTATTGGAACATCGCGGGCCTCCGAAATAAAATCGAGGATGGCTCTGCGCAGAAGTTTTTGGCCCCATGTCAAATAATTTGTCTCCAGGAGACATGGTCCGTAGAAGAACTCCATCTACAAGGTTACAAAACTTATAATGTTCCAGCCCTAACTAGTACAATGGGTAGACCAAAAGGTGGGTTAGCCATCTATATCTCAAATTCCTTACCTCTTAATAAAGTGGCCACACTTTCGCAGGACACTAACCATCAAATTTTATCACTCACCTTTCCTAACAAAGACACTATTATTTTGACTAACACATATAATAATCTATCGGAAGAAAACTTTATAATTCTTCTTACTACCATAACTGACAAACTAAAACAAGTACTCCATCAGAGCCCTGCAAATAAAGCAACCCATTTAATGTGGGGAGGCGATTTCAATCTTCATCCTTGCACAGCTCCCAATTTACTGTGTTGTGGAATCGTGGACGACTTTAATGTTCCACTAGCACACCTCGCACACTCTAAACTGGGAAATATAATTAACATCGCCCTATCAGATCTGGATCTCCAGATTGCAAACCATGTAAAAGCAGATCCAAACGAATTCATACCGACCTATGTGGGTAGAGGACATAGGACAACAGTAGACTTCATATTTCTCTCCCAAACTCTAATGTCGACATTTAAAGATTTTGAGGTTATTGTCACCCCCCTTAGCGATCACGCAGCTCTAAGACTAACTATGCCCATGCCTGCCAACCTTTCACGTAAATTAGAGATGGCGACCACTCTCAGGCAGAATAAGATAGAGGTCGGTAAACGTAATGGACTAACAATCAGATGGGCTAAAATCAACCCATCTGACATAATGAAAAAATTAGTAACGCAGTCCTATTCAAACATAATGAAATGCCTGGATCTCACAACTAGCCATAAAGAAGTCTTGAGAAATTTTAATCTAATATTAGAAGCTATAAAAGACCTGCTTACTACAAAACCTAAAATAAACCGCCCCTCAAAACCAAAGTGGTTTAATCATAACTGCACAGCGGCCTTATCAAAGCTGAAATCCGCTCTTAAAAATAATCCACGTGATGCGGCTCAGATCCACTTGCTCAGGCGCCAATACACAAGGGAAAGAAAGCTGCGAACTGCACAACTAAAGCAAAAGCTATGGGATGATCTTCACCATGGTGCAGTTTCACAAAACAGTGAGCTTTTCTGGCGCACGGTTCGAACCCCATACCTCACAGATAGAGAGTCCCCAAAAATAGAAGTCGCTATCGACGAAAACACCTGGGTCTCCCACTTTGAGGAAATTTTTAAGAATACCCATCCAACTGAATCCCCCCCCCCCAAGGTAAATTATCCTATCCTGGTCCCTTTTGATATCTCAGACCTTTTAGACGCTCTGCAGAGTAGTAAAACAGGCAAGGCACCAGGACCCGATGGGGTCCCGGTGGACCTTTTTAAAAGTAACCAAGATCTCTGGGCCCCCATTTTAACTAGAGTATGTACAGCAGCAGCAAGTGAGGGAATCCTAACATCCTGGACAAAATCAATAATGGTCCCCATTTTTAAAAAGGGGGACCGACAAGATGCAAAATGCTACCGGCCCATTTCACTGCTGGATTCTCTCGGGAAAGTAGTGGGGAGAGTGATTCTCGAGCGCCTCCAGCAGTGGACTGAGGACCGGGGCATAATTTCGGATATCCAATTTGGTTTCCGGGAAGGTTTTGGTACCCTAGAGCAGGTCCTTAACCTTACCCTAATAATGGGGAAATATACACAGGCCATCCCTACTAAGATATATATGGTCTTTGTCGACCTCTCCGCAGCTTTCGACTGCGTCTCGCACAGAAAGCTGTGGAGGGTCTTGGCTGAATTGGGAGTAGATCCACCCCTTTTAGATTTTCTCAAAGAGCTTTACACTGGGGCCACAGCCAGAGTACGCTTCGGCGTCAATGGTGAGTTGACGTCCCCGTTTAGCGTAGGGCGTGGGGTCAGGCAGGGATGCGTCCTGGCCCCCTTCCTCTTCTCACTCTATACCAACGGTTTGGAGGAGGAGATGTTGAGGGGGGCCCAGGACCTCCCACGCATAAATCACCGCCTGATCCCAGCCCTGCTCTACGCGGATGACGCCGTCATCTTAGCGCGAACACCCAAAGAACTTCAGAACGCAGTGAACAGATACACGTCCTTTATGGGCAACTTAGATCTAAAAGTGAACGTAAAAAAAACGTTCGTAATGACTGTAGGCAGACACCGAAAAAGAACCTATCCAATAATCCTCAATAAGCAAAAACTTGAATCTACTTCACACTATCCCTACTTGGGGGTTATGATAGATGACCAACTTGGCTGGAAGCAAGCAGTGAGCACAAGGGCACTTTTATTTAGGAGATCAATTGCAGCACTAATAACTTTCTCTCAGAAATTAGGCAAGAGGCCCCCAGTAGAGCTTCTTAAGATCTACCACGCCAAATGTCAGGCAATAGCAACATATGGTGCAGGAGTCTGGGGGTATACTGATGTGAGCCCTATTCAGAGGGCGGAAAACACCTTTTTAAGATTCTTGTTAGCTACCCCCAAAGGCACTTCAATTTACGCAATGCATCTAGAATTAGCTATACCATATCTAGAGGATTTAATCAAAATTGAACCTCTGATGTTGTGGCGCCGCATTTGGAAATCAACCAAAAATGCTCTGACTCAAGCCATCATCACAGATTCAATGAATATGGACAATTCTGTAAAAATAAAGTGGCTCCTATATGTTAGGAACTTTTTTACTGATTTAGGCCTTGAGAACTACTATTTAGACCCAACATCTATAACGGACATCCCAAAAAAAGTTCTTAAACGACAAGCATTATGCCATTTGGAGTCGTTAAGACTCGCTTCCAACTCGACAAAAACGGCAGTGATCCATTCAAACATGATCCAAGTAGCCTTTGTCATTCATCCGTACTTAGAACTTCAAATGCCAACTTACGAGAGAATGCTCATTACAAGATTCAGGCTAAATATATTCTTTAGGATGGTCACTTTTCCGTCACAAAACTGTTGGGAGGCCATACTCCCGCCCTGTCCGTGTGACGGTATATCAATGCAGTCGAATTTGCACGTGATCTTGCTTTGTAAATACCACCAAGCCCACAGAAAGATCTGGCTTTTACCGATTTTAAAATCTTGGGGATTGCGACAATGCAGACCTGCTCTTTTAAGACTGCAAATGTTGGAAACACCAAATGTCTGTTATTTTATTAGTAGTTTCCTAAAGTGTATCATGAAACACAGAATGAATCTTTAAAAATCTTGTCAGTGTGAGAATAAGCGGTACTTTGCACATTTTTGATCAACTTTTCTCCTTTTAACTATGAAATGAATTTTATCAGAAATACATGTAATAAGTGTACTTTTACTGTGTTTGCTATTTTCTGTACTTTTATGGTTTTTCCACTGTGAATAAGCCGAATAAAGATTTTATATATATAATGGAACGCAATGATCCTGTTTTACAGAACTTTGCCGATTTCTGCCTGGAGATGAGGAAATTGTTCGATCGCAAGTCACACATGCTAACCCTAGACCGGGAGTTGTTAACCCTTCGTCAAGGTTCTCAAGACCTCCTGTCATACATCACCACCTTCAATCGGCTAGTTGTAGAATCTGATTGGCCTCCAGCAAAAAGGACTTCCCTTTTCTATCAAGGGCTGCGGGGCGAACCTAAGGACGTACTTTCGCAGGTGGTGCAGTTGCCGCAGACTTGTGAAGAAATTATAGATCTCACGGTACAACTAGATCACCGCTTACTCGAACGGAAAGGCGACCGATCAAAAGCCGACATCGTTTTCTGCCTTCCAGACCAAGAGCCATTCAGGAAGAAACCACTAAACAGAGCGATAGACCCGAACCCATGCAAATCGGGGGGATCAGGGGCCCCCTGACGACGGAAGAGCGGGACAAAAGAAGGAAACTGATGCTCTGCATGTATTGTGGGAAGGCAGGCCATTTTATCAGAGACTGTCGAGCTCGAGCCCAATTGCCTAACCAAAAACCGATACAAAAAGGACAAGCAGTGATCAGATCGGAGGGGTCGGGAAACGAACAGGCATGAACCAGGGGGAGGTCACTGGTTCAACAGGCGCCTGGACGACGATCTCATCAGTAATGGCAAACACCCTCTTGAGTACGGCCACCCATCTTACAGTGGAAGTACAGTTATCTCACGAAGAAAACCATACCATCGTAGTAGCAGCCTTGATAGACTCAGGAGCAACCGGCAATTTTATTGACCAAGCATACTCTCGAGGAATAGGAGTGGAACGGCAGAAGAAGAAGGCCCCCACTCAAGTCCATGCCGTAGATGGGAAAACCCTCTCCTCGGGACCTGTCTGGTATCACACGGTCCCCCTCCTTATGAAGCTGGGAGAACATCATTATGAAACCATCCAATTCGATGTAATAGATGCCCCGCAGTTCCGTCTCATTTTAGGTATGCCATGGCTCATAGTCCACAATCCTACGATCAAATGGGCCGAGCGCTCTGTGAAGATGGAATCCTTACATTGTCTCGAACATTGTATACAGGAGAGGAATACATCGAAAAAGAAACAAGAAGGCACCCAGGCCGTCTACTTGGCTACGGCTTGTCCTCCGTTGGAATACAGTTGTACGACACCATTGCCTGGAGAATACGAAGAATATCAAACAGTATTCGATAAACAACTGGCCACACAGTTACCCCCTCATCGGGCATATGATTGCCGAATAGAGCTGACACCTGGAGCAGAAATCCCATGTAGTAGGGTATATGCACTAACGGAACCCGAAACGCAGTATCTCCGTAATTACCTTGACGAAAACCTGGCCTCCGGTTTCATCAGACATTCTTCCTCGCCAGCATCCTCGCCCCTCTTTTTTATTTCGAAGAAGGATTGCGACGAACTTCGCACATGCATCGACTATCGAGCCATCAACCGTATCACGATAAAAAACCGCTACCCGTTACCGTTGATACCGGTTTTACTGGATCAATTGAAAGGGAGCAAGTACTTCACGAAACTGGACTTGCGAGGAGCCTACCATTTAGTGAGGGTAAAACAAGGGGACGAATGGAAGACTGCGTTACGAACCAAATTCGGACTCTATGAATATAGAGTAAAGCCTTTTGGGCTCTGTAACGCCCCCGCGGCGTTTCAGTATTTCATGGACGAAGTACTGCGAGGGCTACTAGACACCATCTGCATCATCTACATTGACAATATTCTGATCTACTCTACCACTCTTCCTGAACATGTACAGCACGTGAAGACCGTACTAGAACGTCTCCGACTCCATTCCCTGTACGCCAAATTGGAAAAATGCTTGTTCCATGTTCGGGAGATAGCCTTCTTGGGGTATGTCATAAACGAAGAAGGATTCCAAATGGAAAGAGGCAAGGTGGAGGCGATAACCTGTTGGAAAACACCTTCGAATGTGAAAGCGGTCCAGTGTTTCTTAGGATTTGCGAATTACTATCGACGATTCATTAAAGACTTTTCAAGAATCATTCAACCCATCTCAAGTCTTCTAAGAAAAAATGCCCCCTTTGCCTGGGGCCTTAAAGCCGAGAGGGCCTTCGAAACACTCAAGGAACGGTTTACACAAGCACCAATCCTAAGACATCCAGACACTCAATTGCATTTCATCTTGGAAACAGACGTTTCCCAGTATGCACTTGGAGGAGTGCTTTCTCAGAGACATCCTTCCACGGGGCAACTTCACCCAGTAGCCTACTTTTCAAAGAAGCTCACTTCGAGCGAAATAAATTACTCCATATCTGATAAGGAGCTACTCGCGATAAAGAGGGCATGCGAAGAATGGAGACATTATCTTCTGGGGGCTCGTCACGTGGTAGAAATATACACAGACCACAGAAACCTGTTATTTCTAAGGACAGCGAAGGCGTTGACACCTCGGCAACTGAGATGGACCTTATTCTTCGCCGACTATGACTTCGTGATAAAGTACAGACCTGGGCCTCAAAACGGGAAGGCGGATGCCTTGTCGCGTAATCAAGACATACCTGAAACAGGCCAGGAAGAAGACATACCCTCTATTTTACCAGCAGCGAGTTTTCCTGGATCTCATCTAGCGTTGATCGATACTCAAGACTTCCTGGACGACCTGAAGGTGGCTATCTCAGACCTGGACGACGACGCCTGGATCCAGGAGAGTCTTGAATCCCGCACCAAAAAGGACGATCTGCTATACCATTCACAAGCCCTATACGTCCCACACTCCACTCTCCAGAAAAAGGTGTTGGCATGGGCTCATGACTCCAACCTGGGTGGACACTTGGGAAGGTTCAAAACCATAGCCAATATAGAGCGTTCATTCTGGTGGCCATCGCTGCGTAGTGATGTGGGGAAGTATCTGCAGGACTGTGCAGTATGTGCACAAGGAAAGGCCAGCCATACAAGACCAACAGGACTCCTACGCCCGCTCCCCGTTCCTTCAAAGCCATGGCATACAGTCTCGATGGACTTCATTGTCGAGATGCCACCAAGCGAAGGGTTCACTACTATCTTGGTTGTTGTGGATCATTTATCGAAGATGGGCCATTTCATACCACTCAAGAGACTACCCACTTCCTCGGAGCTAGCGTTTGTCTTTCTTCAGAACATTATAAGGCTACATGGAATACCAAGCGTCTTAATTACAGACAGAGGGTCGCAATTCATATCTCGCTTCTGGAAGGCCTTGGGCAAATCCATGTCCATTGAGGCAAAACTATCCAGCAGCTATCACCCCCAAACAGATGGGAAAACGGAACGCTTAAATCAAACCCTGGAACAGTTCCTCCGTTGTTTTTCCCTACAGAATTCCACCGATTGGTATCCGTTGTTATGGGCTGCGGAGCTCACATACAACAACGCAGAACATTCCACGTTAGGGTGCTCTCCTTTCTTTTGTGTCAACGGATTCCACCCAAATCTGCTCCCTTTTGAATGGCCTATCCAATCACGTCTGCCAAGCGTTAGTGAACACCATGCTCACCTCAAGGCCGTGCTAGTGGATGCAAGGCGGCATTTGCTAACAGCTCAACGACATCAGAAACAACAAGCAGATAGGAAGAGAACCCCTGAACCCGCCTACCAAGTAGGGGATAAAGTATGGTTGAGCACTAGGAATTTACCCCTGAAAGGCGTGAATAAACTCAAACCTCGATACGTGGGCCCCTATGGTATTGAGGAAGTCATCAATCCAGTATCAATGCGACTGTCCTTGCCCGTCTCCTGGCGCATCCATCCTGTTTTTCATGTCTCCCTCCTACAACCATGCCCTGTTAGCACAAGATTGCCTATTCGTCCTTTGCCCATTGAAGTAGAGGAGTGGGAAGAGTACGAGGTTCATTCCCTCCTGGACTCCAGATTGGTACGTGGGAAGGTTCAATACCTGGAAGACTGGAAGGGGTACGGGGTGGAGGAGCGCACCTGGGAACCTGTCGAGAACCTTCATTGTCCCGAACTGATGGAAAGGTTCCATAGGGCCCATCCAGAAAAGCCAGGCCGACCACCGAGTCGGCGGTCCTTGAGAGGGGGTTCTGTCATGGTTACGAACACGCATACAGCCTGCAGCCCTCACCTTTCTCGGTTTTGCTTGTCACGAATGAATGCGGTAGGGACTACATATCCCACAATCCTTAGGGGCACATCTCTGCTGGCCAGGAAGGAGCACACTCCTACTTAAACCCCGCCCCCTAAGGGTCGGTGCTTGACAAACTGCCTGTGGAGCTCTACACTTGTGTGCTGATTCTACGCCTTGTTCCCGGAGTTCTACCGTCTTCACGTCCAGACAGAACGGGGAAACGCGTTCCTTCATTGAGCTACCTTGCTTTCCGACCTAGTCTGCACTTTTCCTTGGTTCGCGGTCTTCACGCGGAACCGAGGGAGAGCCCGCGTCTCTGTTCACAGGAGCTGAACAGGAGACGCTGAAACCTTCGCGCTGTTAGGGAGCGTGACACATAACCTCCCGATAGCGGACCTTGAATACCCGGAAGCACCTTGAGGCTGTTGGTGCTATAAGTCACGGTTCAGGAACCGAACCGATGAACTTTGGATTACACATTTAATTTATTTTGTTTACATGACTTTAGAGACCTTTGGATTGCCTTGGTGATTTTGAGTACGGGACATTGGATTTTGCCCGGGAGACCAGGGACCGGGAACGCCCCCTTCCTGGGTACGAAGTTACTCCGGAGCAAAGGAGTTCTCCTCTCCCCTCTAGATCAGACCAGCACGCCAAGGTACTCCCCGCATAAGGCACCCGTCTTCTCTTTCACATCCCTCTGGAGAGTGATCCAGGACATATGCATGTAAGTTGGAACAGGGTTGTACCTTTCCGTGCTAGTGGGGGTGTGTTTGCAGGACTACTCATTTCTGTTCTTGTTGTCTTCCTGATGCAGGGGTCCCAGAGGGAGTATAGAAAAACAGTCACCTATTCCTGTGACGGAACAGGCTTCTTTTGAATTACTTTGTCCCATTCCCCTTTTCCCTAGAATACTTCACTACCCATGGTGCGACATACATTGTGGTGAGTTTAGTGTTTGGGGGACATTGGGAACTAATCTTCACTAATCGTTCCTGCTGGCCGTCCTGAAGGTTAGTGGCATATTACTTTGGGCGCTACTGACACCTGACACCATGCTATAGATTTATAAGTCTAACAGCTAGATTCATCAATGTCTGGATCTGCGATTCCTTAATTGCGAGAAAAAGCGAATCGCAAGTAAGAAATCGCAGATAGGCATTCATGAAAAATAGCGTAAAAAAAAAGCGAATCGCAATCGGCCGCAATCGCCAATTGCGATTTGCCGAAAATCGCTATTAATTCGCATAACCGTCCGAAATCCGTGTTGAAATTGCGACTTCGCTAATAGCGAGATCGCAAATTGCGATCTCGCTAAGTGCGAGATCGCAAAAACGGGAAGTCGCATCTTGAGCCCAGTGATGACATCACAACCAGGAAGTAGGCAGGTTCCACCCTCATTCAGCAGTGAGAGCCTGTACAGGGAGCATCGCATTCAGAGGACCTCTCCAGTGTGCCTACAGGAGTTGTGCAGGATACACCCCAGTGGCAAGCATGACTGAGGAAGCTGCAGCTGGATCTGCTAGTGGGCGCAAAAGAAAGTTAAAATTTTCGGAGCAGGAGCTAGAGTTACTGATAGAAGGAGTCTACAAGGACTACAATCGCCTTTTTGGCAAAGATTCGAGGAGGGTGGCCGAGGCGGACAAAAGGCGGCTATGGTTGCGCATCCGCGCAAAAGTTAACTCTGTGGGGGTGACCCAGCGCTCCGTGGACGAACTCAAAAAACGGTGGTATGACCTCAGAGGGAGGTCAAAGGAGAGGATAGCGGAGAGGCTGGGGGAGCGTGTTGCGACAGGTGGA
The DNA here is from genome assembly GCF_964261635.1 of Lissotriton helveticus. Classification (NCBI taxonomy): domain Eukaryota; kingdom Metazoa; phylum Chordata; class Amphibia; order Caudata; family Salamandridae; genus Lissotriton; species Lissotriton helveticus. The sequence continues at coordinate 377,800,343 of NC_136070.1, read as the reverse complement.
GGGGAGCCCACTGTCCCACCGAATACACCACTGGAGGACCGTGTGGAGGACACAATTAATCCACAGGCATGCGTGGGTGTGACACAGCTTGACTCCTCCCGCCCACACAGGACACACCAGGTAAGTGCCATGCGACTGCGATCCCCTGTCCCCTAACAATGTCCAATACTCCAGAGCCTCCCATATCAAAGCCCAGACATGCAGCCAAAGCACACCACTAAAGCCCTAATGCATTGTGGGACATGTAGTCTGACCACATTTACCATCTTGCCCCATGAAGCCACACATGTTTAGTGAGAGTCAATCCTGCAGCCAGTCAGGGAATGGTAGTCTGCATGCATGTAGGAAGTCTAAATGGGTAAGAAATATGTCACTAATCAACGTCCACTTTACATCACAGGTAGCGCAGAAGTCCCAAGCACTGACAGCGATGGCCTGGTCATGGACATCACGGAGGACACAGAGGGAGATGCGAATCTCTCCCCACAGCCCGGACCATCTGTGCAAGATCCCGCACCAGCGCACATCACACCACCTGCCCCTGTGGCCAGTGCCACCCCTGTGCCAGCACGCGCTGCAGTAGCTCTGCCTGTCACACAGTCCCCAGTGGGACAAGCTACACCAGCTCCAGTTCGCCAACCAACCCGCCGCCCTGCGGCTGTGAGGAGCCAGTCCAGCGGACTGGTGAGGGGTCAGCGCTCCAACATTTCCCATGCTGGTAGGGGGCTGAATCTGCAAGCAGGTGGGCTATCTATCGAGCGCAGGATGCTGCATGTGCATCAGTCACAGGCACGTCATCTTGGGGCCATCCACCTGCAACTGGACAAGACTGCCCGGAATGTTGCATTGATGTCCGAGCGGATGACAGCTGCCATGGAGGCCATTAACAGGCAGCGGGAACTAAATCGCCGCAGGCACCGCCAACTGCTGACCCGCCTGTTGGCGTACACGCGCTCGAATTACATAATCGGCAACGCTACCTCGCAGCTCTCGCGACGGTCCTTGGCAATGCAGGTCCAAATGGTCCAGTGCTGCCAGGACGTCGCGACAGCACTAGAGCATGTGGCTACTGCAGTCCAGGCCATGCAGGCTGCCAACCATGGCCGGGAGGGTGGGGAGAACGACACAAGTGAGGCTACATCCAGCCATAGCAGCCAGTCCATCCCTCCGGTGGTAGCACCCCGCCGCAGCAGCAGGCCCTCTGCTGCCTCACGTCCTAATCAGGAGGACGATGGGGAAAGGAGGCTGGGAGCATCTGTCCGGAGGCGGCATTGAACATTGACATTGACTTGAGGGGCCATGCTGCTGGTACAAGCATGCCCTCCTGAAGGACAGGCATATGACGCAATATGTCAGTGATGTACAAGTTAGCTGAATGCCAAGTTTATTGTACTTTAGCAAATACAATTGGTTTGACTACCTTAATCTGACTCATGTCATTCTTGATGTCCTCATGCATGAGTCAAGTAATGGGTGTGGGGAGTGGGTGCATTAGAAATGGTTCATGCAGATTTCGTTACGGCGCCTGTGCCCCTCTGCGGGATTTTCCCCGCGTGCGTGATGCATATGAGCAGGTGGCTGGTTGTCCCCTTCCGACTCACTGCCAGATATGTCAACAGGGATCCTGCGCTTGGTAGCAATGTTGTGAAGGATCGCACACACGGCCACGATGCGGCAGCAGACCTCAGGATCGTATTTCATGGCCCCACCTGTCTTGTGCAGTATGCGGAACCTGCTTTTCAACAGGCCAAATGTCCTCTCAATACAGTTCCTTGTGCGAATGGGTGATGCATTAAATCGCCGTTGCTGTGGTGTTGCAGGGTTGAGGTATGGGGTGAGGAGGTACTCACGGAGAGCATAGCCGCTGTCACCTGTATGCAAGGAGCAGAGGGTGAGTGCCTGTTCTGCGCAGCTACATGATCACAATGTACACATTTGGGGCATGTGTACTTACCTAGTAGGTGTCCTTCCCCAAAGTCTCCCCTGGCCAGTCGTGTGTGGATGCCGCTGTGCCTAAAGATGAAGGAGTCATGTGTGCTCCCCGGGTACTGTGCCACAATGTCCGTGATTATTGTTTTGGCATTGCACACCATCTGGATGTTGAGGGAGTGGTAGCTCTTCCGGTTGCGGTACATGTACTCCGTCTCAGCAGGTGGGCAAATATGGACGTGCGTACAATCAATGCATCCAATGACGTGTGGGAATTGTGCTAAATTGTAAAACTGCAGCTTTGTATCATTGAGGTCCTGTTGGCTAGTGGGGAATGATATATAGTGGTGTAGCCGGGTCAGCATTGCCTCCAGGAAACTCCTTAGGCAGCGGGACATGGTGGGCTGGGATATCCCCCCTGCAACTGCGACCATCCCCTGGAAGCTTCCGGAGGCCAGGAGGTGCAGGCAGCACAATAACTGCACATGTGTGGGCACGGCATTGGTCCTCCTTGTAGGGTGCTGCATCAGGGGGTCTAGGTCCCGGATGAGCTTGATTATCATAGCCCCACTCAGGTGGTACTTGGCATAGATTTGCTCCCTGGTTTGGCCCAGAAGGGTGACCCGCTGCCGGAATATCCGGTCCTGTATCCTCCGTCTGTTGCGTGCAGCTCGCTGCAGCCTACGCCGCCTCACCAGCATGTAAAGTCCAGGCATTGTGGGAATCCCCAGGCTCCAGCTGCACCTCCTTAAATGTGTTTGGTCTGCCCTGCACCTGTTGGGTGTGACCTAACTGTTTTTTGAAAAAAAAAAAATTCAGAACTGGTTACCACCTGATTTGAGTTCTTCTTAATTTTCGCGTCGCAAATAGCGATTTCCTCGTTTTTCGCTGTTAGCGAATTTTCATGAATGGCAATTGCGAGTTTTTAGCGACTTCGCAATTAAAAACGCAGAATCCATGGCTTCTCGCTATTTCCGATTCGCAAATGACCATCCTCCAGGATTCTGCGAATTTAATAGCGAATTCGCTATTTTTTATTTGTGATTTCGCAATTATGGTTGTTTGAGTTTCTTGAATTCCTTCCCGTCAAATTGCGAGCGCAATAGCGAATTCGCAGCTATTGCGAGCGCAATTTGTCTTCATGAATCTAGCTGTATGTGTTTGGCGATTGCTTCCTATGGTGCGGCAATTTGGGGCCATGTGGATTCGAACAAAATACAAATTGCGGAAAACAGGTTTCTTAGATCTCTCTTGTCACTACCGCAATCATCCCCCACATTCTCAATACACTCTGAGGTGGCCCTGGGTTATGTTACAGATCTCCTAAAAATGGCTCCACTGATTTGCTGGGCAAAAACCTGGCTGAACGAAGAGATTACCCTTAACCATTTAATCCTGAAGGATTGTTTAGCCCTAGAGAAGGCAGACAGGATCCCATGGTTGGCGTATGTTAGAGCGGCATGCGCCAGGCTGGGTCGGCAAGATTTGTTTACTTCACCACAGGGCATCATAAAGGAGTACATAGGGTGGATTAAACACAACTTTCGTAACCTGTTGGAGGCGGAAAGGGAGGTGCAGGACCTTAGAAAACCAGTGCTGAGAAGCATTTATGGCTTATCAATTTCTCCATTCATTGAACCGTATCTGAAGTGTGTCACCAAGCCCTTCCATCGCTTTTTATTGGTCAGATTTTGGTTCAATCTCATTCACTTTACGTTGGGTGTATTTTCTAAATGGGGAAACCCGAGGATGTAGCGCCATGTTCTTGTGATAATTTTTCCACACAGGACACACTCCATTTGGTAATGTTCTGTGATCATTACTCAGAGGCGCGTAAAAAATTCTTATATCCAATCTTGCATGATGCTGGTTTCGTACAAGTAAGGCCTCCTCTCACATATTTACAAATGCTTAGTTCCGTCCAGGTTACTTATAGCGTGGCCAGCTTTTTGGCGGCCGCGGCCCGGGTAAACAAAAGAAGACTCCTTTAAATGTAATCATCCAGTGGGATCAAAAGGGGATCATGGTTTTAATTTGAATTACCAAATGATGCACTTTATATTAGATTTAATAGAATAGCCACTGGTTAAGGGCCTTTGTATATTGTATATTATGTATTTATTGATTTTTAGACATTGCATTTATGAATTGTAAAAATTAAATGTTCTTTTTTTTAAACGTTTTTAATGTGTGAGGTTCATGTTCCTTGTATTGTCTTTTATGATTTGAATTAATCAAAATAAAGAATTTTTGACTGACTGACTGACTACTAGAAAGGACCTAGCACAAAATGTATATGGATATAGATAAGTTCAAATATAAACAATATATTACAAACTACAAACTAAGCTTATCTGAAGCCAACAAACAGTTTTTCACTAAGCAGATAGCCTCAGCCAAGACCAATTCTAAGGAACTGTTAATGTCATTAAAAAACTGATCCTACCCCCTAGCCCTAAGAGTTACAGTAACCATTTATTTTGTAATGAAATTGCTGACTTTTTTAAACAGAAAGTGCAGGCGATATTCTCCTCATTTACTGAGGCTGATGGAAAGACACAGACAAGTAACAACATTAGTGGAATGAATAGCAGAGATCCATCAAAGACACGAATAAGCAACAACACTAGTGGAATGGATAGCGGAGATCCATTAAGATCCTTTGACCAATTTACATCATTGGAGATTCCAGAAGTCATCAGAGTTTTGAGCCAAATCAGATCAGGAGCCCCCAGTGATCCCTGCCCAGCTTGGATCATCAAACAAATACCAGAGGTTATAGGCATGGCTCTGACCCCTGTAGTTAATAATATCTTTGCGTCCGGGATTTTTCCTAAGATCTGGAAAGTAGCTTCTGTCCTTCCGCTTTTGAAAAAGCAGAATGCAGACCCCAAAGAACCTAATAACTACAGGCCTATCTCACGGCTTCTTCTCCCGGGTAAAATCCTGGAAAAAGTGATGAACATCCAGCTCAGTGCTTTTCTTCAGTTAAACAACTCCTTGGACCCCTCGCAATACGGGTTCAGGGCTGATCATAGTACTGAGCTGGCTCTGTTGAAATCCACGGAGGAAATTAGAGAAGCCGTAGATGGAGGAGGGAGTGCCGTTTTGATCCTGTTAAACCTGTCGGCGGCATTTGACACGGTCCATCATAAAATTTTGATGGACCGGTTGTCTGGGATCGGAGTGGCAGGGCTTGCCTGGAAACTCATACGGTCCTTCTTAGCCGACAGTTCTCAAACAGTAGACCTGGATGGCAATACATCCAAGTCATTCACACTCCTGTGCGGGGTGCCACAGGGCTCTTCTTTGAGCCCTACGCTCTTTAATATATATGTGGCTCCTCTTTCTGGAGTTATTAGGGCCTTTGGCTTCCAGCTCACCTCCTATGCTGACGACACACAAATAGTGTTGTCTATAAGAAAGGGAGGTGAGAAAGACACTGGGGAGAACTTTCATGATTGTATGAGTGCCTTATCTTGTTGGATGACCTCCAATTGTTTGAAACTTAACTCCAGCAAAACTGAGGTGTTAAAGTTTGGGAACAATCCTCTGGTGTGGACACCAGAATGGTGGCTAGAAGAATTAGGGCTTTGCCCTACACCAATTAAGAAAGCCAAAAATCTGGGGGTAGTGATGGATGATAGGCTTATCATGGGGGACCAGATCAGCCAGGTGACCTCAGCTTGCTTCATGATTCTTAGAATCATAAGGAAAATAAAGTTCTTTCTCACAGAGAACAGCTTGAAGACAGTGGTCATGGCTCTGATTACTTCACGGCTGGACTACTGTAATAGTCTATACCTGAATTTACAAAAATGTCAGATGTATAGGCTTCAGATAGTTCAGAATGCAGCTGCCAGGTTGCTGTCTGGCACCCCCAAATATGCCTCTGTTAAATGTGAGCTTAGGAAGCTACATTGGCTTCCTATAAAACACAGATCTCGCTTTAAGTCGTTGTGTATAGTCTATAAGGCTATCAAAGGTACTGGTCCAGAATTCCTTAGGCATAGGTTCCAACGGTATGTGCCTAAGAGGATATTGAGATCTACCAGTGCCAAACTAACACAAATTCCCAGGATAAGAAGACTCAACTGGGGAGGTAGGAGCTTTATTTACTGTGCTTCAAGAGCCTGGAATGAAATACCAATGACTTTAAAAAATGCTCCAAATCTCCTCATGTTTCGGAAGAGCCTGAAGACGTGGCTTTTTTCACAATAATACTCCTGGATAACTGCAGGAGACCAATGCTTAGCGCCAGGACACCGAAGGGTAATCCCGCGCTCTATAAGTGTTAATAACATAACATAACATAACTGTCTAGTTCAATATGTGGAAGCTCACTGTTCTATGTTCACAATCTTCAGGGAGATAATTAGTGGGTGTTGAACCAGAAATGGATTCTGTCTCTCTGCATGTATTTGCTAGAGTTTAGGAGGTGCAGGGAACCTACCACTACCAAAGCTATCTGTTTAGCATCTCCTTTGGAAGTAAATTGATGAATGAAAGATTTTGATTCAGGTGTTCTCAATAAGACCCGTTTCATGTCAGTAACATCAGTGAAAGTGAATTGCCAATCATTTTGAAAGAGGAAAGTCACAATTATCAATGTCCCTTTTTGACAAACCCTATAAAAGTGTTCTATTCATGAGACCCAGACATGTGAATGGTGACTTTCTAATGGTATTATTGTGGCAAGATACACTGATCAGACATTCACCTATACAGATATACCAATATATGGTATTACATGCAGATGCACGTGTAAAGTATGGACGTAATTGATCAAGCTTGACTCCAGGTGTTATCTAGTACATATTTCATATGGCTTCAACTAACATCCACACTAGCAAGGTCTCGTTTGGAAAACATTAACTTCCAGTGTATTCTTTAACTTAAATCATTTACATTGTAAGGCAAGTAATGTGGGAGGTTTGAAGTAGATAGTAAGAACTCTTTAAGGAAAAAAGTTGGTTTGTTTGAAAGTAGCACTGGGGCCTATCAAATGTTTTTGGCCCTGTCACTTCACGTCATCCATTGAGCACTGATGTATTCACAGACCGTCCATGAACAAAACAAGAAACAGCATACAAAACAGGGCATAGGGAGCAAATGTCAACTCACGAAAACTCTTGGCTTTGTTTGGCATATGGGAAAGTGGGAAGCAGACACCATACTTGAACTTTCCTATGGACACAGGGGTCCATGGGTATACTGACGGGATGTATGACGCTACAACGCCTACTTTTACAACGCCTACCTGTACATCGCAAGTTTTACAACGCATACCATTGCAACGCATATTGCTTTTGGGCGCTGGATAGTGAATAGTTTAATTTACTATTCCAACTCCAGTCCCCGTGGATAGTAGGGAAGGTGTTGGATAGTACATTAAACCTATTCCCTATCCTAGAGCGACCCCCAGCGCAATGCGTTGTAATGGTTTGCGTTGTAAAAGTTGCGTCGTAATGGTAGTGCGTTGTAAAACTTTCGTTGTAAAGGCTGTTCACCATACTGACGTGCCCAGCAAGGATTCTGCAGGATGTTTCCTACAACATGTATGATGGAGGACGAGTAGAAGTACCACTGCTCTTGTGGAGTAGAGCAATCTATTTACAGAGAGTTGCACTGAATGGAGCTACATAGCACCACTCCTTCAGAAAATCACTTTTGAGGGAACCACCAACACGACACACTAAGACAAAGAGGGCAAGGAGGGTTATAGCGTGTTAGCGGAATTGAGAATTAACAGCTCACAAAGCAGTATCTGCTCAGATCTTCCTTGGAAGGGGTTCATAACACTGAGAGAATATGATCAGCAGACAAGTGGATCATAGATGCAACATCTCTGCTAAAAAAAAAACAAAAAAGGGGGTCACACTCTTCCCGGTCAGCAACAGCAATGCTTTACAAAATAGGAATACTATTGAAAGCAAGTTAGAAGCAAAACAGAAGATGCTCAAAATTAAATATAGAAAGTTACGGGCTGGAAAAAAATATAATGATGCATGAGCTATAGAACAGGAGGCAAAGGAACCCAAAGCTGCTTCGAGCAAATGAGTAGATAAAGAATGGTCCTTGTTGAAAAAGGAGAGATTCTACACGGAGAAGACAGCATTTAGCTCCATACCATAAAATGATGCATCCCACTAAAGACACCTAACCATGCAAAGAAGTTTATACTGGGAAAACAGAAAATCCTCCTCTATAAAAATAACTTGAACAATCTTAATGTCCAGAGTCCTGAAAAAATAGCAGAAGAGCAATAATAGTCTGAGAATGTATTGATAGTCAACAACCTGAAGAAATATTACAGGTGTGTGAAGATTTCATTGTCAATGATCCTGAAACATCTTTAAAGAATCCCTTCCACACTAGACATTGGAATTGAGGAATGAGAAGTATGTCTGGTCGATGCAAAACCTTGGTGGGAATTTGTAAAGCATCATGCTTGAAGAGAGATAGCATTATGCTCTGTATTATTAGTATAGCGCAAACTTAGACAAAAGGCAGTGGCAGATTCTACAGCGTCAAATGTAAAGTTACAGTCAACAAGAGATTGGAGGGGTAGCTGAGTTCTAAGAATAGAGGTGTGCAGTTATAGGGCAGTAATTCAGTGATCTTTAAAGATGTGTGTCCTTGTTCCTAAATTGAGGCAGAGTTGGAGTGGTGGAGGTTGTTCAAAATCATGGTTGCATAGATGGAGAAGGCTTGTAACCTTGTTTTTTAGGTCTCGCCTGTCGATGCGCATGCGCATCGAGCAAGCGAGACTATAGGGGCTCATCTACTCTTTATCTAACTTGCAAGGAATCGTGGCGATTCCTTGCAGTGCCCGTGACTTTTAAGCTCAATGCGCATGTGCATTGAGCTTAAAAGCGCGTGCACAGCCGCCCGCATTCCTCCGACACCTTTGAAGTGAAGCTTAGCTTCACTTCAAAGGCCCGGCTTCTTCACACCCACATGCCGCTCTGCCCCGCTCCGCCCCCTCCCCTGAGTCATCCTGCCTGCCCCTTCCCGCCGTGTCGCATTTCTCCTCCCCCCTCCCCTCTCCCCTCTCTTCCCTCCGTCTTGTTTTCTTTGATGCTGGTATTTCCATATCTGGCAGCTTCCTGCCCTCACCCCACGCACGCTGTTTATTTATTTATATTTAATATGCAGGAGATCTCAGTTTATTTAATTTATAATTAATGATGCCGCCCACGCTGAGGCTCGAACCCTGTTCTCCTTCTCCAAAGTCGGCATCGTTATATGTTGAGCCACCTCTTCGCACCGTTTGTTTGTGCTGACTTTCTTGCTCTGCCGCTGCTGGCAGCGGCATTGCGCTTGGAGGGAACATGTAATTGACCCGTCTCGCTTCTTTTCATTTGAATTTTTTTTACATTGTCTCCTTCCTTCCGCCCCTCGCAGTTTGTTTTCCTTGCACCGTCCCTTCTTACAGTCCCTTTAACCATTTTGGTGTTGCTCAGCCCCAACTAGCATGTTATTGTCAAGCCTCCAAATATGCAGCACAAACACGACGTACAAAGAGATTAACGTGTTGCCTGGAGCACATTTCGGGAATAACATTAAATGAAAGCCCAAACCCGCTTTACCGCAACTTGCTTTCACTTGTTGTCTTTGTTTCCAGTGCTATTTTAGAGCTTTGTGCAAACTACACTCTCGTTATTTTGCTGGTAATAACTTTGAGGGAATAGCGTATTTTTGTTTTTTAAATAGCTGGCAGCTTACTGCCCTCACCCCACGCACGCTGTTTATTTATTTATATTTAATATGCAGGAGATCTCAGTTTATTTAATTTATAATTAATGATGCCGCCCACGCTGAGGCTCGAACCCTGTTCTCCTTCTCCAAAGTCGGCATCGTTATATGTTGAGCCACCTCTTCGCACCGTTTGTTTGTGCTGACTTTCTTGCTCTGCCGCTGCTGGCAGCGGCATTGCGCTTGGAGGGAACATGTAATTGACCCGTCTCGCTTCTTTTCATTTGAATTTTTTTTACATTGTCTCCTTCTTTCCGCCCCTCGCAGTTTGTTTTCCTTGCACCGTCCCTTCTTACAGTCCCTTTAACCATTTTGGTGTTGCTCAGCCCCAACTAGCATGTTATTGTCAAGCCTCCAAATATGCAGCACAAACACGACGTACAAAGAGATTAACGTGTTGCCTGGAGCACATTTCGGGAATAACATTAAATGAAAGCCCAAACCCGCTTTACCGCAACTTGCTTTCACTTGTTGTCTTTGTTTCCAGTGCTATTTTAGAGCTTTGTGCAAACTACACTCTCGTTATTTTGCTGGTAATAACTTTGAGGGAATAGCGTATTTTTGTTTTTTAAATAGCATGCACGAAAACAGTATAATTTCAATTTGCACCACTTATTTCCCATGTTTGTGTCAATGTAAAAATCGACCCTGCACACCCAGCACCAGGGCCGTGTGCCTCAATGATGCAGTACACGCACCAGTAACTGAAATATGACGAAAGACTGAAAGGAGTAGCTACAAGCTGTGCTCTAGTTCTGCTCTCCAAAAAATCAGCAAAGAAACAAGCAATTAAGAACATTTCATTGAAGAAACCATTGAGCAGGAAACAGAAGGAAATCCTACAGAAAGAATCCTAGAGAAAGAAGCTTGAGGTATGTAAACACTTTTATTATGCAAAGGACGTCAATTTCAGGATGCTCAGATGCTCTCATTGGAGTGAAGCGATGGCTTACGTTGAATGAAGAAGCAGCTCTGAGCACTTCAAGAACAGCTGTAGTTTACCACAAGGCACAGAGGCTCTGGCAAGCTTGCATAATGTGGCGGTAGTCCACATCTCGTCATCTAGTGCCCCTCCCTCTGACCACATTATAACACGTTTGTGCCGAGTTGGCTCTATGGTTTATGCAGGAATGAAAAGAAACAAGTAAAATGCATCAGAGATGAGAAAATAAAAAACAGCGAATCTTTCGTACTAAAAAGATGTATGTGAAATAGTTACGAATCTGTTAAAATATGAGCGACAATCCTCAAGTCATCCACAACTTACACTGGTGCTGTTCACTGAAGGGTTCACACTCTGCTTATTCAATTGTTGGCCTCTTGCTGAGATGGTGAATAAAAAGCTATTTAGTGTTCATTTGTATTAGAGCATGAATTACAAGATCAGCGAGTAGTAGTGAGACCACCCAACAATTCTCCATCAGTTGGCAAGTAAGGGGCCATTCTAAAATGGCAACACCCAGATCCTGGACTGCCTAACTCTCGGCCCACCCATAGTATAGTCTGGTAAAGATGATGCTCACGAGTGCCTGTGCAGCAACAAAAAATATCAAAAATGCATAATCTCGCCGGCGCTGAACTATGGATCGATAATTATTTGTCAAATACATTTTTAAAACATAAATGTTCCTCTAAGGCACATGGCAGATGCTATCTGTAGCCTTGAAAGTCCATAGGCCCTGAGAAGTGAAAGGTGATTGGTGAGGGCAAGTTGTGCTAAGACATACTCCTAAGCTTGTGTGCTCACCCTCACCCTCAAACCTTCACCCTCAACCCCTCACTCACCCTCACTCTCACTCACCCTCACTCAGCCTCAACTACTCTCACTCACCCTCAACCCCTCACCCTAACTCACCCTCACCCTCACTCACCCTCAACACCTCACTCACCCTCACCCTCACTCACCCTCACCCTCACTCACCCTCAACACCTCACCCTCAACCTCAACCCCTCACCCTCACTCACCCTCACTCTCACTCACCCTCAACCCCTCACCCTCACTCACCCTCACTCACCCTCACTCACCCTCACTCTCACTCACCCTCAACCCCTCACCCTCACTCACCCTCAACCCCTCACCCTCACTCACCCTCACCCACTCTCACCCTCACCCTCACTCATCCTCAACCCCTCACCCTCACACAGTGCAATAGGTCTCAGACCATTTCAGTTAGAGCTTTAAGAAATGTTTATGGCTTTTTTTATTTGTAATTCTTTAGCATTGGCTACAGGAAACAAAAATGCTAAACATTTACAAAAAAAACCCATAAACAATTCTAAAAGCACTAACTCTAATGGTGCGAGACCTATTGCATTTCCAATGCTTGTTTTCTTTTGTGTCCATTTTTGTCTCCAGTCTGATCGCGTTGTAGTCATGCGTGTGCTGAGAGTCATTGATGATGATGAGGGATGGGGTGGCGGTTGTTCCAAATCATGGTTGCATAGATGAAGAAGGCTTGTTACCTTGTTTTTTTCTTTTTGCAAATTTTTGTCTCCAGTCTCATAGTGTCGTAGATGGCGTATGCTGAGTGATTGATGACGATGAGATTGTTAGTCAAATAGGCAGCGGCGCTGGTTGTTATGGTCACAAATTAGAGACAAGACGTGAGAAAGCTAGAAAGGGGTCCTCACCTTGCAACCCAAAAGACAGGCCAAGGAAGCAAGATTATAACCTGAAATAAAGATTAAAGTACGATCCCTGTGAGAAATAACAGAAAAAATCATGAAAGTAAAGAAATGCATGCAAGACTTAAGGTGGGTTCAAGTGGGTGCTGAGCTACATTCACCTGAAGACTCTCCTATGGATACAGGAAGTCGAGTTGCTGAAAGACCATGCAACATAAGTCTTTTTGTTTATGTCTATTCTCTTGTTCCTGATCTCATCTTCCAAGTCGTGGGGTAACAAGATAAAGCCAATGAAATAAATGTGTCCAGTTGTAATATGATATTTATTTATTTATTTATTTATTACATAGTTTTATCTCGCACTCCTGGCGAAATATCACAAAACGCGCTAAAGAGAGGTATTACAGGAGAGAGTTAAAGAAATCACAAGCACCGCCAAACTTCTATGCAAAAGCGTTAGTTAACACAGGGCGCAACACTTTGCTGAACTCTTTACGTGCAGTACCTTCTCTTGCTGAGTAGCGTATTTCCGCAATCCAAAACAAGTCGGCTGCAGCGGTGTGTTTTTCTTGGCTTGCTCTGCTGCCAAGGGGAATATGGAGCATTTACCCCCTACAGGCACCAACAGTCCTCTTCTGCTCAGTAGCGTATGTTCGAATAGTTGAAGCCTCATTGCTATGCTTCGGCTGTTAGCTTTATGGACATTTCAGCGTTTCTTTTTTTTTTACATTTCTCACTTTTCTTTCCCTGTCCCCTTTCTTCGTTGCCCCTCTCCTACCCCCCGCCCCCCCCCCCAAAAAAAAATCCACCAGCTGACATGTTTTACATTTGTGGCCAGATTGCATAAAAGCTTAAACATTTGCTGCAAAGTCACTCCTGCAATTAAGAGTTGGTAGTATTATGTTTTTTAAGGATGTACCCCACTGTGCTGAGTATTGCCGCCACCCTCCCTGTCAGGCCATTTCACAGTAGTATCATGGCGCCATGGAGAGGAGCTAATTGGATTTGTTGTCACCTCTCGAGGCTGCCAGGAGCACACGTCTGCTCTGGTTACAGATGAAGACATCACGGTGACAGGCTCAGAGCTGGCTCAGCTGGCATCACAGGGCCACTAATAGAGCCATGTTGATTTAATGTCCGAGCGGAGAGGTGCGGGCAAGCTGTTCACGTTTTCCATTCCAAACAAAGCAGGGACGTGCGATGGCCTGTGGGTAGTGTTTTTGTGGATGAGTAAATGCCCTTCTGGGCCTCTCTGGTCTCACCAAACCAGGGTTCCATGGTCTTCCACAGTCTCACCCAAAGATGGCGCCTGCCTCAGCCGTACTCCTTCCCCTGAGGGAAAACAACCAATTGCTACATGTAAACTTTTATCCTACCTGAGTACTTTTGGGCGAATACTGTTAGAGTTAAAATTACTTTACATGAGGAAAAGTGGTGCTGCTCCAGTTTATTCTTTCGATTTATTTGGCACGGATTGCAAGTCTCGTTTTTTGATCCATGGTGGATTAATTGAGAACGGCAACATTTTAATTACTCTCGCCCGAGTCTCGTGCCCAACTAAGCAAAAGACAGAACTTGTTCGGGCGCAGCTCGCACTTATGAACAGCAGTTCAGGTGTCATCTCGATGGAGTAATAAATATCTTGCGGCTGCCAACGATGTTTCGTCGAACTGTTTGGAAAAACAGTTCCGGAGCAGTTTTGGGTGCGCCACAAATACCTCCCCGAATGTTCATTGAGAAGTCCACCCATGTGAAGGTGATATTGTTCAATCTGTCCTCACTATTGCGTTTGAAATTGTCTATCATCCCCAAATGAAGTGAGAGTGACTTTCGTCTCACCTCTTTTTCCAGTCAAGGCATTAAACATGCTCCTAACTTAGCAAATGCTTAGGTGAAGAAACATTTGACCTTCAAAACACAAGACCAGCAGTCAGCAGAAATCTCAAGGTGTCCCAAGCCATGAATTGTTATATCACTCTGTCCTCGATTTTTTTAAGTTTTTGTGGAACTTGTGGTTTTGCATTATAACGGTAAAATCCAAACTACATGAATCAGAATGACAAGACTAAAATAAGGTCTGAAAAAACCTACTCACATCGGTCAAGGAAGTATTTAAGAGCCCTGTCTGACCATGAAATGGGACAGTATAGGCCTTAGAAAACCCCCATTCAAAACTATCCTTTTTAGGTCGAGCATTCGAGACCTCTTGTATATACTTTAGTATATCCTTATATGTGTATGTACTTTGTGGGTTCTGGAGATCAGCTCTAGGACATATCTACTTCCGCTTAGGGACTTTTTTCTGTTCAACTGCCTCTATTTAACTGTCTTGAAAGAAAAAGATCAGTGGAGGTCAGTAAAATACCAGAATTTCTTTCTGCTGAGGGACTTTATTTTTTTATTTTTCTGGCAACTTCCTCTATTTAACTTTCTTGATAGAAAACAACCGGCAGAGGTCAGTAAAATACCAGAATCACTTTAGCATTCTCTAGATTCCAGTCCATAGAAATTGTCTTCCACGAGCACCCGTAGACAATAGTATTCTTTTCAAATCTTGTATTTTCAGTGATATGACCACCCAAGTCCCTGATTGTATATTAAAAACAGAGCTTTGGACTACACAATTTCTAGCTGAATGGCAATATTTCTCTCCAGGTGTTCCCATACCTGGCGTGTCATGCAGTTTGGTGCTTACTTTTATTGTATTTATTTATTTCAGCAATTTATAAAGCGCGCAAAACCCATGGGTGTGTTGGCGCGATAGACTGAAAGGATAGAGAAGAGGCTTCTATTGCTCTAATAGCCAGGTTTTCACTTGTTTCCTAAATGATAACAGTGCTGGGCAGGTCTTAATCTGTAGAAGAAGCAAGTTCCAAAGTTTAGCCGTTGCCACCTCAAATCTTCTGTCGCCCCAGTTAACTTTATTTGTTCTGGGAACGACTAGAAGATGTGCGGCTGCCGAACGTAGAGCTCTGCTGGGTACATGTGCTCGCAGGGCTTTTTATAGATACTCAGGCCCTGTACCATGGACTGCTTTATAGGCAATGCATAGCGCCTTAAAGTTAGTTCTGCTTTTTATGGGCAGCCAGTGGAGTTGACGCCTGACACTAGAAATGGACTTAAACTTCGGGGTACCCGACAGTATCCTAGCGGCTGTGTTCTGTATCGGTTGCAACTTATTTAGCACATTTTCTTGTGCGTTGAGAAACAGGCCGTTACAATAATCGACCTTTGACATAACTAAAGCACTAATGAGAGTTTTTCTAGCACTCATCAGGAGATAGGGTAGCAGCTTTTTTATCGTCCTTAGAACATAAAAGGATGAGGAGGCCACTGCATTGACATGCTGTTTAAAAGTGAGGCTCTCGTCAAACATAACACCTAGGTTTCTGGCCATCTTAACCGGAGTGGGGAGTAATCCCAATTTCTCTGGCCACCATGTTGGAGACCATCCTGGAGTTAAGTTGACAAAGTCCAATGTCCTCAATCTTATCATAATTCAATTTAAGGCAATTGTTTGCCATCCACGAGCTAATGGCCAGCATGCCATCATGAAAACCTGCCGCCTCTGCCTCATCGTCTTTATGCACCGCTAACACAAGTTGTGTGTCGTCGGCATAGGACGTGAGACCCATTCCAAAAGTCTTAATTACTTGTGCTAAGTCAGTCACATATACATTAAACATGGTCGAGCTCAGCGACGATCCCTGCGGAACACTACAGGGGAGAGCGAAGACTGAGGAATTATAGTCGCCCAGGCTGACTGACTGAGTCCGTTTGGAGAGAAAGGAGGCCTTAGTCTTTCCTCCGACACCTAGGACTGAGACACGGTTGATCAAGGTGACATGATCAACCGTGTCAAAAGCCGCTGACAAATCCAGAAGTTCCAGGACTGCGGCACCTCCTCTGTCCAGCACCATTCTGATATCATCAGATGCTTTATAAAAGCAGTCCTCGTACCATGTCCTTTCCTATACCCAAATTGAGTGTCATCTAACAGTTTATTCTCTTCTATAAACGGCGTTAACTGGGTGTTCAAAATCTTCTCAAAGATCTTTGCTGGAAAGGGTAGACGAGCAATCGGTCTATAGTTTTTGGTTTCTCCTGGATCCAGATTGTTTTTCTTTAACAGCGGCTGAATAATGGTCTTTTTCCATGTAGAAGGATAAGTGCCTGAGGAAAAGGGCTCACACCCCAGTCAACCAAGAACCCAATTTCTTACAGGTATGTTACCGGTTTCCTGCATTATTATTATTATTATTATTATTATTAATTTAATTTTATACAGCGCAACAGTTACCCGAAGGTTTCCCGGCGCTAAGAACACTAAAAATATTTAAGAGATCAGGTATAAAATAGGGTATAGTCTATTGGTTAAAAAGCCATGTTTTTAAGTCCTTACGGAACTTCTGGTACTGAGGTTCGATGCGCAATGAGAGGGGCATTGAGTTCCAGAGTACTGGGGCCAAATAGGAAAAAGAGCGTCCTCCCATTCTTGTTCTTTTAATCCTCGGGATTTGATAGTTGTGTTGGTTAGCCGAGCGAAGTGATCATGACGGGTGGTATTGATGCACGAGCGCCTGCAGATAGTGTGGTGCCACTCCTGCATTGATCCTATGCATGTAGCAGAGAGTTTTGAACTTAATGCGGTTAACAATCTTCAACCAATGCAAATCACGTAACGCAGCTGAGGCAGATGTTCTAGCTGGGAGATTACAAAGCAGTCTGGCGGCAGCATTTTGGATTACCTGTAACCTGTGTAATACTTCCTTTCCCACTCCAAGATATAGAACGTTACCGTAATCGAGCCTGGATGTAATGAGAGCTTGGACTACCGTTCTTTGAGTGGGCAAAGGGAGCATCCACAGGATTTTATTCAGCCACTTCAATATAACAAAGCAGACAGATGCTACCTTGCCAGCTTGTTGTCTCATAGTTAGTTGATCATCAACTATGAAGCCAAGATTCCGGGCTGATTGTACAGGAATCGGGAGTGGTCCCATGTTGGTGGGCCAATGTTGGGGGCCCCATAAGGTTTTATTTTTCCCAAAGAGCAGAAGCTCGGTTTTATCACCATTTAATTTAAGTTTGTTATTGTGCATCCAGTCTGCAATGTTTAACAACCCAGATCTCAAGGAAGAAGTGTTACTGTTTGTATTCGTTGAGAGAGAATAAATAAGCTGGGTGTCATCGGCGTAAGAATACACCGTGAGCCCTGCTTGTTCCGCAATGACAGCTAAGGGGCTGACATAGATATTAAAAAGCAGGGGGCTCAATATTGAGCCCTGAGGCACTCCACATTGAAACCCTTGAACCTCACATTTAGAAGAGGCAGAAAACACCTGGAAGGTTCTATTAGTCAAAAAACTGGATAGCCATTTTAAGGCTAAGCCAGTGATACCACATGCTTGAAGAGTATTCAAGAGGATAGGGTGGGAAACAGTGTAAAACGCGGCACTTAAATCAAGAAGAATAAGTGCCACGGTTTCACCTCTATCGACTTGTTGACGGATATTATCTGTAACTCCCAGTAGTGTGGATTCCGTAGAGAAACCTGCACGGAATCCAGATTGGGAGTTATGCAAAAGATTATGTGACTCAATGAATGTGGTAAGCTGGGCATTTATGTGCTTCTCCAAAATTTTAGAGAAAATTGGTAAAAGAGAGATCGGACGGAAATTAGATGGTGTATCCGGGTCCAGGTTCGTTTTTTTCAATAATGGCATGACCATGGCATGCTTCCATGTAGCTGGTACTTCAGCCTCTAAAATAGAGGAATTCAGTAGTTGCATAATTAAGTTTTTATTCGATGTGCTTAAGATTTGAAGCACTAAGGGAGGAAGCAAATCATTTGGAGAGCCAAATTTAATGCTATTCAGGATTTTACAAAAGGAGATGATATCCATTTGAGTCCAGCAGTCTAAAGCAGTATTGTTATTTGAGGCCGGCATATTCCTAAGGATCAGTTGTTTGGAAGAGGGCGGAACAACTGATACCTGTTTTGCGAAATCAGTGTAAATGGTATTGATTTTTTTCCACAAAAAAGTCAGCTAGATCATTGCAATTTTTAGTGTCCAGGCATGGAGGTTTAGGATGACATGCAGCCCCAGAGAGCTCTTTAACTACTTTAAAGAGTGTTTTTGAGCAGTTTTGAGCTTCCTGAATGGTCCGATTTGCATGTTCTGCCCGGGCATTTCGGCAAAGAAGATGATAGTTTTTCAAAGCAGACCTATACTGTAGTTTAATTTTAGGATCATATAGTTTCCGCCATTGTCTCTCTAAGTTTTTACATTTTGTTTTTTCATTTTAAGGTCCTCAGAAAACCATGGAGCAGGAGTATAGTGATTATTAATTTTTCTTTTAACAAGAGGGAGACATAGGTCAATAGAAGAGTTGAGCCAAGAGAGCATGATCGCTTCTTCCTTCAAGTTGGTAATTGAGTCAACTGGTTTAGTATTTTCAAGAAATGAGTTAAATTTCATTGCATCCAAATTTTTCCAATTCCTGCCCTGTGTCTGCCCCGATGAAGGAATATTTCGTTTCTGCTGCTGTTTAATTTTAAATTCGACCGAATAATGGTCAGACCAAAGAACCGGGATAGCTGATTTACACAGGACAGTATCAATATTAGAAAAAATTGGGTCAAGTAGGTTTCCTGCCTTATGGGTGGGACCTGAATTATAAAGAATAACATTTAGGGCTGCTAAATCCGCTATAAATTAGCATTAATTGGTTGAGACATATCGTTTAGATGAAGATTTAAATCACCCACTAATATAAAATTAGGGGCTTCAAGCAGAAGTGGAGAAATGAGATCCGGAAAGGATGCAGCCCAGGCACTGGCTAGACCTGGGGGGCGGTAAAGTAATACACCAGAAAGAGTGAAATTAGGAGAAAGGTATATTTTAAAAAAGCCAGCTTCGCAGTCAGAGTAATCAAGATTGCTCCATTTGCATTTATATTCATTCTTATAGATGACTGCAATCCCACCTCCCTCCTTGCCCACCTGATTCTTTCCCATAAAGGTGTAGTTCAGTGGGAGGGCACTGGCAATATCAGGACCTGAGCCATCATTTAACCATGTTTCCGTGAGAAAGATGGCATCAGGTAAAAAACCCGATAGTAGGTCGTAAATGTCGTTCTTGTGCTTCACAAGTGATCGACAGTTAAGACTGAAAAAGATGTAATCTGAGAGTTTATTGTTATTTTTAATTACACTGATCTTAGTGGGTTTACAAGGTACTGAGGGAAAACTACACTTATGACAAACAAAAGGCTCAACATCACAGTTTAAGTATACAGAAGAAGTACATGCATTATGACGAAGAGATAAAAAGCGTCTTACGCGTATATTTGAATAGACCGTCTGATCCTTGGACAGGGGGTATAGCCCCTGGCCCCGTCCCGACGTGGACGGGCGCAGACGGGCTTGCCTTTGGCGCGCCTTCGGCGCGCCATCGGCGCGCCCGCTGCACGGCCGGGAGGGGGCACACATTATATACCTCCCGCTGCTGGCGTCAGAAAAGACTGGTGCGTTAGCCCTAGGCTACCCCCAAGATGGCGGCAAAGTTCTCTGGCAATCCCCGTAGCAGCGTTCAATTGGCTGCCCGGGTAAGGACTAGCGACGTGAGGGGGAGAGGGAGGGTAATTGCAAAATTCTATATTAAAAGCATACAAGCATACAATTTTAAAAGTGAATCAACAAGCACTCCCGGCTTTTCGCCTCAAGAGCTATCAGCGTTCTTGGTAGATTGCGCGCGAAAAGGAAAGTGCGTCTTATATACCTCCCGCTGCTGGCGTCAGAAAAGACTGGTGCGTTAGCCCTAGGCTACCCCCAAGATGGCGGCGAAGTTCCCTGGCAATCCCCGTAGCAGCGTTCAATCGGCTGCCCGGGTAAGGACAAGCGACGTGAGGGGGAGAGGGAGGGTAAGTGCAAAATTCTATATTAAAAGCATACAAGCATACAATTTTAAAAGTGAATCAACAAGCGCTCCCGGCTTTTCGCCTCAAGAGCTATCAGCGTTCTTGGTAGATTGCCCGCGAAAAGGAAAGTGCGTCTTATATACCTCCCACTGCTGGCGTCAGAAAATACTGGTGCGTTAGCCCTAGGCTACCCCCAAGATGGCGGCGAAGTTCCCTGGCAATCCCCGTAGCAGCGTTCAATCGGCTGCCCGGGTAAGGACAAGCGACGTGAGGGGGAGAGGGAGGGTAAGTGAAAAATTCTATATTAAAAGCATACACGCATACAATTTTAAAAGTGAATCAACAAGCGCTCCCGGCTTTTCGCCTCAAGAGCTATCAGCATTCTTGGTAGCATTGCATAGCATCCATAGCCATCTCATGGCAATAGCTGCTATTGTATTATAATTTCTTCTTATGCCTTAAAGAGCAATGTTGTGCTATGGCTATGAAGATACATGCTTATCAGTACTATCTGTAAAAAGTTCATACTCTCCACTGCCAGAGATCTTGTTGAGCTGAAAAAAGGTACTTTTTACATATCCTCTACCTTTCAAATGGTCAGTCTTTACTCTTATGCACAGTGAGAGGGCACACCTGGCCTGTGCCACTATCAAGGCCAAACACAGAGGTGAGTGAGAAACCTGACCCTAGAGTACAACTCATGCATATCCACACTGTTCCTTCATCCAGCTACTGTTAGGTGAGGCCCCCTCCGTGTTTCCGTGCAGGGCATGATCCTCTGGCTGTTCTCTTTCTTGTTTTGCCTTGGGTGCACAGTGGGGAAGGAGCTGGGGTTTTTCCCTGAGAGCAAAGTAGGCTCACCTGGTGGCAGCTATATATACAAAAACACTCGATTCTAATGTCCATTCCATAAACACCCCCAGGAAACCACAGAGTGACTTTTATTTTCTTTATTACTTACCTAATCCTTTCTTAATTTCTTTGGGCCTATGGATCCATCCTTCTGTTTGCCTCCTTGTTGGTGTTCTCTGTCTGCATGGGTCACATGACTGGAGGTTGTAATTTAGCCCAATCCATGATGGCTTCTTTCAATTGAGGAAGCTTAACCAGCCCATCATGGCTACTTTTCTTCTTGGATCTCTTCTTTTCCCTTTTTGCTTATTATATATGGGACTTGGAAAAGCCACTCAGCTGAACTGTATATATTTTTTTGCACACTGCCAGTTTTGTTGAAGAAGGTTTTAATACACTTTTTAAAATGTTTTGTTTTATTCAGTTTGCTTGTTGCTATTGTGTTGTATTTATTTTTACTTTTGGTCTCAGTGGGAGGTATTGGGAGGTGGAAGAAGTGGCTGTTTGTATTTTTGTACTCTGTGAGGATTTTCTCCTCCCTCGCTGGGTGTAAGATGTGTGCTATCAGGAGACTTAACACCACAAGAGACACACTCACCAGCCGACTGATAGTTTTTTGTGGGGAAGGGAAGTCACGAGGTTAATGCTCTAGACTGCCTGCTCTGCCTGCTCTTCCATTGTGCATACTACTACCCTATAACAAGCATTTACAATGCAATGGTCTCGGCATCATTAAAGGTAGAGCTATTGGCATTGCTCATGACATTTTTTTTCTTTAAATCATAAATATATGGCATTGTCATTTACATTGTCAATACACACCACTCTGCACTCAACTGCACTCACCTGCACTGCACTCAACTGCACTCACCAGCACTGCACTCACCTGCACTGCACTCAACTGCACTCACCTGCACTGCACTCAACTGCACTCACCTGCACTGCACTGCACTCAATTGCACTCACCTGCACTGCACTCCACTCACCTGCACTGCACTGCACTGCACTCACCTGCACTGCACTCACCTGCACTGCACTCCACTCACCTGCACTGCACTCACCTGCACTGCACTCCACTCACCTGCACTGCACTCACCTGCACTGCACTGCACTCACCTGCACTGCACTCACCTGCACTGCACTCACCTGCACTGCACTGCACTCACCTGCACTGCACTCACCTGCACTGCACTGCACTCACCTGCACTGCACTCACCTGCACTGCACTCACCTGCACTCACCTGCACTGCACTCACCTGCACTGCACTGCACTCACCTGCACTCACCTGCACTGCACTCACTTGCACTGCACTCACCTGCACTGCACTGCACTCACCTGCACTGCACTGCACTCACCTGCACTGCACACACCTGCACTGCACTCACCTGCACTGCACTCACCTGCACTGCACTCACCTGCACTGCACTCACCTGCACTGCACTCACCTGCACTGCACTGCACTGCACTGCACTCACCTGCACTGCACTGCACTCACCTGCACTGCACTGCACTCACCTGCACTGCACTGCACTGCACTCAACTGCACTGCACTCACCTGCACTGCATTGCACTCACCTGCACTGCACTCACCTGCACTGCACTCACCTGCACTGCACTCACCTGCACTGCACTCACCTGCACTGCACTGCACTCACATGCACTGCACTCACCTGCACTGCACTGCACTCACCTGCACTGCACTCACCTGCACTGCACTCACCTGCACTCACCTGCACTGCACTCACCTGCACTGCACTGCACTCACCTGCACTGCACTGCACTCACCTGCACTGCACTCACCTGCACTGCACGCACTGCACTCGCCTGCACTGCACTCGCCTGCACTGCACTCACCTGCACTGCACTGCACTTACCTGCACTGCACTCACCTGCACTGCACTCACCTGCACTGCACTCACCTGCACTGCACTCACCTGCACTGCACTCACCTGCACTGCACTCACCTGCACTGCACTGCACTCACCTGCACTGCACTCACCTGCACTCACCTGCACTGCACTCACCTGCACTCACCTGCACTGCACTCACCTGCACTGCACTCACCTGCACTGCACTGCACTCACCTGCACTGCACTGCACTCACCTGCACTCCACTGCACTGCACTGCACTGCACTCACCTGCACTACACTCACCTGCACTGCACTGCACTCACCTGCATTGCACTGCACTCACCTGCACTGCACGCACTGCACTCACCTGCACTGCACTCGCCTGCACTGCACTCACCTGCACTGCACTGCACTCACCTGCACTGCACTCACCTGCACTGCACTCACCTGCACTGCGCTCACCTGCACTGCACTCACCTGCACTGCACTCACCTGCACTGCACTCACCTGCACTGCACTCACCTGCACTGCACTCACCTGCACTCACCTGCACTGCACTCACCTGCACTGCACTCACCTGCACTGCACTCACCTGCACTCCACTGCACTGCACTCACCTGCACTGCACTGCACTACTGCACTCACCTGCACTGCACTGCACTGCACACACCTGCACTGCACTGCACACACCTGCAGTGCACTCACCTGCACTGCACTCACCTGCACTGCACTCACCTGCACTGCACTGCACTGCACTCACCTGCACTGCACTGCACTCACCTGCACTGCACTGCACTGCACTCACCTGCACTCGCATGCACTCCACTGCACTCGCCTGCACTCAACTGCACTGCACTCACCTGCACTGCACTCACCTGCACTGCACTGCACTCACCTGCACTGCACTGCACTCACCTGCACTGCACTGCACTCACCTGCACTGCACTACTCACTACTCTGCACTCACTACTCTGCACTCACTACTCTGCACTCACTACTCTGCACTCACTACTCTGCACTCACTACTCTGCACTCACTACTCTGCACTCTGCACTCACTACTCACTACTCTGCACTCACTACTCTGCACTCACTACTCTGCACTCACTACTCACTACTCTGCACTCACTACTCACTACTCTGCACTCACTACTCACTACTCTGCACTCACTACTCTGCACTCACTACTCTGCACTCTGCACTCACTACTCTGCACTCACTACTCTGCACTCACTACTCTGCACTCACTACTCACTACTCTGCACTCACTACTCTGCACTCACTACTCACTAATCTGCACTCACTACTCACTACTCTGCACTCACTACTCACTACTCTGCACTCTGCACTCACTACTCTGCACTCACTACTCACTACTCTGCACTCACTACTCACTACTCTGCACTCACTACTCTGCACTCACTACTCACTACTCTGCACTCACTACTCTGCACTCTGCACTCACTACTCTGCACTCACTACTCTGCACTCACTACTCTGCACTAACTACTCTGCACTCACTACTCTGCACTCACTACTCTGCACTCACTACTCACTACTCTGCACTCACTACTCACTACTCTGCACTCACTACTCACTACTCTGCACTCACTACTCACTACTCTGCACTCACTACTCTGCACTCACTACTCACTACTCTGCACTCACTACTCACTACTCTGCACTCACTACCCACTAATCTGCACTCACTACTCACTACTCTGCACTCACTACTCACTACTCACTACTCTGCACTCACTACTCACTACTCTGCACTCACTACTCACTACTCTGCACTCACTACTCTGCACTCACTACTCACTACTCTGCACTCACTACTCTGCATTCTGCACTCACTACTCTGCACTCACTACTCTGCATTCTGCACTCACTACTCTGCACTCACTACTCTGCACTCACTACTCACTACTCTGCACTCACTACTCTGCACTCACTACTCACTACCCTGCACTCACTACTCACTACTCTGCCTCACTACTCACTACTCTGCACTGGGGACGCTTTGCAGTTTTAAGATTTCCGTCTGGGATTTACCGGCTTTTACATTTACTTCTCGCGGAACCCGCTCCGCGGGTCTCGCATCGTTAAAGATACATTGTTGCAAGCAGCCTGAAGGTTTGTGGAGGGAACGGCGAAGACAGAGACTCCCCGGGGCTGCGAGCGAGTGCGTGCGCTCCAACTGGGACTGCAATTCCCAGGAGCGCCCGCCAGCCCTGACTGTCAACACCTGGGCCGCTCTCCCCGACCCCTCCTACCCTTCCATCGAGGATTTATAAGCATTTTCCCTTGTGACGGCGTGTGGGACGCTTTGCAGTTTTAAGATTTCCGTCTGGGATTTACCGGCTTTTACATTTACTTCTCGCGGAACCCGCTCCGCGGGTCCCGCATCGTTAAAGATACATTGTTGCAAGCAGCCTGAAGGTTTGTGGAGGGAACGGCGAAGACAGAGACTCCCCGGGGCTGCGAGCGAGTGCGTGCGCTCCAACTGGGACTGCAATTCCCAGGAGCGCCCGCCAGCCCTGACTGTCAACACCTGGGCCGCTCTCCCCGACCCCTCCTACCCTTCCATCGAGGATTGATAAGCATTTTCCCTTGTGACGGCGTGTGGGACGCTTTGCAGTTTTAAGATTTCCGTCTGGGATTTACCGGCTTTTACATTTACTTCTCGCGGAACCCGCTCCGCGGGTCCCGCATCGTTAAAGATACATTGTTGCAAGCAGCCTGAAGGTTTGTGGAGGGAACGGCGAAGACAGAGACTCCCCGGGGCTGCGAGCGAGTGCGTGCGCTCCAACTGGGACTGCAATTCCCAGGAGCGCCCGCCAGCCCTGACTGTCAACACCTGGGCCGCTCTCCCCGACCCCTCCTACCCTTCCATCGAGGATTGATAAGCATTTTCCCTTGTGACGGCGTGTGGGACGCTTTGCAGTTTTAAGATTTCCGTCTGGGATTTACCGGCTTTTACATTTACTTCTCGCGGAACCCGCTCCGCGGGTCCCGCATCGTTAAAGATACATTGTTGCAAGCAGCCTGAAGGTTTGTGGAGGGAACGGCGAAGACAGAGACTCCCCGGGGCTGCGAGCGAGTGCGTGCGCTCCAACTGGGACTGCAATTCCCAGGAGCGCCCGCCAGCCCTGACTGTCAACACCTGGGCCGCTCTCCCCGACCCCTCCTACCCTTCCATCGAGGATTGATAAGCATTTTCCCTTGTGACGGCGTGTGGGACGCTTTGCAGTTTTAAGATTTCCGTCTGGGATTTACCGGCTTTTACATTTACTTCTCGCGGAACCCGCTCCGCGGGTCCCGCATCGTTAAAGATACATTGTTGCAAGCAGCCTGAAGGTTTGTGGAGGGAACGGCGAAGACAGAGACTCCCCGGGGCTGCGAGCGAGTGCGTGCGCTCCAACTGGGACTGCAATTCCCAGGAGCGCCCGCCAGCCCTGACTGTCAACACCTGGGCCGCTCTCCCCGACCCCTCCTACCCTTCCATCGAGCATTGATAAGCATTTTCCCTTGTGACGGCGTGTGGGACGCTTTGCAGTTTTAAGATTTCCGTCTGGGATTTACCGGCTTTTACATTTACTTCTCGCGGAACCCGCTCCGCGGGTCCCGCATCGTTAAAGATACATTGTTGCAAGCAGCCTGAAGGTTTGTGGAGGGAACGGCGAAGACAGAGACTCCCCGGGGCTGCGAGCGAGTGCGTGCGCTCCAACTGGGACTGCAATTCCCAGGAGCGCCCGCCAGCCCTGATTGTCAACACCTGGGCCGCTCTCCCCGACCCCTCCTACCCTTCCATCGAGGATTGATAAGCATTTTCCCTTGTGACGGCGTGTGGGACGCTTTGCAGTTTTAAGATTTCCGTCTGGGATTTACCGGCTTTTACATTTACTTCTCGCGGAACCCGCTCCGCGGGTCCCGCATCGTTAAAGATACATTGTTGCAAGCAGCCTGAAGGTTTGTGGAGGGAACGGCGAAGACAGAGACTCCCCGGGGCTGCGAGCGAGTGCGTGCGCTCCAACTGGGACTGCAATTCCCAGGAGCGCCCGCCAGCCCTGACTGTCAACACCTGGGCCGCTCTCCCCGACCCCTCCTACCCTTCCATCGAGGATTGATAAGCATTTTCCCTTGTGACGGCGTGTGGGACGCTTTGCAGTTTTAAGATTTCCGTCTGGGATTTACCGGCTTTTACATTTACTTCTCGCGGAACCCGCTCCGCGGGTCCCGCATCGTTAAAGATACATTGTTGCAAGCAGCCTGAAGGTTTGTGGAGGGAACGGCGAAGACAGAGACTCCCCGGGGCTGCGAGCGAGTGCGTGCGCTCCAACTGGGACTGCAATTCCCAGGAGCGCCCGCCAGCCCTGACTGTCAACACCTGGGCCGCTCTCCCCGACCCCTCCTTCCCTTCCATCGAGCATTGATAAGCATTTTCCCTTGTGACGGCGTGTGGGACGCTTTGCAGTTTTAAGATTTCCGTCTGGGATTTACCGGCTTTTACATTTACTTCTCGCGGAACCCGCTCCGCGGGTCCCGCATCGTTAAAGATACATTGTTGCAAGCAGCCTGAAGGTTTGTGGAGGGAACGGCGAAGACAGAGACTCCCCGGGGCTGCGAGCGAGTGCGTGCGCTCCAACTGGGACTGCAATTCCCAGGAGCGCCCGCCAGCCCTGATTGTCAACACCTGGGCCGCTCTCCCCGACCCCTCCTACCCTTCCATCGAGGATTGATAAGCATTTTCCCTTGTGACGGCGTGTGGGACGCTTTGCAGTTTTAAGATTTCCGTCTGGGATTTACCGGCTTTTACATTTACTTCTCGCGGAACCCGCTCCGCGGGTCCCGCATCGTTAAAGATACATTGTTGCAAGCAGCCTGAAGGTTTGTGGAGGGAACGGCGAAGACAGAGACTCCCCGGGGCTGCGAGCGAGTGCGTGCGCTCCAACTGGGACTGCAATTCCCAGGAGCGCCCGCCAGCCCTGACTGTCAACACCTGGGCCGCTCTCCCCGACCCCTCCTACCCTTCCATCGAGGATTGATAAGCATTTTCCCTTGTGACGGCGTGTGGGACGCTTTGCAGTTTTAAGATTTCCGTCTGGGATTTACCGGCTTTTACATTTACTTCTCGCGGAACCCGCTCCGCGGGTCCCGCATCGTTAAAGATACATTGTTGCAAGCAGCCTGAAGGTTTGTGGAGGGAACGGCGAAGACAGAGACTCCCCGGGGCTGCGAGCGAGTGCGTGCGCTCCAACTGGGACTGCAATTCCCAGGAGCGCCCGCCAGCCCTGACTGTCAACACCTGGGCCGCTCTCCCCGACCCCTCCTACACCTCCCACCTATTGTGTGATTAATCTATATCGGCCATTAGTACTCCCGCAGCGCGGGAGAGCGCGCGGGAGAAGCCCGGGACAAGGGCGGGGCCGTCAGCGGCCGTCCAAGGCTGATCAAGGCTGGGCAGGGCTACTCCCTTTATATTTTTATTTTCGGATTTTAATTCTTTATTCATATATTGTGTTTTTAATTGACCCTTGAGGCTATTTATTGAACTTATTTGTTGATGATTTCTATTGTGATAATGGGTATTTTATGATATTCCAGTTATTTTTGGTATACCTCTTACTCTTGTTTTATTTTAATACTTGTATATTATTCTATTTGTTCCCACGCCTTTTAATATGCCTCTTCGCTCTGGCAAAGTCAGGCAAGTGCAGATGTCTACTTCTAATGGGGTTTTTACTGGCACCATAGACCAATTCTTCCAGCGCACTACTCGCGTTTTGGAAAATGAAATCGCCCTGGTTGAAAAACGCCTATCGTTGGATTTGGTGACTGGTAGGCGTTCTTCACTAGGACCGATTCATAATGCCCGCTCCCCCGTCCCATTAACTGACCAGACAGGAGTTGTTGTAAATGCTAGAGATGTTATTTCGACCACACCTAATCAGGATGTTGTACTGGTAGAAGATACTGGGGACCTAGACACAGATTCTGTCAATTCGTTGGAAAGTAGTTCCATTAGTCATTCTTCTGTATATATGGCTAGCGACCCAGTAAACCAGCCCCCTGATAATATACTAGGTTCTGTTATTAATCCTCACCCCAAGTCTTTGGAGATTCAGTCCGTTTGCAAAACAAGTAAAAGGAAAAGAGAGGATTCTATCCATAGTGAGGGTACTCCGCATCCGAACAGCCCAACCTCTGCTGTCATTCCCCAACCCTCTTTGTCATCTAGATTTTTAGAACCCACAGGGAGTATTAACGCTGTAGATGGTGGCATTGAAGTCAACTTATTGGGGAAAATCGAGCTCTTGATCAAATCACTCCTACTACCTATCTTCGAAAGAACAAGGCTCCTAAATGATAAAATGGACTTAATGGAAACATTAATTAAAGAAAATATGTCCATTTCAAACAATTTATTACATCGTTCAGTCCTGGTAGGGCCATAAGTAATTCCCCCTGTGCAAGTTAAGGACGTAACTGATGGGGTCATAAGGAAACCGACTGGGCCATCTAATGCCCCAAGTGCTTCCAATCAAGTAACTAATTCTGGACGTACCCAGGTTCCTGTAGTAAATAGAAATAGTAAACCCACTACTGCAAATAATTCCATTTCCGTTCCTAGCATTATACCTAAACCCCCCAAGCCTGTACCTAAAACTAATACAGCCAATAAAAAGCCTGGAACGGCTAGTACTAAACGTAATGTGAACCTTCCTCCGGAATCACTACCCTATACTGTTATCTTAACTGGTGTGGCTCCCTTGGAAGTAGGGAAACAGGAATCTTATAACGAATTACGTAACAAAGTCAATTATTGGCTAAATAAGAACCGACCCCTACCGCACCCCACGAAGGCAGTTATACTCAATGTTAGAAGAGTAGAGTGGGTTGGATATAGTAAAAAAGATCTAGAGGGTGACTGCATTGTTATTAGTTTTAGAGAACCTTGGGTTGCTGAACTTATTTGCAGAGAGCCCAGATTTGGTCGTATTGGTGATGTTCAGACCCTATCATTACAATACTTCTACCCAAAAATTAATTCTGTCTCAAACTATAATCATTTCCCTACTGGGAATGGTTCAAGAGAACGTTCCTTTCCTGATGTGTCCATCCATCCTTTGTTCCGGCCCCACCTTTCAAATCGATTTGCTCC
Source organism: Lissotriton helveticus (assembly GCF_964261635.1). Lineage (NCBI taxonomy): Eukaryota > Metazoa > Chordata > Amphibia > Caudata > Salamandridae > Lissotriton > Lissotriton helveticus. The sequence continues at coordinate 377,770,240 of NC_136070.1, read as the reverse complement.
ACTTAGTTGGTTGGATGGAGTAGATTGACATGATAGTGGATTTATGGTTAATGACCAGGGACATCTAGATTTGTTAAAGGTTATTTCACCCTCAATTCTAAATAGTACACGGGAGTTAGTGGAAGATGTCATCTCCCCAGGAACTGATGTGGTGGAAATTTTGGATGACCACTTGAGCAATAATTCTCTTGTTGTCTTGACGGTAGATGAATATACTGAGGGTTTGTGCTCTATTGTGCCTAATGTGTCGTGCGAAGGCCCAGTTGAATTAATAGACCTACCAGTTCTTTTACCGACTGATCTTCCTTGTGAGCCTGTAAACTGTTTAAAGGTACTGTCTTGGAATATTGCAGGGCTAAAGGGTAAAATGGTTGAGACTGACTGGGGGATTTTTGTAGAGCAATATGATGTTATGGTTTTTCAAGAATCTTGGTCGATGGAATCACTTTTCCGGCTGGGCTTTTTGAACTTTTATAAACCAGCTCACAAAGGCCCAAGGGGACGGCCGTCTGGGGGACTTGTAATTTGGGTTCGCCAATCGCTAAATGTCAGGATATATGAGTTAATAACTGCGAATGATGATCTCATGGGTTTGAAATTGACTAGGGCTGAAGCTCAGGATCTATTCGTGATCAACGTTTATGCAAGGGGAAGACCTGGGGGAAAATGCCCTGAAGTGATGAATGATCTTGAACTCTTGCTAAATGATATTGGTACTGACAAATGTGTAATGTTACTGGGTGATTTGAATTGTACAATTGAGCCCATATTGTCTATGGATGATGGTTGCTATGAGGATGCAGACCAACTTTGGAACATTCCCAGCCTATCTCTACCACCAGTTACTAAGGCAACAGAGGCAGTGCTACATTGGCTTGGGCTATGTCTGGAGAGGAACTTGAGGGCAGCCAATGGGAGGACCAAGTCTGACCTTGCAGGAAATCCCACTTTCGACAATGGCTATAGTAACAGCCGTATTGACTACTGTTTATTTAAAATGGAGTACTGGAATCTTTTGGTAGACATGGAAGTAATTGTACGTCCCGAAAGTGACCATAACCCATTGACAATCACGTTAAAAATGGAATTGGGTATAGATAGAATACAAAATGTTGATATCTATACAACCGCGAATGCAGTCCTCAGTAACGATTGTCGTAGGCTTCGCTGGGATAAGATTGTGGAAGACCCTAGAGTCCTGTCTAAGATCTCCAAGGATGTCATTTTGGCTACTGAAAAGTTGGAGCTAATATTGGCAAATAGGGGCATCCTTGATCAGGTAGGCCCAATTCATAAATCATTATTTACCACAATAAAAACCCATTTTACGTTTAAAGGTGGTCTTAACCATAAAAAAAAGGTAATTTGGGGGCAAAATGGTATGATGCAAGCTGTAGGAAGGCGCATAATTGCCTGATATCTGTAATTAAATCTAGGGATACTCAGGCAATTAAAGTTGCGAGGGCGGAGTACAGAAAAACCCTTAAACTTGCTAAAACTATATGGGATGATAATCGTTGGCAGGACCTTTATGAGGCCAGTCTATCAGGTAACCATTTGAAATTCTGGCAGGTAGTAAAATGGGGTGGATGTGGTGACCAGCAAACCCCAACTAACCATGTCTCGGCGGATACGTGGGTTGAGTTTTTTTCAGCCCAGTTTCGTGATAAACAAATAAATGATAATCCCAGCGAGGAGGGAATGTTGATTCTTCCACAGTTGGTGAACTGCGGACATGTGGTTTTTAGTGAACACGAGACGGAGATAGCGATACAATTAAGTAAAAATGGCAAAGCACCCGGGATGGACTGTGTCCCAGTAGACCTTTTTAAATATGATATGGAACATTGGGTCCCGTATATCACTGCTCTGGCTAATGCCATTGCTTTGGGAGCAGATATCCCGGTATCTTGGAGAGGGGCAGAGATTCTTCTGGTACATAAGAAAGGAGATAAGTCTAGTGCGGCGAATTATCGCCCCATTAGCCTTATCGACGCATTACAAAAAGTAATGGCCAGATTGCTGTTAGGCAGAATACAGTCATGGGCGAGGGAAGAAAATATCTTGTCCCCACTACAGGCAGGCTTTAGAGCCAACACAAGCACTATCGATCAGGTAGTCAGATTCACCATGATTTACTGGAAGACGGTGCATCTAGGAGGAGGTACATTATACGCTGCGTTCGTAGATTTAAAATCTGCGTTCGACCTGGTCCCTAGAGACAAGATGTGGTTGGCACTAAGTAAAATGGGAATGCCTCCTGATTTATTAGACTTAACGATTAGGTTACATAATCATAACTTTGCAAGAGTGAGATGGGGATCCCAAAGCCAAGTAACGGAGTCATTCCCTGTTACGCGGGGAGTTAGACAAGGGTGCGTCTTGGCACCATCCCTCTTTCTTTTGTTTATTAATCAGGTAGTGGAGTTCCTTTCATCTGTTTCATCTGATGCCCCTGTATTGGGAGGGACTAAATTCCCACTTTTAATCTTCGCCGACGATACCCTGATTCTGGCTAAAACCCAGGTGGGGTTGCAAACTGCCATTAATAAATTCACGGAGTTTTGTAAACTAAATGATTTGGAGATTAATGTCTCGAAAACCAAGTTTATGGTATTTACAAAATGTAAACCACGTAAGGGTTATGTTACCATGAACGAAGTATCACTAGAGCAAGTATGGGTAATGACCTACCTAGGCGTGTCTATTGATTATAGACTGCGGTGGAAAGAACAGATTGAGGCTATGTGCCTCAAACTAGCTAGGTTATCGGGGTGTCTCGTGAAGGAACAGCGTTGCTCCCTCACGAAAAGAGTACTTCCTGCCACGAAAATCTATAAGGCCAAAATTAGTTCGGCCGTTCTTTATGGCTCTGATCTCTGGGGACATGTTGATCTTGTACCATTAGATAAAATTCAGAACAAATTTTTTCGAAATTTGGTTGGTCTACCGCCCTCAACCCCTGCAATCCCACTATTGCTCGATATGGGCTGTCAATCTCTTAAAAATCAAGCTCTGTTTAGAATGGTTGCTTTATGGAGAAGAATCTGGTCTACCCCAGAACTGATAATGTTTGCTAATGAGCTTCGGGAGGTTCAACTGTCTTTTGGCTCAGGATATATACCCTGGTTCAAGAGCATTAAAGCCACCCTCCTTAAGATGGGTCTACCGTTACATTGGTCAGATCCAGGTAATCAAATCTTTCCCCCAAAGAATGAGTTTAAACAGTTGTTCTGGTCTGCTGTTAAAAGTGATATGATTTCACTTTCAGCTGGTTCTTCACTTACCGGTTCCTTCTTGCTTTATAAAGTAATTCCCCAACTTGAGACCTATTGGGATAACATCACTAAAGGCCTAGATAGAAAACTCTATCATCAATTCAGAGTAGGCACCTTACCAATTAGGGAATTTACTAACAAATGGCAGAATAGTCCGAAAATGTATTGCCCCTTTTGTTTAGAAGTTAACGAAACTGAGAGTCATCTCTTATTCGAATGTCATGCCTATCGCGCACCCCGTCTGAAGTGGCTCAAACCAGTTTGTCGTCGAACAAAAACACGGGTGTGTAAAGAAGCAATACACATTCTAAGAACTAATACAGCGGAGTGGGTGTCAATTGGTTTGGCAAAATATCTTGGATGGGCTTGGGTAATCCGAGCAAGATATATCAAAGAAGCTAGCAAGTAGCGTCCATCATTAATTTTACTAGATTATTTCGAAATTGAAATTGACTGATTACGTTCTGGGACATATTATCTGTTGTATTTGTTGGTTTTAATATTGTGTATAACGGCAACTGTTCCAGATATTGTTGGTATAATTCTTTTTGTTGATAACTGCTAAAGGAAAAAATGTTTTAAGTGGTTATTTGCTTATATTAAGGATTATCCTTTTTATATTTTGCTTTAGACTTTGATTAATATCATTCTCTTCTTTTTGCTTTTGATAAAAAAAAAAAAAAAAAAAATGTATGTATGTTATGTCTTTTATGAAGGAAAACTTCGAAATAAAGACTATAAAAACTGAAACTGACTACTCACTACTCTGCACTCTGCACTCACTACTCTGCACTCTGCACTCACTACTCTGCACTCACTACTCACTACTCTGCACTCACTACTCACTACTCTGCACTCACTACTCTGCACTCACTACTCTGCATTCTGCACTCACTACTCTGCACTCACTACTCTGCACTCACTACTCACTACTCTGCACTCACTACTCACTACTCTGCACTCACTACTCACTACTCTGCACTCACTACTCTGCACTCACTACTCTGCACTCACTACTCTGCACTCACTACTCTGCACTCACTACTCTGCACTCACTACTCACTACTCTGCACTCACTACTCTGCACTCTGCACTCACTACTCTGCACTCACTACTCTGCACTCTGCACTCACTACTCTGCACTCACTACTCTGCACTCACTACTCACTACTCTGCACTCACTACTCACTACTCTGCCTCACTACTCACTACTCTGCACTCACTACTCTGCACTCACTACTCTGCACTCACTACTCTGCACTCACTACTCACTACTCTGCACTCACTACTCACTACTCTGCACTCTGCACTCACTACTCTGCACTCACTACTCACTACTCTGCACTCACTACTCTGCACTCACTACTCTGCACTCACTACTCTGCACTCACTACTCAATACTCTGCACTCACTACTCTGCACTCTGCACTCACTACTCTGCACTCACTACTCTGCACTCACTACTCTGCACTCACTACTCTGCACTCACTACTCTGCACTCACTACTCACTACTCTGCACTCACTACTCTGCACTCACTACTCACTACTCTGCACTCACTACTCTGCACTCACTACTCACTACTCACTACTCTGCACTCACAACTCTGCACTCACTACTCTGCACTCACTACTCTGCACTCACTACTCACTACTCTGCACTCACTACTCACTATTCTGCACTCACTACTCTGCACTCTGCACTCACTACTCTGCACTCACTACTCTGCACTCACTACTCACTACTCTGCACTTACTACTCTGCACTCACTACTCACTAATCTGCACTCACTACTCACTACTCTGCACTCACTACTCACTACTCACTACTCTGCACTCACTACTCACTACTCTGCACTCACTACTCACTACTCTGCACTCTGCACTCACTACTCTGCACTCACTACTCACTACTCTGCACTCACTACTCTGCACTCACTACTCTGCATTCTGCACTCACTACTCTGCACGCACTACTCTGCACTCACTACTCACTACTCTGCACTCACTACTCACTACTCTGCACTCACTACTCACTACTCTGCACTCACTACTCTGCACTCACTACTCACTAATCTGCACTCACTACTCACTACTCTGCACTCACTACTCACTACTCTGCACACTGCACTCACTACTCTGCACTCACTACTCTGCACTCTGCACTCACTACTCTGCACTCACTACTCACTACTCTGCACTCACTACTCTGCACTCACTACTCTGCATTCTGCACTCACTACTCTGCACTCACTACTCTGCACTCACTACTCACTACTCTGCACTCACTACTCACTACTCTGCACTCACTACTCACTACTCTGCACTCACTACTCACTACTCTGCACTCACTACTCTGCACTCACTACTCACTAATCTGCACTCACTACTCACTACTCTGCACTCACTACTCACTACTCTGCACTCTGCACTCACTACTCTGCACTCACTACTCACTACTCTGCACTCACTACTCACTACTCTGCACTCACTACTCTGCACTCACTACTCACTACTCTGCACTCACTACTCTGCACTCACTACTCTGCACTCTGCACTCACTACTCTGCACTCACTACTCTGCACTCACTACTCTGCACTCACTACTCTGCACTCACTACTCTGCACTCACTACTCTGCACTCTGCACTCACTACTCTGCACTCACTACTCTGCACTCACTACTCACTACTCTGCACTCACTACTCACTACTCTGCCTCACTACTCTGCACTCACTACTCTGCACTCACTACTCTGCACTCACTACTCTGCACTCACTACTCACTACTCTGCACTCACTACTCACTACTCTGCACTCACTACTCACTACTCTGCACTCTGCACTCACTACTCTGCACTCACTACTCACTACTCTGCACTCACTACTCTGCACTCACTACTCTGCACTCACTACTCTGCACTCACTACTCACTACTCTGCACTCACTACTCACTACTCTGCACTCACTACTCTGCACTCACTACTCACTACTCTGCACTCACTACTCTGGACTCACTACTCTGCACTCTGCACTCACTACTCTGCACTAACTACTCTGCACTCACTACTCTGCACTCACTACTCTGCACTCACTACTCTGCACTCACTACTCTGCACTCACTACTCACTACTCTGCACTCACTACTCTGCACTCACTACTCACTACTCTGCACTCACTACTCTGCACTCACTACTCTGCACTCACTACTCTGCACTCACTACTCTGCACTCACTACTCTGCACTCACTACTCACTACTCTGCACTCACTACTCACTACTCACTACTCTGCACTCACTACTCACTACTCACTACTCTGCACTCACTACTCTGCACTCACTACTCACTACTCTGCACTCACTACTCACTACTCTGCACTCACTACTCACTACTCACTACTCTGCACTCACTACTCACTACTCTGCACTCACTACTCACTACTCTGCACTCTGCACTCACTACTCTGCACTCACTACTCACTACTCTGCACTCACTACTCTGCACTCACTACTCACTACTCTGCACTCACTACTCTGCATTCTGCACTCACTACTCTGCACTCACTACTCTGCATTCTGCCCTCACTACTCTGCACTCACTACTCTGCACTCTGCACTCACTACTCTGCACTCACTACTCTGCACTCACTACTCTGCACTCACTACTCACTACTCTGCACTCACTACTCTGCACTCACTACTCACTACTCTGCACTCACTACTCACTACTCTGCACTCACTACTCACTACTCTGCACTCACTACTCACTACTCTGCACTCACTACTCTGCATTCTGCACTCACTACTCTGCACTCACTACTCTGCACTCTGCACTCACTACTCTGCACTCACTACTCTGCACTCACTACTCACTACCCTGCACTCACTACTCACTACTCTGCCTCACTACTCACTACTCTGCACTCACTACTCTGCACTCACTACTCACTACTCTGCACTCTGCACTCACTACTCTGCACTCTGCACTCACTACTCTGCACTCACTACTCACTACTCTGCACTCACTACTCACTACTCTGCACTCACTACTCTGCACTCACTACTCTGCATTCTGCACTCACTACTCTGCACTCACTACTCTGCACTCACTACTCACTACTCTGCACTCACTACTCACTACTCTGCACTCACTAGTCACTACTCTGCACTCACTACTCACTACTCTGCACTCACTACTCTGCACTCTGCACTCACTACTCTGCACTCACTACTCTGCACTCTGCACTCACTACTCTGCACTCACTACTCTGCACTCACTACTCTGCACTCACTACTCACTACTCTGCCTCACTACTCACTACTCTGCACTCACTACTCACTACTCTGCACTCTTCACTCACTACTCTGCACTCACTACTCACTACTCTGCACTCACTACTCACTACTCTGCACTCACTACTCTGCAGTCACTACTCACTACTCTGCACTCACTACTCTGCACTCACTACTCTGCACTCTGCACTCACTACTCTGCACTCACTACTCTGCACTCACTACTCACTACTCTGCACTCACTACTCACTACTCTGCACTCACTACTCTGCACTCACTACTCTGCACTCTGCACTCACTACTCTGCACTCACTACTCTGCACTCACTACTCACTACTCTGCACTCACTACTCACTACTCTGCCTCACTACTCACTACTCTGCACTCACTACTCTGCACTCACTACTCTGCACTCACTACTCTGCACTCACTACTCTGCACTCACTACTCACTACTCTGCACTCACCACTCACTACTCTGCACTCACTACTCACTACTCTGCACTCTGCACTCACTACTCTGCACTGACTACTCACTACTCTGCACTCACTACTCTGCACTCACTACTCTGCACTCACTACTCTGCACTCACTACTCTGCACTCACTACTCACTACTCTGCACTCACTACTCTGCACTCACTACTCTGCACTCACTACTCTGCACTCTGCACTCACTACTCTGCACTCACTACTCTGCACTCACTACTCTGCACTCACTACTCTGCACTCACTACTCACTACTCTGCACTCACTACTCTGCACTCACTACTCACTACTCTGCACTCACTACTCACTACTCTGCACTCACTACTCTGCACTCACTACTCACTACTCTGCACTCACTACTCACAACTCTGCACTCACTACTCACTACTCTGCACTCACTACTCTGCACTCACTACTCTGCACTCACTACTCTGCACTCACTACTCTGCACTCACTACTCACTACTCTGCACTTACTACTCTGCACTCACTACTCACTAATCTGCACTCACTAAACACTACTCTGCACTCACTACTCACTACTCTGCACTCACTACTCTGCACTCACTACTCACTACTCTGCACTCACTACTCTGCACTCACTACTCTGCACTCTGCACTCACTACTCTGCACTCACTACTCTGCACTCACTACTCTGCACTCACTACTCTGCACTCACTACTCTGCACTCACTACTCTGCACTCACTACTCTGCACTCACTACTCACTACTCTGCACTCACTACTCACTACTCTGCACTCACTACTCACTACTCACTACTCTGCACTCACTACTCTGCACTCACTACTCACTACTCTGCACTCACTACTCACTACTCTGCACTCACTACTCTGCACTCTGCACTCACTACTCTGCACTCACTACTCTGCACTCACTACTCTTCACTCACTACTCTGCACTCACTACTCACTACTCTGCACTTACTACTCTGCACTCACTACTCACTAATCTGCACTCACTACTCACTACTCTGCACTCACTACTCACTACTCTGCACTCACTACTCACTACTCTGCACTCACTACTCACTACTCTGCACTCTGCACTCACTACTCTGCACTCACTACTCACTACTCTGCACTCACTACTCTGCACTCACTACTCACTACTCTGCACTCACTACTCACTACTCTGCACTCACTACTCTGCATTCTGCACTCACTACTCTGCACTCACTACTCTGCACTCTGCACTCACTACTCTGCACTCACTACTCTGCACTCACTACTCTGCACTCACTACTCACTACTCTGCACTCACTACTCTGCACTCACTACTCACTACTCTGCACTCACTACTCACTACTCTGCACTCACTACTCACTACTCTGCACTCACTACTCTGCACTCACTACTCACTACTCTGCACTCACTACTCACTACTCTGCACTCACTACTCACTACTCTGCACTCACTACTCTGCATTCTGCACTCACTACTCTGCACTCACTACTCTGCACTGCACTCACTACTCTGCACTCACTACTCTGCACTCACTACTCTGCACTCACTACTCACTACTCTGCACTCACTACTCACTACTCTGCCTCACTACTCTGCACTCACTACTCACTACTCTGCACTCACTAGTCACTACTCTGCACTCACTACTCACTACTCTGCACTCACTACTCTGCACTCTGCACTCACTACTCTGCACTCACTACTCTGCACTCTGCACTCACTACTCTGCACTCACTACTCTGCACTCACTACTCTGCACTCACTACTCACTACTCTGCCTCACTACTCACTACTCTGCACTCACTACTCACTACTCTGCACTCTTCACTCACTACTCTGCACTCACTACTCACTACTCTGCACTCACTACTCACTACTCTGCACTCACTACTCTGCACTCACTACTCACTACTCTGCACTCACTACTCTGCACTCACTACTCTGCACTCTGCACTCACTACTCTGCACTCACTACTCTGCACTCACTACTCTGCACTCACTACTCACTACTCTGCACTCACTACTCACTACTCTGCACTCACTACTCTGCACTCACTACTCTGCACTCTGCACTCACTACTCTGCACTCACTACTCTGCACTCACTACTCACTACTCTGCACTCACTACTCACTACTCTGCCTCACTACTCACTACTCTGCACTCACTACTCTGCACTCACTACTCTGCACTCACTACTCTGCACTCACTACTCTGCACTCACTACTCACTACTCTGCACTCACCACTCACTACTCTGCACTCACTACTCACTACTCTGCACTCTGCACTCACTACTCTGCACTGACTACTCACTACTCTGCACTCACTACTCTGCACTCACTACTCTGCATTCACTACTCTGCACTCACTACTCTGCACTCACTACTCACTACTCTGCACTCACTACTCTGCACTCACTACTCTGCACTCTGCACTCACTACTCTGCACTCACTACTCTGCACTCACTACTCTGCACTCACTACTCTGCACTCACTACTCACTACTCTGCACTCACTACTCTGCACTCACTACTCACTACTCTGCACTCACTACTCACTACTCTGCACTCACTACTCTGCACTCACTACTCACTACTCTGCACTCACTACTCACTACTCTGCACTCACTACTCACTACTCTGCACTCACTACTCTGCACTCACTACTCTGCACTCACTACTCTGCACTCACTACTCTGCACTCACTACTCACTACTCTGCACTTACTACTCTGCACTCACTACTCACTAATCTGCACTCACTAAACACTACTCTGCACTCACTACTCACTACTCTGCACTCACTACTCTGCACTCACTACTCACTACTCTGCACTCACTACTCTGCACTCACTACTCTGCACTCTGCACTCACTACTCTGCACTCACTACTCTGCACTCACTACTCTGCACTCACTACTCTGCACTCACTACTCTGCACTCACTACTCACTACTCTGCACTCACTACTCACTACTCTGCACTCACTACTCACTACTCACTACTCTGCACTCACTACTCTGCACTCACTACTCACTACTCTGCACTCACTACTCACTACTCTGCACTCACTACTCTGCACTCTGCACTCACTACTCTGCACTCACTACTCTGCACTCACTACTCTTCACTCACTACTCTGCACTCACTACTCACTACTCTGCACTTACTACTCTGCACTCACTACTCACTAATCTGCACTCACTACTCACTACTCTGCACTCACTACTCACTACTCTGCACTCACTACTCACTACTCTGCACTCACTACTCACTACTCTGCACTCTGCACTCACTACTCTGCACTCACTACTCACTACTCTGCACTCACTACTCTGCACTCACTACTCACTACTCTGCACTCACTACTCACTACTCTGCACTCACTACTCTGCATTCTGCACTCACTACTCTGCACTCACTACTCTGCACTCTGCACTCACTACTCTGCACTCACTACTCTGCACTCACTACTCTGCACTCACTACTCACTACTCTGCACTCACTACTCTGCACTCACTACTCACTACTCTGCACTCACTACTCACTACTCTGCACTCACTACTCACTACTCTGCACTCACTACTCTGCACTCACTACTCACTACTCTGCACTCACTACTCACTACTCTGCACTCACTACTCACTACTCTGCACTCACTACTCTGCATTCTGCACTCACTACTCTGCACTCACTACTCTGCACTGCACTCACTACTCTGCACTCACTACTCTGCACTCACTACTCTGCACTCACTACTCACTACTCTGCACTCACTACTCACTACTCTGCCTCACTACTCACTACTCTGCACTCACTACTCTGCACTCACTACTCACTACTCTGCACTCACTACTCTGCACTCTGCACTCACTACTCACTACTCTGCACTCTGCACTCACTACTCTGCACTCACTACTCACTACTCTGCACTCACTACTCTGCACTCACTACTCTGCACTCACTACTCTGCACTCACTACTCTGCACTCACTACTCACTACTCTGCACTCACTACTCACTACTCTGCACTCACTACTCACTACTCTGCACTCACTACTCTGCCTCACTACTCACTACTCTGCACTCACTACTCTGCACTCACTACTCACTACTCTGCACTCACTACTCTGCACTCACTACTCACTACTCTGCACTCACTACTCACTACTCTGCCTCACTACTCACTACTCTGCACTCACTACTCTGCACTCACTACTCTGCACTCACTACTCTGCACTCACTACTCACTACTCTGCACTCACTACTCACTACTCTGCACTCTGCACTCACTACTCTGCACTCACTACTCACTACTCTGCACTCACTACTCTGCACTCACTACTCTGCACTCACTACTCTGCACTCACTACTCAATACTCTGCACTCACTACTCTGCACTCTGCACTCACTACTCTGCACTCACTACTCTGCACTCACTACTCTGCACTCACTACTCTGCACTCACTACTCTGCACTCACTACTCACTACTCTGCACTCACTACTCTGCACTCACTACTCACTACTCTGCACTCACTACTCTGCACTCACTACTCACTACTCACTACTCTGCACTCACAACTCTGCACTCACTACTCTGCACTCACTACTCTGCACTCACTACTCACTACTCTGCACTCACTACTCACTATTCTGCACTCACTACTCTGCACTCTGCACTCACTACTCTGCACTCACTACTCTGCACTCACTACTCACTACTCTGCACTTACTACTCTGCACTCACTACTCACTAATCTGCACTCACTACTCACTACTCTGCACTCACTACTCACTACTCACTACTCTGCACTCACTACTCACTACTCTGCACTCACTACTCACTACTCTGCACTCTGCACTCACTACTCTGCACTCACTACTCACTACTCTGCACTCACTACTCTGCACTCACTACTCTGCATTCTGCACTCACTACTCTGCACGCACTACTCTGCACTCACTACTCACTACTCTGCACTCACTACTCACTACTCTGCACTCACTACTCACTACTCTGCACTCACTACTCTGCACTCACTACTCACTAATCTGCACTCACTACTCACTACTCTGCACTCACTACTCACTACTCTGCACTCTGCACTCACTACTCTGCACTCACTACTCACTACTCTGCACTCTGCACTCACTACTCTGCACTCACTACTCACTACTCTGCACTCACTACTCTGCACTCACTACTCTGCATTCTGCACTCACTACTCTGCACTCACTACTCTGCACTCACTACTCACTACTCTGCACTCACTACTCACTACTCTGCACTCACTACTCACTACTCTGCACTCACTACTCACTACTCTGCACTCACTACTCTGCACTCACTACTCACTAATCTGCACTCACTACTCACTACTCTGCACTCACTACTCACTACTCTGCACTCTGCACTCACTACTCTGCACTCACTACTCACTACTCTGCACTCACTACTCACTACTCTGCACTCACTACTCTGCACTCACTACTCACTACTCTGCACTCACTACTCTGCACTCACTACTCTGCACTCTGCACTCACTACTCTGCACTCACTACTCTGCACTCACTACTCTGCACTCACTACTCACTACTCTGCACTCACTACTCACTACTCTGCACTCTGCACTCACTACTCTGCACTCACTACTCACTACTCTGCACTCACTACTCTGCACTCACTACTCACTACTCTGCACTCACTACTCTGCATTCTGCACTCACTACTCTGCACTCACTACTCTGCATTCTGCCCTCACTACTCTGCACTCACTACTCTGCACTCTGCACTCACTACTCTGCACTCACTACTCTGCACTCACTACTCTGCACTCACTACTCACTACTCTGCACTCACTACTCTGCACTCACTACTCACTACTCTGCACTCACTACTCACTACTCTGCACTCACTACTCACTACTCTGCACTCACTACTCTGCACTCTGCACTCACTACTCTGCACTCACTACTCACTACTCTGCACTCACTACTCTGCACTCACTACTCTGCACTCACTACTCACTACTCTGCACTCACTACTCACTACTCTGCACTCACTACTCTGCACTCACTACTCACGACTCTGCACTCACTACTCTGGACTCACTACTCTGCACTCTGCACTCACTACTCTGCACTAACTACTCTGCACTCACTACTCTGCACTCACTACTCTGCACTCACTACTCTGCACTCACTACTCTGCACTCCCTACTCACTACTCTGCACTCACTACTCTGCACTCACTACTCACTACTCTGCACTCACTACTCTGCACTCACTACTCTGCACTCACTACTCTGCACTCACTACTCACTACTCTGCACTCACTACTCACTACTCACTACTCTGCACTCACTACTCACTACTCACTACTCTGCACTCACTACTCTGCACTCACTACTCACTACTCTGCACTCACTACTCACTACTCTGCACTCACTACTCACTACTCACTACTCTGCACTCACTACTCACTACTCTGCACTCACTACTCACTACTCTGCACTCTGCACTCACTACTCTGCACTCACTACTCACTACTCTGCACTCACTACTCTGCACTCACTACTCACTACTCTGCACTCACTACTCTGCATTCTGCACTCACTACTCTGCACTCACTACTCTGCATTCTGCCCTCACTACTCTGCACTCACTACTCTGCACTCTGCACTCACTACTCTGCACTCACTACTCTGCACTCACTACTCACTACTCTGCACTCACTACTCTGCACTCACTACTCACTACTCTGCACTCACTACTCACTACTCTGCACTCACTACTCACTACTCTGCACTCACTACTCTGCATTCTGCACTCACTACTCTGCACTCACTACTCTGCACTCTGCACTCACTACTCTGCACTCACTACTCTGCACTCACTACTCACTACCCTGCACTCACTACTCACTACTCTGCCTCACTACTCACTACTCTGCACTCACTACTCTGCACTCACTACTCACTACTCTGCACTCTGCACTCACTACTCTGCACTCTGCACTCACTACTCTGCACTCACTACTCACTACTCTGCACTCACTACTCACTACTCTGCACTCACTACTCTGCACTCACTACTCTGCATTCTGCACTCACTACTCTGCACTCACTACTCTGCACTCACTACTCACTACTCTGCACTCACTACTCACTACTCTGCACTCACTAGTCACTACTCTGCACTCACTACTCACTACTCTGCACTCACTACTCTGCACTCTGCACTCACTACTCTGCACTCACTACTCTGCACTCACTACTCACTACTCTGCCTCACTACTCACTACTCTGCACTCACTACTCACTACTCTGCACTCTTCACTCACTACTCTGCACTCACTACTCACTACTCTGCACTCACTACTCACTACTCTGCACTCACTACTCACTACTCTGCACTCTGCACTCACTACTCTGCACTCACTACTCACTACTCTGCACTCACTACTCACTACTCTGCACTCACTACTCTGCACTCACTACTCACTACTCTGCACTCACTACTCACTACTCACTACTCTGCACTCACTACTCTGCACTCACTACTCACTACTCACTACTCTGCACTCACTACTCTGCACTCACTACTCACTACTCTGCACTCACTACTCACTACTCTGCACTCACTACTCACTACTCACTACTCTGCACTCACTACTCACTACTCTGCACTCACTACTCACTACTCTGCACTCTGCACTCACTACTCTGCACTCACTACTCACTACTCTGCACTCACTACTCTGCACTCACTACTCACTACTCTGCACTCACTACTCTGCATTCTGCACTCACTACTCTGCACTCACTACTCTGCATTCTGCCCTCACTACTCTGCACTCACTACTCTGCACTCTGCACTCACTACTCTGCACTCACTACTCTGCACCTCACTACTCTGCACTCACTACTCACTACTCTGCACTCACTACTCTGCACTCACTACTCACTACTCTGCACTCACTACTCACTACTCTGCACTCACTACTCACTACTCTGCACTCACTACTCACTACTCTGCACTCACTACTCTGCATTCTGCACTCACTACTCTGCACTCACTACTCTGCACTCTGCACTCACTACTCTGCACTCACTACTCTGCCTCCACTCACTACTCACTACCCTGCACTCACTACTCACTACTCTGCCTCACTACTCACTACTCTGCACTCACTACTCTGCACTCACTACTCACTACTCTGCACTCTGCACTCACTACTCTGCACTCTGCACTCACTACTCTGCACTCACTACTCACTACTCTGCACTCACTACTCACTACTCTGCACTCACTACTCTGCACTCACTACTCTGCATTCTGCACTCACTACTCTGCACTCACTACTCTGCACTCACTACTCACTACTCTGCACTCACTACTCACTACTCTGCACTCACTAGTCACTACTCTGCACTCACTACTCACTACTCTGCACTCACTACTCTGCACTCTGCACTCACTACTCTGCACTCACTACTCTGCACTCTGCACTCACTACTCTGCACTCACTACTCTGCACTCACTACTCTGCACTCACTACTCACTACTCTGCCTCACTACTCACTACTCTGCACTCACTACTCACTACTCTGCACTCTTCACTCACTACTCTGCACTCACTACTCACTACTCTGCACTCACTACTCACTACTCTGCACTCACTACTCTGCACTCACTACTCACTACTCTGCACTCACTACTCTGCACTCACTACTCTGCACTCTGCACTCACTACTCTGCACTCACTACTCTGCACTCACTACTCACTACTCTGCACTCACTACTCACTACTCTGCACTCACTACTCTGCACTCACTACTCTGCACTCTGCACTCACTACTCTGCACTCACTACTCTGCACTCACTACTCACTACTCTGCACTCACTACTCCTCACTACTCTGCACTCACTACTCACTACTCTGCACTCACTACTCTGCACTCACTACTCTGCACTCACTACTCTGCACTCACTACTCTGCACTCCTCTCGACTCACTACTCTGCACTCACCACTCACTACTCTTGCACTCACTACTCACTACTCTGCACTCTGCCACTCACTACTCTGCACTGACTACTCACTACTCTGCACTCACTACTCTGCACTCCCTCCACTACTCTGCACTCACTACTCTGCACTCACTACTCTGCACTCACTACTCACTACTCTGCACTCACTACTCTGCACTCACTACTCTGCACTCTGCACTCACTACTCTGCACTCACTACTCACTCTGCACTCACTACTCTGCACTCACTACTCTGCACTCACTACTCACTACTCTGCACTCACTACTCTGCACTCACTACTCACTACTCTGCACTCACTACTCACTACTCTGCACTCACTACTCTGCACTCACTACTCACTACTCTGCACTCACTACTCACAACTCTGCACTCACTACTCACTACT